>NC_083720.1:106482549-107098786 GCF_028564815.1 Eubalaena glacialis | reverse complement strand
ATTTCTGAGAGTTAACGTTACACTTTTTGATCTAAAAATAAATATTGTAGAATGGAGCTGGTCCAGATTAAAAAATAATTCACTTTTTTTTTTTTTTTTAGTCAACTTGAACTTTCTTAAATTCTTTTTATTTTTTAAAAATTGTTCTCATTTTTGTAAACAACAGGAAAACCCAGTTTATTTTACTTTGTTCCTTGGCTTTATTTCTGAGAAAGGTCGATGTTGAACAGTACTTCTGGAAATAAAGTTTAAATTGTATTTAAACTAATGTGGCATAGTTAAAAGTTTCATCGGGTTTCAGTTTCTCACCTGTGGGATTAATCCTTTCAACTCTGAAGTTTTTGAACTTGAGAGTGAGTCGGGAGATCTTGGTTTTATTCAGAGTACCCCCAAATATACACTAAGTGACCTATAATAAGCCATTAGAATTTTTTGCCAAATTTTTTAAATGAGTTTAATGAATCTAGTCTGCACACTACTATATTTAACTTGTAAAAACATTGTCAAGGTACTGTTTTAAAAGTCTGAACTCTCTATAAAGAAATATTGATACAAGGAATTGAAAGTTAAGAGAACCTTCAAACTTTAAGTAGAAATACAAATCATTAATAATGAAGTGTTCAGAAACCCCTGTTTCTATTATAATCATGATCATTATGATGAGCAAAAGCAAAATTGTTAGTATTCAGTTTCCTCCTGTGGTCATGTTCCTCTTCAAAATCTGAAGAAGTTTTACCTTGTATCACTTACTTAAGTAAAAATACAAAAACAATACACCAAGCTACAACCTAACCTCCCCCCACACCGCCCCCCCCCCGACAAAAAACCCACAAAACAGTACCTCTTTTGAATGTATGTATAAGAAGAACAAAAAAAGTCTCTAATTAGAACTTTCTAAAAGCATTTCTCCCCAATTAGAGTGCAGTAATGACTCTAAATGGCACTGTCTGGAGGACAGCTCGTCAGTTAATTATAAGGAGCTCTCTAAATTGAGGCGCGAAGAATGATACTAAATTTCAACCAGTGCAGATAAATATGGCTTGCCATTATTCACTTGATGTTTTAGACAGTCCATCTAAAGAGGAAGAGGTGGAGCAGAAATATTATTAACTGTCTTTTCTAAAAGAACAGAGATTATGAGAATAAAACTGAATATTTATCCAAGACTATATTCTTGTCTGGAGTACGTTTTTTATAGTCATTCGATTCCCACGATCCCCAGAGACTTTCATTTGCTCGCCCTGTTTATTTTCCATTTGGCTCTGTCAAGCAAGGGAAAACAATATGGCATTTCTATTGTTGTACCTAATAGCCTGGGAAAATGGACACATATTTGAAAAATAATAGTTATGTAATTTAAAAATATGTTGATTGAAGTTTCAATTCCTTTTAATTTTTGTGTTCCAGCATAATTTAGCATTCTGTATCCTGGTGATAAATATCTTAAAAATTCTATAACTTACTTATGTTTATCTGTGAGATAATTCTACCTGTTTAACTTTAAATTCTTAGTGTTAAATGCAAATGTAAAGAAAATAATTGTTTAAATAACAAATTGTCAATACATATTATTTATCCTAACAATTTTCCAAATTTATTATTTTCTACTATTTTTTATTTTCTTCCACTTACATTTCAATATTTTTCATGAGCCAAAGTTATGCTTTGCTTATTCATGTTCCTGGAATTCTCAATCATGTTAAAAACAAATATGGGTTTTGTTTATTGTCACAGATATTCTCTTGATCGTTATTCTCCAGTCACTTTATTCATGAATTGTAAGTTGGGGACCAGACTCTGCTTAGAAATAGTCCTTCGTGTTTGCTCCTCTATTCCCAGAGGGGTTTGTTGCACATGTCTCGATCCTTTTCCATCTGGCCTCTGCACAAAGGGTTTACCCGACTTTAACACAATTCTTTGTTTTATAGAGGACCTTGAGTTTATCTGAGAGTGAATACATATGAAACAATAACCATGTTGCTGGAGAACCTGGTCTGACCTTTTTTATTTTTATCCCCGAACCCTAAGATGACAGAGAAACTACACTTAGCCAGCAACAAAGACTAAAGAAGGTAAGGGCTGTAATGATGACAGATCTGAAGCAGAGCTGCAAAAAAGTGAATATGAAGGGTCTGATTTTTCTGGGTACTGTCAATTATTACAGTGCTTATGTTTACATGGCTTCAGTAAAAACAGAAAAAGCTTGCTACATTTTTATCATTTTTTTATCAATATTTTATCTTTTTGTCAGTATTTATTGTTTATTTTTATACATTTTTATTGGAGTATAATTGCTTTACAATGTTGTGTTACTTTCTGCTTTACAACAAAGTGAATCAGCTATATGCATACATATATCCCCATATACCCTCCCTATCGCACCCCTGACAATATTTATATCACTGAAGAAACTTTGTGAGATTTTTAGTTTGTAAGACATTAACAAGGGCTGCATTTGCATACTGATCTATCCATGCACTTCATTGCAGTGTATTTTCTTCAAAAGAAAAACGTTTCTAATTAAAGTGTTAATGAATTAAAAAATGTAGAACTCTTCTTTCTTCCGTGTAAATAAAATCATAAGTTTCCTGAAACCTCATATTTAACTGAAAATCCTCCTTTTAAAATGCTTGCTGCCCACAGTGTTTAAGTCAACTGATTTTCTTACTCTGTGTTCATGTTATCCATTTTATTTTCTCTGAAAATATTCATTTTTATAGGGAAATACTTAAGAATCAAGAATTTTGTGGTAATTTTGTCTAGTAATAAACTGGAGAAACACAAAATCTAAATAAAGAATAAACACCTAAAGGCCAGAAAGAAAACACACATGCAGACACACACACACACACACACATACACACACAGAGCCTTACACCATGTAGGTGCTTTGTTTTTAATAATTTATTCTAAAATGTATTATACAAAGCTGTCTCAAAGACTTTATTTGGGTTTAAAAGAGTTTTAGATGTTGATACAGGTTGTTGATTTCAAATAGAAGAATTACTGGTATTGAAAGATGGCAACTGAAATCTGGAACCAAACTAGGTACAGGTTACTTTGTGAGGATCAAAGAAAAAGATTCGAACCCCACCTCCCTGCCACAGTATACCAATGTTTTTTATTAAAACATATTTTTAGGTTTGTTTTGACATTTCCTTTTCAAACAGCTTGAAACACATTTTTATAACATAATTTTACATTTGAACTTAAAAAAATTACTTTGAAGTAGAATATAAAACTACATTTTAAAACATTTCCCCCTGTAATTGGCCTGTTGAAGGGAATAACCTTTGAACACGTCTACTCATCTTATTCTTCAAGGGCAAGGTGCTTTTTTTTCATAGCCACTGTGACCCTTCCCCAAAGTGCTCACATATAATATCCCCTGTATTTGTCAGCCATGCTGGATCTTGAAGTAATCTGTGAGTGAATCCTTACAAATGGGTCCAATTTGACAAAGGCCAAGTGGCTAAAAAGAAGCAAACAGCAAGTCCAGCTTGCTTCATCTTTAGTAGAGGAAATTCACAAGCTTCTGTAGCTTGCAGTGTTAGGAAAACCAAGTTTGTCATTAGTACGATGATATTACCACTTCCCCACTCTAAGCCTGCTTAAGGGAGTCCACTCATAATTGCTGGCTCAGCTTGCCTCCATTGCCAGAACTACAGGATGCCCCAAACTGTCCGCTGCGTTGATTAGGAACAAACAACAGAGGGGCACACTGATGATCACTTAGCAGCTCTAGCTTTACCAAAGCGTGCTAATTGGGTCTAAACACTTTGTTAGGACTGCAAAGGTATAAGTAATGCCCTTTACAGGAAGGGGAAAAAAAAAAACCCTAAAATCTTAAGGCGACCAGTTCAAGGTCACTGAGGGAAGGCAACCGAGGCTGGGCTCTTCAATTTCTCGGTCCTTTATTGGGCCGGAGCCAAACACGACACCATCCAGGAGTTTCAAAGCTGCGTAGTAAAACAGCTAGCGTGGGCAGTCCTTTTGTACTCCAGCTTGTGTAAAATTAACGCAGCCTCCCGTTCTTCCATCGCTGCCTGACAGCATCCAGCAAATGGGTGTAGGGTTAAGGAGAGCAGAACCCAGCTGTCCTTTCTTAGCTGAGTCTTTTGACTAATTGGGACCGAGGAGGGTGAGAACCACGGGAGAGGGAAACGGGAGCAGCTGAGAGCAGGACGGGGGAAAGGAAGGAAGCTGGGGTGTGCGCCTCTTGGAAGGGAAGGGAGAGAGGGACAAGAGTGAAAAGGGGGGCCAAACTCAGGCTAAGAGAATCGGAGCCCGCTGCCTGCAAGAGGGGGCGAAGCCAGCTAGTAAGAGAAGGGTAAAAGCGGGAAGCAGAGGGAAGGGAAGGAAGTAAGGAAAGAGGAAGGAACGGCAAGAGGGTTAAGAGGAAGAGCGGCTGCAATTTCTGCGGCCGGCTCAGTAGGAGGAGCAGGAAGGGAAAGAGGAGGATCCAGAGTCAGTCAGTCAGGCAGCCAGCGGGAGGTGGAGAAAGCAGGAGGAGGAGGAGGGGGAGGATTAAAGATGGCCACCAACAGCTGCGGGAGACGGCAACAGCCCCTCACTTTCCGGGATGGTCCCTGCGGGGCGGCCCGGCCTTGATGGAGAAGAGAAGCCCGAGAAGCGCCGAGGCTGAGGCGGCGGCGGCGGCGGGGACCCAGCGAGGAGGAGGACGCGGGGGAGCAGGGAGCGGGGCAGGAGAAGGGAGAGGCGGCGGCGTCGCTACCCCGGCCGCCTAGCGCCGCTGCACGCCTCGGCCGACCGGCTCCCGCACCCCCCGGCCGCAGCATCGATCCCGGCCCGAAGCCCCGTCCCCCTCAGCGGGGCTCCCGGGCCCCACCGTGGACGCCGCGCCCGCCGCCCCCTCCCCGTCGCCAGCGCGCCCCCGGCGCGGAGCCCGGCCCGCCGCGGTCCCGCTCCGGGTCAGGCCAGCCCGCGCCCACCCGCCCTCCGGTGAGTGCCCCCTGCCCGCCGCCTCCCACCCCCAGCCCGGCGCGCCGCGGCCGCTTTGTTCGTAAGGGGCGGAGGCGCTGCCCACTCGCGGGCCTGCGCCCGCTGCCCCTGGGGACAGGCCGCGGCCCAGCTGCCGTCCTCCCCCGGGACCGCGCTGCCCCAGAGCCACCGCCGCCGCCTCCAGGGCTGGCTGCCTGGCCTGTGCCCTCCACCGCGGCCTGGAGAGGGCGCCGTAGCGGACGGGTCGGGGTCGGGGTCAAGGGCTGCGGTCGGTGGGGAGCGATGCTGGGGTGGTTCGGGGGATGGGGGAGGAGGGGGCTGGACGTTACCTCCTGTAAGCAGTGGGGGCGTAACCTGGCGATACAGGAATCGGGGTCCGGTCCGGGTCCCTCAACCAGACCCCGCGGGGTCTCGGCTTCCGGAGCCCCCCGCCCCCGGGCGCCGTCGAGCGAGGCCTCCATCCCTCGGGCGCTGTCTCCGCCGATTGCGGGCCTCTCCTGGCTTATTCCCGAGCCCTGCTCTTCCCCCCCCCCTCTCCCCCCCCACGCCCTGTGCTGGAAACCTTCGTTTGTGGAAGCAACCAGAGATGCTCTCGCGGAGTGTGTTTGCCCTTTTATTCTCTTGTACGGGGGATGTGGTGGCATCGCGAACATTCACGGTTACTGTGGGATTTAAACAGCAGATGTGACCTTTCCGACCAAAAGCCATTCGGCGGACCTGGCCAGTGTGTGATCCTCAGGTGCAGCGTTTCATTGATTTTTACCATTGAATTCCGAGATCTACGGTATTAGGTTTTCCTTTCACTGAAATAATCAGATAAGACCGATTGAAAGGATGTTTACTATGTATGTGAACCCTTGCCTCGACTTCCAGTGCCTTAAAAATCGTTGTTTCCTGTGGGAAAATGGTGCTACTGCATGCGAAAAACTATTTTTTGTTCAGTGATGGGCATGAGTTGGTCAGTGCCAAGTGGTTATTGTAGTATGAAAACGAAACAATTAAAGAAAAGCAAAACCTTTTGCTTTGAGATAGCAGCATATTTCCAGGTTGGAATTATTTGATAGCAGGTTTGGAACAGTTTCCACCATCAGACGGGGTAACAAATAACATAAAACAGAACCAAAAATATGTTTGATTAAAAAAATAAATAGATGTGCTAGTAGTGCGTACGTCTAGGAAAATATAAATCTCGCTTGAGAAGAAAAATAAAACTTTAACATGGGACGCTAAGCATAGGAATCAGTTTTTTTTTTGATATTTAAAAATATATATTGCATTAGACTGACTTGGGAACCCTTCCTATGATATTTGAGCATCAGTGGTGCATGTTACACTTTGAACCATTCATTCTCTGGCTGGTAGAAATATAGGTTTCGACTACTAGTGTCTTTTTCTGAGTTGAAATTGATTCATGTAAAAAATGTTATGCTTCTAATTTAAAATTTCTGCAGAAAGGAGATATGAATTAGAAACATGATGTTCTGGTCTTACTTGCAAAAGAAAAGTTTTTTTAAAAAAGTAGATGACAGTGTGCTGTTTCAATATTAGTTGGATTCTCTACTTTGACGATTCTTAAAATCCACTGCTCAACTTTGTAATTTTAAGAGTTTACATCAGGCATTTTTAATTTCATGCATGAGCTTCAGAGGGTCCTTGAATCCTTGGGAATCATATGAATGTAGCATATATTTGCATTTTTTTCTGGGTAAAGGGTCCATGGAGTCAACACATTCTCAAAAACATCTGGCTACGCAAAGAATTATGAACCACTGGATATATAATTAAAGAATAAATCTCCTATGTTAGGAAAATTAAAATTCTTAGGATTAGATTTGATAATTTATATCTTTCACTTCCAATTATGCATAAGAAATGTTTGTTATTGATAGTTTAGCACATAGAAGTCATATTTCATGCATTCTTATTGAAACCTCAGGAAAATGTTAATCCCATTTTACAGATGGGGAAATAGATATCGAGAGAAGCTTGTTCAAAGTCACAGCCACTGGTGGGCCAACATTTGAGCCCAGACTGTAAAGCCAGAGCCAGCACTCCTAACAACAAGGCTACGGTTGGCTCTAAGTCAATGACAGCATTTGCTTGATGTTAATATTAGTAATTGATGTTTCGTTACAGTTGAAAAGTGGATCTGACATTGTCATAACACAAAATATCATGGGATTTTTGAGCCACTGACTCTGAGTAGGAAGAGACCTTAGTGATACTAACCTCTCATAATGATACTAGTCTGGAATGACAAAGTAGGGCCATTTCTACATTATTCTTGGCAGGATTATCCCAACCCTGTTTTTTTACTTCCTGTGATTACAAGTTCACTTTTTTTTTTTTTTTACATTTTTAATCTTTTTCTATTTATGTGAGTTGTCTATTTCCACTGAGTTCCAGTTCCCTCTTTGTATGTGTGATGCATTTGTCATCCATAAAAGAATTAAGAGATAAATGACTTCTATAATTTTTTTGTAGTCAGGTTTATTGGGTGTAATTTACATGAGGTAGAAGTTTTGGCAGATGTATACAATTGGCTGATCACCACCACAATCAACATATGAAACATTTCTATCACTCCGAAAAGTTCTCTCATGCCCCTCTGTGGCGAATCCGTTCCCTCTACCTCCAGGCCTTGGCAACTGTTAATCAAATTAACGTCCCTGTTGTCTTTCTAAAATATCACATAAATGAAATCGTACAGTATGTATTCTTTGGTGTCTTCTTTCATTTATCGTAATCCTTTTTTTTTTTCAACATCTTTATTGGAGTATAATTGCTCTACAATGGCGTGTTAGCTTCTGCTGTATAACAAAGTGAATCAGCCGTACGTATACACATATCCCCATATCCCGTCTCTCTTGCGTCTCCCTTGCGTCTCCCTCTCACCCTTCCTATCCCACCCATCTAGGTGGTCACAAAGCACCGAGCCGATCTCCCTGTGCGATGCAGCTGCTTCCCACCAGCCATCCATTCTACATTTGGTAGTGTATATATGTCCATGCCACTCTCTCACCTCCTCCCAGTCCACCCCTCCCCCTCCCTGTGTCCTCACGTCCACTCTCCACGTCTGTGTCTTTATTCCTGTCCAGCCCCTAGGTTCTTCAGAACCATTTTTTCTTTTAGATTCCATATATTTATCATAATACTTTTGATATTCATTAAGTTGTTGCATGTATCAGTAGTTTGTTAAATGGTATGCTGATAAACATTGTAATGACCAGCTCTCCAAAAAAAAAAAAAAAAAAATCCCTGATTGGTAGCATCTGCTAATTATTGCAGTGTATATACTCTCTTCATGGCCCGTGTTAAGCTACCTAAATCAGCTTGCAAAACTCCTGAAAATTAACAGTGGGCTTTCATAAGCCGTACCAGTCAGCCCTAGCACGCCACTAAATTTGTTCCTTTGTATTGTGTTGAGTAGCATTCCATTATATTGAGGTACCACGATTTGTTCATCCGTTCATGAGTTGGACATTTGAGTTCTCCATTTTGGACACTTATAAATAAAGCTGCTGTAAGCAGTTATGTACAGGTCTGTGTGTACGACAGATGTCTTCAGTTTTCTTGAGTTGTACCTAGGAGTGGGATTACTGGGTCCTATGAAAAGTGTATATTTATCAATATTGGTAACTTTATATTGAACTGCCAAACTGTTTTCCAAAATGACTACTGTTTTGCATTCTTATCTGAAGCAATGTAAGAAAATTTCAGTTGCTCTGCACCCTTGTTGACACTTAGTATTGTCAGTTATTAAAATTTTAGCTGTTTGTTATATGTCTAGTGGTCTCCTTTAATGTTTTTGACTTCTTAATTCTTACTTTCAGTAGTATTTGAACCACCGTAGGAAGTTTATGACAGACATTGCTAAATAATTTTTTTTTTTTTTTGGCTTGGTCATCGGTCATGATCTCAATATGAAGGCAGTAGCACTTAAAGGATGTTTCTTCGAGTTTCTTATTGTACAGTTGGCTTTCATTTATTAAAATTGCTTTTATGAAAGAAAGCATCATTAGAGAATTCTGATACTTAGCTCTTAACATTTTTTAATGTGGTTTTAGAAAAAGCTAGGTAAAGTTTTGTTTCTTTAAGAAAAATTTAGAATTAAAAAATTCTCAAATGATAAAGCATTTCTTCGATTTTTACTTGGACTTAAAGGGAAAACAATAGACTGAAATAATTCAGTCAAGTAGTCTTTGAAGTCATCCCAGATCTTGTAAGGAGCATTAATCCATGAATAATTGCAGCATTACTTTTCAATATTTAGAAAGCTAATTTTCATGTAATATTACAATGTGTGTTCCCCTCTGTTAAGGTGACTTTTGAGCAGAGGTTTGACGCATTTAAGGGAGTGAGAGAGTTTTAGATCTGGGAGAAAATCAGGTGCTGAGGCCCTGAAGCAGGAGGGTGTTGAAATGTTTAGAGAACAGTAGGGGGTTGGCTGGAGGGAGGTGAGAGCTGAGGTCAGGGTAGTGGAGGCCCACGGACCCTGTTGGCAGTGTAAGGACTTCTGATCTCAGTTTGAGCCTAGAGCGTGTCCTCTGCATGGACAGAAGTGTTCTGTTTCCTGCTTGAAGTTTCTGAAGTGTGCCACCCTCTCCTGCCTGGAAGCTGGTCCTTTTACCAGGAGTAGCGCTTGGTTGTCCCTCCCCTGTGTGTTCCCTTAGCACCTTTTGTCATACCTCTACTTAATAGCTGCTTTGTTTATCTGTCTCCTCCCCCTAGATGGAGGTCATAGATTTTTCTTTTAAACCTCTGAATTCCTGTTTCATTGGATGAATGCTTGTGGAATTATGGAATTGCTGAAAATGGTGTTAATCATTAAAAACTGGGTAAGAGATAACCCAAGAGTATTGCTCATGTAGACGTGGATTCTGTCTGTTTTGCTGACTGCTGTACATTTAGTGCTGGGGCAATGAGCTGTGCATAATAGGTGCTCAGTAAATACTTGGTGAATGACTGAGTGGACATCCATGTGCCAGCCTCTGCTCCCTCTTTCCTCTGCTTCCCTTAAACATTTACCATGGGCAAATCCCTTAACGTGTTTCCCTATGGCCTTCCTTTTTCTAACTGCATGCTCAAGAAATGCCAAATACTTAGGAAATTCACTCATTCATTCATTCTAAACAAATGTAATAATAAAGAAATGTAGATAATTTCTCTCCAAGCTAAATAGGGTTCATTGCACAATGTTTTTGTTCATTCACACTTCTGTTTTCCTTTCTTTAATGGGAATTTTTGAGGTTACTTTATAACTGGGCCCCTGAATCTTTAATAAACAAGACACTGATTATTTAATAAACAAGACACAAGGTCTAGAATATCACTTCTGTAAACAACTGAAGCAGAAGCCCTGCAGAGTGAGAAAAGTCTAGTATAGCAATAAAGTCGATATTTTGTAGTGTTTCATTTGGTTGAACAGGCAGTCGTAGCTGCTGTATTTATTCGACTGTACGGATGCAGAGCTTTGGGGTTTTGTGCTCACCACTGAGACTGTAGAAATGTCAGGCTCCAGCACAGACACCCTCAACACTGGAACATCTAGGTTATCATCTTAAGCCTAGAATTGTTAACGGTAACTGCGAATCCCTCCGTCCTTACATCTCAGGCTTCCTCATTCTGTCTGATTCCCCAGTACCTGTATGTCTTTGAACCTGCAGGAGAAGGACATTGGGAGATGCTAAGTATTGCATCTGCAGAAGCTGTAAGACTTGAGAAAGAATATTTAAAGTAATGTTTTTTAGTGATATGAGTCATTTTCCCTCCATTTTTGTTTAGCCAAAAAATTATTGTGTACAATAGATTGTTTTGTGTGTAACAGATCATAAATATTGGATTATTGATCTTCATAGTGTTGTAATCCATTGTGACAAGTCTAGCAGTGATATGCCCTGTAGTTCTTTTGTATATGAAATACTTTGTATATCTTAGCCTGCTTAATGTAGATACTATTTGTATTTTGACCAACTACACTGTGCTTTCACTAAGTGCGGAAAGTTTGTTTTGGGTTTGGGTGTTTTTTTTTTTGCTGTTTTAATGGTTATGTGTGAGTAGGGCCTTGGTTTTACTTCTCTAGTAGAACAGTCTTAGTATTAAATTTGCACATTGGTTTTCTTAAGTCAAGGAAAATTATTAACAACTTAAATTTAAGTTTCCTTCCATAAAGTTTGTTTTTAAATTTTTGTCACCTGCTTCGATTTGTGTATAGTATATGAGTATGTGGCTTGGCACAGTGTTAATGCAATTAGTTATTTTAAGTTTAATATATCATTGTTTTGTGATCAGGTGCTGTAGTACCCGCACAAACTTGAGACTTTGACATGTACTGTGGCAACCCTTTTTATCATCATGCCAACTCAATAACAGATACTTTTAAGTCTTAAGAGAACTGAATCCCTACTCAGTAAAGAGAAGAGACTTAGGCGGTACTTTAGTTACGCATTTTGGTGAGATTGCAAGCTTAGATGAGTAACTTTAAATCAACTAGGTACATGTGAAGCCACAATGGATTTAAAGCACTGCTGTACTGATTTTGGAGTTTAAAAGACTACTGAATGAGGATTTTAAAAAAATAAATAAATAAGCTAATTACGGTTGTTTGATTCTTTTGTGTGTGGCCTAATCCCTTTAAAGTATTTGTTATTACTACTTATAAAAGATAAGTGCCTATTTATAATGGTACTTCAGAGGCCCCCAAATTAAGAGATTTGAATTCTTGTTCTGCCTTTGCCCCTTGAAAGCTGTGTTACTTTGGGTGGGTCACCTGTCCTGTTTGCCCTCTGGTTCTTCATCTGTTGGCAGTCCTTTCTACTACAGGTCCCTTACATAATAGTGATCATTGAGTTCTGACACTACTTCTTTTAGCTTTCCTTGTTTCTTAAGCCACTGGTACCTATGTTGTGAGAGGTGTCATGTTACAGCTTGATCTTTGACATACCTTTGATAGGTATATCTTCAACACTTGATGAATCTGCCAGGCCCAGCTTCCTCTTCCTGTATAATGTTTCTTCCTAGTTGTGTCCCTCTGTTCTCCAGCCAGTATGGACTTCAGGGAGACCAATTAATTTAATATTAGCCTAAGAAAAGTAGGAATCTGATACACAGTCATTATCTGATATTAGAAAGTCATACCAAAATTATTTTGTGTTTGCTATTTTTTCTTCAGGGGCGACAACTAGTTTATCAGCACAGAATCTTTTAGGTTTATTGCCTTGCTCTAAGTAAAGCATCCACTAAAAAAAAGCATGTAAGTAAAATTTTGCTTTATAAATTATATAACTTAAGAGGTGATTAATTATTGTAAATATATAGGACTCAACACTTTGAAAAGAACCCCATGAGTATCTTCTCAAAATATCCAGATTTCTTAGTACATTTTGAGTGTTTGAGTTTAGAAAAGCAGCTTACTAGTTTTAATTTCCCTAACATTTGTTCAAACTGCATTACCTTACTGATATATTTTTTAAATTTTGAAGAAATTATAAACTCACAGGAAGTTGCGAAAATAGTAGTCCCATGTACCCTTCACCTATCACTCTTGACCAGTGGTAATATCTTACATGACTATATACAGTACTGATTTATACTTTATTACTAAAAGCACAGTGATCTTGCTAGCCTTGAAAAATGTTGACAAATACAAGAATGTTGATATTTTTGTTCTCCCCAGAGAGTGAAGAGGTTAGATTCTATACTTTGTTTCCATGGGCCAGCAGACCAAGGGTCTGTTTCTTCCCTTAATTTTCTGTGAAAAGGGCAACAGGTAACTAGGCAAAATGGCTGATTATTTTCTACCAAGTAGGTCATTCACAGCCCCGAACTAGTCAGGTAAAATTCAATCACATGGCATTCTTTTTGCTGTGCTCTTTTATTTAATCACTACTATATTTGCTTATTGGGAACTTTCATTCTTAACAAGTAACAATATAAGGAAAGAAATATTGGACAGTTAGTCAAGGGATGGTATTTATTAAGTACCTGCTATCATTTTGTTGAGTAGAGAGGAGATTTCAGAAATAGAAGGGGTGTTTTTAGTATAGTTGTATAAACAGCTGTAGAACATTACCATATATTGTATAATATATTTCAGCAAATTTTATTCTCTCTCTAAATACACATAGACATGTAATTGGCCTTCAGTAAGCACTGAGTGAATGAATGTAGTTAGGTAATAAGGATGTTGTCAGAAAATTATGTAAGTCTTAAGAAAATAAATGTTTACTGTCACTCCTAGGAATTCTAAGACTTCATTATCAAGTGAAAGAATGATAATATATGTTTTTTTATGTTTCCTTATTCTCTTTGTCCTAGAAATCCCTCAGTAAATTCATAATCAGATCTTCTTGATTAAAGCCTGGGTTTCTCTGACTCTAAAGCCCAAGTTCTTTTCCTGTGGCACACTGCTCATTAAAACACAGTGATTTAGATGATAAATGCCACAGTTAAGTAAACAAGTATGAAATAAAAATAAACTCAGTATTTTTAGAAATATCATTGTCGATTGATTGCATAATAATTTTATTTAATCTGATTTATTTGTTTAACGCCTAGTGACTAAATTAGACCAAATATAAGGGATTCAACTTGCTCTGGGAACCTACTTCTTATTTCCCAAAATGATAATACACTGTAAGTAGATTCTCAAATGATGCTATAATGTAAATTAATAATTTTATACTTTTTTCCTAATTATTTATTAAATGTTTTATTGTGTGCTGTCCTGAGTACTCTGGTAGATACATGGATGTTTAAGACATGGATAGTTCTGCTCTCAATAACTTTATAATATAATGGAGATAAGATGGATGCATAAATAATTGA
Source organism: Eubalaena glacialis (assembly GCF_028564815.1). NCBI lineage: Eukaryota > Metazoa > Chordata > Mammalia > Artiodactyla > Balaenidae > Eubalaena > Eubalaena glacialis. Next base: position 107,084,998 of record NC_083720.1, on the reverse strand, counting down.
ACAGTATGTGATTAGTCTGTCTGAGGGGTACAGAAGTTCTATGGATACTTAGAGAGTAGAAAGATTACTTTCAGTTGAAATGCTTAGGGTAACCCTAAGATGAGGTTTGATCTGAATATCAGGTGGATTCGTAGAAATTCCTTGGTGAAAACTGTGAGATTTACTTATATCAGAATTACAGAAAATTATAAAATCAATCGATTTCACCATCAATGAATCAGATGAGGTCTCTTGGGAAAAAATTAGTCTGAATTTATTATTTAAGTAATGAGGAAAAGGAATAGGGATAAAGTAAAACATTTCGGAGAAAACATATTTTTTAACATGAAAACCTTAGTTTTGCTCCTGAAGCATTTTACAACTAGGTCACCATGAAAATTGTACTAAATATGACTTCCCTAGCATGTATTCTTTTTAAAGATAACTTGATCTGTTGGACTGATGGCAGACGTGCTTTATGTATTTCATTTCATTTGCTAAGTCCAGAAGTAAATTAGATGAGTTACCTCTTTGGTCAAGATGAAAACTGATTTGTTGCTGTTTTACTATTTCTGAAGTCTGACCAGTGTTTAAAGTATTTTTATTATCTCGGAGTGAAGTAGCATTGAAAAAATTATCTTGACATTGTGAACTTCAAAATTGCTAAGAGGTAGCTATTGGTGGCGGGCTTAAAGCAAAGGCTGGAGAAGGAAGGGAGAGGACAGTGTGGGTGAGTGGAAACACCATGGGGGGGAACAAGGAGAGAGAGAAAATAAAGAGTTCCCTGTAAAAGGGACTTGTTCTGCCCAGGGTCATTCAGTCTAGCAGATGCTGACCTGTATCTAGTCAAACCTGGAGCATTTCTGAAAGCTCGTTTCTTCGTCAAACTTATAAAAGAGCAGAAAATGTTGAGTTTGCTTCAGTTTTACAATAAATATTAATGAAAAATGGTGTCATAACATGCATTTGTGTTCTCTGCCTCCTTTTCCACAGAGACCTAGATTTAAATCTGAGTCACCAGAGTAAATAAGTTCAGTGATTCCCAGCTTGAGTAAGGTTACATAACCACCGCATGCGTTGGCATAGGTGTTTATACTTTAAGGAGGGTATGGGGAATCCTGACACGACATGGCAGCTGCTGAAAAGGCATTAAGACCACTGTAGCACCAACATGCACTTGTGTAGTTGGGAGAGGGCAGGGGGAAAATGTGCTGAATAGCCTTTCTGAGATGATAATACTAGTGATCTCTATTCATAGCTAGGGGTATTGTGTCTTTCTTAGAAAGCTTATTCTTTTTTCTCTTTATGGATTTTCATGAACTCTGATTTTTCTCAGCCTAATGCATTCATCAGAAATGACCCATTTTTTGACTGTTGTTTGCCAGCATTAAGAGATCTTTAAAAGGATCCCCATATTCTAGCCTTTCTTCTTGCTACTCTGCTTGTTGACACCCACTTTAGTGCAGAATTTAATAGTTGCTTTGCATATCCTAATGTCATCCAACAAAGCATCATTCCAGGCCAGTGAAGTTCTGCTCAGCGAGTGCTATTTTAATGGAAGAAGACTGGTTGCATTCCAGGACCTAATTGTTACTTTGGTCTTGTTATTTAACATTAAGCAAGCATACATTATAGATAGTAATCACACCTGGGTGTGCTTTCTTGTGTTTTGTTAAAGTTTAGAAATGCTCTTACATGATTAACGTAGTGGTGACACTGATTTGTATTAAAAATTTTTTTATCTCATTTTTCCAAGTAGCAGAGGTAAGTACTATGCACAGGTTTTGAGTTAAGACTTTTGCATTTTGTCATCTATTATCATTAAGAGATCAATAAGAAAGTCCTGTTTTTATTTTAAAAAAAGTTTAAAGATGGCAGAGTGACTAGTAAAGAATGCTATAGCTTATTGGAGTTACAGTTAAAACTAAATTTCGTTATTATTTTCCTCTTGGGACTTCAAATCACTAGAAAATGTCTATGAACAGCAATTTAGAAGATAAATTGGCCAGATGACTGAAATAGAGAAGTCCTACCAACGTAAACAAGTAGTAAGGTGAATTTTTAAAAGATAAATATTAAACATAGTGTTTGAGGAAAGTGTTATAGTAATATTAAGTTAGACTAGAGGGAAATAATTACCTGGTGAAAAGTTAAAAGCAAATGAAATTAATCCATCATGTGAGCTGCATTTTGCCTTGTGTTTATCGACTAGTAGGGAGTGTTTTGCGGGAAATGGAACTTAGGACTCATATTATACTTGGTTTTCTTCGAGTAAGGTCCTGCCTGGCAGTTGTCATTCCACAGTGACTTTATTACTCTGTAAGATGAGTACATTTGACACTGTTTTACTAGCCATCTGAATCCTTGATTTTTTTTTTGTTTGATTTTTTTCATTCAACAAGAGAATATTAACTCTACTTTGGGTTCTGAAAATAATAAGACGATAAGATACTATTTCTCCATTCAAAGAGCTAGTAAACTAGTTTAGTTTATGAACAGATAATTATTAAATAATGTGGTAACGACATCTGCTTTGAGGTTTTATTGGCTTTCCTTTCTAGCCACAGTATTTGGAGTTCCTTATTATCCATTGTACTTGTTCTTACTGCAGGCCTCTTGGCTTGTAAGGGGCCTGAGGTAAATACACACACCTTTTTCCTTGAATCTTGGGCTATTTTGCAGTTTTTTGTTAGGTCCATGATGATCCCATTTGTAACTTGATCTTTAGTTAGGAATCAAGGTAGAGAAAGCCAGGAGGGGAAACACCTTTAATGAGGATATACTATTAATAACAAAGCTAGACTTTGGAGAAAATGATGGGAATCCCATTTTTTGGCAATAGATGGAATTAGAAATTTAATCATGTTTCATAAAGAAGAATTTAGCATTGATCAAAAGAGATACGAATTTATATGATTAGATGTATATACTTTATTGCTTTGATGTACCTTATTTGTTTTGTGTCAAGAAATTTCTGCTTGAACTCTTGGGAATGAAATGGTCATTTCTGTATGCTATAATAGAATATAGTTACAAAATGTAATTTTTTTTCTCTAGTTTTAGAAATTATAATCTGATGATTTAAAAAAAATTTTTGGCATGTAAAGGTCCAGGATTCATATGATGTTATTTTAATATCACTGTATTACAAAGTTTCCAATTCATACCATTTAGAAAAATTTTTCATTTATTTGTTTTGTTTCTAAATTATGTTGTTTGTATACTTTTACCATATCTCAAGATTTGATAGAGTTTTGTTGTATTTGTGATATGACAGAGCATGGCCAAGTTTTAGAGTAGGGCCGAGCTTACTGTTATACAGGACAGACTAGAATGAGTGCACATTTGAAAGATTGCTGCATGTTAGAGCCAATCTTACCTAAACTACAGGCGTTTGAGAAAAAGTTCTCTTTGGTAGCCCATGTCAGGGATAGAACAGGCAGAGAACAATCTGCACAATCTATTGCTAATGGGAATTCAAGGTGAAGAAGCACATAGAATTGAGAGAGAGAGAAATTAATGAGTGAGTTCATAAATTTATACATATATTTATATGATTGGCTGCCAGAGAATTCTGTCTGGGTACTGGACTCTAGATAATGGCCTGATACCAGTCCTTGGGATTGGGACTGGTAATCGAAAGTAGGCGTCCCAGTACTAGGAAGACACCAGGCAGGGACCAGACTAGGAATCTCCAGAAGTGTTAGAACAGAAGCTTAGTTACAATAACTGAGGTATAAACAGGGCTAGAACAGCAGAGAGGGTAAGAGTAGAACACAGTGGGTATCAGAACAAGCTAGGAACCCTAGTAATCTAATCTGGGATGTAAAGGCTGGGTGAATTAATGTTAATAGTGACTTGATCCAGAATTGAAGATTAGGGCTGAAACTGCTTAAGCAAGCATCCCTTGTCAGAAGTCTATATCTAGGATATAAGTGACCGGAGAAGCAAGGCACATGGAGAGCACAAACAGACTAGGCTTGAAATTTTTTTTTATATACTGTTGTCTTTTAAGGACAGAATTCATTTCCATTGTTAATCAGTAATCATTCACTTTGCTTTGTTGGCACTAGTATGGGATCACGAGATGCAGAGAACTGCTGACATTTCAGAGTAATGTCTTAACACGGAACTGGTGCTAAAATGAACAGACTGAAGCTTTGGGGTAAATGTGCTTTCTTGCAAAATAGGAGGATATGAAAAAGCACGTTAGGCATGAGAGTTCTAATGTTACAATTCTGAAGGCAAAAGTACACTATGTTAGTTTAGTTTTTGAGCGGGCTAAGAGGAAGCAAGGAAAATGTACGATTGTGATAATTTGACGTTAAAATGAGAACATTCCATACGTTTTTACTTCCTAGAAGAAGTCAGTAGCATTTTGGGGTTTCAGTCAGCTGATACTCACCAGCTTAAGGGGGACCAAAAGGCATTTTTGGAACCCATACTGGAAATTGATGAATGGAATGAGTGGGGCTTGAACAGAAGAAACCAGAGCAGCTCTTGGGAGCTCATCAGCAGGAGTTTTTATACCTTCTTTCCAGACCCCTGCCATTAATGTGACTTCACTGTAAAGATTTATTCTCTGCCTTGCCTTTTCAATTTTTATATTCCAACAAGAAATGATTAGATTAGCCCTTTTCAGCTCAGGGATCTGTCTCCTAGAGCCAGAGGACCCACGGTTATGATGTACAGTCATAACCCCAGGAGTCTGCCCCTGTGTGGTGGGGACCATCCCCACAGAAAGAGAAATGGAAAGCCGGGCAGCCCTCCTAGGGGGTGTCTAGAAGATCTCACCCATTAGTAGTTTAACTACCCCTTTTCCTTCCCTTCTCTTCTCTCCTTTCCCCTCACTTCCCTCCCCACTTGTATAAATGTCGAGATAACCCTGCTATATCCCATCCATGGAGGCAACTTTTCTAGTGGGAGAAAATCTAAATGCAAGCTGAAGTGCCACATTCAGAGGCAGTACCATAGGGCTTCTGATTCGGGGTGATATCATGCTGCCCCTGGTTCCACTGTGATTCTATCTTGATATTTTACAACTTAAATTTAATTCCTGCTAACTTGACATCTTCATGATTGGAAGAAAGGAAATAAAAAGAAAATGTATTTAAAGGGAAAGATGGGGGTACTTACCATCTACCAGTGACTAGTAAGGAAATTAATGGTGGCTACAAGCCTTAATATTGTATCAGTGCACACACCCTGACCTGTTTCACTTCAGATTTCATACCTTCTGCTAGCATCTCGGCTTATCAGGGTTCTTTTCCTCACAGCCTGACCCAGTCCTTCATTCTTGAAAGCGTCTGAGCTCCTTGTAGCTCTGTATGGTATTGTGATAGGCTTCCACTAACCTTAACACTGCATAGTACTACCAGAACTTACTCCAGTGGATTCCCCTGAGTTCTTCTCATGGTCTTCCTAGCCCCCAAAGGTAGAGTAGCAACCTCTCTTCCCCCTGATAGTCATGGACAGTCATTCTTAACCCATCCTATAGCCTTCATTTTTGCTTGTTTTTCTACTATCATGAAGAAATCAAACTGAACATGATAAGCTCAGCTTTCAGTGGAGTAAAACAGTTATTCTGTCTCCTGGTAGAAGTATTTTTTTTTTTTTGGTACTAAAACTTCTAGGTCAGCAGATTCCAGAGTTCACAAGATAAAAAGCAAAACTTTGAGAGCAGAAAAGACACCACTCCACTATTACTGTTTGGTTCCCACATCCAATATATTCTGGAGATGGGAGACAGCATATTTTGGTAGATGGTTCAGAGCCCATTTTGTATCCTGCAGGACAGCACCCCAAATTCAGAAGTTTTTAGCTCTGGCAATAACTCTTACATCAAGCTTCTATAATCATTGCTTCCTACTGTGGGGACAGCTGTGTCTGAATAAGAGTCTATTTGATAAGATTAATCAGGCCATGTGCATCTGCCCATTGCCATTTGAAGTGAATTCCTGGATCAGAGGCCATGTGATTTATAGGAAGCATTCAGTTAATTCTGCGTAGTGGTGCTGGCAGAGGCAAATTCCGAATTGGTGACTCTTACAGCAAGGATCGGTCATCACCATTTCTGTAATCCAAGGGGCTTGATGCCTGCTAAGAGGTAGTGCCTGCGGGGGACTCAGGCAATTGGCTTCTCAATAGTAGAGGCAGTGAGGTCAGTCTTAGTGAGTCAATGTAATTGATCCCTTGCATAACTGCTTCTCCTGCCAGCTGCTTGTGGTTATTTTCATGAAACCACTGAGCAAGGACTAGGCTGGCTAGAGAGGGAGTATGACTTGATCTATGATGAGGGTCATCTTGTCCACCCGATTATTAAGAGGCTTTATATTTTGATTTGTTTGCATTGATTGGCAGTGGCAGGGTTCTGGTGAGGAATTTTTTTAGATTGCGGTCCTGTTGTGAGAGATTCATTCAAATAGCCATTCCCTAAATCTCCCTATTAGTTTTTTCTCTGATCTTTTTCTTCAAGGCCATTGATCATGGCACAGAAAAGGGAAGGGACTGTAGGCACTCCAGCTACTCTAAGAAGTGTCTACAACAGAAATAATAATATATTCTGTAAGTTCTCAAAACTTAAGCAAGATTTCAAGTCACATCCAATGGCTGTGTTAAATTTTAACCTAGTTTTGTCTTACTTGACTCAAATCTTTCCCCCTTTTGATTTCATGTTTTACAGTTCCTCAATCATAAAAGCCTCATTTAAAAACTTTAAAAAATTTTGGTTAATAGAATTTAAAAATGTCATATATCCTGTATTTGTGATGGCGTGTGTGTGTACGTGTGTGTACCTATATATACTCATTTGAGCAGAGAAAATGTCTAAAGTGCATACCAGACTGTTAAAGACTATCTTTGGGGCATGGGTTAGGGGAAAAGAAGAGTTGGTGTTGTGGTGGAGAGCAGTTTTATTGTTTCGCTTCAAAAAATGTGTTCTACTTGACATTTTATATTCTACTAAGCATGTATTTTTATTAATACGAAAAATGCCAACATATAATTTTTGTTTCTTATAATGTTAGGAGAGATAATTTTGGGATGATTAAGGACTAATAAATAGTACTTACATATAAAGCTATCTGTGCTGCCAACAAAAGCGTATGTAATTTTTGTTTAAATTGGAGTATAGTTGATTTACAATATTGTGTTAGTTTCAGGTGTACTACAGCAAAGTGATTCACCTGTGTGTGTGTGTGTGTGTGTGTGTGTGTGTGTGTATTTCAGGTTATTTTCCATTATAGGTTATTATAAGATATTGAATATAGTTTCTTGGGCTATACAGTAAATCTTTGTTGCTTATCTATTTTAAGTGTATATAATGTTTAAAATTTTTTTAGCATATGTATTTGACAATCAGATGTTTATTGAAAGTCATTGCATTAATTAGTTTTTTATGTAATTACACTAAAGTTGAATCTCTTTGCTTTTCTCATCAACATAAAGTTTCCACTTAAAACTGTAATTGACAAAAAGTATAATATATCCTAATCTGAAATGTCTAGAATTCAGAGGTCGAACTGCAATAAGGAATTGCAGTAGAGAGGCCTTCAACACAGTATTTTCCTTTGCTAATTTTAGTTTTCATGCCTGGGCATCTGATAGGACCCGGATGCTATGAAGGGCTCTTAAAGTATATGGATATATTTTCTAGTTTTTAGTATTTGCAGACCATTTTGCATCATCTTCAGACTACTGGTTGATGATGACTTCGTCACCTTTCAAAGAACCATCCATTATCTAGCTCCCTCTTTCTCTTTTTAAATAAACCTATTCCTTCAAGTATATATATAAATAAAAGTGAAGAAATTGTAGGTGTACAGCTCAATGAATTTTCTCTAAATGAACATTCTTTACCATTAAAAAAATGAAAAGGCTAGCCAAAGACTGGGAAAAATATTTGCAAAACATATATCCAGCAAAGCATTTGAACCAGAATATCTTAAGAACTCTCATAATTTAATAATAAGACAAAGAACCCTGTCAAAAAATGGGCCAAGGATTTCAACAGACATTTCACCGTGGGTATATGAATGGCCAATACATACCACATAGAAAGATGTAAGTACATAGAAGGATGCCCAACATCACTAATCATCAAGGAAATGGAAAACTTCCCTAACATGGGAAAGGAAATAGTCACCCAAGTCCAGGAAGCACAGAGAGTCCCATACAGGATAAACCCTAGGAGAAACACACCAAGACACATATTAATCAAACTAACAAAAATTAAATTCAAAGAAAAAATACTAAAAGCAGCAAGCGAAAAACAACAAATAACATACAAAGGAATTCCCATAAGGTTATCAGCTGATTTTTCAGCAGAAACTCTGCAGGCCAGAAGGGAGTGGCAGGATATACTTAAAGTGATGAAAGAGAAAAACCTACAACCAAGATTACTCTACCCAGCAAGGATCTCATTCAGATTTGATGGAGAAATCAAGAGCTTTTCAGACAAGCAAAAGCTAAGAGAATTCAGCACCACCAAACCAGCTTTACAACAAATGCTAAAGAAACTTCTCTGGGTGGGAAACACAAGAGAAGAAAAAGACCCACAAAAACAAACCCAAAACAATTAAGAAAATGGTAATAGGAACATACATATCAATAATTACCTTAAATGTAAATGGATTAAATGCTCCAACCAAAAGACACAGACTGGGTGAATGGATACAAAAACAAGACCCGTATATATGCTGTCTACAAGAGACCCACTTCAGACCTAGGGACACATACAGACTGAAAGTGAGGGGATGGAAAAAGATATTCCATGCAAATGGAAATCAAAAGAAAGCTGGAGTAGCTATAATCATATCAGATAAAATAGACTTTAAAATAAAGACTGTTACAAGAGATAAGGAAGGACACTACATAATGATCAAGGGATCAATCCAAGAAGAAGATATAACAATTATAAATGTTTATGCACCCAACATAGGAGCATCTCAATAAATAAGGCAAATGCTAACAGTCATGAAAGGAGAAATCAACAGTGACGCAATAATAGTAGGGGACTTTAACACTCACACCAATGGACAGATCATCCAAACAGAAAATAAATAAGGAAACACAAGCTTTAAATGATACGATAGATCAGATAGATTTAATGGATATTTATAGAACATTCCACCCGAAAGTGGCAGAATACACTTTCTTCTCAAGTGCACACGGAACATTCTCCAGGATAGATCACATCTTGGGTCACAAATCAAGCCTCGGAAAATTTGAGAAAATTGAAATCATATTAAGCATCTTTTCTGACCACAACGCTATGAGATCGGAAGTCAATATCAGGAAAAAAACTGTAAAAAACACAAATACATGGAGGATAATCAGTGCACTACTAAATAACCAAGAAATCACTAAAGAAATCAAAGAAGAAATTAAAAAAATACATAGAAACAAATGACAACAAAAACACGAGGACTCAAAACCTATGGGATGAAGCAAAAGCAGTTCTAAGAGGGAAGTTTATAGCAATTCAGTCTCACCTCAAGAAACAAGAAAAATCTCAAATAAATAATCTAACCCTACACCTAAAGCAACTAGAGAAAGAAAACCCAAAGTGAGTAGAAGGAAGGAAATCATAAAGATCAGAACAGAAATAAATGAAATACAAACAAAGAAAACAGTAGCAAAGATCGATAAAACTAAAAGCTGGTTCCTTGAGAAGATAAACAAAATTGGTAAACCCTTAGCCAGCCTGATCAAGAAAAAAAGGGAGAGGATGCAAATCAATAAAATTAGAAATGAAAAAGGAGAAATCACAACTGACACTGCAGAAATACAAAGGATTATAAGAGACTACTACAAACAACTATATGCCAATAAAACGGACAACCACGAAGAAATGGGCAAATTCTTGGAAAGGTATAATTTTCCAAGACTGAACCAGGAATAATTAGAAAATATAAACAGACCTATCACAAGTAATGAAATTGAAACTGTAAATAAAAATCCTCCAACAAACAAAAGTCCAGGACCAGGGCTTCCCTGGTGGCACAGTGGTTGAGAATCTGCCTGCCAATGCAGGGGGCGCGGGTTTGAGCCCTGGTCTGGGAAGATCCCACATGCTGCAGAGCAACTAGGCCCGTGAGCCACAACTACTGAGCCTGCGCGTCTGGAGCCTGTGCTCCGCAACAAGAGAGGCCACGATAGTGAGAGGCCCGCGCACCGCGATGAAGAGTGGCCCGCGCACCACGATGAAGAGTGGCCCCCGCTTGCCACAACTAGAGAAAGCCCTCGCACAGAAACGAAGACCCAACACAGCCATACATACATACATACATACATAAAAAAAAAGAATGTGGTAGGGGCAAGATGGCGGAAGAGTAAGACGCGGAGATCACCTTCCTTCCCACAGATACAGTAGAAATACATCTACACGTGGAACTGCTCCTGCAGAACACCCACTGAATGCTGGCAGAAGACGTCAGACCGCCCAAAAGGCAAGAAACTCCCCACGTACCTGGGTAGGGCAAAAGAAAAAAGAAATAACAGAGACAAAAGAATAGGGACGGGACCTGCACCAGTGGGAGGGAGCTGTGAAGGAGGAAAGGTTTCCACACACTAGGAAGCCCCTTCGCGGGCAGAGACTGCGGGTGGCAGAGGGGGGAAGCTTCAGAGCCACGGAGGAGAGCGCAGCCACAGGAGTGCGGAGGGCAAAGCGGAGAGATTCCCGCACAGATGATCGGCGCCGAGCAGCACTCACCAGCCCGAGAGGCGGGGGCTGGGAGCTGAGGCTCGGGCTTCGGTCGGATTGCAGGGAGAGGACTGGGGTTGGCGGCATGAACACAGCCTGAAGGGGCTAGCGTACCACAGCTAGCCGGGACGGAGCCCGAGAAAAAGTCTGCAGCTGCCGAAGAGGCAAGAGACTTTTTCTTCCCTCTTTGTTTCGCGGCGCGCAAGGAGAGGGGGTTCAGAGCGCCGCTTAAACAAACTCCAGAGACGGGCGTGAGCCGCGGCTATCAGCGCGGACCCCAGAGACGGGCATGAGTCGCTAAGGCTGCTGCTGCCACCACCAAAAAGCCTGTGTGCGAGCACAGGTCACTCTCCACACCGCCCCTCCCGGGAGCCAGTGCAGCCCGCCACGGCCAGGCTCCCGTGATCCGGGGACAACCTCCCCGGGAGAGCGCACGGCGCGCCTCAGGCTGCTGCAACGTCACGCCGGCTTCTGCCGCCACAGGCTCGCCCCGCCTCCTCCGTACCACTCCCTGCCCCTGGCCTGACTGAGCCAGAGCCCCCGAATCAGCTGCTCCTTTAACCCCGTTCTGTCTGGGCGGGGAACAGACGCCCTCAGGCGACCTATATGCAGAGGCGGGTCCAAATCCAAAGCTGAACCCCGGGAGCTGTAAGAACAAAGAAGAGAAAGGGAGATCTCTCCCAGCAGCCTCAGAAGCAGCGGATTAAAGCTCCACAAACAACTTGATGTGCCTGCATCTGTTGAATACCTGAATAGACAACGAATCATCCCAAATTCAGGAGGTGGACTTTGGGAGCAGGATATATTAATTTTTCCCCTTTTCTTTTTTTTGTGAGTGTATATGTGTATGCTTCTGGGTGAGATTTTGTCTGTATAGCTTTGCTCTCACCGTTACTCCTAGGGTTAGGTCCATCGGTTTTTTTTTTTTTTTTTAGCTTAAAAAAATTGTTTTTCCCCTAATAAATGTTTCCTTAATAATTTTTTCCTTGTTTTCTCTTTTTAAAAAATTAAAAAAAATTTTTTAGTAAGTTTTTTCATATTTTTTATTTTAAAAAATTAAAAATTTTTTTTCTTAATAAATTTTTTTCTTAATAATTTTTTTCTTATTTTTATTATAAATAATAAATCTATTTTTAAAAATTAAAAAAAATTTTTTTCTTAATAAATATATTCTTAACAGTTTTTTTTATTTTTTATTATAATAGCTTTATTTTATTTTATTTTATCCTCTTTCTTTCTTTCTATTTTTTCTCCCTTTTATTCTGAGCCGTGTGGATGAAAGGCTCTTGGTGCTCCAGCCAGGCATCAGGGCTGTGCCTCTGAGGTGGGAGAGCCAACTTCAGGACACTGGTCCACAAGAGACCTCCCAGCTCCACGTAATACCAAACGGCGAAAATCTCTCAGAGATCTCCATCTCAACATCAAGACCCAGCTTCACTCAACGTCCAGCAAGCTACAGTGCTGGACACCCTATGCCAAACAACTAGCAAGACAGGAACACAGCCCCATCCATTAACAGAGAGGCTGCCTAAAATCATAATAAGGCCACAGACACCCCAAAACACACCACCAGACGTTGACGTGCCCACCAGAAAGACAACATCCAGCCTCATCCACCAGAACACAGGCACTAGTCCCCTCCACCAGGAAGCCTACACAACCCACGGAACCAACCTTAGCCACTGGGGACAGATACCAAAAACAACGGGAACTACGAACCTGCAGCCTGTGAAAAGGAGACCCCAAACACAGTAAGATAAGCAAAATGAGAAGACAGAAAAACACACAGCAGATGAAGGAGCAGGGTCAAAACACACCAGACCTAACAAATGAAGAGGAAATAGGCAGTCTACCTGAAAAAAATTCAGAATAATGATAGTAAAGATGATCCAAAATCTTGGAAATAGAATAGACAAAATGCAAGAAACATTTAACAAGGACGTAGAAGAACTAAAGAGGAACCGAGCAACGATGAAAAACACAATAAATGAAATTAAAAATATTCTAGACGGGATCAATAGCAGAATAACTGAGGCAGAAGAACGGATAAGTGACTTGGAAGATAAAATAGTGGAAATAACTACTGCAGAGCAGAATAAAGAAAAAAGAATGAAAAGAACTGAGGACAGTCTCAGAGACCTCTGGGACAACATTAAACGCACCAACATTCGAATCATAGGGGTCGCAGAAGAAGAAGAGAAAAAGAAAGGGACTGAGAAAATATTTGAAGAGATTATAGTTGAAAACTTCCCTAATATGGGAAAGGAAATAGTTAATCAAGTCCTGGAAGCACAGAGAGTCCCATACAGGATAAATCCAAGGAGAAACACACCAAGACACATATTAATCAAACTATCAAAAATTAAATATAAAGAAAACATATTAAAAGCAGCAAGGGAAAAACAACAAATAACACACAAGGGCATCCCCATAAGGTTAACAGCTGATCTTTCAGCAGAAACTCTGCAAGCCAGAAGGGAGTGGCAGGATATACTTAAAGTGATGAAGGAGAAAAACCTACAACCAAGGTTACTCGACCCAGCAAGGAACTCATTCAGATTTGATGGAGAAATTAAAACCTTTACAGACAAGGAAAAGCTGAGAGAGTTCAGCACCACTAAACCAGCTTTACAACAAATGCTAAAGGAACTTCTCTAGGCAATAAACACAAGAGGAGGAAAACACCTACAATAACAAACCCAAAACATTTAAGAAAATGGGAATAGGAACATACATATCGATAATTACCTTAAATGTAAATGGATTAAATGCTCCCACCAAAAGACACAGACTGGCTGAATGGATACAAAAACAAGACCCATACATATGCTGTCTACAAGAGACCCACTTCAGACCTAGGGCCACATACAGACTGAAAGTGAGGGGATGGAAAAAGATATTCCATGCAAATGGAAATCAAAAGAAAGCTGGAGTAGCAATTCTAATATCAGACAAAATAGACTTTAAAATAAAGACTATTATAAGAGACAAAGAAGGACACTGTATAATGATCAAGGGATCGATCCAAGAGGAAGGTATAACAATTGTAAATATTTATGCACCCAACATAGGAGCACCTCAATACATAAGGCAAATACTAACAGCCATAAAAGGGGAAATCGACAGTAACACAATCATAGTAGGGGACTTTAACACCCCACTTTCACCAATGGACAGATCATCCAAAATGAAAATAAATAAGGAAACACAAGCTTTAAATGATACATTAAACAAGATGGACTTAATTGATATTTATAGGACATTCCACCCAAAAACAACAGAATACACATTTTTCTCAAGTGCTCATGGAACATTCTCCAGGATAGATCATATCTTGGGTCACAAATCAAGCCTTGGTAAATTTAAAAAAATTGAAATCGTATCAAGTATTTTTTCTGACCACAATGCTATGAGACTAGATATCAATTACAGGAAAAGATCTGTAAAAAATACAAACACATGGAGGCTACACAGTACACTACTTAATAATGAAGTGATCACTGAAGAAATCAAAGGGGAAATCAAAAAATACCTAGAAACAAATGACAATGGAGACATGATGACCCAAAACCTATGGGATGCAGCAAAAGCAGTTCTAAGAGGGAAGTTTATAGCAATACAAGCCTACCTCAAGAAACAGGAAACATCTCGAATAAACAACCTAACCTTGCACCTAAAGCAATTAGAGAAAGAAGAACAAAAAACCCCAAAGCTACCAGAAGGAAAGAAATCATAAAGATCAGATCAGAAATAAATGAAAAAGAAATGAAGAAAACCAATAGCAAAGATCAATAAAACTAAAAGCTGGTTCTTTGAGAAGATAAACAAAATTGATAAACCATTAGCCAGACTCATCAAGAGAAAAAGGGAGAAGACTCAAATCAATAGAATTAGAAATGAAAAAGGAGAAGTAACCACTGACACTGCAGAAATACAAATGATCATGAGAGATTACTACAAGCAACTCTATGCCAATAAAATGGACAACTTAGAAGAAATGGACAGATTCTTAGAAATGCACAACCTGCCGAGACTGAACCAGGAAGAAATAGAAAATATGAACAGACCAATCACAAGCACTGAAATTGAAACTGTGATTAAAAATCTTCCAACACACAAAAGCCCAGGACCAGATGGCTTCACAGGCTAATTCTATCAAACATTTAGAGAAGAGCTAACACCTATCCTTCTCAAACTCTTCCAAAATATTGCAGAGGGAGGAACACTCCCCAACTCATTCTACGAGGCCACCATCACCCTGATACCAAAACCAGACAAAGATGTCACAAAGAAAGAAAACTACAGGCCAATATCACTGATGAACATAGATGCAAAAATCTTCAACCAAATACTAGCAAACAGAATCCAACAGCACATTAAAAGGATTATACACCATGATCAAGTGGGGTTTATTCCAGGAATGCAAGGATTCTTCAATATACGCAAATCAATCAACGTGATACATCATATTAACAAATTGAAGGAGAAAAACCATATGATCATCTCAAGAGATGCAGAGAAAGCTTTCGACAAAATTCAACACCCATTTATGATAAAAGCCCTGCAGAAAGTAGGCATAGAGGGAACTTTCCTCAACATAATAAAGGCCATATATGACAAACCCACAGCCAACATTGTCCTCAATGGTGAAAAACTGAAACCATTTCCACTAAGATCAGGAACAAGACAAGGTTGCCCACTCTCACCACTGTTATTCAACATAGTTTTGGAAGTGTTAGCCACAGCAATCAGAGAAGAAAAAGAAATAAAAGGAATCCAAATCGGAAAGAAGAAGTAAAGCTGTCACTGTTTGCAGATGACATGATACTATACGTAGAGAATCCTAAAGATGCTACCAGAAAACTACTAGAGCTAATCAATGAATTTGGTAAAGTAGCAGGATACAAAATTAATGCACAGAAATCTCTAGCATTCATATATACTAATGATGAAAAATCTGAAAGTGAAATTAAGAAAACACTCCCGTTTACCACTGCAACAAAAAGAATAAAATATCTAGGAATAAACCTACCTAAGGAGACAAAAGACCTGTATGCAGAAAATTATAGGACACTGATGAAAAAAATTAAAGATGATACAAATAGATGGAGAGATATACCATGTTCTTGGATTGGAGGAATCAACATTGTGAAAATGACTCTGCTACCCAAAGCAATCTACAGATTCAATGCAATCCCTATCAAACTACCACTGGCATTTTTCACAGAACTAGAACAAAAAATTTCACAATTTGTATGGAAACACAAAAGACCCCGAATAGCCAAAGCAATCTTGAGAACGAAAAATGGAGCTGGAGGAATCAGGCTCCCTGACTTCAGACTATATTACAAAGCTACAGTAATCAAGACAGTTTGGTACTGGCACAAAAACAGAAATATAGATCAATGGAACAGGATAGAAAGCCCAGAGATAAGCCCACGCACATATGGTCACCTTATCTTTGATAAAGGAGGCAAGCATATACAGTGGAGAAAAGACACCCTCTTCGATAAGTGGTGCTGTGAAAATTGGACAGGTACATGTAAAAGTATGAAATTAGAACACTCCGTGACACCATACACAAAAATAAACTCAAAATGGATTAAAGACCTAAGTGTAAGGCCAGACACTATCAAACTCTTAGAGGAAAACATAGGCAGAACACTCTATGACATAAATCACAGCCAGATCCTTTTTGACCCAGCTCCTAGAGAAATGGAAATAAAAACACAAATAAACAAATGAAACCTAATGAAACTTAAAAGCTTTTGCACAGCAAAGGAAACCATAAACAAGACCAAAAGACAACCCTCAGAATGGGAGAAAATATTTGCAAATGAAGCAACTGACAAAGGATTAATCTCCAAGATTTACAAGCAGCTCATGCAGCTCAATAACAAAAAAACAAACAACCCAATCCAAAAATGGGCAGAAGACCTAAATAGACATTTCTCCAAAGAAGATATACAGATTGCCAACAAACACATGAACGAATGCTCAACATCATTAATCATTAGAGAAATGCAAATCAAAACTACAATGAGGTATCATCTCACACCGGTCAGAATGGCCATCATCAAAAAATCTAGAAACAATAAATGCTGGAGAGGGTGTGGAGAAAAGGGAACACTCTTGCACTGTTGGTGGGAATGTAAATTGATACAGCCACTATGGAGAACAGTATGGAGGTTCCTTAAAAAACTACAAATAGAACTTCCATACGACCCAGCAATCCCACTACTGGGCATATACCCTGAGAAAACCATAATTCAGAAAGAGTCATGTACCAAAATATTCATTGCAGCTCTATTTACAATAGCCAGGACATGGAAGCAACTTAGGTGTCCATCATCGGATGAATGGATAAAGAAGATGTGGCACATATATACAATGGAATATTACTCAGCCATAAAAAGAAATGAAATGGAGGTATGTGTAATGAGGTGGATGGAGTTAAGAGTCTGTCATACAGAGTGAAGTAAGTCAGAAAGAGAAAAAGAAATACAGTATGCTAACACATATATATGGAATCTAAGGAAAAAAAAAAAGTCATGAAGAACCTAGTGGCAAGAGGGGAAGAAAGACACAGACCTACTAGAGAATGGACTTGAGGATATGGGGAGGGGGAAGGGTGAGATGTGACAGGGTGAGAGAGTGTCATGGACATATATACAGTACCAAATATAAAATAGAAAACTAGTGGGAAGCAGCCGCATAGTACAGGGAGATCAGCTCTGTGCTTTGTGACCACCTAGAGGGGTGGGAAAGGGAGGGTGGGAGGGAGGGAGATGCAAGAGGGAAGAGATATGGGAACATATGTATATGTATAACTGATTCACTTTGTTATAAAGCAGAAACTAACACACCATTGTAAAGCAATTATACTTCAATAAAGATGTTTAAAAAAAAAAAGAATGTAAGCAGACAAGAATAGCATTTAAAAAAAAAAAAAAAAGAAAGAAAAGTTCAGGACCAGATGGCTTCACAGGTGAATTCTATCAAACATCTAGAGAAGAACTAACACCCATCCTTCTCAAACTCTTCCAAAAAATTACAGAGGGCGAAACACTCCCAAATTCATCCTCAAAGCCACCAACACCCTGATATCAAAACCAGAAAAAGATATCACAAAAAAAGAAAATTATAGACCAGCATTACTGATGAACATAGATGCAAAAATCCTGAACAAAATACTAGCAAACAGAATCCAACAACATATTAAAAGGATCATACATCATGATCAAGTGGGATTTATTCCAGGGTTGCAAGGATTCTTCAATATATGCAAATCAATCAATGTGATACACCGTATTAACAAATTAAGGAATAAAAACTATATGATCATCTCAATAGATGCAGAAAAAGCTTTTGACAATATTCAACACCCATTTATGATAAAAACTCTCCAGAAAATGGACATAGAGGGAACCTGCCTCAACATAATAAAGGCCATATATGACAAACACACAGCAAACATCATACTCAGTGGTGAAAAACTGAAAGCATTTCCGCTAAGATCAGGAACAAGACAAGAATGTCCATTGTTGCCACTCTTATTCAACATAGTTTTGGAAGACCTAGCCATGGCAATCAGAGAAAAAAAAAGAAATAAAAGGAATAAAAATTGGAAAAGAAGATAGAAAATCCTAAGGATGCCATCAGAAAAGTACTAGAGCTAATCAGCAAATTTGGTAGGGTTGCAGGGTACAAAATTAATGTACAGAAATCTCTGGCATTCCTATACACTAACAATGAAAAATCGGAAAGAGTAACTAAGGAAACAATCCCATTTACCATTGCAACAAAAAGAATAAAATACCTAGGAATAAACCTGCCTAAGGAGGCAAAAGACTTGTACTCAGAAAACTATAAAACACTGATGAAAGGAATCAAAGATGAAATAAACAGATGGAGAAATATACCATGTTCTTGGATTGGAAGAATCAGTATTGTGAAAATGACTATACTACCGAAAGCAATCTACAGATTCAGTGCAATCCCTATCAGACTAGTAATGGCATTCTTCACAGAATTAGAACAAAAAATTTTACAGGTCATATGGAAACACAAAAGACCCAGAATAGCCAAAGCAATCTTGAGAAAGAAAAACGGAGCTGGAGGAATCAGGCTCCCCGACTTCAAACTATACTACAAAGCTACAGTAATCACGACAGTATGATACTGGCACAAAAAACAGAATTATAGATCAATGGTACAGGATAGAAAGCCCAGAGATAACCGACACACATATAGTCACCTAATTTACGACAAAGGAGGCAAGAACATACAATGGAGAAAAGACAGCCTCTTCAATAAGTGGTGCTGGGAAAACTGGACAGCTACATGTAAAAGAATGAAACTACAACACTCCCCAACACCATACACAAAAATAAACTCAAAATGGATTAAAGACCTAAATGTAAGACCATACAGTATAAAACTCTTAGAGGAAAACATAGGGAAAACACTCTTTGACATAAACCACAGCAAGATCTTTTTTGATCTACCTACTAGAGTAATGAAAATAAAAACAAAAATAAACAAATGGGACCTAATTAAACGTAAAAGCTTTTGCAAAGCAAAGGAAACCATAAACAAGATGAAAAGACAGCCCTCACAGTGGGAGAAAATATTTGTAAATGAAACAGTGGACAAAGGATTAATGTCCAAAATATATAAACAGCTCATGGAGCTCAATATCAAAAAAACAAACAACCCAATCAAAAAATGGGTAGAAGACCTAAATAGACATTTCACCAAAGAAGACATACAGATGGCCAAGTGGCACATGAAAAGCTGCTCAACATCACTAATTATTAGAGAAATGCAAATCAAAACTACAATGAGGTATCACCTCACGCCGGTCAGAATGGCCATTATCAAAAAATCTAGAAACAATAAATGCTGGAAAGGGTGTGGTGAAAAGGGAATCCTCCTGCACTGTTGGTGGGAATGTACATTGATACAACCACTATGGAGAACAGTATGGAGGTTCCTTAAAAATCTAAAAGTAGAATTACCATATGACCCAGCAATCCCACTACTGGGCATATACCCTGAGAAAACCATAATTCAAAAAGAGACATGTACCACAATGTTCATTGCAGCACTATTTACAATAGCCGGGACATAGAAGCAACCTAAATGTCCATCGACAGATGAATGGATAAAGAAGATGTGGCACATATACACAATGGAATATTACTCACCATAAAAGGAAACGAAATTGAGTTATTTGTAGTGAGGTGTATGGACGTAGAGACTGTCATACAGAGTGCAGTAAGTTATAAAGAGAAAAGCAAATACTGTATGCTAACACATATATATGGAATCTTAAAAAAAATGGTACTGATGAACCTAGCGGCAGGGCAGGAATAAGACGTAGACGTAGAGAATGGACTTGAGGACATGGTAGGGGGAGAGGAAAGCTGGGGTGAAGTGAGAGTAACATCGACATACATACACTACCAAATGTAAAATAGATAGCTAGTGGGAATCAGCAGTATAGCACAGGGAGATCAGGTCGGTGCTTTGCGACAACCTAGAGTTGTGGGATTGGGAGGGTAGGAGGGAGGCTCAAGAGGGAGGGGATATGGGGATATATGTAAGCATAGGGCTGATTCAGTTTGTTGTACAACAGAAACTAACACAGTATTGTGAAGCAATTATACTCCAATAAAGATATATTAAAAAAAAAACAACATGGAGATACTACTATACACCCACTAGCATGGCTAAGAATCAAGTCTCACAATGTTAAGATTGATGAAGATGTGGAGCAACTAGAAGTTTCCTCTCATACATTGCTGGTAAAATGGTATAGCCACTTTAGCAAATAGTTGGTTAGTTTCTTACACAGTTAAACTTATTCCTTATGAGCTGTAAATTCCATTCCTAGGTATATATCCAAGAGAAATGAAAGCATATGTCTGCAAAAAAGCTGATTTTCATAGCAGCATTATTAAAAATGGTTTTAATTTGCTTTTCATGAGTAAGTAATGATATTTACATCCTTTCATCTGCTTGTTTACCATCTACATCTGGTTTATTTTAGAAGTATTGACATCTTTTGCTCTTTTGAAAATTAGGCTGCTTGGGAATTCCCTGGTGGTCCAGTGGTTAGGACTCTACACTTTCACTGCCGAGGGCACGGGTTCAATCCATGGTTGGGGAACTAAGATCCCACAAGCCACAATATGCGGCCAAAAAATAAATAAATGAATAAATAAAATTAGGCTTCTTATTTTATTATTATTGAGTTTTAAGAGTTCTTTATGTATTTTGGAAATACCAGTCTTTTAGCTGGTATTTGTTTTACAAATACGTTCTCCCGTTTTTAAAATAGTGGCTTCATTTTTAAAACAGTGTCTTTTGAAGAGAAGTTAATTATGATGAAATCCAGTTTCTCAGTTTTTTCTTTTATGGTTTGTGCTTTATATCCCATAGAACTTTTTGCCTAACCCAAAGTCACTGATTTAGCACCATTTTATTCTAGAAGTTTGATAAGTTTAAGGTTTTACATTTAGGTCTATGCTCCATTTTGAGTTAAAGGTTGTATGTAATGTGATGTATGGGTTGATTGAGATTTTTTTGTTTTGTTTTGGATTTTTGTACGTGGATGTCCAATTGTTCTAGGACTATTTGGTGAAAAGCTTTTCTGTTCTCCATTCAGTTGCTTGACATCTTTGTCAGAAATCAATTGACCATGTATGTCTACGTCTGTTTCTGAAATCTTTCTTTTCCATTGATTTAGGTTTCTGTCCTTTCACCAGTACCGCACTGTCTTGATTACTGTGGCTTTATAATAATCTTGGTATCATGTAATATGAGTACTCCAATTTTGTTTTGTTTTGAAATTGTTTTGGCTATTCTAGTTTCCTGGCTTTTCTATGTAAATTTTAGAATCATTCTGATGGTTTCCAAAAAAAAAAAAAAAAAAAAAAAAATCTGCCTGAGTTTTGATTGGGGTTGCATTGAATCTGTAGATAAATTTTGGAGAGGAGTGATAATTTAACTATGTTGAGTCTCCCAGTCCATCAATATGGTATATCTCTTCATTTACTCACATCATCTTTGATTTATCTCATCAGTGTTTTATGGTTTTCAAAATACAGATCTTGCATATAGTTTGTTAGATTTATCCTTAAGAATTTCACGGTTTGGTGGTGGTATTATAAATGGCAATATAGTGGGTTGGCCAAAAAGTTCATTCGGGTTCTTCCATAACATCTTAACAGAGAAACCCAAACGAACTTTTTGGCCAATGCAATATAAATATGTAATTTCCAAGTGTTTCTTTGTTGATATGTGGAAACATGATTGATCTTTATATATTGGACTTTGCATACTACAACCTTGTTAAATTCCCTTATTATATCTAGTAGGCTTTTTGTTTTTGTTTTTGTTTTTTGTAGATTCTTTAGGATTTTCTGTCTATATAGACAGTCATATTGCCTGGAATAACGACAGTCTTATTTTTTCCATAGTAGTGTATGCCTTTTATTTCTTTTTCATACCATATAGCCCTGGCTAGTACTTCCAGTATAATGTTAAAGACAGAAAACATTCAGCCTTTCGCCATTATGTATGATGTTAGCTGTATTTGTTTTATTTATTTATTTATTTATTTTTATTTTTGGCTGTGTTGGGTCTTTGCTGCACGCGGCTTTCTCTAGTTGTGGTGAGCGGGGGCTACTCTTTGTTGTGGTGCACAGGCTTCTCATTGTGGTGGCTTCTCTTGTTGCAGAGCACAGGCTTTAGGTGCATGGGCTTCAGTAGTTGGAGCACGCGGGCTTAGTAGTTGCGACATGCAGGCCCTAGAGTGCAGGCTCAGTAGTTGTGTCGCACGGGCTTAGTTGCTCTGTGGCATGTGGGATCTACCCGGACCAGGGCTCGAACCTGTGTCCCCTGTATTGGCAGGCAGATTCTTAACCACTGTGCCACCAGGGAAGTCCCTGTATTTGTTTTAAAGATGCCATTGATCAGCTTAAGTTCCGTTGTATTCCTTGTTTACTAAGAGTTTTTAAAATCATGAATGAATGTTGAATTTTGTCCAATGCTATTTTTGCATCTATTGGAATCATCGTATGGTTTTTCTTTATTCTGTTGATATGGTGAATTATATTGATTAATTTTTGAATGTTGAACCAGCCTTATATTTCCAGGGTAAACTTCAGTTGGTCATGATGTAATATCCCTTTTATATATTGCTAAAATTCTGTTAAAATTTTTTGCATCTGTGTTCACAAAGGATATTGTATTTTTAGTCTTCTTTTCTTGTAATGTCTCTGTCTGGTTTTGGTATTGAGGTATTGCTAGTCTTATAAATTACTTTGGGAAGAGCTTCCTCCAGTCTCGATTGAGCTGGTTAGTGTAAACACACATATTAGTTTGCTATCTTTTGTGAAAAAATGGCAGGGGTGGGGAGTGATAAAACGCACTCATATCTGCTTAACTTCACAAAAAGAAGGGGCAGTAGAGAACAAAGATTTATGGGAGGGCATGACACTTCTTAAGGCTATATACCTTTTTATATAGTTTTGATTTTTCAAAGCATATTATCTTCCATATTGAAAATAAAGATGGGAATGGGCAAAGTCCTAAACCACCAGAACAAATGAACCTGATTGTACTATAAATTAGTACTATACTTACATTGAAGGGGAAGAAAGAGTGACTCTAAGTAATTTTTTAACATAATATTTGATTGTTTACCCTCATCCTGGGTAGCGGTAAGAGAGAGGGATTGCAAACAAATCCTGAACTCTTTCCTCTAGAGTTTATTTTTTGTAGTGATATGGACAAAGCAACTCTGGGTCATTTTTAGATGTATTATGGATTGAGTAAATGTTTTCAGGTTGTTGAAGCTAGGACCTGAGGAAGGAGGGACATACAAATATGCATTGGGAGAAGGGAAAAATGAATCCTGTGGGGATGGATTGTAATTGAAGGTATCAGTGTAAATTTATTATTTTTGAAACCAGTATGTATACATGCACATGTATATGTATGTATGAACATATATATATATGTTTATATGCATATGTGTATATGCATGCATGTATTTCCTAGTAGTTTTGTCCAAGAAAAAGGCAAAGAGCAGTGGGCACACCTAATCCCCCAATCTCGATCTCTAATAGTATTCCCAACACAAAGGGACTGGAGTTCCTCAGAGGAATGGCTGATTGCAAGGGTATATACCAGGTGAATCTGTACCTTTTTTTTAATGCTAGAAAATAAAATGTTTTTGAAAAATATGGGAGCATGTCACAAGCCTGTTGGAGGTCCTACTGGTCTAGTCATCAGATAAGTATAGTAATGAATTATGAACCATTAAAAATAGGAATCCATTACCCATAATGATAATAAACTAATAAATGAACAAATAAAGAAGAGAGCTCTCATGCTTACAGTAGAATTCTGAATTCTAGAGTTGGAAAATCATCATTTTGCAGCTCTTATTAGGCAGGGCAAGAATCATAACAAAATCTAGGGGGGAAATATTGATGAGGAGCAGGGTATTTCCATAGAGTTAAAGTGTCTCCCCACCGCCTGTGTATTATTTGCAAGGTATAAAATAGGGATTATGCATTGGTGAAATCCAACAACAACATGGGTACCACGTGAATCTAGATATGATGCCCTGAGGGGATATATCGTCATCTGTGTAGTATTCTGGCCAAGACTACATAACCTGAATCTGGAGGAAACAATAGACAAACCCCACATGAGGAACATTCTACTTAATAAAAAGGGGAGGAGGCTGTATTCTTAAAACAAAACAAAACAAAACAAAAAACAATGTCATAAAAGACAAAGGCTGTGGAAGTGTTCCAAATTATGGGAGGCTTAAGAAAGATAAGCCTAGGTATTGCATTAACTGCAATACCTGACCCTGGACTGGATCCTATACTGGGTGGGGAGAAAAATACTATAAAATGATTATCATTGGATTCATTGAAATAAGTTGGAATACTGATCCTAAATACAAATACTGTAGCAATGTTCAAATTACTGACAACAACTGTACTGTGGTTATGAAAGAGAATATCTCTAAGGAAATACACATTGAAGCAAAGGCGCGAAGAACCATGATATACATAATTCATCCTCAGTTGCTTTAGGAAAAAAAAAGACAGCTCAAGTGTGTCTGTCTGTGTGAAGGGAAAGAAAGTTCATGAGCACAAATGACAAAATAAAGAAGGTAACGTTAACAATTGGTGACTTTGAGTATAAGGATGATTCTTGTATTCTTATATTTGCACCTTTTCTGTAAGTTTGAAACTATTTCCAAACAAAATAGTTAAAACACTTAAAAATATCTGTCCTTTATTTTTAGACTTTCCTTATTTATAAAGAGCTCAGTTCTTTATCTGGAACAAGTTTGGAATGAACATTTTAATAATATTTTCCTATGTGTGTTGTGGCTCTGCAAACTAACCATTGTTGAATATGATAACAGATGGGAAATAAATGTCACCCTGTGGACCGCCAGAGACTAAAACCTAATCTAGCAGGGGGTTGGGGGTGGGGTGGGGAACCATTTATTATAGTGGTTACTTAAAGTTTATGGAAGTATTGGCTACAACATCTACTGAAGTCTTTGAGTTATTGTTGTTATCACTTAACTATTGAAGAAATATTAGAATGATTCTTTTACATCAAGAATCTAGCTATTGTCTCCTGATTATTTATTTTCTTTTGTAAACTCAGAAAGATTGTCATATTTAGCCCTAAGAGTGTAACTATTCATTTCTTCATTCAAAAAATGTTTATTGAATGCCTACTATGTGCTGGACCCCTTCCTAAGCATTGAAGATGTAGCACGAAACAAAACAAAGCTCTTGCCCTTGTGGATTTTATGTGTTGGGGGGAGGAAATACACAAACAGGAATAGAAGTGAAATAAATGAATATTAGTAACATTGGAGAGAAATAAATCAGGGAAGTGTGTTAGGGATGCTGGGAGCAGAATAGTTACAGTTTAAAATAGACCAAATAGGAAAGAGTTAACTCAGACATTTGAGCAAAGATCTGAAGATAGCAAGGGAGTGAGGCAGGTGGAGATAATCATCTCAGAGTAGCTTTGAGGCAGAGAGAACAGTAAGTGTAAAGGCTCTGAGGCAGGAGTATGCCTAGCCTGTATAAGGAATAGCAAGGAGGTCAGTAGGAAATGAGGTCAGAGGTAATGGGGGTTAAATTGTGTAGGTTCTATTTTGCTATTTTAAAGATTTTGGCGTTTATGAGATGAGAAGCCATTGGGAGATTTTGGGCACAGATGTTACATTATATGATTTATGTAAGATTATCAGGATCACTCTGGCTGCTTTGATGAAAAAGGACTGAAATAGGGCAAGGGTAGAAGTTGGGAGGCCAGTTACTAAACTATGGAAAAAATCCTAATGAGAGATGATAGTTACTACTACAGTTTCTATGTAGATGTTGAGAAGTGGTCAGATTCTGGATATATTTTGTATATAGAGCCAGTAGTATTTGCTGATGTGTTAGAAAGAAGAGTCGGAACTTGAACTTCAGTGATGATGGAGAAAAGGAGAAATAAGCAAAGGAAGCTGAGGAGTGGCCAGTGAGATAGGATGAAACCAGGAGAAACTAGGAGAGTCTTTGTTCTGGAAGCCAGATAAAGAAAGTGTATCAGGGCTTGATGAGTCATGCCGATTGCTGCAGATAGGGCAAGAAAGATGAGATCTGACTGGCTTTTGGATTTTACAATATATATATATAAGTAACTGGTGACTTTGGAGTTTCAGTGCTGTGTTCAGGAGCAAAAGTCTAATTGGAGTATGTTCAGCTTGAACTGAAGAATACTTGAAGACAGTAAGGACAACTCTTTTCTGACTTTTCGCTGAAAAGGGAATCAAAGAAATTGGCCATAATCTAGAGGGGTGGGGTCAAAAGCTTTGCTGCTGATGTTTGTTTTCTAATGATTGGAAATATATACATATATACACACACACACACACACACACACACACACCAAT
Source organism: Eubalaena glacialis (assembly GCF_028564815.1). NCBI lineage: Eukaryota > Metazoa > Chordata > Mammalia > Artiodactyla > Balaenidae > Eubalaena > Eubalaena glacialis. The sequence continues at coordinate 107,058,320 of NC_083720.1, read as the reverse complement.
GGTTCTGCTTCATTGGGAGGACAAAATTAAGAAATTGATGACATAGGAAAGAGAAGTGGGACTTACTAGAGCAATTTCCTTGAATAGTAGGGACATAACATCTAGTATTAAAGTGGAAGAGTTAGATTTTGATGTGGTTTCAGAAAGTTTAAGCACAGTAGAAGGGTACAGATTCAGGTAAGTGGGTGAGTGTGGTTCTGGAAGTTCTCTTCTGACTGCGTACATAGGAATCAATGCCAGCATTGTAGAGTGATTTCAGATTTTATGTGGCTTTCGATTTTTTTTTTCTGTGTGATGCTGTTCATCAGGTGATCTGCCAAGAGTCCTGAGAAGCCATAGGAGGGCTATAGCCCTGCTTGTTAACTTTTGTTTTTCAGATATTTAGCTTTTTGTTACTCTCTCCAGTTTACTTAACACTTGGGAAGAGATTCCTAAAACTCTTTTGGGGATATCTGGAAAAAAATTTTTTTCTCATTGATCTTCAAAGAGTATGATTCAAAGGTCCTTAGAATTTACCAGCACAATTTTCATGTTAGGTGTAAGAAAACCAACTTAAAGACATAGTTAGGCCAAGGAGGTACAGCTAATTGTCTAGCCAAGCCTGGAATACAGGTCTCTGTTTTTCTAGTTTATATAATTTAGTTTTGAAATTCAGTTTTTATACCTATGTACATATACATTCATACTCAACGTTTTGACAATAAAGCTAACTTATTCTAAATTGGAGGCAACCAAAGCATGAAATAAAAACACTTAAAATGTCAGGGTCAAAATGTAATTCTGTCTAAAATGTGATTTAAATTTTGATTTGTATCAAATGGATACCTGAAATTATATTATATTGGATATTGTAATTAGAATGCACTGAAATCATATCAAAGCATTTGCCCTTGGCTAAATTTATATTAAAAGATTACAAAACAGGATCAGTAATATACCATTTTAAATTTCTGGTACCTTAAGACATCTGTAGATAGTAATAAAATACAAAAATGGGTTGAGAAAAGCATTGGTATTCTAGCCCGCTCTTTCCAGTTCTGTCTGGCTTCCTGCTATTTCTGCTTCTTTATCTCAATACTTGGCTGTACCTGGTAATTCAAAATGGATAAAACCAAATAATCAGCATCCAAAATACATATATAATTTCTATGAAATAATAAGTAAAGGGCAAAAAACTGAGGAGGAAGTGGCCAATAGAAATAAAGAGGCATTTCATGAAAGAGGAAACATGAGTTAGCCAGTAAACCTGAAGAAATGCTCAGTATCATTAATCAACAGAAAAATGCAAATTAAGACTACAGTTAGATGGTTTTACACCCCCAAATTAAGAAGTTGGCATTACTAAATGTTGGAGAGCATGTAGATCAATATGAACTGCCTGGTGCTGATGAGATTATACATTGCTAAACACACTTTGGGAAAAAGAAAAATTGGCGACCTCATGAAAAAATTGAAAACACATATATTCCTCAACTCCTAGGCAAATACTTAAGAGAAACTTTGGCGCATGTGGAACAGATGTGTATGAGAACTTTCATAACAGTAATGTTCATAATAGCAAAATGAAGCAAAACCTGGGGAGAAAATAAGATGCTATCGTAAAGAGAATGAATAATTCAGTCATGGTGTATTTACACAATGTAGAATTATTCTGCCCTGAAATGAATGAACCACAACTATATGCAACATTTAGTTACATATGTATCATGAATACATCTTGAAAACATTATTGAATGAAAAGAAATGAAAGTGTGTTGAAGGATATGTACATATGTGATATGCTTTCTAAAAATCAGAGGAATGATAAACACAAAACATAGGATAGCAATTACAGAGGACTGAAGAGATGAGAGAGGTGGGGTATAGTACAGGGAAGAGCAAATCAGTAAAACATTGCCAGTAACTTATATTTAGGTTCTTGTGTTGGGTGACAACCAACATGTTTTATGTAAGTTGGTAGTTAATATATTAAAAAAACAGTGCAGGTATATTCTGATGTTACGATTTAGGAGACATGTCATCACTTCTGCCTACTCTCTCACTGCCACTTGACTCCCTAACATCACTCAGAATTTCACTAGAGGGATCTTGTTTTAAAATCTTCTATCTCATTAAGCACGTGTCTGCCATCTGACAAGCCACTCAGTAACAACTTGGATGAATAACTGAATGAATGATTTGGGAAAATAATTCCGAATTTTTCTTAGAAACCACCTAAGAGGTAGGGTTTTTTTTTAAAATAAATTTATTTATTTATGTTTTTGGCTGCATTTTGTCTTCGTTGCTGTGCATGGGCTTTCTCTAGTTGTGGTGAGCGAGGGCTACTCTTCGTTGCAGCGCGCAGGCTTTTCATTGCGGTGGCTTCTCTTGTTGCGGAGCACGGGCTCTAGGCGCGCGGACTTCAGTATTTGTGGCACGTGGACTCAGTAATTGTGGCTTGTGGGCTCTAGAGCGCAGGCTCAGTAGCTGTGGCGCACAGCCTTAGTTGCTCTGTGGCATGTGGGATCTTCCCGGACCAGGGCTTGAACCTGTGTCCCCTGCATTGGCAGGCAGATTCTTAACCACTGAGCCACCAGGGAAGTCCCAGAGGTAGATTTTTTAAAATACTTTTTCATAAGTAGTGAGATAGACAGCAGAACTAGGTTATTGCAAAACTAGGTTTTTGAATGAGAACTAACTGTATATTTGAGGGCAATATTATTGATGTTTGAACTATTGTACTAACATGATTACAGAGATTAACAAACATATGACAAAAACAAATAGTTGATCAGTTGATCAGATTAACAAACATATGACAAAAACAAATATTGATGTTTGAACTATTGTACTAATATGATTACAGAGATTAACAAACATATGACAAAAACAAATAGTTGATCAGAAAAGCAGAATGTTGTTAAAAGATGAATCTATTCTTAGGCATAACTTTTTAGACTTAGAAAGCCCATGGGGATTAATCCAAGCTCCTCATTTTTTTAAAAAAATTTATTTTATTTATTTTTGGCTGCATTGGGTCTACATTGTTGCACGTGGGCTTTCTCTAGTTGCGGCGAGTGGGGGCTACTCTTGGTTGCAGTGCGCGGGCTTCTCATTGTGGTGGCTTCTCTTGCTGTGGAGCATGGGCTCTAGGTGCGTGGGCTTCAGTAGCTGTAGCACGTGGGCTCAGTAGTTGTGGCTTGCGGGCTCTAGAGCACAGGCTCAGTAGTTGTGGCACACGGGCTTAGTTGCTCCATGGCATGTGGGATCTTCCTGGACCAGAGATCGAACTCATGTCCCCTGCATTGGCAGGCGGATTCTTAACCACTGTGCCACCAGGGAAGTCCCCAAGCTCCTCATTTTTGAATAAAGGAGCTTTGGAACCAAAGAAGTAATTGATTAAGGGCATAGAACTTGTTGAGAGCAGAGTTAAGAAAGACCAGAACCTATATCTCATCATTCATGTGCTGGTGTTTTCATTTTGGAATATTGAATGGTAAATAAAAGAAACAGTTAAATATCCTATATGAGACATGCTAAATAACTCGAGGTTGGATTATAACCATTGAGTGAGGAAGCACTGTTTTTTATTTTGACTTAGAACATATCAATTCAGCTCTATACCACATTTATCTTCAAGTACTCCTAGAGAAATAACATGATTTTTTTTTCTTTTTTGCTCATATTTGGTTCTCCAAAAAGAGACATTGTGATCTATGATGTACAAATGAATACTGGACTAAAGCAGAAAGAATTAGGTTCTGAACCTGGCTCTGCCACTAAATAACTGTGTTGTCGTTGATTCTTTGCATAACTTTTCCAGGTCTCGGCTTCCTTACCAGTAAAATAAAAAAGCTGAACCAGATGGTCTGTAGAGACCAGTTTTGAATGACTCTGTATTCTGCTTTGAAGTTTGAATAGCAGATTTTATCTGTCTTAAATAAAGTGTTGTCATGTGTTCCAGTATGAAGCCATTGGCAAGAAATAAAGAGGTAAAGAGAATTAGTAGGAAATGAACAACTCATAAAAAACATTCTGAAAATAAACTGGGTTTTCTTTTTTTTTTCTTTCATCACAGGTATAATACTTCTCCACGTCTGCTTCAGGAAGAAAGTGCCTGCCACTCCTATTGTTTCTACGCAGGTTCATGCCAGCCCAGAACATAGAATCAGGTCAGTTTTAGGATTGTTTTGTCTGTTGAACAAGAAGCCAGGAACAGAATCATGATAATCTTTGCTGCATCGTTGCATTGTAACTGAACTGTGACTCAGAAGGGCTGGGTTTTATCCTTCTTTACCACTGATGGCTGGGTAAACTAGACAAACCTTCTTCCCTGGATGGCTTTTAGTTTTTTGCACCAAAAAAAAAAAAAAGGATATATTGGAATATATTTCAGTTTCAATTCTGGCTTTAAAGCATCATACTTTTATTGTAGACACCTACATAGAATAGAATCATGTTATTAAAGTTTTTCCTTTTTTTCCTGGAAAAATCTAGTTGTAAGCACAGGCTTTGGAACTCTTTATCGTATTATAGTAACTTTGAGTGACTAGTTTGAATAATGAACTATGTTGTGAGGCACTTGAGAGTACTATGGCTACCTAGTTGCCTGAGTTTTAGTATTTTACTTTGCTCTATTGTTACTGAAAAGTTTATTTTTAAACAACAGAAATTTATTTTCTCAACAATTCTAGAGGCTGGAAGTTCAAGATCAGGGTGCCAGTGTGGTTGGATTCTGGTACAAGCTCTCTTCTGACCTGTAGATGGTCACTGTCTAGCTTTGTCCTCACAAGGCAAAGAAAAGGAGAAAGAGAGGGAGATCTCCCTTTACCTCTTCTTATCATATCAGGTTAGGGCCCCACCCCTATGACCTCATTTAACCTTAATAGCCTACTAAAGACCCTATCTCCAGATACAGTCATGCTGAGGGTTAAGGCTTCAACATATGAATTTTGGGGGGACACATTTCAGTCCATAGTAGCCACCTAGTAGTAAAATTGCTGGGTTGTATGAAATCTGCACTTTCAACTTTTCTAGATATTTCCAAATTGATCTCTAAAGTGGTTGTAATAATTTACACACCCACTAGCAAGTATATAGGTGATGGGATTTTTTTTTTTTATATAAATCTGATTCTTTTTTTATTTTTAATTAATTAATTAATTAATTAATTATTTTTGGCTGTGTTGGGTCTTCGTTTCTGTGCGCGGGCTTTCTCTAGTTACGGCGAGCTGGAGCCACTCTTCATCGCGGTGAGCGGGCCTCTCACTGTGGCGGCCTCTCTTGTTGCGAAGCACAGGCTCCAGACGTGCAGGCTCAGTAGTTGTGGCTCACGGGCTTTGTTGCTCCACGGCATGTGGGATCTTCCCAGACCAGGGCTCAAACCCGTGTCCCCTGCATTGGCAGGCAGACTCTCAACCACTGCGCCACCAGGGAAGCCCCAATGATGGGATTTTTTTAACTAGAAGAACTAAAAAATCCCAAATGGAAGATAGAGGGTATAGTCTTTTCAAATTGCAACTTCTTTTTCCTATTCCACCAATGTCTGGAAAGTCTTCCAAATAGCTGTTTAAACCTTGGCTTCTGTCAATCAGTTCATTTGTTTGTAGCCATGGTACTACATGGAGTGCTCTGTTCTCCTCTTTTTTTTTTTTTTTTTTTTTGAATTACTAGTCATTCGATAATGTTCTTCAGCTGTAGAGAGGGTATCTTTTTTGACCATGTTAGTTCTCTATTGATTGCATGTGACTCAGTTCAAATTAGCTTAAGCAGAAAGGGGAAGTTTATCAGACTTTTGGGCACACCAAAGGATCCAGGGCAGAAATGCAGCTGGGCTGTACACGGAGAACCCAGGAATCAAATGTAGTCAGGTCTCTCTCAAGCTCTCAGCGGCATGCCTCTCCTGTGCATCTGTCTCACTCTCTTTGGCTTTCTCCATGTTTCCATTCTTTGTCATGGGAAGCGTGGTTGCCACCACTGCCCATGATTTATATCTTGTAATTCAGACTCCCAGAGAAAGGCTAACTCTTAAGTACCTAATCCCAAATATTCCAGAAAAAAACTCTGATTCCCTGGACAAGTTTGCAGTGGCTGTCTTGCCATCTTTGTTTCAAGGCCTGTTCTCTGAAAAGGATCTGACTTATTCCTAGTAAAATGCAGATGACCAATAATATAGTATTACTCCTTCCAGGTGTATTTGTTAAGCTAAAGGTGTTTTTCTAAATGTTAAGCTAAAGCTGTTTTTCCAAACTGTGTGGAAGTGAAATCCTGTGTTCTGGTATATAAAAATGATTAACCTAGATGCAAGAAAAGTATTAGGAATTGAAAGGTAGTGTTTTAGGGTTCAGGGAGTGGAAGAAAATGAGTAACTCTGTAGGTAGAGGAGGAGGGCAGATAGTCAAATATATACTTCTAAGGTAGCAGTGTTACAAAGATTGAATACAGCAAGTAAAAGAAAAGCCTTTCTATTTGCCTTTTTGAGAAAAGATTTGAAGGTAGGAGAAAGGACCATTAGCCTTAGTCCCATCTCAACTACTAACTATGATTTTGGATAAATCACTTATTCTCTGTGTACCTCGGTTTACTAAATCCTGGCTCCTTATCAGCTGTGTCCTTAACTCCTGGACATCAGTTTCTTCATCTTAAAAATGGAATTGATGATAATGGTGCCTCAGAGGGTTCTTGTGAGGAATTAATATATGTTAAGTGTTCAAAACAGTTCCTGGCACATCAGCAGCAGCAGCGTCAATTTTTGAAATGAGTCAATTAGATTATATGATTGCAGGAGTCCCAGCTAACTTAAAAAAAAAAAAATCTGTGGTCTAAGATTTTCTGATACGACCTTATGTCTTTTTTCAGAATATAGACTTAGAAGCTTTGGCCATCTACTTGAGTCCTGCATTGAGGCTAATTTTGGTATTGCCAATAAAAGTCATTTTGAATTCAGTGTATGTATTAGTTCTTTTTGCTACATGTATTAATTTGTTAAGGTTGTCACAACAAATTACCACAAACTGAGTGGCTTAAACAGCAGAAATTTATTGTCTCACAGTCTGGAGACTAGAAGTCTGAAATCAAAGTGTCAGCAGGATTGGTTGCTTCTGAGATCTATGAGGGAAGGATCTGTTCCAGGCCTCTTTCCTTGACCTATAGATGGCCACCTTTTCTCCATAGCTCTTCGCATTGTCTTCCCTTTATGTGTGTCTGTCTCTTTGTTCAAATTTCTCCTTTTGATAAGGATACCAGTCATATTGGATTAGGGCCCACCCTAATGAGCTCAGTTTAACTTGATTACCCCTGTAAAGGTCATGTCTTCAAATAAGGTCACATTCTGAGGTGCTGGGGGTTAGGACTTAAACATATGAATTTTGAGCAGGACACAGTTCAAGCCATAGCACTACATAACAGATTACCCCAAAAGTTAGTGACTTAAAACAACAAACATTATTTCACAGTTCTTGTGGTCAAGAATCTGGGTGCCGTTTGCTGGGTCCTCTGGCTCAGGGTCTCTTGCAAAGCTGCATTTGACACGTCCACCAGGGCTGGTCTCATCTGAAAATCCTAGAGGAGGATCTGCCTGCAGTTCACTCACATGCTTGTTGGCAGTACTTAGTTCCTTACTGGTTGTCGGGCCGAAGGCCCCAGTTCCTCATGTTGGCTGTTTGCCAGCAGCCTACTAGTTCTTGCTGTGTGAGCCTTTGGTTTTTGTAGTGTAGTCTTGGAAGTGGCAACCCATCACTTTTTCCCTATTCCATTCACTAGGAGTGAGTCATTAGGTCCAGTCCACACTTACACAGGGATGTGTATCCCAGGAGGGGAGGTTATTGGAAGCCATTTTGAAGCTCCCTGCAGTAGACTATAAGAATGAAGAAAGAAGAAAATATGCTAAGTGGAAAAATACATAAATTATTTAATATTCAGGAAGCTTTAGTCTTAAACTCTAAGCAGAAGTTTATCACTTTTGTGCCATATAGCTTTGTAATCAGAAAGTACCCCCTCACCCTTAAAAAAAGGAAAAATGTAACTCTTATCATTTCCTTTTTCTTTTTTTTTTAAAACAAAGAGGAGTCAATTTTGTTCCATTTCATCAAATTTGTTATTTTTTTAATCCTATGTAGAATTCTTCAAGTGGTACCTGACTTTTCACTTTGCTGAGTGAAACCTGCTATTTCTCATAAAATATCCAAAGGCTGACCCTCATTTCCCTAAAATATTTAAGAGCAAGAGGTCATAGGTTATTAAGAGTACTTTAATTTTATTAGCTTTTCTGTGGTCACTTTCTACAACTAAGTTATAAAGTGTGAGAAATTATCAGACATTTGTGAAGATATTTAGTATACCAAATTGGCTAAGGGAAATGCCCAATTACAGTTACTTTTACAGAATATAGTGGCACAATCATGTATACTTCATTTACCAGCTAGCAGTTCTCAATATTTATATTGATGAAAAGGTAATTGGAAGGTATTATTATGGATTCATTTTTGTAATCTTTGTTTTGGAAGACAGTATAGTTGTGTTTCTGGAAGCAAGATTTGACCTAGTTGGCATTATCTGTATAAGTTAATCTAAGGGGTGTGTGTGTGTGTGTGTGTGTGTGTGTGTGTGTGTGTGTGTTTAGCACATGGAATAACAGTGTTTTAGTAAATTTAGTCTAAGAAAATCTCAAATTCATTGAGAAAAGATTGTCTTAACTCCATTAGGGTAGACTGAGCATGTACTTCTAAAGCATCTGATTACATGACTGAATTTTATAAGGAGTTTTAAAATTATAATTATTTGTGAATTACTATAAATATAGATCATACATTTTAGTTTAGTTATTATTAGAAATGAGACTTATTTTTAAATCTCAGTAGGTTTGGAAGTCAAAGTCCTCTCATGCTGTACAGAAATTAAATGAGTATAAATTCAATAAGATTTCTATGTGATATCCCTTTTTACTTGTTAGGGGGATGTAGTTTAATAGAAACCATACAAATTTTTGATTTAAAACTTCCTTTTGATACACATAGAGTGGACTGGGGAATTCATTCTTATAGTTGAACAAATGGTAATGTTTTTTCTTAGAAAAAAAGCACTGTTGCATTGATATGGCAAAGAGGAAGTTTTAAACTTAAGCTCTTAGTATTTTGCATTACGAGGATATTGAGCTAAGAGTTTTGTTTATAATTTACTCCCTTGTTTGAAAACTTCTGGGAATAGATTTATGACTAGATTTTGGGCTTTAGACTCTATATGAGAAAAATAGTATAGCATTTTTTGTGGTTTAGAAAACTATTACCCACAAATGAAAGTCTGTAGAATGTATTCTTTCTAGAAACATATATTAAGAGAGTTTAAAAGGTTCAAAGAAGGGAACTCAGTGCAGTGTAAAAAGTGCAGATGTACTTAATGTGAAGCTTAAATTACAAGATTTAAAAGGTTTTTATAATCAGAAAAAATAAGTTGAAAAGTAAAGTAGCACTACAAATTGGAGAATTGAGATTTAAAAATTTAATGCAGTTTTTCTTTATTTTAAGAAATAATACTTAAAGTTTGGGACTTAAAAATATGAATCATTTTAATCATACTTTAACCCATGTTGTGAAACATTTTTTCTTTTTTTTTTTCCCTTAGACTTTTGGTTTATTGTCTAGAGCTTACCGTTTCTATGACTATATCATTGAGTTGATTTTGATCCTGAATATCGCTTATTTGGCTCTTGTTTTGAGGTCAAATTATGCATCAGTCTTTATTGACAATATGTTAAAAAATTGTATAAAATATTAAAAGTAGATATAAGAGGGGATAACTGCAGTGTGTAATATGTATTAAGATTCAGTTTCCAAACTTAGTCGTACTTCCTGGTTTAACTGTTGGTGTCATTGCTTACAGCTGTTTGCCCTAGTATAAATTTCTTAATTTCTTATGTCCTCATCTGTTAGATGGGTTTACTGATAGTATTTAATGGAAGCTCATAAGGGTTAAATGAGATGATGCTTGTAAAGTGCTTAATATTGTGTCTGGCACATAGTAAGTAAAAGCTAAATTCATGTTAGCTGCCATTTCTTGTTACAAGCATCGGCCTTAAGTCATTTTTACTTATGTTTTTGAAGGATAGAATATAAGCAAACTGATATCCTGTTAATGATAATATATAGCCCTTAGTATTCGGTTGATTGATTACATATGTTATTAGCATATAGACTTTATTTTTGGAAAGTAGAATAGAGTTTACATAAAAGGTTATGAGTTTAGAGCCATCACCAAAATTATTGACTTAAAAGGGGGGAGAAAAAGGGAATGGAGGAGGTAAGTTTGCTGTTTTTGCTGTAAGTCTGAGGAGAGATTTTGTAGTCACTAACAACATCTTTTTAAAAAAATTGGAAACACTAGAATGTCAGCTTTTCATTTTCATTTTCTTTTTAAACTTTAACTGCTAGCCACTCTGTTCCGGTTTTTGTTTTGTTTTGACCTGGGGAAAAGGAGTGGGAGAAGGCGTGCCTGTTTTTTCCTAGTCTTACAAAGGATATAATATCCTTTTGGTCTTGTGTTCCCCGTGGTAGGAATGTCCCTTGCGCCTCAGTTTTATGAAGACCTCTACTAAAAGGCATCTTTAAGTATATTAATCTGGTTGTGAGATGACTGTGGCTGCTTCGTAGCATCCTAAGAAAGCTAAACTCCTCCGTTTAGAAAAAGGATCTATGCCTAAGTTGGGGGAAATAGGGAATTTAGGAGGAAGTTTCTGGCTCAGGTACATTTGCTCCTAATTTGGTCAGACATCAGCTCTATCTTTGCCTGAGGACATTTTTGTTGTGTGTGTGCTTTATATAAATGAAAACAAAGATGACCGCTGCTCTCCTAAGAGCTTGTAAATGGAAAGTGTTATACAACATACATGATATAGAAGGAAAGGGAATGGGGGAGGGGGATTCTGAAATATAAGTAAGCTCTCAAGCTGTTTTATTATCTTCTTTGTGTGTAGTCGGGGAGGAGCTTTAAAAAGCCTAACTTAGAATCATATTTTGAAAGTAAAGATTCAGTATTTCTTGACTGAATGAAGGATTGTCGTGAATATGTCTATATGCTGAAGTAGAAGGTGAGTTAAAGAATTATTTGATTTCAAAATGTGTAGGGAAGGAAGTACAGGTCGTTTTAATTTAAGTTGATTTAATTTTTTGCTTTTTAATTTTTTACATAATCATTTTGGGTCTTTAAGTAAAGATTAGGATATTTTGGTTCTTTCCTCTTCCAGATAGCTGAAATTATTTGTAATAGTCTGTTCTCTCTTCCTTCCACCTTCCTTCCCTTCCCTTCCTTGTTTCCTTCCACATAGTTTTTGACCTTTCAGTTGGTTCTTTTATATTTGGTCTTAACCACATGTTTTGTAGGAAGCAAATCACGTAGCATGTGTTCATGATGCAAGAATTGTTTTTCTCCTTATGGTATCCCTAGCTCTTTCTTAACTGTATCATTGCCTAGTCCAAAAAACCCCACAGGAGTGAATTTTTGTAGTTACCTCTGAACCAATCAGAATTCATACTTTATGAGAGCAGTTACTATTTGGTTTATTTTTTAAATCTTTTATAATTAAAAAAAATCTTTTGAAGATTTTTACCTTCCTCTAACATCAGTAGATTATCCTGTGCTTTGCTGTATCTAAGTGGGCGTTCAGGAAAAAGGGCTTCCTTTTTCGGCCAGAGTTTGTTGAAGGAAAGCTTTTATAAAACTTTATCAGAAGGCAAGCTATATCCCTCATGAAAGAATAACTCTTAGTTTATTGTTGCAGAAGCCCTACTAAAGAAATTGTAGGGTTTTTTTAAATGTGGGCTTATCTTTATCTGCCCTGTTTTTTGAATCATAGATTTTTAAGTTTTTCATTTCCTAAGCCTGCTAAAGAATGGCCTTGTTCAAGAAATTCAGTTTTATATGTCACAGATATATGAAATATACCTCCTTCCATGAATAATAATAAAAATAAATACTATTAATAACAATGAACATTTATTGTTTCTTAGGGTTTTTGCATGTATTACATCATTTATTCTTCATAACAATCCTATGAAATTGGTTCTATTATAGTAATTTTGTATGTTAGAAACAGGCAGAAGTAACTTGCCCAAGGTTACAGGATTAGGAAATGGCAAAACCAGGATTCAAACGTAGGAGTCTGGCTCCAGGGTTCAGGCATTCACCTGCTCATCTATCCTGCCTCTCTTATACATGAAGAAAGACATCACTTATTTCTTTTCCCTAAAAGAATGTGAAGCATTCTTATTATATTCGAATTTATATTTGAGACAGTAGCCTGTGAATGTTCATTGTATCAAACATGGGCCTCTAATATTTTATTCTATTGCTGAGAAAAGTAATAAAAAATGTTTAGAGCAGAATGATTTGTTCTGTCTTCTCAGGTGACCTTGTGTAAAGTTAATATACTGTATCGGGGAAGAATCTATTGATTTATAAGTAATTGAATCCTAGGCTTTGCTGTGTCCTAACCATATTTTTGATATTTAGTATGCTAATTTTACTTGTTTATTTCCTTTGTAAGTTTTGTACCTACATAGATGGCCATATTTACCTTTTTTCCAAAAAAAATAGTATTTTGAGAACAATTACCCATTACCAGATACTATACAACTCAAGTACAGGAAGTATAGCCAGGCTTCCAGGGAACTGAATATTTTTAGGTGTTTATTCTCTACTTCTTTTTCTGGAGTTGCCTGTACTCTTGTTTTTGTTTCTCTTTGCCAAGTGGTTTGCTCTGCTTTCTTAATCAGCGTACAGTGGTCAGTTGTGGGTGTTAGGTTCAGCTAGCTCTCAGCCCCCATAGCTAATTATCTTGGTTCTCATATTCTAAATTCTAACTTGCTAAGGGAGAGAATCCATTTGTCTCACGTTATGAAGGATGTCCAGCATTGTTCAGTCAGCGGTTATTGGAAGGACTCAGTTATGTGTTCACAATAGTGTTGCCTTTTCAGTGAGTGGGGAAAGGACAGATTCTCTAAGGGCTTGTGTGTAGGAAGAAAATAAATATCTTTAGTAACTGAAGCTAACCATTATCCATGAAAAAGTGTTTGAGCTTTTAAGTTTCGATACATTTCAAGGTTATTGATTTGAGTTACCTCTTTGCTTTTTCTTACCTTTGTAAGTGTAGGGATTTTGTGGCAAACTTATTTTCCACAGCTCACAGTTTATGAGTCTGGAATGGGGAATTTTAAGTCTAATGGTGGAAAATGGTCTGCTAATTAAATGAATGAATTTTTCAGTCATATCTTATAACAATTTTGAAGAAGCATAGGTGCTTAAAAAATTTAAAGTGTTATCTTTGACTTGTATTCCAGCAGAAAGAAAAAAAAAGTGGTGGCCTTAGCCATTCTTTTTACATTTTCTTTCGGTTTATTATACTCCTTTCTGCATGGTTTGCCTAAGAGCTGGGCCTCTGAGAGTGGTTGGGCCTTTTAAGAATAAGAAAGTATCTATCACAGAATTAACAGAAAGGAGAAGAACATATATGAGATTGTGTAAGGTATATGCAAATAATTCACAGATTTTATAAAAAAATACAGTTTGATCCCTTACCATTTGTTTACCTTGGTGTATGACGTTCTAATGGAGACTGTAAACTCCATGGTTTAAGGAAAGATTTGTGTAGTACAACCATAAATTTTCATCTTTGGTAACAAGGGAAAATTACATGGTTTTATGTTTAAAGTATTAATATAAAATACATTTGTTTTTAGAGGAAAAAGAAAGCATTATAATTTTGCATATCCCTCTAACTCACAACCTGGCTAGAGTGGTAACCCATTCTAATATTTAGCACTTAGCCCTTTGTAGACCAGTGGGAAGTTTCTTATTTCTGCTCTAACAAAAATACTAGAAATCTAAAAACAAGGGGAGACTGCCTAATGGTTTTATCCCCCTCCTTTTAAACCAAACTTTGAATTTCGAAATTTTCAAACATACAGAAAATCTCAATGAATAATACAGTGTACATCCAAATACCTTCAACCTTGATTTGACAACTACCAGTGTTTTGCCACATGCATTCTCATTGTGTTTATATACATTTCAGGGAGGAGGTGTGGCATCACTGAACCATTTGAAAGTAATTTGAACCATCATGACACTTCACTTGTAAATACTTCAGCATGTACCTCCTAGAAATAAGGACATTCTTCTCTGTGACTGCTGTATCATTATCATATATTAGAAAATAACAATAATTCCATACTGTCATGTTTAAGTCTAGTCCATATCCAAATTTTCCAGTTGTCCCCAAGTTTTCTTTTATAGCTTTTTTCACACAACGATAAGGTCTACTCATTACATTTGCTTATGTCTTTTTACTCTTTTAAAATCTAGATTAGTTTCCCCTATCCTTTTTCTCTTTCTCTATTTTTTTTTTTTAATGATAGGGACCTTTTGAAGAGAGTCCAGAACAAATTTGTTAGAGAAAACCACGTTCTGCATTTGTTTCTTCCTTGTAATGTTGGAAAATATTCCTGTCACAGGAGCAGGAAGCTACATGAGATATATGAGAAAAATCTCTAGGGAAACTAAATAGTGACTGGAAGTAGTTATTACTGGGTTGAGGTTAATAAATGAGAATAATTAAGAAAGGTTTCTTTCAGGTTAATGGAGCAGAAGTTGGGATAAGAAAGATGTTAAAGGGAATGCATATGGTACTGAGGTGAGGGATAGTATCAGGTAGTTACTTGGTAAAAAGAGGAGAGGGTTGGGGAATCACAGTCCTCAGCACCTAGAGGGTTAGGTGTTCAATTCCGTGTTGAGTGGTTGAACAAGCGAAGAAGTCTTTGAATTTTCTGCCCAGGTGAGCCCAGGTCAGCTTAACTGCTGTTGGAAAAGCAAAGAAGTTTGTGTGCATTAGACCTTTTGTATGTTATGAGGTTTTGTATGAAAGTACAGGTGTCATATTAATGGGTACTGCTTCTTGGAAATTTTCAGGGGAAAATATGGAGGCATGATTTTGTACATTGGCTATATCTGTATGTTTTAGAATGATTGTATAGGTACTAAAGTGGGAAGTGCCAGGTACTATAGTGAAAAGAATTTCAGCATTAGAAATCTTAGGTTGAGATCTTGTTTACCACATACTAGCTAAGCAGTCTTGTTTGAGTACCTCAGCCTCTGTTTCCTCCTTTGTGATGATGAAGCGGCATAGTGTAAGGGAAAGAACAGGCTTTGGAGTTAGGCAGACCTGTTTCTCAAGCAGCCCAGTTCTTCTGGTTACTACCATGTGACCTTGGGCTACTTCTCTTATTCATAATATTCTCTTTGGTAGAAATGGGATTGATAATATCAATTTCATATGATTATTGTTAGAATTAAAGAGATAATGCATGTAAAATGCTGAATGTGGAGCCTGGCATATGGTAAATACTTGACACATGTTGCTATTCTTCCCACAGGATTATTGCCAGGATCCTGTTAGATGGTCAAATAAATGTGAAATCTCTTTGTGCAGAATTAAGTCCTTTACAGGAAACTTAGCCAGTGCCTAGGAAATAGGATATGGATATGACATTTAGTTATTTTCATTTATTTTTACATTGAAGAAATCTCTGCAATGATGGTTTCCTAAGAAATATTCTGTAAATGCTATAAAATAACATTAATGGAATCTGCCTTTTAAGAAAATAGAATAAGTGTAAAAATCTTGTAATTATTTATGCTTTTGTATGTTGTAAAATGATTCATTGATCTCTCAGGTCTGTGAGCTAAAATCAGTGGGGCTAGGTATTTATAGCCTGAATGCTTTTGATGTACCTTGCAAGAATTTGTTTTATTTTCAAAATTTTTTATAAAAGAACAAAAATAAGCTGATTAAAATTTTGCAGTTTGGTAGGAAAAATAGTATCTCACTCATAGAGTTAAGGACTATTAATCTGTTATCCAATGGGAATTTTTATTTTTGATAGGTTGATACATGGTGTATGGAACCAACTGCTAAGAGTATCTATCATTAGCATTACAGATTGGTAAGGACTTCATTAAGAATCTGATGATCTTTTCACCAAAAGACTAAGGTGATTTTCCCTTCCCCCATTATTTATAAAATCTAAAGAGGTACACAAACTACCTTTGTAAGTTCAAAGATCTCTAAGCATGTTTCCCAGTGGAATAGAAGATAGGTCAAACACTTTCGCGTTTAGCTATCATTTAATTCTTTAAGCAATATGTATGGAGAGTAAATTAAACAACTTTGTGGCATATAAAAGTTTTTGCTGTACTATTGGCCAGTATATTTACATGCTTAGACCTATAGAAATGCAAGCAAAAGAGCCCATCTGTCAACTGAATTGACCTTTGGTATTACCTCTCTGTCTCTGTCTCTCTCTCCCCCCCCCCACCATCCCACCCCCTCCACACGCACGCACGCAACTGCACGCACAGTTAAGATTTTTATTTTTTTAATTTTTTTTTTATTATTTTTTTTTACCGTACCACACGGCTTCTGGGATCTTAGTTCCCTGACCAGGGATCGAACCCACGCCCTCTGCATCGGAAGCGCGGATTCTTAACCACTGGGTCTCCAGGGAAGTCCCAAGATTTTTAAATTAAAGTTTGAAGGACAAATGTTACTTGTTACTGAAAGACTAAATGAGGTGATGAAAACAAAATTTTTGTGGGGAGAGGAGACCATGCCGAGACTTATTTAATCTTCAGTACTTCTATTTAGTTTGTTTTCTTCCTTCTTGATTTTGTTTTCACTGCCTAAAAGAACAGTTTCATAAAAATGTTCCAATTCTAGGGAAAGAGGATGATAATTTCTATAAACTGGAAAAGAGCTATAAGAAGTAAGATTTTTGCCCTGAGGAACTAAATCGTTTAATGAACTCTTTAATATATATTTGCCATCTGTTGTTTTTTATATTCTTCGTACAAAATATAAAGAAATTTTATTTATAAAATAAAATGTTTTATTTATCTTTATTGTGCAGCTTAAAGTGCCACATGAAAGTTATTTGAATCTATTACTGATATCTAAAATCTACAATATGGGTACAAAAGTGGGATCCTAGAATTGAGATATAAATATATATTTCATAGCTTTTGTATATAAAATATACATATATATTATATATGTATATAGTTTTATATAGTATATGGGTCTATATTGATGCCTTGAACTGAGAAATGAAAAAGAGTCTACAAAGTGAGAGCAGTAGAAACATGACTCCATATTTGCTTATACTTTTCAGTGCTTATAGAATATACTTTGATTATGAATAATACTGCTCTCAAGTAACTTCTGATAAAATGTCAACTGTTCATAAAGAACATAGAATTTCATAAAGGAATTGTTCCATTAGGAACAATTAAGAGGGCTAGTTAATTCTCAAAAGGTTGACATCTTACCATGAGACAGATCTATTTTTTACCCTGAAATCCTAGAGAATAGACTTTTTTTTTCTTTTCCCTTTCTTTCTGTTACCTTCTCTATTTTTCCCTCCTCACTTTTCAATACTCGACCCTTCCTCCCTTCTATTCCCTACCTTTTCTTTCCATTCTTTCCTTTTAATGACCTCTTTTTCCAGAGGTCCCATCTCATGTTATTTGTGTGAAGCAGGCACTGAATATATTGCTCAATAGCAGTTGCTTTTGGATTGGGTCCAAGATGGCTCTGGCAGCTGTTTCATGACTAAGTTTACAATTATGTTAGACTAGCTCTTAAGGCTCTGGGCAATCATTTTTGCTTATTTGGATCTCAAGATCCAAAGCAGTGTATTTTATCAATATTGGGATTTTTAAGTTGACCCAGTGCATTCTTTCCTACCGATGTTCAGTACCAGTTGAGAAATGTAGGGAGTGACATGATCAGGTTTCATGTGGGGAAGGGCACTCTGTAGCGGTGGTTAGAGAGATTTAGAGCCAAGGCTGGAGAAAGAGTGATCATTAGTAGATTGTAACAGTAAATCAGAGGAGAAATGCTAAATGATTAGGACCTGAACCAGTTTGGTATGATTGGAGAAAACAGGACAAATATACAAGATAGTCCCTTAGGGTATGTCCCTTTGGGTGTGGGAGTTGAAAGAAAGGAAGGAAATGAATTGAAACCCTTGGGTGATCTAGGTTAACTGCCAAGTTTCTAGCTGGATGACTGGTTGACAGCGGTCCTGTTATGCTATGTAGAAATTATAGAAGAAAAAATAGAATTTAGTGGACTTCCCTGGGGGCGTAGTGGTTGAGAATCTGCCTGCCAATGCCGGGGACACGGGTTCGATCCCTGGTCTGGGAAGATCCCACATAATGCGGAGCAACTAAGCCCGTGCGCCACAACTACTGAGCCTGCGCTCTAGAGCCCACGTGCCACAACTACTGAAACCCGTGCGCCTAGAGCCCGTGCTCTGCAACAAGAGAAGCCACCACAATGAGAAGCCCGCACACCGCAACAAGAGTAGCCCCCCGCTCGCGGCAACTAGAGAAAGACGGCGCCCAGCAACAAAGACTCAACTCAGCCAAAAATAAATAAACAAATAAATAAAATTTAATTTAAAAAAATAGAATTTAGGGAGAAAAATAATGTGTTAGATTTTGAACATAATGATTTTAGGGGGAAATAATTTCAAACTTGCAGAAAAGTTACAAAAATAATATAAAGAACATCCATGTACCCTCACTCCAGATTCACCTATTGTTAACCATTTGTCCTCAAATGCTTTATTATTCACTTTGTAAATGAATGTTTCTGTGTATATATTTATAAATACATATATGCATGTATGTGTATTCTTTTAATTGGACTATTTGAGAGTTACATTGACTATATCATAGCCCTTTTAGTCCTAAATACCTTAGTGTGAATTTCCCAAGAATAAGGATAATCTCTTGCATAAAGTCTAAAAAATCAGTGGATTTAACGTTGTTACGTTACTTTTATCTAATCTACCATTTTCCAATTTTGTCAATTGATCAAATAAGTGTCCTTTTTAGCAAATTTCTTCCCCTTCAATACAGAATTTAGTCTATGATCTATTTTTGCATTTAAATGTCATGTCTTTAGTATCTTTTAATCTAGAATTATTCTTCAACCTTTCTTTGTCATTTATTATACTGGCATTTTAAAAGTATACAGTCATTCCCTTCCCTCCCTTTTTTTTTTAACAGTATATTCCTTATCTTTGGTTTATCTGATGTTTTCTCTTGATCAGATTCAGGTTATGCCTTCCTAGATGGAATATTACATAAAGGTTGTGTCTTTCTTAGCACATCTTATCTGGAGGTACACAATGTCCATCTGCTCTTTATTTGTGATACAAAATTTGACCACCTGTTTCATTGTCTGATTTCTCCACTGTGTTACTCTACTCCCTTACAACTAATAAGTAATCCGTGAGGAGATACTTTAAGACAATGAAAATATCCCACTCTTCATCAAAATTTCATCCGCTATATGTAGGATCCATTGATGATAGCTTGCTTAAACCATGGTTCTAAAATGATGGTTTTTTCTAACTCCAGAACTCCTACTTTTATCAGTCATTACTCAGCATCCTACTGTAATAAGAGCCCTTTTATTTATCTATATATATTATTAGTTATTAAACTCATGGATTCCTATTTTTTCCCTGATGATTAATAATTCATTACTGTCCTTAAATATTTTGGCCTTCAAATTATCTCAGATCTCACCAGTGGGACCCTCTTGTTTTCATGCTGCCTCCTTTCATTTTTCATGCCTCCATCACTTTTTTTTAATCACTTCATTATTTTCATCATTTATAAGACAACTCATTGTATATCTTCTCTGCCCAGCCTAGAGTCACTCATTTCTCCTAGAAGCCCTGGTCCCTTTGAGTGCGGAATGGGTAATGACAGAACCGAGATCTGGACACACAGTATGTACGTTGCTACTTGATGTCTTTACTTCTGAGCCCTGTGAGGGGACAGAGCTAGAAAATATGTCTTTATACGTACACACGTATGTATGTATATACACGTTTGCATGCATATGCTCATGGATGTATGTTTGAACCTGGATGTATATCTTAGAATATGAGTTCACACTGATTTCTCCAATTCTCCCTTGTTCTGTAGTGAGAACATGGGCTCCTAACAGTACCAACATTCTTACGCATTTGCTCTAAATGAGTATCACCTAAAGTAGTTTCAGAATTGTTTCATCTATACCACTACAAAAACAAAACAAAAGCAACAATCCATTTTTGTAGGTAAAAAAATTTATTGGTTTCTTGTTTATCCTTCTGATTTTTCTTTTGGTAATGAGCAGATATGTATGTTTTGTTTTTTTTTTTTAATAAATTTATTTTACTTATTTATTTTTGGCTGCATTGTGTCTTTGTTGATGCGCGCGGGCTTTCTCTAGTTGCGGCGAGCGGGGGCTACTCTTCGTTGTGGTGCGTGGGTTTCTCACTGCGGTGGCTTCTCTTGTTGCGGAGCACGGGCTCTAGGCATGCGGGCTCAGTAGTTGTGGCTTGCGGGCTCTACAGTGCAGGCTCAGTAGTTGTGGCACATGGGCTTCGTTGCTCCACAGCATGTGGGATCTTCTCGGACCAGGGCTCGAACCCGTGTCCCCTGCGTTGGCAGGCAGATTCTTAACCACTGCGCCACCAGGGAAGCCCTATGTTTTCTTATTTCACTTTTTCTAACACAAAAGGTAGCATACTGCCTATATAAGTACTTGGGCACGTAGTGATTTTCACTGAAAAATATACCCTGGGAATCGCTCCATATCAATTCATAGAGATTGCCATCATTTTTCTGTGTATGTATGCCAGTTTATTCATCCTGTCTTCTGTGTTTGGCTATCCAGGTAATATTTTGCAATTTTAGAGTGCTGCAGTGAAATAACCTTGTGCATATGTCTTTTTCTGTTGTTGGAGGTATATCTTCAGGATTAATATAGGAGCGGGTTTATTGGGTCAAAGGGTAAATGGATATGTATATAGTTTTACTAGATGTCACCAAATTCCCTTTCACTGGTGTTGTACTGTTTTGCATTCCCACCAGCAATGTATATGAGACTGCCTATTTTTCCACAGCCTTACCAAGAGAGTATATTGTCAAGCCTTTGAGTTTTGCCAATCTGAAGGGCAAAGAAATAGTATCTCAGTTTAGTTTTAATGTGTATTTTTCCTGTCAGTTGAGTTTATATCTTTCAGATCTGTAAGAGCCATATATAGATATATGGGGATATTTATACATGTCTTTTTCCATTTTTCGCTAGGATTTTTGGTCTTTTTTTCCTTCAGTTATTAAGGTCTTTGTATATTAGGGATATTAGCTCTTTACCTGTAATGTATATTTGGAAATATATCTCCCAGTGTTTTCATTTGTCTTTCGACTTTGCTTATGGTGTTTTTTTGCCATTCAAAGATTAAAAAAAAATTTTATATAGTCAAATTTATAATTGATTTCTTCTATTGCCCTGGCATTTTTGAGTTATAGTTAGAAAACATAATGCATTTGGTATATTTCACAGTGAAGGAATGAGGTAGTAATCTATACCAGAGAAACAGAGATAATTCTCTGTGCCCTGTTTCTCACTGACCCACAATTTTACATTTTAAAGCCTAAACCATAATAATCTGGTATTTCATACATAGAATATGCCAATATATTTATTTTACTTTTAACTTTTTATTACAGAAAATTTTAAACATCCATAAAATTAACACTTATATATACCTATCATGTAGCTTCAGTATTGCTTTTAAAGCTACTGGGCCAAATGATCTAGATTTATAGGTTTTCAGTTATTGTGAATTATCTTTGTAAAGAGGAAAGTTTGGACTAGCTTAGTAGGCGTTGGCCAACTGGCCTCCCAAGCTCTCTGGCCTCTTTTCAATGATCTCGACACCAGATCTGACCTCTTTCAGGCTTCTGTAACTCCACTAAATCCACAAATCTGAAGTGTATAGAAAAAAGGTGAGAAAGATAATAAGTCAGAGAGTAGTAATGTTGCCATGGATCAGTGGAGTAACTCAAGAGAGGTCCGCTTGATTGATTCATTAGAAGTTATATCTTTATTTCAGGTCAAAGTAAACACTGTTTACTGTGGACATATATATTTACATATATAGTGTATTTATGTTTTTCGTGGTTCAATGTTATTAGAGTAGAACCAGCAAACATCTTTTATCAGTGCATCTAAGAAGATAACCTACAGACATTTGCTACTAGAATCTAAACATAACACAGAAAACACTCAAAAATTCTAACTTGCTTAATGGAATTTTCTTTGTACTGCAATTATTTTAAACTGAAATTATATTGTTTTCATTTGATAGCCTCCATGGAAATTGTTTTATTAATTCAGTGTATTCATTTTCAGTTTATCAAGAGGCCATGATTAGTGTCAGAGAATGACTGGAGATCACAAAAGCTCTGGGATTTCTTCATTTCATTTTAGTTTAAGGGCCTGTATCCTATTTGGAACAACATTCTTGATACATCAAAACCCAGTTGAGTTACAGCTTTAGAGTTTTAGAATAGCTTTCTCTTCTCCTCAGGTAGAAGCCAGATAGTCACTTGCCAGTAATCATTTGCTGAGAATATCACTGTTCTTTTAAAAATACTTTAACAGAGGCAGGAAGGAAAATCAGTAAATTCTTCATCTAATGACTATAAATAATTTGCATAAGTAAAGTCCACATTTGGTTTCTTTTTTTCACTGAGGATAACAATGGTAGTGATCATGACAAGACAGAAAGCTTTCTGGCAAGAAGTGGATGAAGAGGACTGATAATAATCACAGGGGAATGTTGCTGCATGTGTCTGTATTCACTGTTTTTCCTCTGCCCATTTCTGTGAACTTGCCTCGATGGACTAAATGTTATCTTTTGCTTGTATTTTGCATTTCTTGACTTGTCCTTTTTGTCTTTCTGTTTTGCTTTAGTTTATGATGTTTTTCGTCCCTCTTCTAAAATTACAGCTTGTCCACAAAAAGGTGGTCTTCTTACCTAGCCAGCATGATGTTAAAACGTTTTTATGATTAATATCTACCCCCTAAATATATGACAAGGCTCTACTTTTGTGAATTAGGAACATCAAATGTAATTTCAAGATTAAGTTTATTTATTATGAAACATTCTTTATTAGTTTTTGGAAAATAGTAGCATTCCTTATTAGAAAATAGCATGTTAAGTGATTGGTTTTGTGCTGCTTGCCAAAAGCATGTAAGACCTTTTCTCCTAGTTTCTGTTAATTGAGGTTTGCACACTTAAAGTTTCTACTACCGGACTTCCCTGGTGGCGCAGTGGTTAAGAATCTGCCTGCCAGTGCAGGGGACATGGGTCCGAGCCCTGGTCTGGGAAGATCCCACATGCCGCGGAGCAACTAAGCCCATGCGCCACAACTACTGAGCCTGCGTGCCACAACTACTGAAGCCCGCACACCTAGAGCCTGTGCTCCGCAACAAGAGAAGCCACCACAATGAGAAGCCTGTGCACCGCAACGCAGAGTAGCCCCCCCTCGCCACAACTAGAGAAAG
This sequence comes from Eubalaena glacialis, assembly GCF_028564815.1. Classification (NCBI taxonomy): domain Eukaryota; kingdom Metazoa; phylum Chordata; class Mammalia; order Artiodactyla; family Balaenidae; genus Eubalaena; species Eubalaena glacialis. The sequence goes on along the minus strand of NC_083720.1, from coordinate 107,034,877 downwards.
CTCACATGGAGCAACAAAGACCCAACGCAGCCAAAAATAAGTAAAATTAAGACTTTAAAATAATAAGTTTCTACTACCAAGAAATTATATAGTTTTGATTATTAAAAATTTACATGCACATATTTTTTCTTGGGAGTCCCATTTTTAAACAAGTTTAAAGAGAGAGTTGTCCATGTGGAAATAGAAACAAAGTAAAAATAGACAACTAAAGACTTCAAGCCGCAATGAACTTAGCTTTTATTTCCATGCAGTGTTTCTGAGTTTAGCTTGTCTTGAATGCCAAGTTCTTTCTATAAAAACAAAAATGTGTTTCTTTGGGTTAATTTATAAGCTTCTTTTTTAGTATGGCTAGTGGAGTTGGATGCTTGATATTAATGTTGGCTATATATCTTGAAGGTAGTACTGCATCAGTTTTTCTTAATTTGAAATTTTTGTTGTGATAGGCTTAGGTATAATTAAATTTTGCATTTCATGAATAATATTGAATCTTAAATGCTTTAATTTTTAAAAATTCTGGTAAAATACATAACCTAAAATTTACCATTTTAACCACTTTTAAGTGTACAATTAGGTGATATTATATATATTCCAAATGTTGTCTAACCATCACCACTATCTATTTCCAGAACTTTTTCATCATCCCAAACAGAAACTCTGTACCTATTAGGCAATAATTCCCCATTCTCCTTTCTCTTGGCACCTGGTAACCTCTATTTCTGTGTCTATGAATGTCCATATTCTAGATATTTTATGTAAGTGTGATCATACAAAATTTGTCCTTCTTTTTGTGTCTGACTTATTTCACTTAGTATGTTTTCAAGGTTCAATCCATGTTGTAGCATATATCAGAACCTTATTCCTTTTTATGACCCAGTAATCTTCCCCTGTATGTATATACCACATTTTGTTTATTCATTAATCTATTGACAGACACTTTGGTTATTCCCACCTTTTGCTATTGTGAAATCTGCTGCTATGAACGTTGGCTCACAAGTACCTGTTAGAGTCTCTGCTTTCAGTTCTTCTATACACACACACACACACACACACACACACACACACACACACACACACACACCCCCCTAGGAGTGGGATTGTTGAGTCATGTGGTAACTCTGTGGTTAATTTTTTGAGGAACTGCCATACTGTTTTCCATGGTGGCTGCACCATTTTACATTATCACCAGCACAACGCAAGAATTCTAATTTCTCCACATCTTTGCCAAAACCTGTTATTTTTTTATAATAGCCATCCTAGTGGATGTGAAGTAGTATCTCATTGTGGTTTTGATGGGCATTTTCTTGCTGACTAATGATTTTGAGCATTTTTTCATATGCTTATTGACTATACCTTCTTTGGTAAAATGCCTGTTTAAGTCCTATTTTTTTAATTGGGTTGTCTTTTTGATGTTCTTTATATATTCTGGATATTAAACCCTAGTCAGAGATGTGATTTGCAGATATTTCTCCTTTCTGTGGATTGTCTTTTCACTCTTTAGATAGTGCCATTTGATACACAGAAGTTTTTAACTTTGATGAAGTCAAATTTATTTGTTTTTCCTTTTGATGCCTGTGGTTTTGGTGTCATATTTAAGAAACCATTGCTAAATCCAAGGTCATGAAAAATTGCTCTTATGTTTTCTTGTAAGAATTTTATAGTTTTAGCTTTCAGATTAGGTCTGTGGTCCATTTCAAGTTTATTTTTGTATGTGGTGTAAGGTAAGAGTCCAACTTCATTTTTTTTGCATGTGGATTTCCAGTTTTCCCATCACTTTTTTTTGTTGTTTTTTAAGTCCTTTCCCTATTGAATGGTCTTGGCCCCCTTGTTCAAAATCAAATGGACATATATGTGAAAGTTTATTTTGGGGCTCTCTGTTCTATTCCATTGGTCTATATGTCCATACTTAGGCCAGAACAATGTTGTTTTGATTACTATATCAAATGTTTTATTTTTAACTGACTTATCATTCTTAATGTGTGCCTTTTAAAAGGTTTCTAATATATCTTTAAATTTTGCATTTAATAGTTTCATTTAATTGACATTACTCCAAAAAGAACTGTAAATATCAACTTTATAATGAGTTCTGGATTTAGGTTACCAGGAAAATTAATATTAAAGCAAGCAAATTTGGGGTTATTTAATTGATATTGCACTTTATTTGGAAATTAGAAGGAAAAGCATAAAGACAAAAAATGAAACGTTAGTTGTATTTGCTCACAGAAAGAATAAAAAGAATGGGAAAGACCAATTATTCACATAATCTATTAAGTGATCCTTTAATTTCATGTTAAATGTCACTTTTATTTTAGTTCTGGAAGTAATCTACTTAATGAAACTCTTCAGGAATTTCATAAAAGAAAATATTGGCATTTTGTAAGGAACATTTTCAATAAGGAACTCGTAATGACTCTTAATTATTAAGCCAGAACCAAATAACTGTTTATTAGGCTTTTTTTTTTATGTTACAAATATCCAACTTAATTTTGGTCCTTTCAGACTGCAACAAAGATTAGAAAACTTGAACATCAGCTGCTATTTTCCTTCTCTGTTGATATACAAATTTTATTTTCATCAGTTTTTTCAGAGTAGGTTTGTATCCCCTTCCCTTAAAAGAATATTCCCCCCAATATTTTAACTATAGTTCTTAAATAAATTATTTGGGATTTAGAACCATGAAGTAAAAATATTTTGTAACAAGAATACTGGGCTATACATTAAAAGCAAAAGCCTCTAAGAAAGTAAATTTAACCTCTTTAAAGTTTGTTATAAAGTAATTAATTCTGTCCCATACATTAAAAAGATACCCCTCTTCAATAACTCAATTGATTACTTTCACTTTTTTCTAATAGGTCTCACAATTTTTTAAAAGTTGTGTAATGGCCAGTCTTGTTCTATCTATATCCTCATACACTTATTCTACCCCTGAATTATTTTGAAACAAATCGCAAACATCATTTCATCAGTAAATATTTTAGTAGTTGTGTGCGTGTGTGTGTGTAGGAACAGACTGCTACTCTACAGTTTAGGTCAAATCCATTCAGTAAATAATTTTTGAATTTCTACTATGGTCAAGATGCAGTGGGGGATAGAAAAATGCTGAAGTCATCATCTCTGTCCTAGAGGAGCTTACTTTATAGCTTAGAGCCAGTTCCTAAGTTGAAAATTTATGGGCACTGAAGTCCTGAAGAATTTGAGTCCAGCCTTAGAAAAACTAAATAGAACTCTTGAGCCAAATTAGAACAGTGAGCTGTATTCTGACATACCTGACTCACATACTCAAGGAGAGGTAATGCCATATCCTTTTAGTCCTTTTATCGTAAAAGGGGAAAAAATAAAACTGTACTTGATATCAGCAATAAAAAAATGTTAGAAATATATACAGTTGGGCTTATCAGTTATAAATGACTTAAAATTTTAGGTTACGTGAATTAGAATGATGCAAAACCACTTACGCTTTCATCATATTGACTTTATAGCTCCTTTTTTTTGGACAGTCATAATTGTAAAGTTCATTTCCATTTTCAGAATGTACTGGCGATTTTTATTAATTTAGAAGGTATACAACATATACCAATTAAGATTTTTCTTTTATTTGTTCAAAATATTTTTATAGTACTGTAATTTTCCTTTTTTAGAGCTCTGAGATGTTGATGACATTTAATTTCAAATATAATCCCAAAGTTCTGTTTTTGTACCTTTTTAATGTCTATTGATTTCACCTACTACTTTTTGTCTTTCTTGTTGCTAACATTTTTCAGGCCATCATCCTGCCTAAACTGAATGGCTGCAATCTCCTTTTTTTAAAATAATTTTAAAAATATTTAATTTATTTATTTGGCTGCGCTGGGTCTTAGCTGCGGCACACAGGATCTTTAGTTGCGACGTGCACGTGGGATCTAGTTCCCTGACCAGGGATCGAACCCGGGCCCCCTTCATTGGGAGCGTGGAGCCTTAGCCGGGGGACCACCAGGGAAGTCCCTGCAATTTCCTCTTAACTGTCTGCACTAGAAAGAGCTCCTTTGGAGCCCTTTTCCATACTGCAGCCAGAGTCCTCTTTGTAGAATACAAATCTAATTTTTTTACTCTCCTTTTGGAAATTCTCAACACCTCCCTACTGCCTTTAGATAAAGCCCAGAGTATGGTATATCCCACATTTCTTTACCCAGTTGGAGCTCGTATGTCCAGTCCCTTCAGGTGTCGTCTCTTGTGCTTTCCTCACACCCTTACGTGTAGATATTTATACCCATAACCATTCTTGCCTCCTGCAACAACTTCTCCTCATCTTCCTCTCTCTTCTTTTGAAATCTGGTATTATGTGCTGGGTATACAGGTAGGGTCTTGTTAGTTACCTTTTAAAAGCACTTTTACATTATTACCAGCCTATTTAATTTCATCCCCTCTGTGATACATATAGTGTCTTATTTGTTCTCTGTATCTTTGGGGCCTGGTGACTGGGACATAATAGGCACAGATTGATGTTTATTGAATAAATGAATGAATGAATGTTACCTATCGCTATGATATGTTACCCTAAAGCTTAAAAAAATAAACAAGCATTTATTATCTTTTTTTTTTAATTATTACTTTAATGGTTGCTTAATACCCTTTTAAAAAAATTTAATTAATTAATTAATTTATTTTTGGCTGTGTTGGGTCTTCGTTTCTGTGCGAGGGCTTTCTCTAGTTGCGGCAAGTGGGGGCCACTCTTCATCGCGGTGCGCAGGGCCTCTCACCATCGCGGCCTCTCTTGTTGCGGAGCACAGGCTCCAGACGCGCAGGCTCAGCAATTGTGGCTCACGGGCCTAGTCGCTCCGCGGCATGTGGGATCCTCCCAGACCAGGGCTGAAACCTGTGTCCCCTGCATTGGCAGGCAGATTCTCAACCACTGCGCCACCAGGGAAGCCCAAGCGTTTATTATCTTATAGTTTCTGTAGGTCAGCCATTCAGGAGTGGTTTAGCTGGGTGGTTCTGTGTTGGAATCTCTCATGAGGCTGTAGTCATCAAGATGTTGGTCAGGGCTATTGGAGGTTTGACTGGGGCTCTCCATAGGGCTGCTTGGGTATCCTCATGACACGGAAGTCAGCTTCCTTCAGCGCAGGTGATCCAAGAGAGATAACAAGGAGGAAGCCACAGTGCCATTTATAACATGATCACACATAGTCACTGCCATTACATTCTGTTCTGTCACTAAATTTAACTCACAATTAAGAAGAGACTCAACCTTTGAAAGGAGGAGTATCAAGGAATTTGTGGCTATATTTTATAACTAACCACCACAGAGTGGAACAGTAATTTATGATTCTCCCTTGAACGTGACCAAAATAGGTCATTTTCCCTCCTATTGAAATGCATTTGTTCAAATGGAAATAAATTTTAAATGTATGCCTTTAAAATATTTTATTTTTTTTAACTTTTTATTTTGTATTGGAGTATAGTTGATTAACAATGTTGTATTAGTTTCAGGTGTACAGCAAAGTGATTCAGTTATACATATACATGTATCTATTCTTTTTCAAATTCTTTTCCCATTTAATATTTTATTTATCTTTGATGATACAAAGTAACTAGATTGCACATAAATACAATTATTTAAATGAGCTAATTATTTTCTAAATATTCATAATTTTATTGTAGCTCTTTCACTTAGATTCTGGAAATAAAATAAGAAAGTCATCTAAGTTTTATATTGTCTGTAAAATGAATGTGACACAATATTCACTGCTTTAAGGCTTATTGTAGATCTTCAAAAAATCAAACACATCTATCTGTAAGCCATATTTACATACTTTTAAGAGAGAAAATGATAATCTTTTAAACTTGTAGCTTAAAACAGTTTAAGTTAATTGTACAAAAATTAGTCTTTTTAGCCTAATATATATAACTTGCTCATTCAAGAAAAATTGGAGTCCGTAATATGTGCCAGGCATTTTACTAGGTGCTGGGTATGTACTGGTGAATAGAATAGACATATTTTTTTCTACTTGGAGTTCATCTTTTGGAGAGCAGATAATAGACAAATAGATATCTATGGAGGAAATAAAGAAAGCAAAGTGACAGAGGACTATGGGAAGACAGATACTTCCACATTGTTAGAAAAAGATTGTCAGGGGAAGTGACCTTGAAGGTGAAAACTGAAGGAGTTATCCTTGCCAGGAGCTTTAACGCCCTGCAGTGTTAACAGTTGGTGTATGAGGAGTTGAAAGGATGCCTGGAGATGTCCAGGGGGGGAAAGTGGAATGAAGTTTGAGAGGTAGAAAGCGATCATATTATCTAGTTTAAGAGTCCATGATAAACAATATGGATTTTATTCAGCATATTGAAAACCATCGAAGGATTTTGAAGTTATGATTTGTGCTAACCCCCTCGCCCCCCAAAGAAAGACTTTTTGCCTGCAAAAAGAGAGAAAAGAGAGGAAGTGGGAAAATGGTAAGGAGGTCATTATATTGATAGGAGTCCACATGAACAATGATGGAGGTTTGTTCTAGAGTGATGGGAGAGAAGAGGATGGGTTTGAGGTCTAGTTTGTAGGTAGAACCAATGGGACTTAACATGGATCGTGAGGGAGAAGGAAAGTAAGGACAATACTCAGGTTTTTGGCTTGAGCAGACCAGTGAATGGTAATATCCTTAAATGAGATTGGAGCTCAGTGAGAAGGAAAATTGGGTTTATTTTTGACAATGTTAATTTTGTGATGTCTGCAAGTCATTTGGTAGACATGTCAGATGGCAGACAGTTATGCAGTCCTGGAGCTCAGAGGTTTGAGAGGAGATATACAGATGGTATTTAAAGTTGTGGAATGGTTGAGATCCTTTCTAGGGAGGGAATGCCCTAGGAACTCCAGCTTTTAGAATTTGCACGTGTGGGCAACATTCTTGCTTTATTTTGTGAAACAACAAAAGACAAAACTACAGCACAGAAAATTTGGTTTATTTCTATCTAATATATATTGAAGATATGTATGCTTTCTTTCCTTCAATTTGACAGTAGTGTAGTATATGAGAAAAAAGTTCAAAGCTCCACCCAGCCACTTGTTGAATGAATAACTAAGCCACTTACTAGCTGTATGACTTTGGAATTTTACCTCTCTGAGCCTCAGTTTCCTTATCTGCTAAAGGAAGTAAGAGGAGAGTTATTTTGAAGATTAAATGAATTAATTTATCCAAAGCATCTAGGACAGTGTCTGGTACATAGTAAGTACTCAATATTCTTTATTTTCCCTTTCCTTGCTTTTAATTTGTTTATATGTGTATCTGTGAGCAGGCGAGCCACTCTGAAACAGGTGTTATATTTAATGCCATTCCCCCTGTTCTCATACAGTGTTAGAGAGAAAGGTAGATATAGGCATGTAACACATAAATATATGGGTGTGTAGCATAGTTTCTTAAATATCTGAAAACTATTCTTTGCTAAATGTTCATACACTGTTTTTGTCCTGCTTTTCTTAGACTGTCATAACTCTGCTGCCTTCAAAGAAGGTTATCTCTTAAATAATGAAATACTAAGATAAAGGTTTGTTTTGAAATACGAAGTCTAATGAGTATGAGAATGAATTAAAACAGTATTATAAAAATTTTCACTCTTATGTATTAAACTTTGTAATTATTAACAGAGTTCTCAATTGCATATTAAATTGTTCATTGTCAGATATAAAATTGGATAATCTAATACTTTGAAGGCAAAAATAAAGTGTTAAATTTGAATCTGTGAGGTCTGCTTCTAATTCATCCTTTCCCTCCCTCCCTCCTTCCTGCTCTCTTTGTCTCTTCCCTTTCTCTCCCTCCCTCCTTCCAAGTAAAAGCAGTGACTCAAACTCTCTTCATGTATGCTCTGCTATGGAAAATTCTCTAGAGGTGTCCTTTTGCTTTGAAATAAGTGATCATGTGTTTAATATCAAAAGGAAAACATGTATTCCATATGTGTTATTTCAGTTTTCTGTCACCTAAATGTACCCAATACAGCTACCAATGTTTTGGAAAGACCAACATGCATTGTACAGTGGGGCTTACAGTAGACCTCCTTATCTAGTGCCCTACGTGTGGGACAGCCTGCAAAACCTTAGTCTTTTGTTCTTTATTAATATTTCTCGGTACTTATAGGTATTGGCACAGTATTACAGAGAAACCCCTTGTGCCTTCAAGTACCCTGTGATAAGAAATCCCATTTAGTAGATTTATCACAACCTTATTACCTTTCGTTTATGAATGTAAATCATTGTAGAATGATGTACTATATTTCATCAATTCTAAGATACACTTTTTTCTCATTTGCAGAATTTTGAAACTAGAATCATCTTACAGTAGATATACTAGGAAGTTTTTTTTTTTTTTTAAATTGGCAGTGTTTTTTCTTGGTGGTACATAAAATAACAATAGTCTTATAATTGATGGTAACTTGGATTTGATGAAATTTGGTAGCACTTCAACTGCAAGTCTCTAGCCATAGAATGCATTTGATATTAATTAATGCTTATGTAAATTAAGAATCAATTTTTTTAAGATCAGATCATGTTTTTTACATTTGTTTTCTACTTGATTTGTTGCGTATAACACAAGAGGTCAGCAAACTTTTTCTGTAAAAGGCCACAATGTAAATATATTAGGCTTTGTGGGCCATACCGTCCCTGTTGCAGCTGTTCAACTCTGCTGTTCAACAAAAGCAGCTTTAGACAATACATATGAAAATAGTTATGTTGCAATAAAACTTTATTTACAAAAACAGGCTGTGGGCCAAATTTGGCCCATGAGCTGTAGTTTGCCAGTCCATAGCAGAACATTGTAAACAACTTCTCGAACGTTCACTCCCCAAAATACGACTTCTGGATCATCTTTGAGCTTTTGCGCGTGTATTCTATACCTAAAATTTTCTTTTTGTTTCTTTTGGTTGTTTGATCTATTCCATCTGTCTGTGTCTAAATCAGGGTCATCATACTTAGTTTCATGAACCAGTAGATATTTTGTCTTTGTCCATGTGAGTGATCTTTGGTTCAGATTTGTTACCCACTCTAACAAATGATTTGCCAGTTTGTGCAGTGAAAAGCTATTAACAGATTAATGAGTCAGAGATTTTTAAATACTGTGCCTGAGAATAATAGTTTATTTTAATTCAATCCTCTGCCTTGCTTGTGAGAGTTGGTATCAGAAAGTCAGCTGCATTTGGATCCATCCTAATAAAGTTGAATCTGAGCGGTAACCTAATGAAGTTGAATATGAGAGGTAGCATAATAAAGTCATTAAGAGTACTAACTCTGGAGCCAGACAGCCTGATTAAATCTAGGCTCTACCACTTACTGGTCTTGTGACGTTGGGCTACTTACTTAACCTCTCTATGCCTCAGTTTCCTCTTCTTTAAAATGAGGATAATAACAGTACTTATAGGGTTGTTTTGAATATTAAATGAGTGCCTAGAACTTAACTGTCATAAATAAATAGGATTTTAAGCATAAGATATATGATCTTTAGAAATAATTCCATTACTATTGAATTTAGTTGTCAGAATATTTGCAATTTAAAATGATAAATTAAAAGGAGCTCATAATGAGCAGTATTTTCTCCTTTTTTCCATGAACATATTTTAACTATCAGTGTTTTCTCTGTATTTACCTCCATGGCAACATCCAGTATCTGGCTCTCAGTGAATGTTAATTAAATGAATGGGAATTTGTGTTTTTGTTTCAAGGTGCTGTTTTTCCAATTATTTTCCTAACTTTTATAAGACCCATCTTTTGTCTGATTTGGAGAGAGTAGTCTCTTGCTTGTTGAAAAACATGTTTTATATTTCACTATAATCTAAAAATCTGTGAATTGTTCTTAAGGCATTTCTGTAAGCCATTATTTCCCTCAGTTTCAATGCCTCCTAGTGATATTTCTGATAGAGACTATAACTATATACAAATATGTTTAACTTTTGTTTGATCTCAGAATAGGCTGGGTTAATAACTGACATATTAAAATGGCTATGAAAAAAAGACTGACTAGTTCATTATATAGCAATCTTGGCTTCAGTTTTTCTTATGCCATAACTTGTGAGATATAAATTTATTTCAGTTTTTAGTAATAAGAAAATGCCTCTTCCATAATATTTCTATGCCTGCCTGTATTTTCTTTATATAACTACCATTAGGTTTAACCATATAAAATTGCTGGTACGCTACCGTTTCTGACCTAAAAAAATCGCATTTACATAACTCAACCTAATAGAAAGCAAGATTTTTTTTCTAACAGTCTTATGCTGTTTGTAGTTTCATTTGATTTCAGCAATTTGTGACTTTCATTCATTTAACAACATAATAAACATTTTTCATCTTTAACTTTTGATAATACACACCTTCCAGGAGCCTTTGAGAACTATATATAAGTGGTTAGTTAGAAGCTATATGTTAAGCTTTTAACGTTCTGGCATCACGTAAAAGGCTTAACGCACATTATCTCTGATCCTGACCATAGACCTGAAAGAGGAATTAATGTAAATAGCAGAGCTAGGATTTGAATTCATTCTAATGACCTAGTCTTGGAAGTTACAGAGTGTTAACTCCCAGCATCCTGTTTGTTAGGAGTCCCCATTCAGGAGGAAGGGAGATAGGCTCCTGTTTTTGAAGGTATCTAAGAATTTGTTGACATTTTAAAGTCACCACAAAAAGCTAGAGACTTTTGGATGTGTTTTCTGTCATGATGAAAGATTTTTCTTCTCTTTGATGTCGATGTAAATGATTTACAATTAGTGGTCATTCCTGAGTCCTTTGTCCTCCAGATTTTAACTTGAGACATGGTCTGTTAATTATACACAATGGAAGCAATCAATTTGAATGTTCTTACTGGTACAGGGATCTTAATCTTCCAGTTTTTCATGTTTGATTTTTTTAACCTATTTTATTGGATTTACAAAATACATAACTAATTTAAAAGTTGTTTTTATTATTGAGTCTGTGAAAGAACTAATTCCCATACCTCTGTTTTCCCTGAAAATTATTTTGTATTTGCCAGATTTATCTTTTGATTAAATGTGGTTGGCAGTTAGTTTACACACTGCTCATGGGCAGTCTGCAGGTCTGGCTGCCGAAAAGAAAGTTAGAGACCTTGTACAGAACTAAAACATATATGGTAGAATCTTTCGATGTGTGTATGGAATAAGATGTCAGATTTTCTAGACAGCTTGGAGGTGATGAGTGTGGAAAAAGGGCTGACAACTATGATATAAAACATACTTGTATATTTATGGGTAAATCTGGAGAGCAGAATGGGGGTATTCTGAGATAACTTGGATTGCAGTATTTCTTCATGTAATATGTCATATTTGACAGGGGAAGTATTGCATTGAGGGTTTTATGTTCACCCTCAGATACCACCTGTCAAACTGTGTGCACAAAAATCACAGAGAGTATTTCTCTGTGATGTAATGCTTTATAGTGATTCAATGATAAAAACCAGGAATAACGGCTTCCCTGGTGGCGCAGTGGTTAGGAATCTGCCTGCCAGTGCAGGGGACACGGGTTCGTGCCCCGGTCTGGGAAGATCCCACATGCCGCGGAGCGGCTAGGCCCGTGAGCCACAACTACTGAGCCTGCGCATCTGGAGCCTGTGCTCCGCAACGAAAGGCCGCGATAGTGAGAGGCCCGCGCACCGCGATGAAGAGTGGCCCCCGCTTGCCACAACTACAGAAAGCCCTCGCACAGAAACAAAGACCCAACGCAGCCAAAAATAAATAAATAAATAAATAAATTTATTAAAAAAAAGAAAACCAGGAATAAAACCCAAGAGTATAGCGACCTAGACCACACTTGCTGATCTGATCTTTCTTGGTAAACTCTCATTCTTTGGCCTGAATTTTTGGAGTCTGTTTCCTTATTAGTTTATTGTTTTTCTTTAACCTAACATACTGTTTTATAAAATTTTTATTTTTCTAATTATTACACAGTAAAATTTATCTTTCTTTGGAGTACAGCTCTATGAACTTTGATACACAGATTAGTGTAACCTCTACCACAATACAGACATAGAACACTTTTATCACCCCTAAAACTTCCTTGTCCTATCTGTTTATACACTTTTCTCTCCACCTCTAGCCCCTGGCAACCACTAATATGTCTTCATCAATAAAGTTTTCTCTTTTTAAAAATATCATATAAATGGAATCATGCAGTGTGTAACCTTTTGAGACTGTTTTCTTTCAGTCAGCATAATGCCTTTGAGAATCATTCAAGTTATTGTGTGTATCAAGTTTATTCACTTTTACTGTTGAGTTACGTGTGTGCCACAGTTTGTATATCCATTAACTGGTTGAAGGACATTTGGGTTGTTTCCGTTTTTCTGGCCATAATGAACAGAGCTGCTATAAACTTTGTGTATAGGTTTTATGTGATCATAAGTTATACAGATCAGCAGACTTTTTCTGTAAAGGACTAGATAGGCTGTATTTTAGGCCATATGATCTCTGCTGCAGCTGCTATGCTCTTGTAGGATGAAAACAGCCCTACACAATACAAAAAAGAATGGATGTGGCTGTGTTCCAATAAGACTTGATTTACAAAACAGGTATGGCACATGGCCATAATTTTCCAACCCCTGTTCTATGGTAAATGTCTAAGAACAGGATTGCCAGCTACATGATCAATATATTTAACTTGATAAGAACCTGCTGGTTTATTGATTTTTTAAAATACTTAGTTTAATAATATTTGAATTATGGAATTTTAATGAACTCAGACCTTATAGTTCACACATCAGGCCTATATAATTTATGGTAAGACAGACTTTGGTCTTGTCTTACACTGAGACTCTTTTTTGCCTTCTACTTTTATTCATGTTCATGTGAGGTCTTTTGCTTAGAGGAATCTTGTCTTCCCAGATAAAGTACATATCCAAATTTCAGTCATTTTTATTTGACTTACTTAAGATATGATGAGATATTGCAGGGAGGTTGTTTTTTTTCAGGGATGTATTAAGAACAGAGAATCATAGTGAGAGCTGCTAGATTTTAAAATCACTCAAACAGTTGACTTTTTTCCTATAAATTGAGTGTGACTGAATAGACAGCCATCACACCATGGCATACAGTCTCTTTATGTGTGTTTGTTCATTTTTTCAATTTCAAACCCAGATTGTTTATCCATAATGGGAGTTAATCTGGGAGATCATTGTCTTTATTTTATGAAGTTCCTGATGACAAATTAGGTATTAAATATTAGATTTATGCTCATGCCTTGGAGTTCTTCTAAGGAACAGCATTCTACAGTTGCTATTGGAAAGCTGTTGTTTCTGTTTGTTTTGTCTGTGGGATGCAGAATTAGCTTTCCATTAGTAGTATTTTGTTGTGATTCCCATTGCCACAAAGCAGGGGTGTGGGGTTAAAAGGAAGGCAAAGAATCTTGGATATACCACCAGCTAATGAAATTGGAGATAGTGAATAAAGCAAAGGAGGTGTATCTTTCTGGTTATGGTTTACGATTAGTTATGCTCTTCTGAAAAAGCAGTGAAGCCCCAGGACCATGACAACATCAAAGAGGTAGGAGAACATTTGGTACTAATCATAGTCCTACTTGTTTTGATGTGATGGTTGAAAGGTTATGTCTGTGGGTGGGAAATGCTACTGTTTATATATGCTTTTTTTATAGGAGGTAACTGTTATAAAGTTTTGCTAGTGACTGCCATATTGGACATCACAGGCTTAAGCTCTTCCGTGTCCCCTAGGTTAGAATCCCTAAAAAAGAGATGTTGAGTATGCAACTTCTTGGGGGTGTAATTTGTTCACTTCACTTCTGATTTTTTGCAGTCAAGCAGTAATCATTGTCTCTGGCTGTTCGGTTGTTAAATTTTAATATAAGTTTGGTTGTCTCTAAGTGTGAAACTTCTTTGTAAATCAGGGAGGTTTATATGCATTCCCACCTTTTGATCCTGTTTCTTCCATAACACAGTTACTCGGAGCAGGTTTGTACTGGGCTGTTAGGCTTGTCCAGAGAACGTGAGGTGATGCTCTACTGAGTGCTGCACTGTGAGATTTCCCATGTCACTTTGTCCTATATGAGGAACACTGATGATTTAGAGCCACCTTTGCCCAAGAGTTTTGTTTTGTTTTGTTTTTTAATTTTTATTATTTTTTTATTGGTTGAGTTGGGTCTCTGTTGCTGCGCGCGGGCTTTCTCTAGTTGCGGCGAGTGGGGGCTACTCTTCGTTGTGGTGAGCGGGCTTCTCATCGCGGTGGCTTCTCTTGCCATGGAGCACGGACTCTAGGTGCGCGGGCTTCAGTAGTTGTGGCACGTGGGCTTCAGTAGTTGTGGCTCGCGGGCTCTAGAGCACAGGCTTGGTAGTTGTGGCGCACGGGCTTAGTTGCTCCGCGGCATGTGGGATCTTCCCGGACCAGGGCTTGAACCCGTGTCCCCTGCGTTGGCAGGCGGATTCTTAACCACTGCACCACCAGGGAAGCCCTGCCCAAGAATTTTAAAAGTACATTTCCCATACTAGAACATTATTTAGTAACAAGATAAAGAGGTTAAGGGTGCCTTCCATAAAATCTGATCTTACGTTTCTATTCTCAACCCTGGGTGCATGTTAGAATCAACTGGGGAACCTGTGAAGGCAATGCCTGGGCTCCAGCCCCAGAGATTTTGATTTGAATGGGAATCAGAATCTTTTTTCAAGGCCCTTAGTTGATTCTGATTGATTCTGATTGAATCAGATTTGAATCAGATTTTCAACCAGGTTGAAAATCCCTCATGTATAAGGTCCAACCAGGTTGAAAATCCCTCATGTATAAGATAATTAGTGGACCTGGGCTAGCCATGTCTAGTAAAATATTCTGAATTAGAGACTAATTCATAATCTTTCCCCGCCCCTCTTTCTAGTTGGAGCCCAGATTTCAAGTCTTGAGTTAAAAATACCGTCAGGGAAATGGGCCTTATTGTGCTCACACATTCAGAATCTGTTATCCAAGGAATCCCCTGAAGGTCAGTGTATGGGAAGAGAATTTAGTGGGGTTTTGTTTTTAGTCTTTACTACCATTAAGTTTATTGGCAAATTAAGATTGCACACTACTTGTGAGTAGAAATGCCTTTTTTAATTGACTAGATTTTTAGTGCTATCATTATAAATTTGATTAATATAATACCATGTTTAGGAAATACAAATGTATCTTCGCATATTGTTTATTTTTAATAGGCTATTTAAATAAGCATACGTATAATATCTATCTATCTATCTTTATGCTTATACACATGTAATATAGCTTTGCAAAGATATTCAAGAGATGAAAAACAATGATCGATTCTGGGAAGGCCAACTAGGGCCCAGTGGTGGGATACTTACTTTTACTGTATCTTCTTCTTTGCAGTATTTATTTTAACCCAGACATATATTAAATTTCAGAAAATCTTTTTCAATAGATAGAAATGCTTTTTTAAAAAAAGTTTTACAAATATGCTTATAGTTTTTTCTATTTGGAAAATAGAAAATAACATCACAGTCATTTAAATTGAAGATCTCTGCTTATTATTTGGTACATTACCTCTTGTTTTGGATGTGTTATTTAGGTATATATCTGCTTTTTCCTATCCTGAGCCCACGTCCTGGGTTTTTATTTTGCTTTACATTTTCTCATGGCTCTTTTATTTCACCATAGCTAAATTTGTCTCTTTTTATCTGTCCTATTAGTTCTTATTACTTTACTCTGTTTCCTTACTTAGTCGATGACACTACAATTCTTCCAGTACCTCAGGCTAGAAATCTTATTCTTCTTTGTCTGTTCTGTTTGATCCCGAAAGACATCTCATTCCCATATTGTTAATCCTGTGTTGGTGACATTTTCCCATACCATTGCTCCTCACCACTACCTCCACTGCCACTGCTTTTATCACTGAGGGATAATTAAAATATTCATTTCACACTTCACACTATGCCTAGAAATATATTGCTCTGCTGCTTAATGGGCATTTATTGTTATCCTAGTATGAAAGGCCTTTTATGATCTGCCCATGTCTACCTATTCTATGCAAACCTCATCTCTGGCTTTTCCCCACATTCACCCTGTGCTCCAGCTCTGCTAACCTACTAGAAAGACACAGCAGCATGTCTTGTGCTTTCTCTTCAGTATACATATGGTCTGTCTGCCAGAAATAAGGTCGGGCCTATTTGTCAGCTGAATGAACGCCTATTCAGTTTCCAAAACAAAGTTCAAATGTCATTTTCTCTGTTGATCGTCAAATGCTTCTTCCTTTGTGTTCTCATAGCATCTTGTTTACTTATTGTTTGTTATAGTAGTTATCACATTACTTCTGTATCTTTAACTTAACTGTGAGACCCTAGAAGGTAGAACATGGTCTGTTTATCTTTCTGTTACTAACACTTAGCAGAGTACCCGGATGTAAGAAGTGTTAGAAATGAACAAGGAAATAAAAGTTAACACATACAAAATTTTGTACTGTTTATAATCACTTGAACTCACTAATTCAATGTTTTTAATAACTTAGTAAGAGCTAAACTAAACTTTTCATTTATGAAGAAAGGATTTATTTACTAAGTCGAATAACTGAGATTGAGGAAGCTGTTTACCCATTTAAAAGAGCTGACATTTTTAAAGTACCTTTAGATGATTCAGAAGAATACTTTTTATGCAAATTGATTTATGGTAAGTACAAGACATTTTGACGATTATTTAAATCAGAAACCAAAGTAAGCTTTTATTAACATAACCAGAGTTTATATTCTTGAAAGTAATAATGCTATATTTACTTAACTTATATTCTGTTGTTTCAACGTTTACTTATTCTCTTTTCACTGCATATTCATTTGGATATCGATACCCATTTATTTGCCTTTTATCATTTCTTAGCTTGAATATAAGTATCATAGTAGAAATTTACTATAGTTCACAATTTTATATTCATTTAGATACTTTAGTATATATTTAAAGTTGATTTTGTGCTAATTTTTTTGAACAAGAGTTATCAGTTTATAGATCTTGGTGGTTTATAATTTCTCAGATTTTCAAATAGGAAAATCTATTGACTGAAATAGAAAATGTAGGAATTGAGAAATTTAAGTTCTGCCCATCTATAGATGTACTACTCTTAATGGATGTTTAAATTTATCAGTGGTAGATAAGATAAAGGATTTCCACTTAAAGATAAATGAGTGAAAGCATTTGTATTCTGTTCTGCTTCCTAATGCTAACTGGACATAACTAAAAGGATGAAGACTAGGGAAGAAATCTTTTAACTTTAGTGAAATGAGTAGAAAGCCACAATCCCAATCCTCAGACTACAAGAAGAGCTGTAATCTTTAGAGCAAATTGAGGAAGTGTGCAAACATCTTAAACGTGGCACAGAGCTCTCCCAAAGTCGGTGGTATAGGGGCTACAGAGTGGCAGGCTTGGTGAGGCTGCAGGAAAAGACACAGATGTACTTTTTATGCAGAAAACAGTGGGAAGACACAGCAGAGTGGAGGAGACAGTGTACAGAGCTGTCGCCTTGGTATCAGTTGATTCAGAGTGGCTGAAGAGAAGTAAACACTGAATCACAGTGCAGACAATCGACAGCTTAACACTTTCCCCCCCTGTCTCTGCTTTAGCCTTACTGGCTTCATTACAGTTATCCAACCATGCTAAGCACGTTCTTCCATCCAGCCTTTGATTTTGCTTGTCCCTCAGCCTGGAAAATTCTTCCCCTAGAAATCCTTATGGATTACTGTCTCATTCATTCAAGTTTCTGTTCTGGTGTTAACTCCTTAGAAAAGCATTCCTTGACTGTGCAGACTCAAACAAGCAACCTGGGAATGTTCTATTTTCAAAGCTTACTTAGTTTTTCTTCGTAGCCATTACCATCAGACATATATTGGTTTATTTTTTTCCCTCCACTAGAATCTGAGCTCCCAAAGGACTCATGCTTATTACTATGCCTATATTCCCCCTCTGTATTCTGAGGACCTAGAACACTGGCTGGCACATGGTGGTTGCTTAATAAATGAACACACAGGTCTTCCAGTAGGCAACAGTATGTACCCTGTACAAACTGGGGAATCCCACGTTGAGAGGCTTAAAGGACATCATCACCCAATAGCAATAATTGGTCCCTATTTTGATCCTGATTCATATAAAATAACTATAAAGAATGACATTTATAAAGTAATTGAACATTTAAACACTGGATACTTGATATTAAAGAATATATAGTAGCAGTATGGATCAGTCAGGATTTAGTTGCAGAGAACAGAATTCATTCTAGCCAGTTTAAGCAGAAAGATACTTATTACAGGGTATTCGTGGTTTATGAAGGGATAGAAAGGGCTGAAGAAACAGATTTTAGGCTCATGGTTGACCTTTTATAAACACCTCCTAGTGCTATACCACAGAGCTGGGCCTTCAGGGGAGCTGCTGCTTTCTCTATGGATCAGGATACGGTTGCAAGGGTTAGCAAACTATGGCCAACAGGCAAAATCTGGCTTCAACAGTTTATGTGTGTCCCTCCAGTTAAGAATGAGTTTTGCATTTTTAAATGGTTGAAAAAATCAAAAGAAGAATAATAGGGTTTAAAAAAAATTATTATTGAGGTATAATTGACTTCCAACATTTTATTAGTTTTAGGTGTACAGAATGATTCAGTATTTGTATATATTACAAAATGATCATTACAAAAAGTCTAGTGAACATCTATCACCATGCATAGTTGTATTTGTTTTTCTTATGATGAGAACTTTAAAGATTTACTTTCTCAGCAACTTTCAAATACATGATACAGTATTATTAACTATAGTTGCCATGCTGTTCATTACATCCGCATGACTTAATCATTTTATAACTGGAAGTTTGTATCTTTTGACTCCCTTCACCCATTTGCCCATTCCCCCCCCACTGGCCCACCTCTGGCAGCCACCAGTCTGTTCTCTGTACCCATGAGCTTGGTTTCGTTTTTTAGATTCCACATATAAGTGAGATCCTATGGCATTTGTCTTTCTCTGTCTGACTTATTTCACCTAGCATATGCCCTTAAGACCCACCCATGTTGTCACAAATGGCAAGATTTCCTTCTTTTTTTTTTAATGGCTGAATAATATTTCATTGTGTATATATACACATTTTCTTCATCCATTCATTTCTCAGTGGACACTTTGGTTGTTTCCATATCTTGGTTGTTGTATATAATGGTGCAGTGAACATGGGGGTACATATATCTTTAGTTAGTGTTAGCTGGTGTTAGTGTTTAGTTAGTGTTAGCATTTAGTTAGTGTTTTAATTTTCTTCAGATAAATACCCAGGAGTGGAATTGCTGGATCATATGGTAGCTCTATTTTAAATTTTTTGAGGAACCTCCATACTGTTTCCATAGTGGCTATACCAACTTACATTCCCACCAACAGTACACAAGGGTTGAATGTTTTGTGGCACCTAAAAATTTTATGAAATTCAAATTTCAATATCCATACATAAAATTTTATTAGAACACAGCCATACTTTTTAATTTACCTGTTGTGTATGGTTGCTTTCACACTTCAGTGGCAACAGAAAACACATGGCAAAATATTTATTATCTAGCCCTTAAAAAAAAAGTTTGCTAACCCCTGCTCTAGAATACACACATTATTGTGGGCAGCCAAATGTTTGTGTCACACCCTGCCTCTCAGCAAACAGGAGGGTAATTACTGAATACTGAAATCTCTGTAGCTTAAAAATGTAAATGTCATCCAGAGTGTGGTTTCTCCTTCACTTCCGCCTTTCGGAATTTGGGCAAGTAGGTTTGATTGGCTGAACCTAAGTGGCAGCAACAACCTATTTGCATATGAGTCTGTGGAAACCCTGCTCTTTGCTTTACAGCTTCTATAATGTAAACATTCTGCCTAATTCAGTTCTCAATGCCTTTACAGAAGTTACAACCTCTTGCTTCGTTTCTTCAGTAAAAGACTAATAGACTTTATCCTCTTTTTTTTGGTGTAATATGGATTCATACTTAATGCAAAAGGCCTGTGATGTTCAACACTGTATAATTTATTACTTTCTTGGACAAAAAACTGTAGAAATATTAGTATTGATATTATATACATTTATGTTTTATGAGGAACATATGCATAAGCTTCAAGCAAAATATTTATATCAGAATAAAAATTTAGTCTTAGCAACCTCACAAGGAATAGACTTTGCCTTTAAAGTAGCAGAGTATGCTAAATCAGGTCAATCAGATAAGGATTCAGGGAAACATTTCCTATGAGAGTATTTTGGTGAAATAATATTTTTAATTTAGATCCTTAGTCATAATCTTGTAACTCTTTGAGGTTAAGTCTAAATATTTTCAATGGTAGGCTTTGGAAAAAAATTAAATAGAAGGACAAAGTCAGAGTTTAAAGAGAAAAAGAAGAGACATAATGAAGTAAATAAAATATAAGCTTCTAAAGTGCTAGTGAGGCCTAAGCACCGTAGTGTGCTGATAAATGTTTCACAACCGGCTATTCAGGAAAAGACCCCAAGGAACCCCCATTTTTAGTGTTTGTTGATTTCTTTGATATAAATGTTCTCCCCATGGCTGGTTTCAGGCTATTAAGGTTTGACAACTGGCTCTCTACAATTTCTGAAAATTTGGCCATCAGCTTTCACGAGCTAGTATGAGCTGGATCCACCACACCACTTAGCTTAGCCTAAGACCAAGGTAAGGAACAGTAGAGGCTGAAATAGTTGGCATTTACATTCATAGTGAATATGCAGGGAAGATATTCCATGAAACCTGAATTTCTCTTTACATCAAAAGCAATCATTTTATAAGGATAATATAAAAGTATATTATTTTATTCATAGAAGAATAAGATGAATAGTTTCTGTCGATGTTGGAGTAAATTTTTTCTAAGGTTATTATCTCATATTATTTTTCTTTAATGGAAAAAATTGCTCAGAAGATGTTAAAGTACATACATAATACATTGTTATATTTAATGGCTGGTAATATATTTTTATTTGTAATTTTACTTCGAGGAATTCTGCCAGGAAATTATTTCCTTACTATTTCTAAATATTGTTCCATATTTGGGGTTATGTGGTTGAGTGCATGGTGTGAGGATTGGGAAAGACTTGAACCAAAGAGAACAGGAGGGACTTCGCTAGTGGTCCAAGTGGTAAAGAATCCTTCTGCGATGCAGGGGACGTGGGTTCCATCCCTGGTTGGGGAACTAAGATCCCACATGCCACAGGGCAACTAAGCCCGTGCACCACAACTGCTGAGCCCGCGCGCCTCCACTAGAGAGCCCGCGTGCTGCAAACTACAGAGCCCACGCGCTCTGGAGCCCACACGCCACAACTACAGAGCCCATGCGCCCTGGAGCTTGCACGGCACAACTAGAGAGAAGCCCACGCTCCGCAACAGAGATCCTGTATGCCGGAGCGAAGACCCGACGCAGCCAAAAAATAAATAAATAAATAAGTAAAATAAATACTAAAAAAAAGAGAGAGAACAGAAAATTCAAAGGAAAAGAAAATATAGTTAGGTGTATATAACATTCCCTTGATCTGTCAGATGTGTGTCGAGATACTAAGAACTCTCAGCCAGGATATTACCCATGAATCATATTTCTTGTTGCCAGTCTGGTTACACCCTCGGTGGGAGATACACAGAGTAAACATGGGTTTTTTGTGTTTTTTTTGTTAACTTCTTGGGGACAAAAATACTTGGGTTAATTTTGTCCAAATGTTTTTAGAGAAGAACAAATAGTACTATCATTGCTAGGAATAGTTAGAAAATAAAATCACAGTTGCTTTCATAAATAAAATTATTTCATAAAGACAAAGAAACAGCTTCCAGTTAATAGGAAGAGCACTGGTCTTCAAGTTCCGTGTCTTGAATTCAAATTTCACGTAATGCTAGTTATTGGATTTTTTGGCAAGTTGCTTTCACCTCTCTGAACTTCAGTTTCTTAATCTATAAAGTAGGCATTGTACCACTTGTGGTAGGGAATAAATGAATACATTTCTGTGAAAATAACTAGCATTGTACTTGGGTATGGATCCTAACTCTGTATTTCCTAGACAAAAACTGACACAGAAGCAAGAAATAAGAGCTCCTTAGGGATTAACTCCAGCCCTGGCTGCTAATTGCTGATGCTGTCCCTTTAGACTCTTAAAATGATTCAAGGGCAGACGGCTGGTGTTTTCCACTTGGAAAAACTGATTACAAATCATGTATAGAAAAGTTTGCGTGAAGAGTTAACATACAGAAAACAAAGCTGCAAAAACCTGATTGTCTAGAATAGCCTGTGGATGGGCAGTGAAGTCTATTTGTTTTCTTCTGCTGTTGAAAATCTTCAAAAAATGTGCTTAATCTTCCCTGATACTCTTCCTCCCCACAGCCCGGCTACTCTGCAGCTAGATTAGGTTTCCCTGCTGTACTTTCTTTCCCCTAGTGTCTTATACTTCCGTGGTATAACATGCAACACCTATATCACACCATGGACTCTAAGCTCCATGAAATCAGATATCCTAAAAGAGTTGTCATTTCATAACAAATGGTAAATGTTACATTTGCTAGTTGTTGTTGGTATTCACCACTGTATCCCAAGGATCCACCTAGAGCAACAGTGGCTGACATTTTACACTTTACTCTTGATTCAGAATATTATAGTGCAGAAGTCATCATCCTCAACCATAATTCCATAGAAAGAATGGCAGATTATGCCAAAGTTGTAATGACTCCAAAATACTAATTGAAAGTTGCTTTCTTTTATTAAAACCATATCTCAGCTATCGAATACTACAGTACCATCTTGGTATTCCCAATGTGATTTCCTGTTGACGAAAACCATGGATAGGCTTCTCTGAGGATTGGAAGAAGCTCAGATTTATTTTGTTTTTAAAAACTGCACAATTTATTTTGACATAATAAAGAACCCAGTTTTATTTCCCCTTTTTTTTTCCGATAGTGGAAATCTTTCTGGATCTGAGGGAAGTTGACTGGTTTGGCTCTTCCCTCTCTGAGTCAAGTCCTGTTTCCTTATAGCTTATGATAGGTGGCAAGTTATCATCACTGGCCAACCAAGAGAGTTATTCCCTCCTCCCCAAGATGATGGACGTGTCCATCCAGACTTTATTTTGTTTATACCATTCTAACAGTCATGAATGTTAAAACAAAACAAAACAAAAAAACAAAAAAACAGGAAACTTTTAGCCAAATATTCCTACAGATACCAGTTTTTTTCTTGTTGCTTATGGAGCAGATAAAGTTTCCTTTAAGGAAATTTTTTAATGTCAGAGGAATAAAAAGGCTAAATTGAGGAAATCGCTTTAGAAAAAAAAACCTACTTGTATCTGATTTAAATATGGTTTCATTGAGAGTCATTCAAGAAATGAAAAAGTTGTTATTTAAGTAATTTTAGTTGTCTAATATAAATACATAGTTCTTATATAAAACAGTGATTTGTTGGGCTTAGTTTAACTAAATTCAAAAGTACTGGAAGGTAATTAATTATTTCCTTTAACGAGCCGCACATTTAGTGAGGGACAAGCACAACCCTTCTGAAGCATTTGGTGGTGTCATTCATTCATATGTGTTCTTGAAAAATACTTGTTTTGAGTGTATGTATATCTAGTATTCAAGAACTGGTATGTAATATATATTTCATCCTATTTCTTAGATCCTTTCACTCATCATTATGTTTTTCAGATGCATTCATGTGAAATATATACTTTTAAATGAATATGAATGATTGTACGTCAACCCAGTTTTACTTACTCAGTTTGTTAGTGATGGGCAGTGATATGGACCTCCAAATAGCCTACAAGTCCCCAGTCACCACAAATAACAGTTCAGTATACATCCATTTACAAGTTCTCACCCTTAAGAATTTCTTTGGGATATATGCTGAGGAGCAGAATGCAATACTGAGTAATACACACTGCCCTTTAGATCCTCTGTCTGTTTTCCATCAGTCATATATGTGGGTCCTGTCCACATCTCCAAGAACACAAGGCATTTTCCAGCTTTCTGCTTGTTGCTAATCTAATAGGTATAAAGCGGCCTTTCCTTATTTTATTCTGCATTTCTTTGATTATCAAGTAAATTAAAATATCTCTTGTTACGTTTGATGGCCTTCCATTTTGCTTGTTCATATCTTTTTAAATTGAGATTGCTGTATTTTTCTTGTTGATTTGGGAATTCCTTGTAAATTCTAAGTTATAATCCCTTCAGTTTTAGACATTTCAAATATCTTCTCCCATTGTGTTATCTCTCTTTTTGCTTGGTTCACAATGTTCTTTACTGAGCCAAAGTATTTAATTTTGATGCAATCACATTCATTTTATTTTTGCTTATGGCATGCAGCTCTGAAGTTATGCTTAAGAAATTTTTACATGATTCATAAAGATATCCTTATATATTTTCTTCTCTTAACTTTGTAGTTTTACCCACCTTTGTGTATGGCTGTAGGTGTGAGTCTAATTTATTTTATTCTAAGAGTTTGTCACTTTCCCAATACCATCTACATAACAATCACACCCTTTTCCTGTGACCTTTATCATGTATTAGGTTCCCAGTACATATAAGGATCTGTTTCCGAGCTCTCTCATCTGTACTTTGGTTTGTTTGTTCTTATGTCAATCAGCCACTGGTTTTATTACCATGGTTTGGTAGAGGACTGTCTTTGAAATTTAAAATTATATGATTTAATTTTCAAGTTTCATGAAGTTTCAGCAGGTTTCACTGTTACCTCTTATCTTCCTTAAAGACATTTATGTTATGTTTAACAATCTAATTAGTAACTGTTATGATCCTTGAAACATATGTATTGGAAATTCTTGATCAATTTCTTTAAATATTATTGTATTCCAATTCAAAATCTACTTAAAAAATATAATTAAATATAATTGTTTCATGGGTCTCTTTTTTTCCCATTTTGTTTAAAGTGTTAAATTTTGCTTTTTAGGAACAATCGATTTGAAATTAAATGAGTTGTTATCTGAAGTTTGAGAGTATATTAAATGGTATAAAAAATTTTTAATCATTCAAAAATTAAAAATAAGTGAAGTTTTTTTAAAACCTGGATATATAATAGCAAGTTTCATTGTAGGAATAGTTACTTTGAAAAACCAGTCCAAATATTTCAAGTAATCAAAGTTGGTGTAGCTCTCAGTATTTTTGAATGAATTAATATATGTTCTACTAGGAACATAAATGTATGCATAAACGAAAGTGTCTTGTTTTGACCATAGGATAACTTTCCTGCATGTAATTTCAAAAAGAAAAATAAATATGAAAAATAATCTCTCTTTTCTTGAATCTCAAGTCGTTGCCTGCTGCTGTTCCCTACCTAGTAAATTTTGCTTAAAACCAATTGTAATTTTTAGAATGTCGTATGTACTTTGTAGGTGGAAGGTGGTTAACAAAATGAAACTCTGTACCCTTTATTTATTGAAAATTTTACTTCTTATAGCTTATATTTTCTGTTTTAGCAACTCTTCTGTTTAGGCTTTTGGATTCAAAAGCCCAGACATTTGAGATAAGATAAACTAGGTGATGTATTTAATTTTAACCTCCAGTGCTAAACCTGCTAGCAAATATCAAAACTAGGAGATTTTAGTTGTAAGGGCTTTACCCTTGTCCCCCAGCTCTAGTTGAGATGTTAATTGTGAAATATACAAGGAGCAGGATGAGAAGAATAGCTAGTGTGCTTGATCCTCCGGTTCTGAAAGAAAAATCAGTGCTTTTTTAAATTGTTCCCCCAAATAATGAGAGTTAGGCTTTATTATAGAATGTTTAAAATACATAAACAAACCTAGGAAATAGCCATCTCCCCAGTGTCAGGGGGTCAGTTCATTCAAGGTAGTATTTTATGTATTTTATTACCTGGCATTCCTTCTAAGAGGAAGATGAGACTACTATAAGAAAAATATGGTAAACTGGGTTGTACTGTGCAAGATTATTCACTTGAGTAACTTACTTCCCAAGAATGACAGTATATTTTAAATATTATTGTTAATATTTCAGTTGGATTTATAAAATCTATTAAATAACAAACTGATAAGAATAGCATTTTTCCTCTCATTCTTCCCCAAAGGCATTTTTTAAAATAGGCTACATGTGAACAACAGTGAAATGGGACATGGCTGTTTGTGGTAATCATTCTTATGTTTTGCTCTGGTGGAAGAATAGAGAAACATAGCTTTCTTATTCTTTCCTCCCCTCCTTTCTTTTCAGCCTCTTCAGTCTTCAACCCCCATTCTTCAACCCCTTTAGTGAGAATGCACCTGTACCCCTTAGCCATGAGACATTTTTGTATTTCATTTGTAGAAGATCTAATGCCAGAATTATAAGGAAGCAATAACACTGATTAGCAAAGGGTTATATCTGGTAACACATAATTTTTTTGTCCTTAAGATTTATATCAGTACCACCTTTGATATTTTAAAGTATGTTCTTTAAAGATTCCATAAGTTTCCTAATTGTTTTCATTCATATACCTCTATTAAGTGAATAAAGAGTATTTAAAATAATTATGATAGAGGAGTTTCTGGAAAAGTTAACAAATAAGGTGTCAGCAGGAAGATTTCCTCCCTCACTCCATCCATCCAACTATTCACCCAGCTATCCATAATACATTTATTAATTATCTTCAGTGTTTCAGGTACTGTGGCAAATACTAAAAAGTTGAATATAAAAAACACAGGTCACTGACCTCGCACTAGGTTCATTTTCAAGGAATGGTGGAAAAGCTTCCTGTTCACTGAAAATACCTCCATAAATCCTAGGATGTTTTGACTGTACCTGGGGTAGGTTGAGAAATACCCTTATAGGGGGTCAGACTAGGTTATTGGCTGTTGACTGTTAGCATAACCCTTGTGGAGAGGCTTGATGTGGATATTAAGTGCATGTTTTTCTAGGGGATGAGAATGAGTATTTGTGGATTTGGGGTGGGTCAGACATACACACAGGGTAAATGAACAAACATCCTTACAACAAGGAGCAAAGAGCAGACAGAAAATTGTGTATTGATTTCCATTTCCTTTATTTACTGATGAGGTTATGCAGCCTTTGATATATTTGTGGTCATTCATTTTCCTTTTTTTGTGAAATGCCTATTTGTCTTTTGTCCATTTTTGTATTGGATGGTTTGCCTTTCTCTCGTTGAGTTGTAGCTATTCTTTACATATTTTGGATCTAATGCTTTTTTGTTATTTATAGGTGTTGCAAATATTTTGTTCCCAATTTGTGGCTTGTGTTTTCTGTTAATTTTTCATGTACAGAAGTTTTTAGTTTTGATAAGGTCGTGTGTGTTTGTGTGTGTAGTTCTTTTTTTTTAAGACAGTCTTCCTTACCCTGAGATTATAAAGATATTTTCCAACATTTTCTTCTAAATATTTAAAAAGTTTTGTTTTTCAAATTAATGTCTTAATTGCTTTGGTGGCAAGGACATGGTGAATATAAGCTACTGAAAGCAGAGCTATGTGGCTGGAGCAGAGAGAGATTCAGGTGGGATGGGGAGTGCCTTGATAAATATTTCTTTGAATCAGTGATCAAGTTGCTACTATAGAGTTAGGTTTAAATTGTTTTGGAATTAAATAAAGTCCTGAACTATTCATGATAGGTTGCCAGGCAGTAAAAAAATCTAAGTAGGCCATTTCCGGAAGAGGAAAGACCATGTGGGAAAAGCAACAAGGGTTTGAAATTGCATGGCCTGTTCAGGGAACAGCACTTAGGTGATGTGGTGTGAGCCGAGGCTGAGAGGAGGGATATTGCAGAAGATAGAGCTTCAAAATTAGATGGACAACAGATTTTGAGGAGCCTTTTATACCTTGCAAAGGGTTTTGACTCTATCTCATTGTAGGCGATTGTGTTTTTTTGTTTTTTTTTAATAAATTTATTTATTTATTTATTTTTGGCTGCGTTGTGTCTTCGTTGCTGCACGCGGGCTTTCTCTAGTTGCGGCGAGTGGGAGCTACTCTTCGTTGCGGTGCGCGGGCTTCTCACCGCGGTGGCTTCTCTTGCTGCGGAGCACGGCCTCTAGGCATGCGGGCTTCAGTAGTTGTGGCTCATGGGCTCTAGAGCGCAGGCTCAGTACTTGTGGCGCACGGGCTTAGTTGCTCTGCGGCATGTGGGATCTTCCCGGACCAGGGCTCAAACCCGTGTCCCCTGCATTGGCAGGCAGATTCTCAATGGCTGCGCCACCAGGGAAGCCCCGGATTGTGTCCTTTTTTTTTTTTTTTAAAGGAATTCCTTTATTTTTATTATTTATTTATTTATTTATTTATGGTTCTGTTGGGTCTTCGTTTCTGTGCAAGGGCTTTCTCTGGTTGCGGCAAGCGGGGGCCACTCTTCATCGCGGTGCGCTGGCCTCTCACTATCGCGGCCTCTCTTGTTGCGGAGCACAAGCTCCAGATGCGCAGGCTCAGTAGTTGTGGCTCACGGGCCTAGTTGCTCTGCGGCATGTGGGATCTTCCCAGACCAGGGCTCGAACCCGTGTCCCCTGCGTTGGCAGGCAGATTCTCAACCACTGCGCCACCGGGGTAGCCCCGATTGTGTCATTTTTAAGGAAAGTTATATACTGATCTGTTTGGAATTTTAGAAAAAATACAGCCACGCCATGGAGGTGGTTAAAAACTGGAGTTGGTACTCCCACAGCAACTTGCATACAGTAGGTAGACACTTCAGAAATTAAATTTCAACAATGGCATTGCTCAGAAACTATTCAGAATTTTTCCCCCATAATCAGCTTCAGAGTCTGTGATGCATTCTTTTGATTATTAGTGGTGAATTTTCAGTCTTTTTGAAAGGATTTGTTATTTAGTAATCTGCAGAAGCTATTTGGGGGAAGTTTGGAAACTAAGGCAAATGAGCAAGCTGGGTAATTCCACTTTTGGTAAAACATGGTACATGATGACATTAAGTTTTAGATATAGCTTATAAAATGCCTTGAAAGCAATCTTTAAAGAGGAATTTTTAAAAGTATTTTGAACCATGTCAGCATCATTATGTGAATATAACCTTCTAAGATAACTAATGGGTAGGGCAAAATTTATCTGAATGTATAAATGTTGATGTTTTTATAAAAATAAAAGTACAGGAATTCACAGTTTAAAACCTCATTACCATTATTATTTTATTACTTTTTTCTTTCATTTGTGAGGTTTTACTAATATAATTCTGCATAATCTTTTGCATTTGTCATTTTCCTTTCATTGCTTTCAGACCACAGCACATATTCCAGCTCATTCCGTGATGATTTGTTATCAATACTGGGGAGCTGACTACTTCTTTTGGATATTCCTTTGTTGTTGATGCACCAATTCCCTGTGGAGGATTCCACTTACTGCCTTTTGTTTTGTCATCCTCTGCTTACCAACCAAACCTAACTATTAATAGTGATTTTTTTTTCTGCTTCTGCCCCTGCATTCACATTCATAGTTCTTACTTTCCGAATTTATACCAGTTTTCCCTGAATACTTTTATTCCTATGGGGTACTTAACACCTCCCAGGAAAAATAGTCATATGGTAATGGTTTATAATTTTTTCAAGTAATAAAACTGAATTTAAACAAACCATAAAGAACAAAGTAGTCATCTAAGCCTTCTTGTTTTAAAATAAACAGGTAAGGAATTTAGAGAAAATTCTTTCTCTTTGGCCTATTTTAAATTAACCTTAACTTATTTTTGGCTTGAGCTGCCTCAATTCATTCATTGTCTAAACTTTTATTGATCACTTTTTACACATTTGTTAATCATGTATTGCTTGTATCTTTTTTGCCAGGCACTGTGTTAGACACTGAGGGAAAAAGTTGCATAGGGCATGATCTTTGCCTTCCATAATCTTATATTATTTGTCTAGTGTTGGAAAAAGATAAACAAAATAACAGTTACATAACAAGGTGAGAAATGCTATAATAAAGATATGCCCAGGATTGTATGGGAAAATAAGGGAGCATCTTTATTAAACTGAGAGATCAGGGAATGCTTCCTAGAAGAGGGGACAGTTGAGCTGAGATTTGCAGGATGATTAGTAATTAGCTAAATGTAGAATTGCAGGGGGAGAACCCACCACTCCCACCCCAGGAAGGGTATATGAAAGCACAGAACTGTGAAGGAACATCAGGGAGATGTGCAGGAGACAAAGCATGGGTGGAATAAAGAGGAGGGTTAGATCTAGGGGCCAGGTAGTGAAGAGCCTTGAAAGTTGTACTTTCCGTTAAAGCTATGGGAATTGTTGCTACATTCATTTGTTCATTTCTACTCTGTACTAAATCCTCAGCTAGTTGTTACGGATTTGGAGAGCATAGCCTGCTTTTAGGGAATTCATAATTTAATGAGAGATACTGATAATTAAGCAGAAAGAAATGATCTTTATTTAAGCAACTGGGTAACTTTTCAATTAAGAACAAATGGTTGGGGCTTCCCTGGTGGCGCAGTGGTTGAGAGTCTGCCTGCCAATGCAGGGGACACGGGTTCGAGCCCTGGTCTGGGAAGATCCCACATGCCGCGGAGCAGCTGGGCCCGTGAGCCACAATTACTGAGCTGCGCGTCTGGAGCCTGTGCTCCGCAACAAGAGAGGCCGCGACGGTGAGAGGCCCGCGCACCGCGATGAAGAGTGGTCCCCGCTTGCCGCAGCTGGAGAGGGCCCTCGCACATGAGGCGAAGACCCAACACAGCCATAAATAAATAAATGGATGAATGGATTAAAAAAGAAAAAAAACGGACCAAAAAAAAAAAATCCTTGCCTTAAAAAAAAAAAAAAAAAGAGAACAAATGGTTGTCAATGTAATTTTTTCCTGGAGATGTTTAAGAACTTCGACGTTTATGAACTGTGAAGACTTTCTATACGATGAAAACTAGGACATAACTTTTTAAAATTTTTATGTGTAACATGTAATTTTTTGTGAGGAATAGTAAAAGTAGCACATCCGGAATTCAGAATGTCTGCACATAAAATATGATGCTACCATATAGTAGGTGTATGACCGTATGTAAGTCTTTTAACATTTATTTACCCACCACCTACTATGAACTAGGGATACAAAGTTAAATAAGATTTGGTTCCCACCATTGAAGACATGATAAATTAGTGGGAGTAAATAACCACTGATTGGTATATGTTTGTTACGGTAGAATAGCAGTAAGAATAGCTGTCGCTTACTGAGCACCCGTGCCAGACATTACCCTCAAGCGTTTTCTGTGTAGTACCTCATTCGGTGAATTACACTACACCACCACTCTGGCCTAGGTTCTGATAGTTACTGTCTTCTTGCGCTTGAGGAATCTGATGCACAAGGATGGTGACTGACCTGCTAAAGTTACGCAGCTGGTAAATGGTGCAGCTAGGATTTGAAGCCAGGCAATTAGTTGCAAAGCCTCTGTAACCACTATACTATACTGTCTCTCTTAATGAATATTTTATGCCAGACTCTTAAAGTACCATGGTAGGATAAAACAACAAATTCTGCCTGGAGGTTTGGGAAAGACTTCTCTGAGAAGGCGGACTGAGAGCTTAGCTGCTAGGAAAAGTGGAAGAGGGGCCTTCCTTGGCAGAGAGAACACCATACACAAACACACAGAGGGCTAAAGAAACCAACAAGGCTGGGAGGTACTTTCAGTGGAGCAGAATTGAGAGCAAAGCAGGTGGCTTAGTGAGAGAGGAGGCTAGAAATATTAATGGGGCCAGAGTGTCTAAGAATTTAGATACTAGATTAAGGTGCTTCAGTTTATTCTTAGGCAATAGGGAGTCAGCAGAGATTTTAAATCAGAGAAGTCGTGTATCTGCTTTGTTTTTCAGAAGAAAACTGAGGAGCTGTAGGGAAGATACACTCAAGACAGGGGCACCGGTCATATGGTAGTGAGACTGAGACTAATTTTATCCGTCGTTTCAAAGAACCAGGCTTTGGGTTTTTTGATTTTCTCTGTTTTTCTCGTTTTCAATTTCATTGATTTGTTGCCCTCATTTATTTCTTTTCTTTTGCTTCCTTTAAGCTTAAATTGCTCATATTTTTCTAGTTTCCTAAGGTGGAAGGTTAGGCTATTTTTTATATCTTTTGTAATATATGTTTTTAGTGCTACAAATTTTCCTCTAAGAACATCTTTCACTGCATTTTATGCATTTTGATAAGTTATATTTTCATTCGGTTTAAAATGTTTAAAAATTTCTTTTGACACTTCTTTGGCTCATGTTATTTAGATGCATGTTGTTTAATTTCCAGATATTTGGGGGTTTTCCAGCTGTCTTTTGCTACTGATTTTCTGTTTAATTCCACTGTAATCTGATAGCATATTTGGTATGATTTCTATTCTTTTGAATTTGTTAAGGTGTGTTTACAGCCCAGTATGTGATCTTTTTTTTTTTTTTAATTTATTTTTGGCTGCATTGGGTCTTCATTGCTGTGTGCAGGCTTTCTCTAGTTGCAGCGAGTGGGGGCTACTCTTCGTTGCGGTGCACAGGCTTCTCATTGCGGTGGCTTCTCTTGTTGCGGAGCATGGGCTTTAGGCATGCGGGCTTTAGGCATGCGGGCTTCAGTAGTTGTAGCTCGTGGGCTCTAGAGCGCAGGCTCAGTAGTTGTGGCGCACGGGCTTAGTTGCTCCATTGCATGTGGGATCTTCCCGGACCAGGGATGGAACCCGTGTACCCTGCATTGGCAGGCGGATTCTTAACCACTGTGCCACCAGGGAAGTCCCTGTGATCTGTCTTGGTGAATGTTCCATGTGAGTTTGAGAAGAATGTGAGTTCTGCTGTTGTTGGATGGAGTGTTCTGAAAATATCAACTATAGTTCTAGTTGGTTGATAGTACTGTTCAGTAAACTGTATCGATTTCCTGCACACTTGATCTATCAATTATTGTATGAGGGCTGTTGAAGTCTCCAACTCCAAAGTGGATTTGTTTTTTTCTTCCTTCAGTTCTATCAGTGCTTGCCGCATGTGGGATTTTCATGTTAGGCTTATATGTGTTAAGGATTGTTAAGTCTTCTTAGAGAATTGACCCTTTTGTCAGTATGTAATACCTCTAACTATCCCTGATAGTTTTCCTTGTTGTAAAGACTGCTGTCTAAAATTAATAAAGTTACTTCAGCTTTCTTTTGACTGGAGTTAGCGTGGTTTACCTTTCTCCATCTCTTTACTTTCAGTCTATCTGATTATTTGTATTTAAAGCGGCTTTCTTATAGACACCATATAGTTGAGATGTGTTTTTTAATTCACTCTGACCTTCTGTCTTTTAATTGGTGCATTTAGTCCAGTCACATTTAAAGTGAGTTTTGATATAGTTGGATTAATATCTGTCTTGTTTAAAACTTTCGTATTTGTTGCATTTGTTATTTGGTTCCCCCTACTCCCCTTCTGTCTTCTCTGGTTTTAACTGAGCATTTTACATGTTTTCCTTTTATCTCCTCTCTCTGTGTATCAATTAAACTTTTTAAAAAAAATTTTAGTGGTTGCCCTAGAGTGAACATTTTTTTTTACTAATATTCATCTACCTTCAAATAACACTTTATTACTGAGGTATAGTATGGGTATCTTATAAAAATATTCCCAGTTCCTTATGACATTGCTGTTATTCATCTTACTAATTCAGAAACTTTAAGCACTCAATGCATTATCACTGTTACTACTTTAAAAACAATCTTTAGATCAGTTAAGGATAATAAAACAATTTTATTTTACCTTCATTTATTCCTTCTCTGACACCCTTCTCTTTATTATGTAAATAGAGACATACCCTGGAGATATTCCAGACCACCTCAATAAAGCAAGTCCCACCAATTTTTTGGTTCCCCAATGGATATAATAGTTATGTTTACAGTATACTGTAGTCTATTGAGTGTGCAATAACATTATGTCTAAAAAAGTATACATACCTTAATTTAAAAATACTTTATTCCTAAAAGACCATCATCTGACCACACAGGGTTGCCACAAACCTTCAGCTGGTAAAAACAAAACAAAACAAAACAAACAAAGAAAAAACAAACCTCAGTTTGTGAAGCGTAATAAAACATAGTATGCCTGTACAATTTTCTGACCTATATCATTTTTTTCTCCCAAAACAACTATTAATATTTCTGGTATGGCATGTCACCTCACAATACTTTCACATTTTTTGAGTGTCTGAGAAATTGTTTATTCTTTCTTCACGTTTTTTTTTTTTTTAAGATTTATGTATTATTTATTTATTTATTTTAGGCTGCATCAAGTCTTAGTTGTGGCATGTGGGATCTTTGTTGAGGCATGTGGGATCTTTTGTTGCGGCACACAGCCTTTCTAGTTGTGGCACGCAGGCTCCAGAGCACATGGGCTCACTAGTTGAGGTGCGTGAGCTCAGTAGTTGTGGCGTGCGGGCTGAGGTTGCCCCGTGGCACGTGGGATCCCGGTTCCCCGACAAGGGATCGAACCCGCGTCCCCTGCATTGTAAGGCAGATTTTTTTACCCCTGGACCACCAGGGAGGTCCCTCTTCCTTCACTTTTGAAGGATAATTTCATTGGATATAGAATTCTAGGCTGGCAGGTTTTTCTTCCAACACTTTAAGTATTCAATATTTCCTTTCATTCTCTTCTTGCTTGAACGTTTTGGATGAGAAACCCACTATAATATTCGTCCTTGTCCTTTTATAGGTAAGGTTTTCCTCCTCCTCCCACCCCCTCACCCCACTCCCTTTCAAGAGTCTCTCCTTATCTTTGACCTTCTATAGTTTGAATATGATATGCCTAAATGTAGTCTTTTAGGTATTTAATCTTTATATTCTCTGAGCTTTCTGTACCTGTGGTTTGGTGTCTGTCATTAATTTTGCAAAGTACTTAGACATTATTACTTCAAATATGCCACTCCTCCCTTTTCTCTTTCTTCTCCTTCTGGAAGCTTCTACTGATTTATCTTCAGGCTCACTGATTCTTTCCTTGGCCATATCCAGTCTACTACTGAGCTCATCAAAGCATTCTTCATAATTGTTACAGTGCTACAGTGTTGATTTCTTGCATTTCCTTTTGATTCTTTCTTAGAGCACAGTTGGTGGTTGTAAAGTGTAGAAGAGGGGAACTGTTTTATAATCTCGTTGTTTTAGTGGGCCTGTAACTCTTGGGCTGTGACCTTCACAAGTATTTCCCCAGGGTTATTTCTTCCCTCAGCTCCCTTAGGTGAGACTGGAAGGTTGGTGGGGGAGAGGGGGGAGGAAGAGGTGGAGTGGGAGAGATGCCCTTCCCTCAGGTGAGACAAGGCTAAGATAGCCTTTACCCTGGAAAGTCGGCCTTTGTTATAGAGTATCCTCTGGGAACATTTCAAAGTGATTGTGCTTCCCTTCCCTCCTGCCAGAGCCAGGAGGAGGGGGGGGTCTTTCCCACATCTCTGTGAGAAGGAATCTGGTGGGGTTCCTAGAAGTGCAACCCAGGAAAGTTGTGGTGAGAGCCTGAAGACTGTGGCCCCCAGGAGTTTCTCCCTCTCATGCTAGCCCACTGTTAACCTCTAGCAGTTCTTCATACTCATCATTTAAGTGTTCCCACCAGTTAATGGCTCCAGGGGTTTCTGTTCTAGATAAGCATATTTCATCTGTGAATTTCTGGATTTGCTTGTCTCTCCAGATTTCAGGGATTAGTTTGCCCTGCAACCTCAGTTCTCTGAGGGTTCCAGAAAAATCCTTGGTTTCCAGTTTATTCAGCTGTTTCTTGTGTAAGTACAGGAGTGATGACTTCTAAGCTCCTTACATTTTGGTGCTGAAATCCTGATTTTTTAAAATTTAACTTCCTTTTTCCTCCTAACTTTTAAGAATTGTACTATTCCATAATACAGGTGTACCATGAGTTGCCTATTCATCTATTAAAGGACTAGGCTATTTCTGATTTTTTGTTATTATAAACAATTATAACAACATATAATGCAGTAAACTGTCTTGTACTGTGACTATTGCTCTAGGACAGCTTCCTGGAAGAGGTATCACTAGAAGAAAGAGTAGGTATGTTGATACTATGAGATTGCCCTAAAAAAGGCTGCTAATTCAACAAGGTGTGTACATTTCAATTTTTTCTATTCTTACTATGTATATATTTTGTAAATCCTATCAATTTTTTGCCAAACTGAGCAAATAGTTGTACTTGTTTTTATTTGCATTTTTCTGATTATTAGAGATTTTCAAGTGCCTTTTTATATGTGCATTGTGTTGCATTTCGTATGTATAGTATTTTTACGGGGGATAGTCTATTTCTATTCAATTCTTATTTTGTTATTGTGTTGTTGATTTTAAGAGTTCCATGGATAGTCTCGTTATTAATGCTTTGTTATAAGGTTGCTATTATTTTTGTTTTTTTTGTTGCTTGTCTTTTAACTTTGTGGTATTTTTAGCTATAAATCTGTCTTTTTTTCCTTTTAAGAAGAATTTACCCTAAATTATAAGTATTTCCTTTTATATTTGCTTCCAATGTTTTACTGTTTGTTTACATTTAGATCTTTAATCCATTTGGAATTATTAGTTTTTATTTATGAAAATAATAATTTTAGAAAAATCAAAATTCATGTTGTAAGCAGTCTGCGGAATCGTAGAATTTTCTCCACAGTATCCAGCAACCCAAAATTAGAAATGGAGAAATTGTGTGGTTGAATTCATCCAGGCATGGGTACTAGTTGGAAATATGTATAGGCAGGAGTACAGGAGAACTGAAGGTACAGTTGTTAATGTCTTGAAGAGATTGAACATCATCATCTGAGGAGTAGAATTGGGAAAAGTTAAGAGGAATAAGCGATTCCAGTGAAGACCACAGATTTAGGGAGTGGGAAAGGCAGGTGGATTGAAAGTTAAGATCTCAGAGTAAGATTTCAAAACTTGCAATTTCAGAAATAGAGAAATTCCTAGTGCTGATAGGTCTAGGATATGGCCCTGAAAGTTCTAGGCCTACTTATATGCACTTCACTCCTGAGGTTAGTCTCCCTGCTCTGTGCCATCCATCCACTGAGGATACTGATACATTCACAGAGCTGAATGACTTGAACTAGAGGTTAGTGTAGATACAGGTATAATGCAAAATGTGTCAGTAGTAAGCAGTCACAACTTAACAGAAGCATCGTGCTACAAAAATTCTTTTACAGGTCTTTCATACAAAATTTTGAACACATTTTCTTATGAAGATACACTTTCAGAGAATGCTGGAGAATCTCTGGTCAGCCTACAAAAGTTTATCCCATAATATAATTTAATTGTACTATTTTTAATCATATCAAATAACTGTCATGTAACTATTGGGGTAAATGTGCCTTTGGGACTCCCAAAACAGCAGCAAGGGCCGTAGAAGGAGGGGTTTGACAAAGGTGTCAGGGAGATGTCAGTAGTGGCTACTCATGATTGGAAATCATATCTAAATGAAGTGTCCTTAAATGGAGGCAAGTTGCTTTTGGATTTGGAATATCCTTTCATCTGTGAGGAGAGAAAATTAAGCACACTGAAAAAGATGTTTTGAGAAATTGTTCAGTTCAGTATATGTGTAGGATGATGAGTTCACCGATGGGGTCAGAAGGGTGAAGGATGTTGGGAATAGGTCTAAAGTATTTTGCCATAGAAATGAGATGGCTGATCTTGTCATATCTCATAGGTGGGGCTAAAATCTGATATGACTGTTCTTGAAAGGCAAAAACAATGTTTCAGCAGGTAGAAATTTCAAATTCTAATTCAGGACTGTATTAGTAGTTCTTTTTCAATGTATGGGTTAGATTGCTGGGTTATATACACAGTTTTTTGGGAGCCTCTCAGAGTTCTGCCTTCATTCTTCAAAAGTGTAAGTTTTGCCTTTGCTCTTCACAATGTCAGAAAAAAAATAGGATCTTTTTCCCCAGAAAGTTTAAGAAAAAATTAAAAACCTGAGGAATTACTTATAATTCTTTGATGAAACTGTAAGATTTTCCCTAAGTCCTGTGAGCTATTTATTTCTTCTCTTGTGGAATTAAGGAGTTACTTAGAAAAGCTATTTTAAGTTTTTAGCTGAGCTACTCAAAGGCCATTAGTTACTTGGCAAATATATTTTTACAAATTTAGGCTATTTACTTGTTCTATAATTTAAATAATGGCAGACTGTTTAAAGGACTTAAACAGTTTTTCAAGCATTTCCAGAGGATTTTTAAGCTTTAACACAAGAGATTAGAATAAGAAATACTGTCTGGGCTCATTGCAATAATTATCTCATTGCTATTTAAATAACCCCCTGTTGGCAGTACAAACACTTTTCTCTTGTGAAACAAAATAGAGTTTGCATTAGAAAACTAGTTCTTATGCACAATAATCTTTGTAAATATTTTGAAAATCCCTGATAACATTACCCCCAAAATAATCCTTCTATGATTTGTCCTCAGTGTTATTAAATTTTGCCTATCTCTTCTGTATTGCTTTAGAAACCTCTTATCGAGCATCTAACTAAGAAATAAATTTTCCCTTAATTTTTTATTTATCATTTTGTAAGTCTCTAAAACATAGTACTGTAAGGGCCCACACTCTTTCCTTTGCTTTACTTGCTTAAATAACGAAAAATGTAAATGAAAAGAAATTAAATGTTTCATGATCAAGCTGAAGGAAGAAATTTAAAAATTGTTGAACATAATTAATGTGTTTGGCACTTTATAGAAATGATGTTATTTTATGTATGCATTACAAAAAGCCTATGAGGAAAGATTTTACGGGTGAGAAAAACCCAAGATTCAAGGGAATTAAGAGCCTTTCACCTGAAGTTGCCTATCTTAAATGGACGTGTTGGTACAGATTTCACCAAGAAGTACCCATTCTTTTCTGCTCTTTCACTGCTGAAGCGTACTTTAAACATGATAGTTCTTGGTCTGAATTATACTTTAAGTTACAAACATTGAAGTGCAGACAAAGCAATGAGTCAGCAATCTGATATGCTTAAGTGTTTCTTGGTAAATTAGGAGAAAAGGAGGAATCTGAATTTTTTTCCCCAGTGCTGAGATTATCTGAGTAATCGAGAAATACCAGTAAACCCATTTAGCTGATTGATATATTAGGTTGGCCAAAAAGTTCGTTTAGGTTTTTCCATACCATCTTACGGAAAAACCCAAACGAACTTTTTGGCGAACCCAATATATCCCTTTGTATCTGACAGATATAAAATAACGGTGGTACGATAGCTTGATTTACATCTAGCGAATGTCTGTCTTTGTGTGATTATGTGTGTGTGTTTACTGATAATTGATTAGTGTATCTTCAGAAAAGTCAAACAGATTTCTTTTGCATTCTAACTGCAACTTGATGCGAAATAAATAAATATTCTAGAGTCACAGTTGCCAAAAATTTTGTAATTTAAAATAGGCACATGAATATAAGTAAGCAGGAAGGGCTGAACCAGGAGGTGGGAGTCCTGGATTCTCATTCAGTTCTTTTTCATTGTGAGATTTTGAGCAAATTGTTCTTGTCTTGCGGCCTGACAAAAAGGTAGAATTAATCCCCTCCTCAGTCCCCTTGCTTAAGTTGGAATGAGGACCAAAGGAAATGGTCTGAAAGTGCTTTGACGCTCTATAAGAAAGGATTGAGGCTTGGCTTTTTAATGACATAGACCCCTTTGAAAGCTGGAGATCTCTTTAAAATGTTTTTTGAAGTGTTAGAGGATCATGAATCCTGTAAATCCTAGATTATGAACTGAAGCTATGGGTTAAGGAAAAAGAGCAGATCTATGTATAATCTAAAGTGTTAGCTAATTTATGCAAGTTTTATAGTTAACTTCAAATTTTATTTTTGTCCTGGGGGTTTCCAGGACGAAAAATACCAGCATATAGTAGGCTGTTTGAATGTATTTGTTGAAATCTTTATAATTTATACTCGGAGAATTTACACATTTTTCCGAGAATGAAATATGTTGAACAAGTTTGAACCGGACTGACTTTCACTTGTCATTTTGTAGTTCAGAGGGTCTCCTTGGCCCTGTGCCTGTGGTCTGAGCACTCTTCCCCACTACTGGACACCTTAGCAGTATTGAGTGCTCCTTGCACAGAGGTCCCTTGGCGCAGACCAGCCTTTGGCAGGGTGTTTTCCTGCTTCTCACCTGTGATGAGTCGCAGGTGGCCTCCTGTTGCAGTCAAGCTAGAATGCATAAACATGCGCCCGCAGGCAAACATGGAATCCACTCAAAATTCTCAAGGTCAAGCATGTTTAATATGCTAGTTCTTCTTAATGGTTTTAAAAAATCAATAGACAGATATTTAGTAAATAAACCTCTAGCTTTGCAGTGGTCTCTCATTTCTTAAGAAATGCCATGCTGGCTTATGTGGCAAAATTAAAAATTAATTTTCCGATTATTCCTGCCTTTCTACAGATTAGAAAGCAAAATTGCCTTTTACTCAAGTTCAGTATATCCATAGTGTCTGAACCAGCCTTCCTGGTTCTTTTTGTAAGATATCCTGTTTTTGTGTCTGAAATTAGCTAATTGCTGGCACAGTTCATGGTGGTTGAAAAGGGCTGATGATGCTTTCTGAAAGCTTAGCGTTATTGATTCTGGTGTATGTTCTAACCCAGTGATTGGTTTACTTATTTCTTAACTGCAGCTCTAGCCAGGGATACATACATTTTACATTGTGATTCAATACACATGAATACACCCTTACCTAAAATAAGTTTCATGAAATAATAATTACCCTTACTACATATATTCCAGTATCTTCTATTTCATTAAAAATATTTTTATTGAGGTATAGTTGATTTACAATATTATATTTTACTTCTTTTTTTTAATTGCTTGTCATGATCTATTAAATGAATTAACAGGACCTGCCAAAGGGTTTCAAACTATAGTTTGAAAAAATAGTCAAGTTATATGACAATTTTCACTTTTTTTCTTATGATTTATAATATATTGGAGGGTATCATTTCATTTAATTTGCATGTTTCAAACTACAGCTCTTCAGTGAGGACTATCCCAAGTGTAATCCTTCATCCACAAAAAAAGTTAAATAATTAAAAACAGAAAACTTTGTGGGGGTTTTTGTTTGTTTTTTTCAGTTGTTTGGATGTTTTGAAGTGAGGGTGAATTTTCTGTTCTTTTATTCTTTTTCCATATAGTCAACTATTAAGCAACATATTAATTATAAGATTTATGATCCCTTTATTTGTTGAACTTGTTATGACTAACTTGGAAATGTTTGTTGCTCATCCAGCAACAATTAATTTTTTACATTTAATGTTTTACATTTTATACAAATTGTGGCAAAGCCGGTAAGGAACACTGAGTGGCATAATTCGTAACTTGTCATCTAGGGAGATTTATCAAAATTAGCTTTGCCTCTCTACCTTTTCTGTTCAAAAAGTAGAAAAAATATTTTAGGCAGAATTTTTTTGTTTTTCTGGCTTTTAATGAGCTCCGTGCATGCTTTACCTGGTCAAGACGATGACATTTTGACTGTATGACCATCTTCCTACAGAATTAGAAGTGTTTATCACCAACCAGCCAAGATGAATATGGTGAAGAGGATCATGGGGCGGCCGAGGCAGGAGGAGTGCAGCCCGCAAGACAACGCCTTAGGACT
This sequence comes from Eubalaena glacialis, assembly GCF_028564815.1. Lineage (NCBI taxonomy): Eukaryota > Metazoa > Chordata > Mammalia > Artiodactyla > Balaenidae > Eubalaena > Eubalaena glacialis. The sequence continues at coordinate 106,993,462 of NC_083720.1, read as the reverse complement.
GATGCACCTCCGCCGACTCTTCACGGAGTTGTGCCATCCTCCCCGGCACATGACTCAGAAGGAACAAGAAGAGAAACTGTACATGATGCTGCCAGTGTTTAACAGGGTGAGTCCAGGTTGCCAAGCACATGCCTTCTATGATGGGTGGTACTGCAGGAATCTTGAGGTTATAATAAGTCACAGATGGGAAAAAAAATGATAGAATGAATTAATGTTTAAGAAGCTTGATTCCTTCCTTTCAATTTGCTATAAGGTGATTTGATGTGAGATCTGGTCAGAATGAACTCCTCTTAGTTCTAGCAGATAAAAGGAAGATTGCGAGCATTTTGTAAAATGTTCTTCTAATGGTTGATACCTGGAAGAGGGATAGGTTGTAAATTACCACTTATGTTATTTCTATTATCTTTTGAAGTGATGATTTATGGCATCAAATGGTGCAGTCGCCCAAGTGCTTTTTATGCTTTGAAGAATCATCTCAGTTTATTTTGTTATTTGGTGGATTTTCTATAAGAGAACTTGCAAGAGGATAGTTATAGGCTCTAGAGAGTCAAAACTGAGCTAATGTTTTAATGCATTTTGTCAAGTTGATCACATGTAGCAATCTTAGTGGGGATTTTTAAAATAATTTTAAAATTTTTATCAAAGATGTATATGTACATAGTTTAAAAAGTCAAGTACTTCCACAGGCTTATAGGGCCCTGCTGCTCTCCACTGCTAATTGTTGCTGCCACTTTTAGCTCTTTCAGCTTTTATATAACATACAATACTTTTACTGCTGTCGTGATTATTCAGTTTTAATTGACTTCTTACTGAGAAATAGGAGAATTAGCTTTTTTTTTAAACTCCCCATCCCTCCAAAGCATGCACACACATACGTTCACTCATACATGCTACCCTCCTCCTTATCCTTTCCATACAATAATACCATTTGTTTAAATAAGATTCAGTGCTTACAGTCTACTGACCCTGCTGTAAATATTATTCATAGATGAACCTTATAGCAAACCACCACTATTTTGCCACTCTTATAGAACTTGTTTTCCCGAGACTTTGTAACATAACTGTCTCAATTTCTGTCTTTCCTCCTGTCTCTTTCTTTTTCTCCCCCATCTCTCTTTTTCTCTCCTTAGACCTATCTCTGGCCTTCCCCTATCTTTCTCTCCTTCCGTTCCTGTTTCTGTCTCTTTCTCCCCATCTCTGCCTGTCTCTCCCTGTGTCTCTCTTCCCCATCTCTCTCTCCTGTCTCTCTCTGTTCCCCTCTCTTGGTCTCTGTCTCTCCCCCCGACCCCCCAGTTCTCTTTCCTTGTTTCTCCCCTCCCATGTCTTTCTCTTTTCCCTGCATCTGTGACTCATTGTCTCCCCCCCAAAGTCTCACTTGATCTCTTTATTGTTTGTTCTCTGTGTCTGTTAGTCTTTCTGTCTGAAATTTTCTAGGTGGTTCTTCTCATTATTTTGAAATTTTATTGAGGCTTCATGATGAACCTTCTTAATCTGCAAACTTGTACTTTTCAATTCTGGTAAAATATTTTGAAATATTTCTTTGTTAATATTCTTCCCTTTGTTTTATATGTTCCCTTTTTCTGCAACTCTATCAATCAAATATTAACTCTTCTGGATTAACCTTGTGCTATCATATTTTTAACTTCCTTGAATTCTTCTTTATTAATTTAAAATTCTGCAATATCTCCTCATCCCTCTGAAAATATTAAAGCTTTTTCAAATTTTCTTATGCTTCTTTCATTGTTATTTGCTCCAAATTACTGTTTTTTCTTTGTTTATATTATTTCATATTAGAGTAGTCTCCAGATGTCTGGTGATAATTGTCTATACACTGATATTTAGGAATGAGGTATTGAAACACTAATTGGAAAGTAGGTGTGCAGGGGTTAGACTTTTCCAGTGGTAAGATGATCTGGCTGGATAAAATGCAGAGATTCGTTAGCCTAGGATATGTTGATATTCCAGGAAGGGGTGTTTTCCAGTCTCCTGCCTGGAGCATATATACTTGCTAGTGTTTTCTTAAAGCTAAGTTGAGGAATAAGACTGATGTTTCATATTCAGTAGATAGACTTCCACTTAATCTCCAATTTGCACCTATCAGTGTTCTTGGTTGTTCCTCTCTAGGGGTTAGACCTCCAGGTGTGTACTGCACTTGGGAGGAGCAGTCACCTTCAGTTTCTGGGCTGTAAAATAAGAATATCTACCTTCCGGGGTTGGTATGAAGATTAATTAAGATAATGTACTTAAACCACTTAACAAATGCTTGTCCTAGGGAACTTGTGTCTATTATTGTTACTGTTGTTATGGCATTAAAAATAAAGACATTACAAGGTGAAGCAAAGATTATAAACTATTTATGCTGAAATAATTTCATATTGAATATATGCTGAAATACATCTAGTTTATGTGTTACTCACACCAAGCCAAAGGCTAATTTGACAACAGAGAAGACGGATAGACTCTACATATTCTATGTTTATTTGTTTGCTTGTCTCTTCATTTATTCTGTTATTGTGCATTACTGATTCATTCAGTAAATATGTGTCAAACAAATAGACATTGTGCTCTACATTGGAGTTCTGAGATAAGATACAGTCCAGTTTTGTGAATCAGAAGTGTCATGAGGAAGATAAACATGTTTTTCTGTTGGAGAAGAGATAAACACATAAACAGATAATGGAATAACAAAGAAATGTAGTATTAGAGACACAACAGGGTATTATGGCACCCCTGAGAAGAAAGTTATCTGAAAGTCTGTGGGGATCAGGGAAGGGGAGCCTCCCTTGAGAATGTGATGTGATTCTTGAGTCCTTAAAAGATATGCATTAGCCAGCTTGGAACTAACTGAGCTAAATTAACCAAGAAGGTAATTAGAGTAAGAAGTTAAAGCATGAATCAAGATAAAGGCTACAAACATTTTGATGTGTGCTAGCATCTATAAGTGGTCCAAGAAGTTGACATTATGTCAAGGAAGGGTAAAAACATAAAAGACTGTCAAGTTTGATAGGAGGCACATCATGACAGGTTTTATATCATACTAAGTGCTAATACTTTTTCTCAGAGGTGTGCAGAGCCAATGAAGTATTCTAAGCAATAGAATAAGAAAGGAGAAGGGACCAAAGCAAGGCTGTCTCTTGGGTTTCTAATTTGGGAAACTGGGTGGATATTTTTCCTAGTAGCTGAGAAGGAGAGGTATAGGGGACAGATTCAGTTTGGGACATTGAGTCCAAACTGTTGATATTTGTGAGCTTCCCAGGTGGAGGTATTCAGTAGGCAATTAGAAGCTCCGGTGAGGGACTGTGGGGACTCCTGCAGAGATGTGGTAGTTGGAACCCTGGAAGGGGATAAGACATTACTTGTGCCTCCTGCTGCCCCATGAGTAGTATGCTAAGGATGAACCATGGAGAATATGAATGTTTAGTGAAAGAAGGGGAACCCATAAAGGATACAGAACAGGAATGGGTCAGTAGCAGTACAGAAAGAATCAGGAGAGGCTGGTTATGGAACTCAAGAGATAAAAGTTGCAAGAAGGAGGAGAGCAGTCAACACCGTCCTGTACGTTAGAGAGACCCAGTAAGATGGAGACTGAAAAATGTGCATGAGATTTGCCAGTTTGAAAGTTACTAGAATGGCAGCACCAGAAAGCAGTGAGTTGAGCAGTGAATGGGAGATGAGAAGAGACAGTATGGACTCAGCTTGTAGAAATGTGAAAGAAGAGAGGACAAAAGAGATTGATGGAGGTGAATTTGGCAACAGGGGGTTTGTGTTTGTATATTTCTGGTGTTTTGCTTTGTTTTTAAAAATGGGAGAGATCCAGGCATGCTCATGAAGAGAAGGAAGGAAACCAGCAGAGGGGGAAACTGGAAATTTTTAAGACAGTGAAATTGAGCATAGAGTCAAATCACAGGTGGGTGAGTGAGCCTTGAACAAGAGACACCGCACGCTGCAGGAGAGCATGTCTTGTTGGGTGTGAGCACAGATTTGTAGTGAAGGTAGTGGAAAGTTGAATAAGATCTTGCTTGATGACCTCAGTTTCTTATAGTTATCAACAGAAGATGTGGTCTGTTAAGAGTCTGGAGTAAGTAGGTCGAGTAGGAGACTTTAGGGAATGGTGATGGTTTGGAATATTAATGAAAGAGAATCGAGAAGGATAGTTGAAAGGGACAATAAAAGACTTAAAGAGAATTGAGGGCTCAATGAAGGTTGGAGATAGTAAATTTGTACTGGATCTTATCCATGCAGGCGTATGATTTTTCTCATTCAGTTACAAAGCAGCATGTGTGTAGAAGTAGAAAAGACAGATAGACGCGTTATATTGGGACTGAGATTTGCTGGGCTGGTAAAGCAAGAAGGGCAGGAGTAGAGGGACAGAGCATAGTAAGAGAGACTAATTCACATATCACTCGTGGAATTGGGTGGGATACCATAGGAACAGAGCAGAGGATGTTCACTTTTTAATCTATGAGATAAAAGGCTGAGAGTGAGGGAGGGGAGGGGATGATAGAGTAGGAATATGAGGAGAGGTAGGGAAAGGTTTAAGATAGCTGTTTTGAAATTGGGAGAGAACTGATTATGGACAAGCTATTTTTTCAAGCCCTGTTGAGGTAACAGTCATTAATTTTTATTGCAACCAGTTCTAGGAAGTTGGTTTTGTTTTGTTTTTTTAATTTTAATATTTTTGTTTTACTTCAATGTCACAGTGTGCTATTGGCTATTAAGTAGTTTGAGATAATTTCCTTCTCTCAGATTCATAAACACTGACAAGGTGATGATAATGTTAAGAGTAGTTAGGACAGTTGTTATTCTCAGCTATTAATATAGATTAATAACTAATATCCTGCATATGTGTCCCATGTATTTCATCAGTTAAGCTTCCACAGTCAATTCAATTGAGTCTTAGACTAGAAGAATCAAACAAATACTTGAGGTTTTTTGGGGTTTTTTTTTTTTAGAAGATTTGAGTTGCTTTAGTGATTATTCTCTATTGCTTAGACTGTTTGTCTTAGTTCTGTTGTGTTCTGTGTTGCCAGGAGTCTCTATTCTTTCAAGTCAGAAGTTTTTAGTTGGCTGATTAAAAGCATATACATATGCATTGCCTTAAACCTCTAAGACAATGAGTGATTTAAATATCATAAAGGTTCATTCAACTCTTTTTTTTTCTGTTTCATTGTGCTTCACTTTATTGCAGTTTTTACAAATTAAAGGTTTGTGGCAACCCTGCATTGTCAGATGGTGGTTAGCGTTTTTTTTAATTAATTAATTTTTTTATTGAAGTATAGTTGATTTACAATGTTGTGTTAGTTTCAGGTGTACAGCAAAGTGATTCAGTTATATATATATTCTTTTTATACATATATATATTCTTTTTCAGGTTCTTTTCCTTTATCAACTTTTAACTAATGAAAAGAAAGTTATTTCTGTACTATTGTGACCAATTTAAAAAATATATAGATTATATTCATTGGCCTATCATTAACAAACTAAAATTGTCCGTAGATAAGACACCACATCCATTAAATTTTGAAATAGATAACCATATTTATTTAATGTTTGACAATTTATACTTGAACATTCTCCGCTAGTAAGAAATAGCTTGGATGAATGAATAGCTCAGTATGGCTCCAGACTTCCTGCCACGATTGCCAAAAATGAACCGTACTGTTGATTTTTGAGACTTTGTTTGATTCATGCCAAATGGCAAATAAACCATATTACAGTTAGACATGGACATCCGTCTACAGAATCGTTTTTAAAGTGTGCCCCGTACTGTTATTTCAGTGTGTGATTTTGGCCTGTAAGAGACACGAGGTTGAGAAATGGCGCGTGTTGAGCCCCTTTTCTGGGCCAGGACTCGTGCTGGGCTCTTCAGCTGCCCCTTGTGCTCTGCATCACAGTGCTGCACGGGCGCTGCTGGCGTCCTCCTTCTCACCAGCTCTCTCAAACTGAAAGATGATGGTGAGGTCTGAGAATAGCTGGGTAATATTTAATCAGCATTCTTAAAAATAATTAACCTTTAGTCCCAAGAACAAAAGCTTACAGAAAAAAATACTTCATTTAAACGTATTAAACAATGAATAGCATTTTAGTCATCTAAAAGTTAACTGCCATTGTTAATTACCTTGGTGTATGTTATCATACTAAATTGTGTATGTTAAAATATAATCTTTACTAACTGGATCTTCTTTTAGAGACTCCTCTTGTTTTTGAATTTGCTTCTAATTTATATTCAAGAAACATCTAAGTTGAATCCAGTGTCTCTTTTTTTTTATCCCTCACAAGTAACCTTTACTTTTTAAATTGTTGGCTTTAGAGGAAGGATACTCAAGTTCAGAACCAAATGAGAGATAGATGAAGAGTCAGACAGATGAACTATTTGCATATATGAGGCTTATGTTTACAAATATACAGCTTTGTTACTTATTGCATAGTACCAATATTGGAGAATGGAGCTTAGGTCTGTGCGACAAAGGACTTGCTAGTTTCACCCTTGATATGGTTAAGCTTACTTACCCAGTCATTGGCAAAAGTGGGCAAGCCACACTCAGAGCAGATGAGAGTACATGTTCTCTTGAGGCAGGCGTACCCTAGAAGGAGAGAGAGGGACTGAGATACACCTTCTCATTTTCTTCTCCTGCAAGTTCGTGGTCCTTAGGAACAAGAAGACTGTAAGTATTAATGTAATGATTTATATTAAGTGGTAAATGCAATTACATCTTCACTGTCAATTTTCAAAATCTGTTAGATATATCAAATTATTCATATACTCTGTAACTTAATTTTAGATATTAGTATATATAGGGGAAAAAAGACACCATTTTAGAAAACTGTGTAAAAATTCCTACCTCTCTTTTACTAATATTTAATAAAACTTTACTGAATAGCTTCATTCGGTAACAAATATATATTGAGCCGCTGCTTCCTGCATGCCATTATACAACACCATTCATTTGCTCCCCCTGAGTATACCAAAAATATTTTAGTTGAGGAGCAGCCAGGAAATTTTCTGAAATTTATTTAGGTGGATATTTAAAATGACCCTTCTAAAAACAAGTCGAGCTGTGCTAATTCCCTCGTAAAGTAAACACTGTGCAAAGGTATAGTGATAGGGTTTCTGCGAAGTTTAATTCAGACAGTATATTACTGGGTGACTAAGAGCACAGCTTGGAATCAGACAGACCTAGTTTTGAATTCTCTCTCCACCACCTCCTGGCATCTACCTTGTCTAACCCTTAATTTCTTTTTCTGTAAAATGGGAGTAATGTGTAGGATTTCATGAGATTAGAATGACATTACATGTCAAGTATTTGAATAGTGCTAGGCACACTGTAAAGGCTCATTATATGATAATTGTTGTTATTTTTATTAAGTTTGCTAGAAGGCTTTTTGTTCCTCAGCACTGTTTTTTTCATCTGGGTAATGAATGTCACATGTCTATTATAGAATCATCCCTCTGAGTTGAGTGTATTACCGACCAGTTCTCTTGCTCAACTCTCCCCTTTAACAGATGAGGGAACTAAGAACCGGAAAATTTTGACCAGAGTCCCTGTGGGTGAGAAGGTGAATCCCAGCTCTGTGCTCCATCCTCTGTGGTGCACATTTACATGCATGATTGAAGCACTGTTTATTTCCCACTATTTGTGGAAGGTGGTGAATACATACCTAATATTTTTAGATTTAATTATTGAAGTCAGTCACCAAAAAAATCTCTTTTCTTTACTGCCTTAAACATTCAGTATTATCTAAAATGCCAGATACATGTTTTAGTCCCTGTACTTCTCCAGCCTTTTCTTGCCGCATTTCCCCTCTCATTGGAAACACTCCAGCTTCACCACCGCCTTTTGATCTCTCAAGCTCCCAATCTCTTGCCCATGGTGAGGTCTTAGCACAGTTCTTCTCACTGCCTGGAATCCTCATTCCTTGGCTCTTTGAATTGTGACCTTTTTTCATTATTCAGTATCATCCTTCCGGGTCAGTGTCATCTCAGAGAGCGTTTCTGATAACCTTTTCTCACTCCAGGTATTCCCTTTCAGTTACCCTGTTTACTTCCTTTATAACGCATCACTATCCAACATAATTTTCATTTTTAAAATAACTTAACTTTTGTCTCCTGTGCTAAAATGTACATTCCGTGAGAACTGGAATCATATTTGCTTTATGTGCCTTTGTATTCACAATTCTTTATTTACTTTTGTATTCAAGGTTCCAAATATTGCCTGGCATATATAGTAGACCAGTAAATATTTATGAGTGAATAAATGAAAGAGTGAATCAATCAGTAGTGTTGGATCACTAGATTAAAGATTGTTTATGTTAAAGAAGCAGTATTTGTTCATTTCAGATTAGCAAGTAGGACATGGTCCTTTTTCTGTAACATTTGGCTTGGTCAATTCAAGCAACACAACTTTTGAAAAAAATTTCCTTATGAAAATAAAGCTGTAAATATCAGGATTTGTATGAAAAGTTAGTTGCATTTTTAACAGTGCATTATCCCCGCAGCATGAAGACTGCTTGAATAACCATATGTTTATGCTAAGAAAAGTGCTATTTATTTTATGAAGTTGTTTTACTGTTAGGAATAACATAGTGCTTAATAATTCTCAGGAGCAAAATATACATCAGTATATTCTGAATAATAGGAATACTTATCTACTTTAAATCAGTTTGTCAAAAGGCTTAATAATTGCCTGAGCAGAATATACAATTGCTTTGTAAACACCTTCATTAGCCAGTTACAATACTCATCTCTGGGTGGATGTAGAATGGCTATTCAAGCGTGTGTCGTTCCTCACTAGAAACCAAATGGTGTAGATATTTTATTTGATAAAGATAGTTGATGGTTTATTTTAAAAGATGCACTTTGAGTTGCAATATGTTATTTTTATATGGGCCAAAAAAAAAAAAAAGGAGGAAAGAAAGGAATGAATAAACTTTGCCGTAATCAACTGTGAACTTCAAGCCAGGTTGATTTTAGTAACCAAATTGCTTTGATTTGATATTAATGTAGTCTTCCAGGGCTGTGCTTACTGGGCATACTTTTTAAGTCTGTGAGATAATTTTGGTTCAATAAATTGGCCATTCTTTTTATTTTCTAAGACACAGAAATGTATTTAATAAAAACTTCAAGAGAGAGTGACGAGTAGAATCTCTCCTCCTCGAAAGTATGCTCAAATTTAAAATTGAGGCTTCTCAATTTCTAATCTATCTCCAATTTGTTTGTTAAAGACTATGGGTATTTAGCAGGTGACATAGGTTAACTGTAAGCACATAACATTTATCAAAATCTCAGCAGAAAAACAATTTATTGAGGAGTTCCTGAAAAGAACAGTTTGTTTGTTCTTTGAGATAATTTAAAATTGTGTGTCAAGTTAAAGAACAGACTACCTGGCTAAAAGTATAACCTGTAGAACTGATTTATCATTTGTTTGGTACTTTCAGCTCAATTTGAGGGTGATTGTAAGAAAATGGTGTCTATTGTAAGAATGTAAGAAACATTCCTATTACAAGGATATTATAAGTTGTATCCTTTTATTAGGATCCTTGGAAGAAATTCTTTATATTATGGTATGAAGAATAGAGGTACTTCATTAAATATGTGTTTTCCTTACCTAAGGACATTGTGAACCATGTAATTCATGAGGTTTTCTCTCCTGTATGTTTGAGCCAAAATTCGTGACTAAAATATGGCAAATATAGACTTTTTTTCCCCCAGTCTACCTCCCTAGCCTTGGTTTTATTATTTGATTGTTTTTGGTTTTTTTCTTACTTTTTGTTTATATTCTCATATTATAATTTGTGTCCTTGAATGCTACCTAAACATTTTCTAGAATTTGGTTGTGGGGGCAGGCAGCATACAAACAAACAGCCATATTCAGGGAACATCCCTGTAAAAGGCAGGGTGCTAACTTGGCAAGGAACACAATGACGGGTAAGATACGTTTCCTCCCTTTGCAGTGACATTTGAACAGATAATAAGAATACAAAATATTGTTTAGTTAATATTACAATAGAGGGCTATCATAATAGTTTTAGGAGACACAGAATTCTCTTTTAGCTATAAAGAACATTTTAAAAAAAATATTTATTTATTTGGTTGCGCTGGGTCTTAGTTGCGGCAGGCGGGCTCCTTAGTTGCGGCTCGCCGGTTCCTTAGTTGTGGCAGGTAGACTCCTTAAGTGCGGCTTGCTGGCTCCTTAGTTGCCCCATGTGAACTCTTAGTTGTGGCATGTATGTGGGATCTAGTTCCCTGACCAGGGATCGAGCCCAGGCCACCTGTATTGGGAGCATGGAGTCTTATCCACTGTGCCACCAGGGATGTCCCACTATAAAAAACATTTTTTAAAACAATATTCCAGGATGCATCCAGTTATATAGCTATTATAATACTATTTCTTTTCCTATGACAGTCTGTCCAGGTTTTATTTTTTTCATTCTCTTTGCTGAACCCATGCCAGTTTAAGAATGATTTATTCTAAAGTTCATCTAGTATAGATTTTTGTAAAGACAAGTGTATTTCATGACCCTCTCATTCATTTTTATTCTAGTCTTTTCATTAACAGTCTTGTTTTGGGAATTATTATGGTTAGAATTCAGAAATTCTGAGGTATAAGATGAGTTTAGTAAATTCTGTATTCAGCCCAGGACTTAGCATTAGATAAGTCCCTGCTTTTACCATCTGATATGTCTTTTCGCCATCAAAGGAACTTACCACTTTTCTCTAAATCCTTAATTTAGATTTCTTCAGAGAAACATTATATTTTCTAAAGTTTATTAGTAAGATTGATTTAAATTTTATAGATAACTGGTCTTTGGCTTTTAGATTTTGTTTATTTAATCATTCATTCAACAAATTATTTTACATGTACAAGAAAATGTGGTTAGATGGGATTTATTGAAAGAGTTATGTTTTAAACTTATTCAGATCGAAGTAACTATGCAAGCATACTTTCTTTTATTTGATTTTCAAGTCATACCACACTTTGAAAAGCACATAATAAAAGAAAAAAGTTGACAATGCTGTATTAAAATTGTTTTTCTCATCCACAGGTTTTTGGAAATGCTCCGCCAAATACAATGACAGAAAAATTTTCTGATCTTCTGCAGTTCACAACACAAGTCTCACGACTGATGGTGACAGAAATTCGAAGGAGAGCATCAAACAAATCCACAGGTATTTTTACAGAAACCAGCAAAAACTAATTTATTTGAATGGACAGTTTGGTAAAAGTGTTGTCGAAATCTAACAGAAAATTGACCTGATTTTAAGCACATGGATTTCAGTACCAGTCCCCATTTCCATTCTTACTGTCACATTCTTCTGTTGGTGTCAGCACCTTTTACTCTCAAGTAGAGTACTTCTACCCAAGGCTACTTTCCTTGGACCACTACCACCCCTGCCCTAACCCTTTTAACAGCACTCTGTTTCCATCTGAACAAAATCCAAATTCCTAGCATGACATTCAACACAAACTCAGGACCTGGAAATACATATATATACCCACACATTTTTGCATACCCTTTTTTATTTCTTGTTTCCTTTTTCTATATTTCAACCAAATCGCGAGTTACTTATGGTCCCAAACATGTCTGTGCTCTTTTTACTATCCTTGTGATGCTTCATTCAGGAAGGAGCATCTCCCCCCATCTTAGTACATCTAAATCTTCTCAGCTTGGATTAAGTCACACTTCCTAGATAGAATGTTTCTTGATTCCCTTAATCAAAGGAAAAGTTTTCTCTTCTTAACTACTCAGCTTCACGAGTGGTGTTTATGTATGTATCTTTATCTTTCTATTAGACCATAAACTTATTTACGAGTCTTTATATAACCTACAGTCTTTACCACAGTGCTTTTACACAGTAGGCCTTTTATAAATGCTACCTGAATAGCTACTCTTATTCATAATTAGGTAATTTTAAAGTTCATAAAGTATCATCCCATTTAATCAAGATTAAAATATGATTTTTTGATTTTAATTACCATTACTCATTTTCTAAATTAGCAATGTTTGAAGGATTTTATCTTAATTTTTATCTTGTTGCTTTGGGTTTTAGTGGTTGAGTGCTTTCCTACTGAAGCATTAGACCAAGAAATCAATAATTTAAGTTTTGTTTCTATTGTCTCTTTGAAAAATCACTTATCATTTCCACCCATTGAATTATTATCTTTCCAATTGTAACAGTAATGCCTTTGTTATAAAATCCTATTTTTTAATTTAGTTTTTACTTCTAGTTTTAAAAGTATATAGATGCATGGTTTTAAGGGTCAAATAGTTTATAGGTTTATTAAAAACAGTATCTCCCTTCCATCATCCTGGTTCATCCTCATTTTTCACTCCTAAGATACACTGACTTTTTATGTCTCTTGACTTTTTTTGGTATTTACCTCTGTGTCTCTAACTAATGTGCTTATACTGTGTGCCCTTGATTTTTCATATTTAGATACTGTCTCCAGGCTTACCATAAGAGAAGTGAGACTTTTAAGCTCACCACCACTATCCCACAGATTCTTACTTCTATATCCCCATATCATTCTATCATAATTTGATTAGATCAGTATTCATTATATTATTGTGACTGAAAACATTATACAAAGATGAGCCATATGGTATACTCTGATTACTCTTCCTTTCTTGAAAACTTCTCCACCTCTATCAGAGTTAATAATTGCCTTCTTTTAAAAAAAACTAGTTTTCTACATTTTCATTATGCATTCTTCCCCTACTCCTCTGTTTTTCTGAATTTCCCCCCAATATCATTGAAGACATCAGATATTCTGTCAGTTTCATCTTCTTGCAAATAGCTCTTGCAGAACCTTCTGGTCTGCTTTAATCTGTAGTGGTTGCTCTCTAGGCCACCTGGACAGCTGTCACTTTTTCATCTTCACTCACTTCATCCTGGGATGTCTTTCCACTTCTTTGGGATAGAGCCTCTGTTTCCAGAATCTCACGTCATCTTTTTTCTCAAATTAACTTCCTCATTTTTGGTAAAATATCTTTTCCAGCAGCCTCCTGAAAAAGGATGCAGGGCAGTTATTATTTTGGTTTTTGGATTTTGTTTTTGTTTTTAGAAATCTGTGAGTGAAAATTCCTTTGACTCTTGCTATATAAAATGAGTTCCTTCCCCTTAACCAAGGAAGGTGACAAGCTTTCAGGTACTGGGGCTTAGAACAAACTTTATCACATCGTACAGGATGGCTTTATTGCAGAAAGGGGAACTTGTAGAACCAGGCTTCAACAAGAGAAAAGAAGGCACAGATCCATCACCCTCGTTATCTCACAGAAGTGTGCTTGGGATATTCCCCCCCCAGAGCATGAATGCAATCTTAATGGTGAAGAAACACCGTTTGTGATCTAAGCTGTTTGAGTACTGAATCTGAGTTCTTATTGGATGTTTCTAGGAGTTGTTTGAGAATGCTAGCTGTTTAGTTCCAGGAGACTTGGGGGCCCAGGGGAAGCTACAGGCCCTCCCACAGGGAGTGGAAGCTACGAGTGTCATAGAAAATTGAGCTTGGGTGTAGCACCTCTGGGAACATGGTCAGTGGGTCCTTCTCCAGGCAGCCTAGGTTGAACTCTCAGGGTTATTTTGGAAAATCTCTCAGCTCGCATTACATTTATCCTCCTTTCGGTGGATATAAGGTTCTAGATTGGAAATCATTTTATCTCAGAATTTAAAAATAATTTCTCCATCATATTTTAGATTCCTATACTCCTAGTGAGAAATCTGAAGCTACCTAAATTCTCCATTCTTTCTCTGTGCCCTGTATTGTGTGTGTGTGTGTGTGTGTGTGTGTGTGTGTGTGTGTGTGTGTGTGTGTGTGTTTATAAAAGCATTTAGAATCCTCTCGTTTTCCCTCCTCTTCTAAAATTTCATGATAACATGCCTTAGAGTGGACCTATTTTTATACATTATGCTGAGTACTCACTGGATCTGTTTAGTCTGGAAATTCATATCCTTTAATTTTGAGAAAGGTTTGTGAATTGTTTATATAATAATATCCTCCCCTCTGTTTTCTCTTTCTTATCACGTGTACCCCTAAGACTGTCCCTCTCATTTTCTTATCTTTCCTCTCTTATTTTCTATCTTTGCTTTTTTACTCTCTTTGCTAGGAGAGCTTTTCGGTTTTACCATCTGTTCCTTCCGTGGGTTTTTTTTTTTTTTCCCCCATTTGTGACATGATACTTTTAATTTCTAAGAGATTGTTTTTTTCTTTTTTATTGATGTCTTTTGTTTTCCTTTCATGGCTTCTCTTAGCTCTCTGAGGTTTCTTTTTCTTTTCTTTTCTTTTTTTTAAATTTCTTTTCAGATTTTTATCTTCCTCCACAGTCTGTTTCTTTCAGGTAGTCTTTTTTGTTACTTTATTTTTGTCTCTGTCTTTTATATTAGAGAATGTCCTCACGTGTCTCATCCTTGGCCCTCTACTGCTGTATAAGAATGGAATCTTGGAAAGTTGCTGGGTAGCTTTGTAATTGTGGCTGGAGTTTGCCTGGGCCTCAGCCTAGGGTCATTTTGTTGAGCCATTCTGTTGACCATCTTTCCCTTGAGCTAGACAGAGTCCCCAGAGAAGAATGTCCAGTCTTTACTTAGACAGTATATGCCTGACTCTGAACATTTTAGAAGCCAGTGTCTGAGGACCCTCAACATTTAGTATCAATACATAAGCTTCTATTTTATCTTCATGATGAGCCCACAACTGTGCCTGGTGTAATGTCATTGTCCCCCCTCCACCCCAGTCCAAACATCCTCTGTTTTCTTTTTAGTGAATAAATCTCTAGTCTAGTACCCACATAGTAGTGGGGATCTGGGGGTCTAGCTGCTCTTACACAGACTTCACCAGTCCTGTGTACAGTCCCACATTTACTTCTGCTTCTAAAGGTACTTAGTGCCACCAATTCCTGAGCCTCTTGGAGGTTGTGTTGTAGTTAGCTGCTTTTGTATTTTCCTTGTACTTGCTTTAAGTTAAGATTCTAGAGTCTGCTAAATCAGTTCCCACTAATTTCTCTGCTGTTTTATTATCCAAAACGTTGTTGTTTTCACCTTTCCTATTTTCTTTGTTCTTATGGGTTTATGCTTTTTAAAAAAATCCTTAAACAACAATTTTAGTGGGCGTATTAGTCTGCTTGGACTGCCATAACAAAATACCATAGACCAGTATAAAACAGGAATTTTTCTTCACGATTCTAGAGGCTGAAAGTCTAGGAGCATGGTGCCAGCATGATTGGTTTCTGGTGAGATCTCTCTTCCTGGCTTGTAGATGGCACCTTCTCAATGTGGCCTCATCTCCAGGAGAGAGAGCTCTCTGGTGTCTCTTCTTAATAAGGGCCTTAATCCCATCATGAGGGCCACACCCTCATGACCTCATCTAAAGCCAGTTACCTCCCAAAGGCTCCATCTCCAAATACCATCACATTAGGAACTAAGGCTTCAAATATGAATTCTGTGGGGACACAATTCAGTTTATAGCAGTGAGGTTTCAGGACAGAGAAGAGACAAATGCATGTGCTCAACCTTCCATCTTTAACGGGGGGCCCATTATGGAGTCTTTGGAGCAACAGCCATTAAAGTATTTTTAGATTGAGGATAAAATCTCTTAATCAGAAGCTGTACATTATATGAATTGATGTATGGATTTTAAAGTGAGGCTGTTTTAATTATATTTGTAGTCCTTGAAGCAAGTCTGGTGAGAGGTGGTTAAGATAGTTTAAGGTAAACTTCCTGTCTTTTCCCTTCTCCACCAGAATGGGATTGCATCCTTTTTTTATCTTTATTGATTTCAGTTGTCCCTATACAAGTGAAAAGTTTGTCTTAAATGTAAGATTTCTGTGTTTTATGCCTTTTTAGCTATTTTAAATAGGTAGTATGAAGGGAAATTTCTTTGTCACATGTTGACTCCTGTCATTGCATTTTCTTTTTTGAGTGACATCCCTAGATTAGAAAAAAAAAATTCCAAAGCTTATTTATGCTCTGTTCGCTGTTGCTGTCTTTATGAATACCTAATCTGCATGTTTGTAGAAAAACATTTTTCTACATTGGAGATGTGTTTTCCTAAATCTCTTTACAGTTTTATATCCATAGGGAAATAATGAAGAGTATCTTAAATGGAGGAGATGTCTCATTGTTAATTACAGTAATAGTTACATAAGTTATTTTTTTTTTAAACTTTCTATTTTGAAATAATTTTGGACTCACAGGAAGTTGCAAACATAGTTAGAGCCCCTTGTGCCTTTCCTTCCTCCATTGGTGACATACTGTTTGCCAGGTATTTTAAGATATATTTTTTCATATCATGTAATTCCATGTAAGTTTTATTTTTAAACTTTTGAAATTGGTTAACTGCAGAATCCAGTGAGATTCAGTTCAATTTTGTGTAAGTTTTACCTCCGCAAGAGAAACCTTTCCAAATCACCCTATCTCAAATTGATCTTTTATCCTCTATCTCCACACCAGTGAGTATTTATTCAGTCACCTTAAATACTTCCTTTAGAGGTTTGTTGTCATCTGAAAGTACCCTGTTTATTTACTTATTTAATGTTATTGTCTCTTGTGTTCACCCCTGTATCACCTAAAAGAATGCTTGTCACAGATTAGGTGCTCAAAAAATTTTTACTGATTTTGACATAGGATTTCTCTGTGCTCCCCCCCACCCCATTATGCTTTAAGAGTTAGAAGAGTGTTAGAAAAGCCAGCTTACTGATGTTTAAGAGAGAAAAGCGTAGTTTTGGAGCATCTCGTCTGTCAGCCTTGAAGAACTCTGGCTTCTGGAATCCTTGTTCTCTTCTTTCATTTTTAGTTTTGAACATTGGAAGTTTCTTTTGATCAGTGCTGTTATCAAAAGTACTTTCATGGAGATTTTTTGATATTTTGATTTTTCTAGTAAAAAATTCTAGATTTTGAGCATCTAGGTACATCCTGAATCATCTTTCTTCTTGCATATCCCATTCTGGTTTTTCGATTGATCAGTTGATTTCTGTTGTGATAGAAACACTAACATGAGATCTGCCCTCTTAACAAACTTTTACATGTACAGTACACTAAATTGTAAGTACAGTGTTGTACAGCAGATCTCTAGAACTTTTTCATATTACACAACTGTAACTTTATACACATTTATCAGCAACTTTCCATTTCTTCCTCCTCTCAGCCTTTGGCAACCACCATTCCACTTTCTGCTTCTATGAGTTTGGCTGCTTTCAATACCTCACATAACCTTTTATTTTATAGGAAGTTATCATTGAAAGTAATTTTTGTTATGATTTACATGCACATAATTTTTCTCCAAAAAGAAGCAGGTGGAATGAGTCCTCTATTATTCTTTTGAAAATTGGCTCTATCTGTTGTGCATCAGAGAAAGATTATTTTTCCAGGACTTCTCTGAATGTGGTGTGAAATACTTGTTATTTTGTTTGTTACCTAATCACCATTCACATATCAAGTCTTTTTACCAGATCACTTCTAACATTCATTGTAGATATCTCAGTAGGAACCATGCTTATTGGCAATTCTGTTGTTTAAATCTATCCATCAGAAGTTAGTAAAAATGGAAAATTTTAGGTAGGTCAACGTGCAAAGTGGGTTCATGGGCTGATTTGTAATACAGTAGTCCTCTTCTCTCTGTCTCCCTTAATTCTCTTGGTTATAGCCTCCCTGTGGTTTTGTTAAAAATATGTAGTGACTTTCAACTAATTTGAAAAAATATATAATTTTGTAGCCATATTGTGTACAGGACATGGCTTAAGACTTTTCCCTATCTCTTCTAGTTATTTGTTAAGTTCAGCCATGCAGTCTGCTTAATTCTAAGGTCAGTCACATGGTCGATTTTACATCATTGAAAGAGAAAATTCCCACCTGTGTAAAAATAGTATCTTCAGTTTATTGTTAATGACTTTGCTGCATGCTAGGTGCCACTGTTAAGCCCAGTGCTGTAATCCCCACTGGGCAGCGGCCCAGTGATAGAGAAGCCAAATGATGCTGACCACAGTTGGCATCTGGTGCAGCATCTTGTGGTGGGATTAGTATAATGTAGTGAATCCCCAATTAGACAACCCAGCCTTTTTTTTTAAACAGAAAAACAGTGTGCCCCGCTGTCCTCCAAGGATTTCAAAGCCACAACACCTTCAGGTAATTTCATTCCCAAGGTGTGATGATGTATTATCAAATTGAAAGAAGCATGGAAGCTATGAGTCCTAATACTATTTTTCTCACTAACGTGGAAGTGGGTTTTTTTGGAAGGGAGGGATGGGAATGGGCGTTCAGGGCTTGGTTTCTTCATTAATGAAAAAAGTGTAATAGTACTATTGATGTGTCTCGCATTATCGCATAAGTTTGAAAATGACTATGCTTTAAATGGACTTTGCAAAAGGAAAAATTATTGTATTACACTTATTATTAACACGTTTTGTGTTCTGGTTGTTCTGAATGCAGTCTAATTGAATTTACATATACTCTCTCAGTGTAGACTGGGAACTTAACATTTCCTTTAAAACTGTCTACATTCTATTCTTACTTAATCTAATAATGAGCTCTACTAACTTCATTTCTGTATTTTTTTGGCCTAACTATGTGTACTGAAATGCAGCATGAAAGCTAAAGCTTAAATCAAAATGATTGGCAACTCTCAAGATGGGCTGATATTAATATGTTCTTTTCATTATAATCTTATAATCTTAAGTTAAATCAGTGTTTAAATTAGTATTTGTTTAAAATTAGTGAAAATAGAAGATCATAATGCAATATTTTTTGACTAGGAGCGTTTTTCAAAGTTTTAGGAAATTCTGTGGTTTATGGAGGTTTAATACGTTGTCTACATAATTTTTTAAAGATAGCACTAAATGTTACATACTTTTACAATGAGCTTCTTGATTTATTTAAAATGAAAACTCAGAGATCCCATCAAGTTGTTTTGCATGGCAACCTACTGAAATTAGTAGGTGAAAGTAAAATAGTTCTTCTGAATATGTTTGTTGTGTAAAGATAGTCTATTTTATCAATGAGAGTTTCCAATTCAGCCACAACTATTGTCAGGACCTCTTTGTATGCACCTGTAATTCAAAGCCAGATAACGTAATTATACATTATTGCTGATGTAACTGAAGTCTCTATCTTCTTCTCAAAAAGAGCATTTGTTATTATTAAGTTGGTAAAATTGTTAAAGGGACACCATGAATAATTATACTGTCTTGATCCTTTTCAAGGTTTGTTTTCATACGTATTATCTCATTTAATCAGCTCAGCAATCTACTGAACTGTTGTAATGTTTAATAACAAATAGGACATTTTTGAAAATACATTGTCTTTTCTTATCTTGAGGAATATCTTAATGTTCATTGTCAACCGAAACGAAAGAAACCACGCACTTTTGTAAATGCCATTGATCAGATAGATATATGGAACTGTTTCAAACCAAAAGTACATTTTTGGTGTTTTGGTTCTCAAAATAACCATTGGCATTCATTGTTCATAATTGGCAACTTGTTGAATAGCAGTGAAAAAACATATTTGTCCAAACTTCTTCTAATGTTGATAGTGTTAAGTACTATGGGTGGAATCCGGAGTCACTCAAAATGTGTCTCATCTGTAGGTTTCTAGATTCTGTACCAGGGAGATAAATTTGTTTATCTTTTAAAGTAGGTTTAGTTCTTCAAAATATTTTTTTCCCTCTGTGAGAGACATAGGTAGTATTGATCAGTTGATTTACCAATCAGTGTTTCTTTTTTTAATGAAATAGAAGTTTATTGCATTGGTTTAATTGTAAAATAAGCAATTTGAAGACTGCAGGTATTTTTTTTTAAGATGTTGAGTTACGAAATTGGAAATGCACAATTTAAAACCAAAGTTGCCTGGTTACGAAGAAGCCTAGGAAATGAAAGCATAGCATGTCAGCCTTTGATTAAGAGTTTTAGCCAACTGGTAAGGAGCTGTTTTCCTTACATGAGCGTTTAATTCCTATCAAGGAAAGACTGCTCGTGTTATATAGCAAATGGCTGGGGTCCATTGTAGGCTTGCAGGAAAAAGTTGCAGGTTAGTTTTTACCAATGATCTTAAACCATGATTGCTAAAGATGGTTTCTCAATGGTATTCTTTTATTTGTTTTCTTCTTTCTCTATTTAATCAGCCTTGAACATTGCTTTCTTTGTATTACTCCCCTTTCAAAACTTTCAGGAATCTCTGTTACCCATAATAAATGCAAACCCCCTGATGTTCTTGAGAAGTTGAATTCAATGTGTCCTTCTTTGATCTCCCTGGGTTGATTTAGTCACTCATTTAACAGGTGTTTATTGAGTGCCCACTTAGTGCCAGTGATGTGCTCCATACTGGGGATCAGCTCTGAACAAGGCTGACAAAGTCTGCTCCCATGGTGTTTATTTTCTAGAGAGGGGCAAGAGACTATAAATCAGTGAGCATGAATACAGTAATTTCAACATTTACCAGATACTGAATACCAGAAGTAAGCCAGGGTTCTGTTGACTTCTCTTTTCCAGTAAAATTTTTTTATCACTATCTTTATCTTTTACAGGCTAAGCAGCCTGGATTTGAATATAAGTTCTGTCTCTGACTCTAGGCAAATTACTTATCCTCTCCATTTCTCAATTTATATTATAATAAGGGGTCTAAGAATAGAAAATAACTTACAGGGTTCTACATAAAGATTAAATGAGTTGAATCTGCAAGCACTTAAAACAGTGCTTGTTGTACAGTTAAGACTCAGTAAAAATAAGCTATCTTAAAAAATTTTCCTTTAACATGTTCTTTCAAATGGAAGTATATAAAGATGAAATATGCCCAGCACAGTATCATGTGTAAGTTTTTTATCATTCAATTATTGAATAAAACACTTTTATCTTGATTGTCTTAAATGTCTTAAAGGAAAGAATACCTCTAAAGTAATCTAAATTCTATTCTACATCCTGTGTCTTTATGACGTGTGTTAAGTATACGTTAGTAACTTAACATGTTGGTTTACAGTGAACAGGTTGGACTTATTTTCTGACTTTAATTCATCTCCTATTACAATGTAAAAATTGATGAACTCTGTGCTGATAAAATTAAATGCATGGTTAAGGATTTATCCATTTTCCCTTATCCTTAAAAACATAATCAACTAAGTTGACTTTCAGAGATTCTTCCAACACTACAGTTCTATGAATGACTCCCTCACTGTTTATCTCTTCCTAATGTCAGCTGTTTAGGTCACCCCTTGTGTGTATCACTGAGCCAACCTCCTAATTTGTTTCCCCCATCAATCTCTTTGCCCTTGCAGTTTGTCATACACATCAGTCTAAATTAATAGTCTTAAAATAATCCTTTCATCATCTACTTTGCTCAAGAAACTACATTTGCTCCCTCTTGCCCAAAGAGTCAAATACAGACAGCCCTTAGCTTACCTTCCTTCATAAGTAGGCATTTTCTGTCACTACTATTGATATTAGACTCTAATTCTCAACATATGCTCTTCTAGAATGTGAACCCTATGTTATTACAGTTGTTCCTCTTGATTATTCCTCTAGCCACACTTTTGTTTTAATACAGTGTGCCTAATCTCTCTGTTTCCATCCCTCCCTCCCAGTTTCTAGAGAGACTTGTTTTCCAGGCAGGTTTAACTCAAATTTCCCCTATTCCATGACTCTTTTTGACTAGTTTGTGACGTACCTTTTCCTAAAATATATAGGTTGACTTTTACATTTCTGTATTGATATGATGACATCTACATATACCATTAAAACATTGCTCTCTTTAACATATTTTGTATGTGATTTCTCTCCACCGAATGACTTTCCTTTGGTTTTATAGAGGCTGCAAGTCGGGCCATAGTCCAATTCTTGGAAATCAATCAGAGTGAAGAAGCCAGTAGAGGTTGGATGCTTCTGACAACAATTAATTTGTTAGCATCCTCTGGTCAGGTAAGTTCTTGGTTTTCATGTTTGAAACATCTTTTTATCCTCTTGGGATTTTGTGAAATTAAATTTATCATCATACCCAAATAAGATTTTATGATAATCTGTGTATTCTTCTAATTCTTCTTACACATTATTTCGTGCTTCTCACAACATCTCTATAAGGAGGTTATTAATGTTTCCATTTTACACATGAGGAAATGCTTAAATTAGAACAGTGTTTTCCATCTTTGTCACATCATAGCACACATAGAGCATGGTACCATTTGTACAGCACACTGGGCAAAAAGATGGGCTACCTGTGGCTGGAGGGAAGTAACCCAGGAACTGCATTTCTGTAACCCATGTTAGGGAAACTTTGACTTGGAAGAGTCATCTAAGATTCATCTAAGGTCACTTAGCTAATAAGGAATAAGTGACATGGAAAATACTTTAACATTTTTCTAACTTTTATGCAAAATAAGGAAATATTGTCATTTTCAGGATAATACATATTTCCTTCCTACTTGATTTTTTCTGGAGATTGCTTTTTTTCCCTTTAAATCAGCTTTAAGCATCTGTCATGATACATATGGCATGTAGTCATTTATGCTGTTTGAATACCCGATTTGTGACCTGTGATGTTTTGGGGATGAAGGAAGTTTATTCAGCCTTCTAAAATCCAGAGTATAATTACCTTCAAAGTCCACACCAATCTTGAGAATGACTATTGTCTAAATTACTATGGACTTTCAAATACCTCATGGAATTTACAAAAGTAAATGTGACACCAATCATACTACCGTCACAGGCCACAGGAGAAACAATGCATTTCTTAGTAACCATATCCTGAAACCAGTTACTAGCCTAAAGTAAGCAGCACTTGAATTTTTTTTCTTTGGAATGGCCTGTTTCCTTTTTCATTTGCTGGGATTTTGTTTTGTTTTGTTATTTATTTATTTTATTATTTTATTTTATTTTAAATTTTTATTTTATATTGGAGTATAGTTGATTTACAATATTGTGTTATGTTTTGTTTTTTAAATCAGAAAACGAATAAGACCAACTTGTCCTGATTTACCTGGGACTATCTGAGTTTTGGCATAGAAGGCCCACATCCCAGGAAACCCCTCAGTCCTGGGCAAATGGAGATGTTTATTCACCCTAAGTACTAAGTAACCTTCAGATAGTCCTAAAGTAGACCATTGTTTTCATGTATCTGTGGCCATATCAAGTGACTATCAAAATACCAATTCTACTTGCTATCGATGGTAGCTATAAATGCCTCTACGTTACTGTACCAAAGTTTGGTTTGGCTTAGAACAATACATAAAATAATAGTGTTTAATTGGAATATTTCTAAGTTTTATTCATATTTTCCGTAGATGCACTGTTTTTCTTTCTCTCTTGTGAGCATAGACTGTGTCATACCATAACACCTAGAACATGGTAGAAAATCAGTAAATGTGTATTAACTTAAATGTGCACAAATGGATAGACCAATTTAAAAGCATAAGAAAAGAATCAGGAGAAAAGAATCACTTAAAAAAATTACAAATGTTGCCGATTACCAGTTTGGATACCCATTTGTACTTTTAATCTATCCGTTATAAGATGAAAATGAAAAATCATATATTTTTCTTAATATGAAGGGACAGCTAGTAATAATCTAACTGGAAAAAGACATTTTAAAAAGAAAACTCAGTGTTATGTTTTGAGCTGATTTTCTTGTTTGCATGCTATCTTCTGTTGGCAGCAGTGAGATAGAGATGACAAAAACATGGTCCTGAATCAACATGTAGATGACAGAGATGAAGTGGATGAAGATAATACCATAAAATGCAATAATGGGCTATATGTAGTACTATGAAAATAGAAATGGAGTTGTAAATTTTGTAGGTGAGGGTAGGAAGAAAGATGAGGAATTAAAGAAAGTTTCAGGCATGAACAGACATTTAAATTGAGAGTCAGATGGAGACATGGGGTGTCTAGAAACAATAAATGGTAGATGAGAACTGCAGAGAGCTTTTGAGTATTAGAGGAGGGAAATGATAGTGGATATGTAGAAAGGGGCCAGATCTTGGAAAGGACTGTTGCTTAGGCGCTCTCTTCTCCCCGTCTCCCGGCTACTGCATTAGTTCAGGCCCGGCCGCTCTTACCGTTTTCTGTACTAGTTTCCTAATTGCTCTTGCCTTCCTGCTCTTTAGTCTGTGGTCTATACTGTCACCAGCTAATTTTCTAAAATCTGATTCTATGACTCCTTTGTAACACTTCATTGGGTCTCCAATCCCAGCAAAATAAAAATAAAACTAAAATGGGAGACCACACGCATAGGTCATTGAGCATGTATAAACTGGTGGGCCACTTAACCCACTCTCTAACCCCAGACAGGGTATATAAGTGATGAGCCTCAGTTGCTCCCTTTGTACAGTAAGGAGCATATAGTAATAAAATCTACCTTGTAGGGATGACTTGAGAAGTAGGTGAGAGCATGTATTTAAAGTGCTTAGCTTTATGCCTGTTATATAATAAACACTCATTACAGATTAGACATTATTATTGTGGCTTTTCAGGAGTCAGCAGTTTTGGACTCAGGTTCCTGAAACATTCTGTACCATATGGCCTAAGCTCCTGTGTATCTTCCAGGTGATCTTTCCCCTGTTGTTTTAATTCCTACACTTTGCCATTCTACTCCTGGCAGTGGTGATCATTCCCTTTTATATTAGCCTGAATGTACTACCATTGATACACACAAGAGATTAAATCATAGTTATTAACAAACCTGCCTCTGCTCTAGACTACAGTCTTCTGAAGGGCAGGGATCCTTCATCATTGCATGCCGAGCTCCCAACACACTGACTGACACACCCTAGGCATTCAGGAAATGTTTAATGTCAAAATTAATAAACAGATCAACAGATGATGCTAACCTGTTGATCTCCAGCATGGAAAAACTTTCTATTCCAAACTGTACCATGGAAAGATTTTTATAATTATTATAGCATATTTCTTAACAGTGCTGAAATGTTCACCATAGGAATGTCTAAAATTTCTTCCTTTAGTAATCTTTGAAAATAATGTAGAAATTTTTTTGTGTCAGTGATGGCTATATCCTTCAAGTGCCCTTCCAACCCTAAGAATCTACAATAAAAATAAAAGTGATAGTAAGGCAACTACTAATATATAGTTTAGTACTCAATGTATCTTTGCATTTGTTATATAACCCTCATATTAACCCTAAGCAATGTGTACTATTATATCCATTTTATAGGAGGGAAAGGTGAGGCCTAACAAAATTAGTTTGCCTAATAAGTTCATGGTTAAAATCTTTTCTAAATCCTAAAGGTTATGTTCTTTGAAACATGCTGCCTCTTAATAGTCAACCTAATAAATACCTTACTAAATAACACACTTCTCAATATTTGGTTACAACAAATTTGTCCAAATAGGAAATATGTATTTGTCAGCATGGAGTCATTTTAATTTTTTTTCAGGCATTTAAAAAGTTATTTTGATACATAATTTTCTGGCTTAAAATTTGAGCTTACTTAGCTGTACCAAGTACAGTTATGTCTGTCTGTCTATCTGTCAATTCACTTATTTATCGGTTTGTTTTCCAGAAAACCGTGGACTGCATGACAACGATGTCAGTGCCTTCCACCCTGGTTAAGTGTTTATATCTGTTTTTTGACCTCCCACATGTGCCTGAGGCAGTTGGAGGTGCACAGAATGAGCTACCTCTCGCAGAACGTCGTGGACTACTCCAGAAAGTTTTTGTACAGGTATGGAAGGTGCTATTTGCCTGGCCATCTGTACCACTCTATTTAAAGTGTAACAGGTACACTCCTTAAATAGATGTCCTGCCTATTCCATTTTCTGTAGTATTTCATGCTGTTTATTATAAGTTCACTTTATCTCATCTGTCACATTTCTTGAATCTGCACATTTCTTTTGAAGAATATTTGGATGAGGGATTAACAAGTTTGTTTCTCTGAACAGAGGTTACCTTTGATACAGCAAAAACATCTCTAAAATGAACTAAGCAAGGAAAACTTTTATTGACAATATAATTAAGTTTTGCATAATATTTCTTCTAATGTCAAGAAATTCTGTTTTGTTGCTGTCTGTATATAGGAAGTCCTTAGCCTATAAATATTTAGCTTAGAAAAGAGTTTATTTTAGTGGCTGCTGCCACCTCCTCTCCTCCCTGCCTATAAAGCCCTTCTTTCCCACTGTTGCCACTCTTCTTTTAATAGCATTAGCAGATTAAGTATACCTTTGTTAGCTAGCCTGGAAATATTGTCATCATTTTGATATCCTTTCTTGGGAGAAAATTTTCAAAACAAGCAAACTACAAACATTTAGAATATAATCTGTCCACGTAAAAATACATGTTTGACACAAGACGATAGATACTGCATGGTTCCATTTATAAGTAAAGTGGTCAAACTTTTAAAAGTAGAGTGTTGGTTGCCAGGGGCTGGGAGGTGGGGAAAAGAAAGTTGTTGTTCAGTGTTACAGAGGTTCAGCTTTGCAAGAGGAAAATGTTCTAGAGATGTGTTGCACAGCAATGTGCATGTAGTTAACACTACTGTACTCTATATTTGCAAATAATTTAAGATGGTTAAATTTTGTTAGGTGTTTTTATGCCTCAATTTAAGAAACCAACACCTGTTTGAGTCCCGTTTTCTGAAGTAAGATGCCAAGGATTTTGGGAAAGATTAAATGAATAATAACCAAAGCTATGGTTCTCTGCTTCAGACATAGTAGACATGAAATAAAAATATTTATTTTTTAATAAATAATTGTGATTCCTGCTGTTGCCACCACCAGCGCCATAATCTGTGAGAGGAGGAAGAGAGAACAGAGAGGACAGTGGATCTGCAGTAGGTGCTGTAGAGTTGGGGACCCATGTTGATGACACCTGGTGTAACTGGGGTCGTTGCTCCAGGAATGCTTCAGGCTTTGTTGAGGTCTAGCAATGAAGATCGGGAAGAGGGAGACCAAGACGGTTTAGAAAGGAAAAGACAAGATTATCAATAAAATGCTAATTCAAAAAATATTTATTGAACGCTTGATTTATTATATACTTTTGTGCTGGTGTTTAGCATCCCTTATCTCGTGTTAATTTACAAGACAACCCATGACTTCAGAGCTTCTGTTTTCCTCAAAAATGATGATGTGAGTGAATGGCAGAAGTGGGATTAGACCTGAGGTTTATCTAACCCTTCAATTAGATTGGATGAGAAGAGCAGTGGGAATAAATAAAAGAGTAAATCACATAGGAATTAAAGCTATTTTAAGACATTGATGAATGGAATGGGTTAGTCTTTGCTAATCAGACTAGAGCCCTGTTTCAATAAAGCCCTTCTGTAGAACTAATTAATACCTTAGGCAATAAATGGCAGCTGAATTTTTTTTTCTTCCACTTTTGTTGAGCTATAATTGCCTTACAGCACTGTTGAAGTTTAAGGTGTGCAGCATGGTGATTAGACTTACGTACATCATGAAATGAGGACCACAGTGTTTAGTGAGCATCCATCATCTCGCTTAGACATAACGTGAGGAAGCTGAATTTTATATATTTAACACATTAAATAAGTAGCAGAGATTTTTTTCCCTAAAACTTAATTTTTTCTGTATCTGAAAACACTGGGTGCTGACTTTGAACTAAATGTGGGATTCATTTTAGTATATTGGAATCATTGAATGTTAAAGGCCAAAAGGAACTCAAAAGAAAATTTAAAGGAAACGCTTCATTTACAGTTATGGAAACCGATCCACAGCAGGTGCGTGGCAGTGGTTAGAGCCCAGCTCTCCCACCACCTAGTCCAGTACTCCTTTAGTGCATCACTTACCTTTCTTAGTTCCTCATTGCAGGCTGGACATTGTTTTCATCATTTTGTCTAGAAAAACAATGGACACAACTTACTAAATGTTTTCAGAACACATAGTGTTTATGATAGATGAAATCCCTATGTTTATATTTTGTGACAGATGGTTTCCTGAGACCTTAGCAGTTGGTACTGCTTCATGTAGGCTTTTTTTTTTTTTTTTTTTTTTTTGCATTTGCATTGATGTGGCCAATTACTGCTCTGCCACAGTTGGCTGGACTTTATAACAGAGTCCCTACAAATAGAAGTGGTTAGTGTAGGGGCCGAAGAGGAATGAGTAGACTCTTCAGTTTTCTCTTCTGTAAAATGAAAGGATTATACTAGATTATTTTAAGAATCCTTTTGCCTTTGAAGATTAAGAACTAGTTATCTTAAGAGTCAACATCAAGGAATTAAATCCAGCTTATTTTTGAGAACAAAGATTTGATTTGGAAGAAAGTATTTTATTTTCAGGTTTATTTTTATGTTACAGATTAGAGAAATGACATCTGTCCCTCTAATCACATGAGGGTAGTATGAAAACCAACAAAAAGTATAATCAACAATACACTCTTCTGAGCTTTTTTTTTTTTTTTTTTGCTGCAATTGATTATCTTTTTTTTCATATATCTTTTTTGTTGCATTTAACACATATGGAAAAAGATACACATGTTACATGTATGAATGGAAATTCGGTATCCAACAGTGTGTCTCCAGACATTTTTTTGGTGGGGGGGATTGCCTGTACTTACAGATTTTATAAATATTTTGTTGTTTCTCTGAATTCTTAATTTTTTTCCCTGATATTTGGCAGCTATGAATTAGAAATTCTTATATTTAAGTAAAATTTTGCATTGAAGGAAATAGGAAAAGGAAGACCTAGCTTTCTCGGACAAAACATGATACTTCAAATACTTTTTTCAGTTTAGTAGTTTCCCCACAAATATTAAAATACTCCAATTTTATTTATTTATTTTATAAAGTTTAAAAAATATTTAGATGAGAAAATTTAGCACAGAGAAGAAAAATTAACTTTTTCTGACACCAAATCGAGATTAGAAGTAAAAGGTCCATTGAGGGCAGAAACCATAGCTGCATTCCCCAAGTAGCAGGCCCTTAGGGCTGTAAACACTTGTGCAGTGTGTATTTTGCAAACCATAGGTAAGGAATAAGTTCTCATTCCAGGGTTTAAGAAGTGTTGAATCATGCTTTAGAAGATTTTTGGCAACTAGACATAACTGATACTTCTGAATTAAGATGATTTTTTAGTTCTAATATCCCCTTCTACTTGTATAGAAGTTGGAACAATTTGAGAATGCTTTTACTTTTAAACACCTATTTTTACTTTCTTGTCTCCGTAAAACTGTTCCTTTTAGAGAAGAAAATTACATTTCACCTATGACAAACTAAGAATTAAGGAACCAAATTATCGATAGAAAACTAGAATGCTGATCTTGAAAGTTAACCTTTGATTTATTCCGTTTCATGGTAGGGTGAAACAATGCAAAAAAAAAAAAATACCACGGTAAAGAGAGGATGGTAAACATAGAACATTTAAAAAAAAAAAAAAAGCTGATAAAAGTAGAGGTGATTAACTGTCTTAACCATAACACACTTCTAAATTGTGGGTGTCTTTTTTAATGTTGCCTAAGTTAGAGCACTCATCATTGTGGCTTTAATGATATCGCTCAGGACTAACCCTGAACTTTCAGAGTTTTTAATAATCAGATCTAGTCCTTTTCTAGCTCCTCCCTTTCCCCAACCATTCATTTATTTATGTACATATTTTGTTTGTTCTTTAGATCTTAGTGAAACTCTGCAGTTTTGTTTCTCCGGCCGAGGAGCTGGCTCAAAAAGACGACCTCCAGCTTTTATTCAGTGCAATAACCTCTTGGTGCCCTCCCTATAACCTGCCTTGGAGGAAGAGTGCTGGGGAAGTCCTTATGACCATATCCCGTCATGGTCTCAGTGTCAATGTGGTGAAGTATATTCACGGTGAATATCTCGTAATGTATTCATTTTAGGTGCTCTGAATTTCCTCCACTTTTCTCTCCTCATATGATGGGAAATTTGTTTTTATCTCTCAGTTCTCCAAAGATTCTATTTTAAATTAAAAGTATATTTGCCAGGAGAAAAAAATTTATTTTTTGTTTGTGAGGCATTTCAGGTATAAGAAATTCTCATGTTCCAAATGATGGATATCGACAAGAGTTAAAATAACTGCTTTGTTATGTAAATGATCAATTGTAATATAATGTAAGTTCTATGTCATAGCCTATTCTTCCCTCCTTTTTTGCTGAATAAAAAGAGTTTTTTTGAGAAGCTATAGTTAAAGTCTTTCTGAAGATATTTCATAAGTAGACAATCGGTCAGATGCAGCATAAATAAAATTAGGTAGATTGTTTATCAGCACTGAGGAGAAATTGTCCATTCTGTTTAACTCGTATATAAATATGTGTCAACTATCCCTTAAAGTGTCTAATTAGGAGAAATAGGAGACAGTTGTAGCGTCTCAAATAGTCCATTTACGTATATATATATAGATGTGTATATATATCTATATATATATAGATACAGATATAGATACACATAAACTGAAGAATCTTTCAAAATAATTTTTAGTACAACTATTCACTTACCTGAGGTCAGTGAGTCATTCAATGTTTCTTGCCTCCGTTCTTATGTTAAATCTTGTTAGTTTTTGTTACGTGACACTGGGTTTCTTAAGACAAATAAATTTCATTAAAGGTAAGAGAGGGAATGTCTTCTTTGAAACACCTCCAATCCCAAAAGTCATTATGGGGTATAAATGTGTTTTAAACTAGTAAATATATACTACAAACATAATTTTTAAAATTTTATTTCCTTAAGTATTTCTGTATGTCAGTAGTCTATATTCACTCTAATTTGAACTTTTAACTAATTGGTAGATTTTTCTTCTTAAACTTAGAAGATAGTTTTTTTATTTTTTCCACTCTTTACTATATTGATAAAGATCAAAAATATCATATGGCAGCAAGCAGTCATTTTGTTGAATAGTAAAACATCTAAATATGATGTAAAAACTGTAATAAATGTCAACTAATTTTTAACATTTCCTGTATTACCCTTTGTTTACTACTTAGAGGCAGAGCTTCCTCAATCAATTTGAATCTTACATTTGCTTTTAGAATGTGTAACATTTATCTTACAGTATTTTATAGATACACTAAAATTTAATGTTTCATTAAACACCAGTTAAGAGTGAAGGAAATTTTTTTAAGCAGTTGACAAATTATACATATATATACTTATTCAATTCTTTATTTTTACAGAAAAAGAATGTTTATCTACGTGTGTTCAGAATATGCAGCAATCAGATGACCTGTCTCCCCTAGAAATTGTTGAAATGTTTGCTGGGCTTTCTTGTTTCCTCAAAGATTCCAGTGATGTTTCCCAAACTCTTTTGGATGATTTTCGGATATGGCAAGGATACAGTTTCCTTTGTGATCTCTTGCTTAGGTAAAACCCCATAATTTAAGAATATATTTTAAATTTCTACTCAGTCTTTTCATCAAAGGAAGCAATGTAGTTTGGGGTTATAGGGAAGAAGAAATCAACCAATCACTTATTTAATGTATACTTTATCCTCTTAGCTTTAATCACTTCTTTTTATTCCTGTTCTGTCAAGAGAGTTCAAAGAATGAATTTAGAGTTAATTTGGAAAATGTAGGCTGCAAACGTGGAGTCAGTGGCTGGATGTGAAGAAGAAATCTGTTCTTCTTTAGTAGCTGAGGGAGAAGAATTTGAATGAACTAATTAACATTTTCCTGAAGTGTAAACTCTTCTCGCTTCATTATATTTTTGATTTTCCTTATCAGTAACTCCAGTGTTATTATTAATGTAGTTAATAACAAGAATAATTTTGTAGATTGAATGAGACATTACAAATGTATATGTAAAACAAATGTCACTCTAAAAATGTTTCACTAGCCTTCTTTTTCATCCCAAATGTTCCATGTATATACTGGGAAAATGGCTGGTTACAAGTTTATTAGGAAGAAGATACTCCTGTCTTGCTAGTTGTTCCTGGGCCATTAATTATTTTTAAATCATTTGATCTACTGTAAACCAGCACTATTTTGTAAACTTTTTATTTCTAACACCAGTTTGACCTCATTGCCATTACTTAATACTAGGCAACCCCCAAGAATATAATCTTGCATATATATCCTAATTTCCAAACGAAGACATATGAAAGTTTATGAAATAACTAATTCACATTACTAATTGATGCAGTCCTTTGAGAATTCAAGAGCCTTAAAAATGTTGACACTCTTTGACAAAATAATTTCACTTATGTTTATTGATCCTAAAGACATAATTCTAAGGCACACAAAGTTTTATGCATGTTAGTGCTCCTGAATTCTGGTATCTACTAGCTGTCCCACCTTCCACTCCCCAAATCTACGGTTGGCTCTCTATAGCCATTAAAAGCATATCTATTGCGAGTTTATACTAACACGGAGAGGCATGTGCATAACACTAGTTAATGAAAAAAACAGGTTACAACATTCTGTGTATGGTATGAAAATATTATTAAAACAAAACTTTTTACATTAAAAAAAGACAACTTTAAAGGAATTAAGACTTTTCAAAAATTGTTAGAGACTCTCAGAAGTTTATTTAAATGTACTCTAATGTGAGTATTTGAATTAATTAATGAAATACAGATAAAGTGTTACAAATCTTCCCAAGGAATTCACTTTTTAAAATTAACAGAGAAAAGCAATTATACTCCAGTAAAGATGTTAAAAAAAAAAAATTAACAGAGAAAATTTCTTAGGAAAGAAATGGTTGATAAGGTTTTTGGTTATAAACAGTGAAACTTTTATAACCTTAGAGCCTTAAGGAACTTAAGAGATATTTAATCTAATCCTTTTATATTATAAAAGACTTTCTATACCAAAGATTAGTGATCTACCTAAAATAATACTGTTAGTGGCAAAATCAGCATTTATCAGGTGTCCTGACTATTGGTATAATTTCTTTCAAATGCACCATCATATCTTATAATAAAATTTGTAGATTTATAAAAATAGTATGTTTTCATATAGGAAAAAAATGTAAGAAGAAACTTCTTGTAGTACTCTATACATTTATGTATTGCATATAAAATTGAAATTTTCTTTCTGTATTAAATTTGAAAATACAACACAAGAGAAAACATATTTGCTAAATCATACTTTTCCTAGATTGGAACAAGCAAAAGAGGCAGAATCCAAAGATGCCTTGAAAGATCTGGTTAATCTGATAACTTCCCTAACAACATATGGTGTCAGTGAACTAAAACCAGCTGGTATTACCACGGGGGCACCTTTTTTATTGCCTGGATTTGCAGTACCTCAGCCTGCAGGCAAAGGTGAGTCTTTTTTTTTTCCCCCCCATTCTGAGCCACTCAAAAGAAATAGAGAAAGAATGAATTAGTCAGATTTTGATTGCTCTTTATTTATGTTATTTATAGAAAGGTAATATGCTGTTTTTCATTAAAGTTGGTGCTTTCTATGGTATAATTTCTTGAGTGACAGTCTTTAGCAGATCAAATACTTGAAAATAATATGAAAATATTTTAAAAAGCAGTAAGATTTATATTTTAGTATTTCATTTTAATATTCAAACAGTTTAATAATCCAAACATGCCTCTGTCGAATGTTGACACTCCACACATTTCCAGTTTATGTGGATGGAACTTGATTCACACTCTGATCTCTATACCTATCTCTATGTAAGAGGTATATAGAAAACACAGGTGTACGTGCTTATATTTTATTTAAGCAAACCTAGGTACAGAGAAATTACAGTACATATTTTCGGGTCAGAGAATAAATTTTATAGATCAGATTTCCTAACTTTGGTTCTTCATCTAGTGATCTTTTACTAAGAAAATTTATTGTATCATTAATAACATTTAATTGTGTAAGAGTGCAAGCTAGTTTTATTGTTTATTTTCATTTTTTAAATGCATAATAACCATTCTGAAAGAATCTGAGCCCACAAGCCTCTAATAGTTCCTTTCACATTATTGTTACATACTAAGTATTCAATACAATTATGATATTTGCATGTAAAATTTAACTAGCCAAAAAATATCAGTATGTCTGGTTATTTAAATTTCACAGTACATTATCTATGTATTTTATGACATAGAAGCTAGCAGTTATAAATTTTTAAGTCAGTGAGAATAAATAGATATACTAGAATATCCTAAATTTAATTTACTGGAGAAAATTATATTGTAAAGTCACAACTTAGATTGAAGTTGTCAAACTTACTTCCATAAGATGTACCCTCAGTGTATAGGTTATACAGAACTTTTTAAATAAGCAAAATCTAGGAATATCTACTGAGCAGTTCAAGGCTTCATTTTATTTAATATTAAGGAACAGTATTAAATTAACTCTTTTAATTCGTAGACTCTAGATTGAGTATTCTACAAGTAACTCTTTCTATGAGTTCAAACTAAAAATAGCTCGGCAATATACATCCTATTTTAGATTTCATTGTTTCATTTGGTTACTCAATCTGCTTGTAACACTGACGTAATATTTAGTTACAGTAGTATAATTTTGTAATTACACTACTATAATGAGATAATTAATGCATCTAAATTAACCTTCCTCATATGTCTGCCAGATTTTGTCTCATCCATAACAGGGATGATACGTACATAACCTAGCACCTCTGGGGGTTATTTTGAGAATTCAGTGACATGTTTATGAAAACAAGGTTAGCTAGAAAGGACGTTGCCCTAAGAGTCAGAATTCAGGTAACCATGAGTGACCTAACCTTTCTAGATATCAATTTCTTCTTCAGAAACATTGATGTAATATTCTATAAAATGAATGGGTCAAGCTAGATCATTTTGAGTTTCATTTACAACTTAAAATTATCTCTTTCCCATGACCTACTTTGTAGAGTTATTATACAGGCTAAAGTAGATAGTTTTATTCCACATAAAGGGAATATGGAATATGTTTTATTTTTTGTCAGCAGTATTGAGGTATAATTTGTATATATTAAAATGTATCCATTTTAAGTGTTGAGTTTGATGAGTTTAGGTAAATACATGTGGTTGTGCTGTCACCACCATAATCATGATATGGAATATTCCCATCCTTCTAAAAGTTTCCTTGTTCCTTTTTGTATTCAGTGCCCCCCTCATTATCCCCTTGCCCTGGTAACCACTGATCTGCTTTGGTTTTGCCCTTTCTAGAATTTCATAAACTAGACTCATAAATTATGTAGTTTCTTGTATCTGGCTTTGTTCATTTTCAACATTTATCCATGTTATTGCATATATCTGAAGTTCCTTTTTAATGCTAGGTAGTATTTCATTGTTTAGATATCCTGCAATTTGTTTATCCATTCAACAGTTGATGGTGTTTATTTAACTGTCATGAATAAATGTACCAGAAACTTTCGTATAAAACAAGTCTTTGTGTGGACATATGTTTTCATTTCTTTGGGGTGATACCAAGCAGTGGAATTACTGATTCATATGGTAGATGTATGTTTAACTTTATGAGAAACTGCCAAACTATTTTCTAAAGTGGCTGTCCCATTTTGCATTCACATTAGCTATGTATGAAAGTTTGCTTTACATCCTCAGAAACACTTGGTGTTATTAGTCTTAATTTTAGATATTCAAGTATGTAATAGTATCTTTTTTTTTTTATATAATTTGCCTTTTTCTAAAATATTTCAAGCATCTTTTCGTGTTCTTATTTGCTGTCTGTGTCTCTACTTTGGTTCAGATCTCTGTGTCTAATGTTTGATAGGATTGTTTGTTTTATTGGAATTTTAAGAGTTCTTCAGATATTCTGGATAAGTCCTTTATAAGATACATACATTTTGTAAGTATGTTCTCTTAGTCTTGATGTGCCTTTTCTTGGTAGTATCTTTGAAGATCACAAGTTTTTAATTTTGATGAAGTCCAATTTATCACTTTTAAAATACTTTGTGGGTTTTGCCTCATACTGAAGAAATCTTAACCCAAATTCACTGAGATCTCCTGATTTCTTCTAGGAGTTTCATATTTTAAGTCTTACACTAAGGTCTATGATACCTTTGTGGGTTTTGCCTCATACTGAAGAAATCTTAACCCAAATTCACTGAGATCTCCTGATTTCTTCTAGGAGTTTCATATTTTAACTCTTACACTAAGGTCTATGATACCTTTCAAGTTAGTTTTTGTATATGGTAGGAAGTAAGGTTTGTTTGTTTGTTTTCCCGATACGGCTAATGCACACGTGCTAGGACTCTTTATTGAAAAAGATTATATAGCGATACATCTGGAACTCTTTCTCAGTTCTGCTCCATTAATGTGTCTGTCCTTAAGCCAATACTATTTGGTCTTGATTGCTATGTCTTTAAAGTCTTGAAATAGAGTCATTTAAGTTGTCCAATTTTGTTCTTCCTTTTCAAAATTATTTTGACTATTCTAGATCCTTTGAACTTCCATATGAATTTAATAATTTGTCAATTATTGAAAACAAAAAAAAAAGCCTGCTGAGATATTCATTGGGAGTACATTGAATCTGTAGATCAGTTTGGAGAGACTTGACAGCTTAACAGTATTGAGTCCTTCAATTCATGAGCATACAACTATCCCTTATTTGGGTTCTAGTATTTTCTCTCAGCAATGTTTTATAGTGTCCATTGTATAGAACTTTCAATTCTTTTGTTAAATTTATTCTTAAATATTTTATTCTTTTTGATACTGTTGTGAATAAAATTGTTTTTGTAATTTCATTTTGGATTGCTTGTTGTAGTTTATAGAAGAGATAATGGACTGTTGCACAGGAATGGAGATGAGGAAATACAGCTGTGATGAGGCCATGTTTATTTAACATTGATAGAATGAGGCAGTGATAGTCCTTTACAGATTTTAACTCTTTGGTCTGTACTATTTATAAGTTGGAGCTGTGTATATTCTGATATATTTGACACTATCATACTTTTTGTCAGTTATTTCTTAGGGGTACTTTGGGGAATATTTTCTTTGACTTCACTGGTTTCCCTTTCATTATCTATGAAAAGAAAATTCCTGTTACCAAGGAATTTTTACCCATTCATTGATAATTACACTTAAAAGAGAAAACATGAATATATCTGCCTTATATTGCTCTATACATAGATACAGTTTACCTACCTTATTTTTATTTTTACTGCTGATTTTAGGTCAAGTGAAACAGTATAGAAATATAAAATTTAAAAGAAAAAGTAGACTGAGTTATTAGTGAAGCTGGTAAATGTATCTGTGTGTGTATGTTAAAGCTTGAAAATGACTCCTGTTTCTATGTTATATAGCAAAAGCTTTTTATAAAACTTTGTATCCTCACCAGCAGATAGATTTTTCTAAAGAAGGAAATTAAAGAAAAATGTAGCAGTCCTTCTGTTTAATAACAACTCCATGGTGGTTTTTTACCTTAACTATGCTAGAAACATCTTTGCAAGGTTGTACTCTGTAATTCATAGCTCTCCATAGCTTCCAAGTTTGTTCCCTAAACACAGCGAGTGCTTTTAATACATGTTTAATAGAGAATATATCTCTTCATAAAAAAAGACCATACCTGTCTTTTTCAGAACTCTTCTGTGGCTTCACCTTTACAAACATTGTCTTGTAACACATTAATTCTCATAACATATTAACCAATATAAAAGGATAATGTATTTTTTCCTTTCTCGTATTTTTGTTCACGCTAGTAACCAAAGTGCCTTGCATTGTTCATCATGGGTTTACTTTTGAGAGCTTTTTATCTATTCTGGTTCACTTTGTATTGGATGCGAATGTGGCCAGGGCTGATGTTCAGCTGGCTTGCGGGAGTATATATAACCCTGAAGATTGTCTATAGCCAGCTGTCATTCTGATTGGTCACTCACATGTGTAATTCATTCGTTACTTTCTGTCTCATACTTCCTAAACATTTATTAATTTCCTCCCTTCTGGTAACAGCCCTACTGCCACTAGTCTAGTTGAGGCTGTGCAGATCACTCACCTGGATTACCGTAGGTGTCTTTGTAACTGTTCACCTTTCTATTCGTCTCTTCTCCTCAGAGCCATCCTCTGCAGTGTTGTATGAAATCTAACTCTGGTGACTTGGAATCTGAAAAACAATATTCAGTGTCTGTTTACTGAATGAACGCTTGCATTTCTTTATTTAGACCTTTATTCTTACTTCATTTTACATTTTGCTTATGCTTGTGTCATATAGGCTCTTTTTTCAAGCGTTCACTTTTACATTAGATTCTGAAAATAGGAAAGCTCTATTCTTTGTTGTATATACACTTACTCTTCTAAACCTTAGAATAATTAGTTTCTTTTGTTTCTGCTTATATAGACTTCAGAGTAATGAGATGGTGATTGTCATCTGTTAGAATGATTTCCTTACTTTACTCTTATTTTAGTTATTTGTGTGCTAAACAGATCTTAGTCAGTTAATGCAAATTTTGAAACTTATACAGGATACATCTGTTTAGTTAAAATATTAGAACATTTATGTGTCAATATTTAGGGGATATTCCAGTCTCATATAGAGCAATCTTTTAATTATCTTTTAGATTTAATTATGTTCCCTTCCCAATTAAATATTGTAGGAATTTAATGGCTATGACAGTCCTGAATAATTACTCCTGATACCATCAACACTTCAAATGTGTATGCCACTAATTTTGGAGTTAGAGTTCTGACATTCCTTTAGATCGTTTTTCCTGATAGAAAGCCAAATTATTAGATTCTGTTTAGTTTCATTGTATATAAGGTGTACTAAATTTGGAAACAATATTACAAAATCTGTTTCTGGATTAGTCACAGGAATGATTGAATTTTACATGTTAGTATAAGACTGATTGGTTATTCCGTTGGTTAAAATGCTCTGCTCTTGAAGCTGGTCTTGGAGACCAGTTAGTCTTGATGTTCCTTGGTCATTTACTCTGATCAACCTACTTTAACTCCTTACTAATGGCCCCTAGATGAATTGGATAGCAAGGGGGATTAAGGAGTAAGTAATGAATCAGAGCAGATTCATTACTGTAAGTAAAAAGAAATTACAAAGAGCCAAAATTCCTCTGACCACTGCATTTCTACTGTTATCTTTATATGCAAGGATTACCACATTTTACATTTGACTTTTAATTGTGTGTATTTTTGCTCATTGTGTTCAGTTCAGCTCTTTGGGGTTGGTGGTTAATATGCCTTATCTTTTGTCAGTGACATCACTTAAAACCAGATCATGAAAATTAAACTCGGAAAAATCTAAATTTTCCCACATTACCCTAAGTTCAGCTCTTTCTAACTCCTTTCTTTATGGTAAGAATTGATATTGTCATATAGCCCAAAGATGCAAAATATTGATTAGAGTTATTCTTTAACCTTATTAGTCACACGTAGTCAGACTTGTACATTTGTATGTTCATCAGTCTATCAAAGCTTGGTTTTTGACTACCTGCAGGTAATAAAAAGTAAAGATGTACTCAAAAAGAGCAAGCATCACATTAATAAGGAACTGGAAGTAAGGATTTGACATTTGGCACACATGGAATAAGTTTGTATGTTATAAACAAACAGAAAGTTAAAGTCACATATAGACTGAAGAGTTTTTAAAAATCTTTGCATTTTTCAGATAATGTCCAAACCAGAATTTCTGAGCAGTCTTTCTAACCCATTTTATATTTTTCCTCGTTCTGTGTTTATCCTCTTTCTAAAATGCAGCTGATTCTGTAAGGCTCTGTGTTAACTGTTTGGTCACTCTTGCAAATGCTCTATATTCCTAATGGTTGTGAACCTGGGGACAGTTTTTATAGACAAACGCTTGTTTTCATTTGCCTCACATATTTCCTATGTTAATTTCTTTATAATGATTGTCACTAATTTGCCTCACAAGAGCTATTATATACAGATTTTTGTTTTTTCCAGTTGGTGTGTTTGAAAATCAGATATTTATAAATATAGCTAGTAGCTGGCCATAAATTGCTTTAACAAATGTGTATGTAAACAAATTGCACTTCCAGCTTGAAAACAAAATAAATTTCCGAATTAAAATTTCATGAAAGTTCTAATGTTATAATTAAAAATGTAAAACTGGAACTTAGAGAAT
The DNA here is from genome assembly GCF_028564815.1 of Eubalaena glacialis. Taxonomy (NCBI): domain Eukaryota; kingdom Metazoa; phylum Chordata; class Mammalia; order Artiodactyla; family Balaenidae; genus Eubalaena; species Eubalaena glacialis. The sequence goes on along the minus strand of NC_083720.1, from coordinate 106,953,591 downwards.
TTTTTTCCCCTCCTGTTTTCCTGCTGCCATTTTTGCTGTTCTCATGCCTGTTACCTCTTCAGCCTGAAAGCCTTTTCACATTGAGAGGTAACTGTTCTTATAGTCAAGGTCAATCTTACAGATAATAAAAATGACACTCCTGCACATTTCCAAACTCTGAAGCCTAGACCTGTATAATTTGCTTTATTTTTTCTGAAACAGTCTGATGTTTCAATATATACTATTCTGGAATCAGAATATTCATAATGCTGCATTAAAAGCTTAATTAGTGTTATTTTTAATTAAATGACTGAACCTGTTGAAGACAAAGAAGACCTTTTGTGAAAACAGGATGTATTCTTAGTAAATAGTTGATAGATGTTACAATTCATAATCTGTTTAAATAGACTTGTTTTGGGACTTCCCTGGTGGCACAGTGGTTAAGAATCTGCCTGCCAGGGAGATCAGCTTGGTGCTTTGTGACCACCCAGAGCGGTGGTATAGGGAGGGTGGGAGGGAGAGAGATGCAAGAGGGAAGAGATATGGGGACATATGTATATGTATAACTGATTCACATTGTTATAAAGCAGAAACTAACACACCATTGTAAAGCTATTATACTCCAATAAAGATGTTAAAAAAATTAAATTAAATTAAAAAAAAGATATTATTTTGCTTACCAAAAAAAAAAAAGAAGAAAAAAAAAAAGAATCTGCCTGCCAATGCAGGGGACAGGGGTTCAAGCCCTGGTCCAGGAAGATCCCACATGCCACAGAGCAACTAAGCCCATGCGCCACAACTACTGAGCCTGTGCTCTAGAGCCCGCGAGCCACAACTGCTGAGCCCGTGTGCCACAACTACTGAAGCCCACGCGCCTAGAGCCCGTGCTCTGCAACAAGAGGAGCCACCGCAGTGAGAAGCCAGCACACCGCAACGAAGAGTAGCCCCCACTTGCCGCAACTAGAGAAAGCCTGCGTGTAGCAACAAAGACCCAATGCAGCCAAAAATAAATAAATAAAAATAAATAAATTTATTAAATTCCATATTTTAAAAATAAATAAATAAATAGACTTGTTTGCCACGATGAAAATATCACATAGCACTGACTTTTGTGTTCTTGTTTTCTATTTTAGGTCACAGTGTGAGAAACATCCAGGCCTTTGCAGTTCTTCAGAATGCATTTTTAAAAGCAAAAACCAACTTCCTTGCCCACATCATTCTTGATGCCATCACAAATATTTACATGGCTGACAATGCCAATTATTTCATCCTAGAGTCACAGCACACACTGTCACAGTTTGCAGAAAAGATTTCTAAACTCCCAGAAGTACAAAACAAATACTTCGAGATGCTGGAGTTTGTCGTTTTTAGCTTAAATTATATCCCTTGTAAAGAACTTATTAGTGTTAGCATCCTCTTAAAATCTAGCTCTTCTTACCACTGTAGCATTATTGCAATGAAAACACTTCTTAAGTTTACACGACACGACTACATATTTAAAGACGTGTTCAGGGAGGTGGGCCTTCTGGAGGTCATGGTAAACCTTTTGCACAAATATGCTGCCCTCCTGAAGGATCCAACTCAGGCACTAAATGAACAAGGTAAAGCATTTTCCATAATTTTATTTTTATTTGACAAAGGGGTTTGAGCAGGGTGTTTTGTTCATGTTTTGCCTGTCATTTTTTTATTGATTTGAATTACTTAGTAATGTGAATTATTATGAGATCCTTGTGAATGTTTCCCACAGGTTAACTTGTTCATTCAACCTCTATTAGGGAATTGGGGAAAGGCAGGGGGTTGGGGGGGACAGAAATATGTTGTGGTGGAAGAGAATTTAAGGTAAAAACTGAGGAAAACATTTATGATCCACGTGACCAATGTCTACTACTTTGTTTCTAAGAGGGAATAAAAAAAGCTTCTAGAAATAGTTGGGATGTTTAGGTGCCTTGAAATGTTTTTATTAATTATAGAGAGCAAATAAATATATCTTTTTAGTGATATTATGTATACACATATGTATTATCATTAGGTACCTTAAATTTGATGTTTTTCGTCCTTTCTGATAAATCTGTTTAAAGCATAGTAGTATCTGGCAGTTAGTATTAAACGTGTTGAATGAATTAATGCAAGTTGAATAGACAGCGCTATTCATAAACTTTTCATTCTCTTTGGTGCATTAAAATCTAGCATTCTTCTGTTGACCTCCTTGATTAGGAAAGCACCTGTGAGAAGGATACATTTTACTTTGATTGGCATTTTCCTTTTTAATATTTGTTAGGTAGCTCTAGCTTTCTAGCCACACCAAAATGAAATCTACAAACATTGATTTTGACTTCACTTTTGGTAGCTGGTAGACATGTGTATCATTTTTAAATGCTGTATTATGTAAGTTGTGTTGATGGTAAAAGTGATAGGAATTATTTTTTAAATTATTTAAAAAATCCTAAATCCAGAAAAAAATAAGCTTATAACGTCTGTGATTTGGACCTTTAATTCTTTTTTCCTAGGGGACTCAAGAAATAATAGTTCATTTGAAGACCAAAAACACCTGGCTTTGTTGGTCATGGAGACCTTGACAGTGCTTCTTCAAGGATCAAACACAAATGCAGGTAATTAGAAAATTTTCTAACAAATGCTTTGGGTGGATATTACCTCTGGTTTGTCTTCTGTAATGATTCTTGCTTCTGAAATGCTCCTGTCACTTAGAGGAAAAACTATTGATTCAGTGATGGCACCATCATATCTCTAGAAATGCAATACTTTTGATCTTCCCAAGTTTATGAATGACAAAATATATAACATTATTATTACTTCAAAATATATTCTTATATTTTATTGTATGCCTTGTGTTTGAAGTATTCTTTTTCTGTTTTTTTACTTATATAGTGCAGACTCTTCATCAAATAACTTTGCTTATTTAAATATTTTCCAAAACATGGTGATTCTCTTAATTATTTAGTAATTCAAGTCAGAGTATTATAATGTTACAACCTTAGGGAAATACTGAAAAGAGTAAAACTTGCCTCTCCCAGGTAAAAATGGATTCAGTAAATTTTTTGTTTATCTTTAATCTCAACTTTTCTTCAATCTTTTTCTACCTGTCATTAATAAACGGTCCAACTGTATTTATAAAATATCACACTTGCTTTTGAAAAAGATTACTTAAAATTTTAGCCAATGTCAAAAACCTTCCAGGCACCAATGTCAATACAGCTTGAAAGCAATAAGTGATGAGGAGGTGAGTTCGCATGAGTAGGCTGAGCCCAGATCATATAGAGCTTTTTTAGGCCATGCTGAGGAACTTGAATTGTATTTTAAGTGTTATGGCAAGCTAGGAATGAATGAGTTAATGAACAAATAAATGAACTAGCAAACACACAAATGCATGCCTATTTGCCTGAATGCGGAGGAGCCCAATATGCAACATATTTAAAATATATCGTGTGTCCTAGACACCATGCTAGGCGTTCAAAATGCAGAGATAATTCTTGGACTTACCTGGTGGTACAGTGGTTAAGAATCCGCCTGCCAATGCAGGGGACACGGGTTCGATCCCTGGTCCGGGAAGATCCCACATGCCACGGAGCAACTAAGCCCGCGCGCCACAACTACTGAGCCTGTGCTCTAGAGCCTGTGCACTGCAACTACTGAGCCCACACACCACAACTACTGAAGCCTGTGCGCTCTAGGGCCTGCGTTCTGCAACTACTGAGCCCACGTGCTGCAACTACTGAAGCCCACGCACCTAGAGCCCATGCTCCGCAGCAAGAGAAGCCACCGCAATGAGAAGCCCACGCACCGCAACGAAGAGTAGCCCCCATTCGCCACAACTAGAGAAAGCCCGCGCGCAGCAACGAAGACCCATCGCAGCCCAAAAAAAAAGGATACTTCTTGCCCCAAAGGAATTACAACCTGATGAAGAAAGATGTAAACACGTAATTGTATAAGTAATTATTTAAGTACAGTTTTGGTAAATGCCAGTACAGAGTTGAATGAATTTAGAAGGTAATATAAACAATAAGTATGATAAAATTTAATGGGTATGATACTAACATTTTGTCTGTGGTATCATAATCTCCTTATTTCCACTAACTAAGTTTAGTTAGCTGAAATAGTCAGAAATGTAATGAGGATGTACTAACAATTTATTTGGCAAATTAGCTTTTTATGACATGATCTAGAGTTACACAGGAAGAGACTGAACAATTCCGCTGAAGAGTTGACCCTATAAGACCAAATGTCACTTAATCCATCTCCCAGCGTGCCAGACATTTTCACAAAGTTCTTTTCTTATTGACTGTCTTTTCCTTGTTAAGAAAGATGTTACTAGCTATGTGATCTCAAGCACTTAAAATAGTATTTCACTCATAGTAAGTATTCAAAAAGTTATTAGCCATTATGATTGTCTAATGGGCACTACCTGACAACCAGGAAGTAAGTAAACCTGGCCTTCCATGTGCTAAATCTCAGGCACATGACTTAGACTCACTTCAAGGTTATAGAATTCTTATGAAGTTAGCAAATAGAAAGTCACTAAATAGAGAGAGCAGTGGCCACTTCCACAAAATATACTTGACATTTATTCCTTCAGGAAACATTTTTTGAAACACAGGCCAGAAGGAAATCAAATTCTAATGGGGGACCAAATATATAAGCAAATAATACTAAGACTGTTTGATACAAACTATTACAATAGTGGCATATACAAGGTACTCTGAAAGCATAAAGATAGAACAGTTACTTTGGAGGAAATACTAATTGATGATTTAGATCACTTGGTCCATTTTTTTTTATATACTCAAAAGATGGTATTTGACATAAGAATAGTATCATTCATGGTCAAAAGCACAGGCTATAGAACGCGCCTATATAGGCATAAATCCTGCTGGCTGCTTGCTAGCTGTATGGCGGACCTTGGCCACTCAACTTCTTGAGAAGTTACTCAACTTCTGCGTGTCTCATATGTTCATCTGTGTAGTAGGGGGTGAGGATTAAATAAATCAATCTACATAAAGCCTTTGGGACAGTGCAGTGCCTAATGCTTTCTGTTATAACGTTTGTCTTCTTTTTGTTTGTGTGCTCTACTAACTAAAAAAGTTTGGTTCCTTGTAATTTTTCTCATTGCAGAATAACTTATTCCATTGTTTTCTTGCTATCGTTTTAGAAGCCTTGTTCAGTTTAAACCTCATTTATTTGGGATATTGTTCATCTAAAAGCCTTTTACTAAACTGATTTCAAGTATTGTTCAGTAAAGCCTCTACATAAAAATATTGGCCTCTTTGGTATCTACCCATGAAATTTACGAATAGTCTAGATTTGGAGAAGCTGGACATGTTGACCATATCAGGACATGCTTTTTTTCTTTTTTCCTTTTCTTTTTTTTTTTTTTCCAAATTTATTTATTTTATTTATTTTATTTTTGGCTGCGTTGGATCTTCGTTGCTGTGCTCTGGCTTTTCTCTGGTTGCCGTGAGCGGGGGCTACTCTTCGTTGAGGTGTGTGGGCTTCTCTTGTTGGAGAGCACAGGCTCTAGGCACATGGGCTTCAGTAGCTGTGGCGCGTGGGCTTAGTTGCAGATTCTTAACCACTGCACTACCAGGGAAGCCCCAGGGCATTCTTGCATAAAGGAAATCTACAGAAAATTTGTATCTGCCTTTGCTGACAACCCACAGTTTTGTATTGTATTATAATTGTTAATTTAAAAGGAGATTTTTCTATTGTAATTTAAAAAGTGAAATAGCTGGGTGGGTTTTATGTGCATTCTTCTGAGTTACTCTTTCTACAAAAAGATCAGGTTTTAATTCATTCGGCTTAGAATGTTTTAAGTTAGCCCATATTGTTCTTTTTTCTCCTTCCTCCAAGGAATTTTTCGAGAATTTGGAGGCGCAAGATGTGCGCATAATATAGTAAGGTACCCACAATGTCGGCAGCATGCCCTGATGATGATCCAGCAGTTGGTGCTTTCTCCAAATGGGGATGATGACATGGGCACGCTCCTGGGGTTGATGCACTCAGCCCCACCAACAGAACTGCAGCTGAAGACTGACATCCTAAGAGTAAGTTTGATAAGTGTGTTGGTATGATTTTTACTACTAAAATCTGTGGCTGTTTTTAAATGACTTAAAACTATTATGAACTATTCTTGCAATTTTTCTTCAAGTCTAAAATTATGTCAAAATAATAACTGAAGAAAAGCCAGTGTCTCTAACCTGGCCTCCAAGGGCCCTGGGGACGACAGCTCTCTTTTCCCTCTGACTTCCTCTCCTGGGACCCTCACCCTGTTCCTGCCACAGACATGACAGGAAGTATAGCTTCCTTCTAGAATCATGTATTTCTTTTATTAAACTTTTGCTTTATTCAGTTAATTTCTCATCAATAATGAGAAATTTGTGTGTTTTTCTTTATGCTGTTGTATGTTTCATCCTGTTTTGAGTATAATGACAATTTTTTTTTTTTTGGCCTGGCTGCATGGCTTGTGGGATCTTAGTTCCCCAACCAGGGATTGAACCCAGGCCCTGGCAGTGAAAGCACGGAGTCCTAACCACTGGACCGCCAGGGAATTCCCATAATGACAATTTTGAGTGTGCATTTTAACTTAAAAGCAAGAATGAATCGGACCACAATTCATCTCTTAGACAAGGAAGATATCTACATGCATATCAATATAGAGGAACATTTGTATATTTGAGGGGATTGTTGGGGTAAAAACAAGTGCCTTCAAAAGTCGTTAAGGTTGCCAACTTTTTAAACATACATTTTCCTCCGTTCTTGGTACCTTTGTAATTGGATTTGTAAAATATTGGTAGATAAAGCCAACAAGAGGCAATTAACTGACCTGTAATTTTAAAACAGTGTTGTTCTGGTAAATGGTGATAACTGACTCTGAGACAGGAGGAAGACAGGAGGGGGTCCTGATATTGCTGCATTTACTGATTTCCATGGTGTCAGTACTCCCACTGTGACCTGTTTCAGGCAATTAATGTGTTACTGAATGTGGCTTGGGAAGAGGTGTACAGTAGCACCCCATTGTATAATATCTCAAGGGCACAAATAATCATAAAATATAGAAAATAACTAAGAAGTACAGAGTTTTGAGTATTTACTACTTTTGTTTTTAAAATAATTAATTTAGTTTTAAATTTATAGAACTTAATTTTTAATTATGGTTATGTTTTTAACAACTGGTATGCAGAATTCCAAAAATAAAACTGTTGGCTCTCATTACCGGTATGAGCTGGCTCCAGCATTCCACTGCTTTGAGGGCATGAAGTAGTGTTGGAAGGCAGCGAGGAGGATTTGGGATTCCAGTTTCAGTTTCCATTTTTGCTTCATTCAGAATTGCTTCTCACTGTCTCCATTCAGTTGAGACAACCACAGACCTATGTAGTTTAATTTGTAATATGTAGTATTTTATAATTCTGCCAGTGTACAAATTTGAATTGTAAGCATTAGATTTATGCAAATGGAGTTAATATGTAGCTGATGATTTTGTCTAATTAACCACCTAGCATCTACATCTCCTTGTAACTTTGGAATTTGCTACATTATCATTAATTATTGATTTAAACAGGATATTAAGTTATTCATGGTATTTGAAATTTTCAGATACTGAGATTATGCTGTGATAATGTCACAGTGCCAACAGAGTAACCAGTTTTGAGGCAGTAGGAGGTGAACTTATCCAGAAGCACACAACATAGAGTACTTTTAGACTAAGGATTAATAAGCACTGTTTTTCTGACCCCTATCATAATTCTGACCAGTGATATGATTTTGTACATATTACTTTGACTCTTAACTCGTGCTTCCTCATATATAAAATAATACATGTCCAGTTTTTCCCCAGTGTGTTTTTGAAGATGATGATGGTTATGGGTTTTTATGCCAGGCACTTTGCTAAGGGTTTTACATGTATTTCCTGTAAAGTAAGTTCTTATTATTGTCTAGATTTTACGTAAGATGAAACTCTGGCACAGAAAGGTTAAGTAACTGACCATAGTGAAATGCTTTTTAATGTTGGGGTCAAAATTTCCACCCAAGCGTTCTAACTCTAGCCCTTGCATTTAACCTTCAGGCTAGGTTCTAAGATGCTTAAAAATAACAAAAAGTTATGAAGTCTTGTTGTAAATAGGAGTTGATATTACAAGTACAGTTTATTAAATTTGAGAAGATACGGAAACAAAATGGAAACTTACTGCTTGCAGAATAATGGAAGGAATACACTGTATTTCTAAATTTTATTTACATATACAGATTGTACGTTTTCTGTCTTTTAAAATAATAAGGTATAGGTATGTACAGTGGAATCTCATAATTTCTAAAGTATCAATAGTATATTTGAAAAAGGTAATTATATATATTAATATTTAGCTTTTCCCTTTTGCAAATACTATTAGAAATATATGAGATATTTTAATAAAATGACCTTTTCAAATGTAATGACTGGGACGATTATAAATTGTGTCTTGAGCAAAATTAGGTTCTCATGGTGTTTCAGTTGCTGAAACAGGGAAAAGGAGCCTGTGTATCTGCAAACAGATTTCGAATTGCTCTTTGGGGCAGTATACCTTCATGGTTAATTGAATGAGTAGGGGAATCAGACTGCCTGGGTTTAAATCCTATCTTTGCCATTGTATAAGCCTTTGGCAAATTATTTAACCGTGTGGGGTCTCAATTTTTCATTTCTAAAGTGTGGATAATAATAGTGTCCAATGCATAGGATTATTGAGAGAATTAAATAAGCTAATGTAATAAAGCAATTAAAGAAGTACCTAATACACAGTAAGTGCCCCATAAAATGTTAAGTAATTTTATAATGTGTTATTTTTAATAATAAACTATGTTAAAAGTATGACAGTTCAGAAAATAACTGATAGTTATAAAAGATTGTTTTACCTGTTTGGCCTTAACAGCTATTCTGGGAAAGAGCATGCTTTCAGCCCTCAGGCCGCAGTTCACTTTGCAAGAGAGAATGTCTAATAACTCCTCTGAAGTGACTGCTCTTTCCAAAGCATCGGGATATGGTCATTTTATATGAATCGGAATACTTCAGCTCTTGGCGTCCCTGATCATCTCTCTAATCCTTTCTAGAATAAATCATTTTGTATACACACAGTCGTAAGTTTTCATGATCGTGTAAAATTATACTCAAATATGTATTTTACTTATTTAATAAAATTACTTTGTAAAAATCACTGAATTCATTGATGTCATTATTCATCAAATACATAGGAAAAGCTTTTCGGCCAGGATTTGGATATATCCATTATTCTGTCAAAAGCAATATGCGATAGTGTTTTCTAAAATGATCTTCTGCTTTTAATATGGCACTTTTTAATTAGCAAAATATTTGGCATGCTTCATAAGACTGCTTATTCGGTAAATGACAAAAATACTCATATCAGATGTTCACAGAATGGCATTCCCCTTTGACATTCATGTACGGTTATTTTTCTTTAATTTGAATTATAAGTTTGTTTTTGTTTGTGTTGTTTCTTTGTCCCCTGTAGGCCCTCCTGTCAGTCCTTCGAGAAAGCCATCGTTCAAGAACAGTTTTTAGGAAAGTTGGAGGATTTGTGTACATTACGTCCTTGCTTGTTGCTATGGAAAGATCTTTGAGCTCACCACCCAAGAATGGCTGGGAGAAAGTGAACCAGAATCAAGTGTTTGAACTTCTCCACACTGTATTCTGCACATTGACTGCAGCAATGCGCTACGAGCCGGCCAACTCTCATTTCTTCAAAACAGAGATTCAGTATGAGAAGTTGGCAGATGCCGTTCGATTTCTTGGCTGTTTCTCAGACCTAAGAAAAATAAGCCCCATGAATGTCTTCCCCTCAAATACACAGCCATTTCAAAGACTTTTAGAGGAAGACGTAATCTTGATGGATTCAGTGTCACCCACTCTACGGCACTGCAGTAAACTCTTTATTTATCTCTACAAAGTAGCCACAGATTCTTTTGACAGGTATGGCTCTGCTCTGTGCTCTGAATTAAAGGGTATACTATGTATGACTTCAACATTAAGGCTTAAATTATAATTTAACCTGAAAGAAAATGAAAACAAATGAATCTTCTCTCTCATTTACTTACCACTTTATTTGTGAATATTACTATTGCTCTGATGTTAAGCTTTTCAGCATGGACATCTGTGTATTATTTGTAAAACCAGGTTAGAGTTAGGCTCTCAATGCACTTAGTGGAACAGTTTCAATGAAGTTTACTTTTTTTTTTTCCCCCCATGTTGGGTCTCAGTTGCTACGCGTGGGCTTTCTCTGGTTGCGGCGAGCGGGGGCTACTCTTCGTTGTGGTGCATGGGCTTCTCATTGTGGTGGCTTCTCATCTTGTGAAGCACCGGCTGTAGGCACACGGGCTTCAGTAGTTGCAGCACGCAGGCTCAGTAGTTGCGGCGCGTGGGCTCTAGGGTGCGTGGGCTTCGTAGTTGTGGCGCGTGGGCTCTAGAGCACAGGCTCACTAGTTGTAGCGCATGGGCTTAGTTGTTCCACAGCATATGGGATCTTCCCAGACCAGGGATCAAACCCATGTCCCCTGCATTGGCAGGCAGATTCTTAACCACTGCGCCACCAGGGAAGTCCCTGAAGTTTACTTTTCATGGTGGTGTTTCCTATGTTTTCTTTTTCCTCTTTATTCTCAAGAACATTAGGTACATCCAGACTTATTGATATTAGTTATCAATAGAACATAGTTATGATTACATGTATTTTCAGACAGATGATATAGTCTCAACATTCATAATCATTCCTAACATTTTATAATCCTCAAAAAATGATTTATCTCCCTGGGAGACATTGATAGTTCAAGAGTCCATCAGATTAATTTACTCATTCCTTCATTAAACAAGTACTTAACAAACACCTATCGCATGCCAAGTCATCGTGCTAGGCGTTGAGGGTGCAACTCAGCACAAGGCTACTTTGGTTATATCCATCCTTTACCTTAAATACAAACACATAAATAAACCATAACATATCGTGATAAAATCTATGATGTGGAAAATCCAGGGTTCTGAGATCGTAAGTCTGCTTTACCTAAATCACTTATTTTCAGTTCTTAAAGTGTGTTTTCAATTAAGCTCTCACTTTGAAAATAATGTGAGAGTGATCATGCTGATCGTGCTGCTAATTTGCCCCAAGCATTATCACTTTTAGCCATTACCATAGTTTTACTTCATAAAACAAGTGAATTGTTTCTATAATGGCCCCATAAATAAAGCAAGTAACTCTATCGGGTAGAGCTAAAAGCTTTTATATCCTTAACTGTAAAATTATCTACTTTGAAATACCTACTGAGATGTTTCCTGTTTCTTAATATTTCTTTGGCCTTAGTATTTAGATAGAAAACACAGGTAATGTAAAAAAGGTTTTCAAATTTTCCCTGCCTTGAAAATAAAAATGCATATATATCCTTAACTTATAGAAACCATGGTAGAGTGTAGTGTTGAGGGAATAAGATGTTTTTTAAAATTAAAATTTGTGTATTTAGATTCAGCCTCTTTTCCCTTGTTTTCTAACTTATCCTGGTTAGTGTACCTTATTTTTAGTTTGCTTCCTCAAAAAACAAGGCCTATAGCACTCTGTTTAACAAATATGTTACGTGTTAACATGAATGAATAAGCATCTGCCCTAAGCATGCTTTTCTGTTTCCCTCAGTGCATGTGTTGTAGTCTTGTTCCTTGTTCCCGCTGAGTAGGGAGGACGTTCCCTATTAAACTTTTACTGGTATTTCTTGTGAAACTAACCGACTGCCAACCCGGTGTCCTGTTCTGACCTTTCTAAACCGCCCTGTTTTGTCGTCTGTAGTCGTGCAGAGCAGATCCCTCCTTGCCTGACAAGTGAGTCTTCTCTCCCCTCTCCTTGGGGTACACCAGCTTTGTCCAGGAAAAGGTACTGATCTAATAACCGAAGTCAGTCTTTACTTGTATGGGTTTTTTTCTTCTGTGCTCAATTATATGTTAATGTGGATTTTGTGCTTTGTAACTTTAATTATTTTCTTTCTATTTGATATCTTTGCTTTTGTTTTCAAAACTGTCAGCTTCTGCTGAGTATATTTATGAGAGTAAAATGTGTTGATGCTATGAAGATATGAAGGACATGTAGAATTTTGTCATCCAACCCTATTATTTGGACTAAAATATGCATTTTAGAGCCAGCATGTATTTTATTAAAATTAATTTAGAAATGAGGATGTAATGCCTCTACTCTTTAACTAGAATACTTTTCTCCTTTTTCTTTTCACTTTAAATGTGCTTGGGATCATTCTTTGGTTTTTAGTATTACTTCAAAATGAACATCCCAGCACTGGCTGAGGAAATGTGTATTTTCTCAATCGGGTTCAACCAGTTGAAGTGTGATGCTGTTATGAAGACTCAGCAGGCTAACCTTTGAAAAAGCGAATAAAAAAAATCTCCCCTAGCTCCTGTTTTCATCAGTTGTGTGTAAATCTCTTTCTAAACTGATGTAGTCTACCTCATATATAAAGCTTATGACTATAAAGAACCAGCAGTTGATTGACAAGAGTACAATTAAGATCCATTTGAGATTCCATTTGTGACCTGTACTTAAAAGGATCATAGTCTGTGCACTTGGCACCAAATACTCTTCCTGCCCCTGTTTTCCTCATAAGCAAGTGCAAGTCCTTAAGTCTTGTATTAATTCTCTTCCACTGTGGCTTTTTAAAAATGAATCCTGAGGTTCTGCTATGTTGTTATTTAATTTTATTTCTGTTGTTCAGATTTTGAAACTTGAACACAGTTGTGGTTAAATTAGTACTAAATTTGAAGTATTTGTTATAAATTTGGTATTTCAATATATTTTAAGAGTAATATTCATTAGGTATATAGGCTTATATTTTCCTTTTTCTTTTAAATTTACACTGGGGCTTACAGCTCATTTTCTTCTAGTAAATCATGGCATAGTTAACTGAATTTAGTATTGTTCAATGTATTTGTATTTAAAAACTACTATTTCTTTTTTGTTTTTGTAAGAGCAGTTCTTGATTCAAGATATTATGAAATCAATTTGAGTTGACCTAGTGTATCTTTCTGTTGCTAAAATGAGTAAGGTAAAAGGTATACTTTGTGTTGGAAGATTCATGTGTGCTTACTATCCCAGAGAACTACTGGATGTTAGAAAAATAGTTTCAATTACTAAATAATTTTAATCATTAAAAAAAAATCGTATTTATGATTCTATCATACATGGTAAAGGCTCAGAAATTGCTGTGTTTTAAATTCATTAAGTATTAACCAAAAATTACAGAACACTTTCAATAGGGATTCACAGATTAAGGGGACAAATATTTAAAAATCTATCGGAACCTACTATTTATTTAAATAGTAGTTTGACAGAGGGAAAACAGCATTTTATTCCATATCATAGTTTTTTAAGGCCTTCGATCAAAAACATTTTTTCATCTTTTGCAACACAGCTACATGTAAGGATGTCCTGTCTTTGACCTAAGGGGAAACTGTCACTGAATCAGCAGTTGTAGTTGAGTGTATCTTATCCATGGGAATTCTAATCAGGCTTACAAGTTGATGTTACCCCAAGGAAGCTCCCAGTGCTGTTCCTGCTAATAATAAGATCAGTGTTGACATTTTCAGCTTGCCATTCTGGTCAGGTTACATACATTTTGCTCAGTGATAAGAATCATAAGCTAATAAAGAAAACTTTTTTTACTTCACAGTATAGTAATTTTTGAAGTTAGAATATCTCAAGAACATCTCAAATTGCATCAGCTTATGGGCATCTTTTTTCTTGTGGCAAAACATGTTTTGTTTTGTTTTGTTTGCAAAAGGAAAAACCCGACATTGTGTTAGTTTTATGGCTTGTGGAGATTAAGGTACTAAGGAAATTTCAACTTGTGATACTTGTCTGGCAAGTAAAATCTTGGAGATTCTTCTCTATTAGAAGAATTGGAGGAAAAAGAACTAGGAAACCTTATTTTGGAAAACTAAAAGTCGTAATTTTTTTTCATTATTCAGAAGGAATAATGGAACAGAATTATGCTGAACAATATTCAATCACAGTTAGAGGAGGTGAAAACAAAATACAAAATAGTAACCAAGACTCTCAGAATATATCTGCAATAGCAAAAAAGGTGGCGAGTACTAGTTATCGTTCGAACATGGGGTCCATTACTTAGTGCCTATACACACTTGATAATTAAGGCAAAGCAAATTCAGAATTTAAATATTTAAGTATATATTCCCAAAAGAGGTAGATAAGTATATATGAGAATTTAGATTGAAATATTAAGTAGCAATTTCTTTAAGCTTTAAAAGTAACTGCAACATAAAAATTAACTAAATTTTGCAATGTCATTTTATCCTATCTTTACAAATGGTTAGGTCTTGGTTGGTAGCTACCCATTTAATAAGCTTACCACAGTCTCTAAATGTAAAAAGTGGTAATACCTGTGGTAATACCTAAGTGACTTAGTAAGAATTAATGTTATATAATGGCTGTTAAAATCGACCTAATTTTACTTAATAAATACCATGTTTTAGATTTCTACGATGTTTGCAGTATTTTTCTAGTTTGAGAAGAATAATGTAATTCCTACATTAGAATATTTTTCTATATAAGATTTAAAAGTTTACTACTATAATAGTTACATATTAGTAGAGTTCAGTTTCCAAAGACATAAAGGACTTCTTCCTAGCTATACATATCAATAATTTAAGTTCAAATTTATATTAAATCAGGCAACTAAGAAATAATTTCAGAAGGCCTGTAACTAGAATATACAATTAGAATTGATGTTTTTTCTCAAAATTGTGTTAGTTTTTGTGTGTAATGAAAACAATTTTTATGAAATTTCTTAATGGTTTGGAGTTCCTATTACACAATAGAGGAATTAGGAATCTTTTTTTTTCTAGTTAGGTCAAAATATTTTAAAGAATAAAGGGAGAAACATGGGAGGAGGATACCTGTTGTTAATAAACATTTAGAAAACTATTCTAGTAAGTTTAGAAATTAAATCTTTCTGAACAAAAACAGAAAAAAAAAACCAGGGAGTGAAAAAAATGAGTAGGTGGAGGATATGCTGACTTTAAACAGTAGAGCACATGTGTTTTTTTTCTTTTTTTTAAGTGAAGCTGAGTACTTTCCTAGAATCTCTGTTAAAAAGAGAATGGTACTTAAAAAAAAAAAAAAAAAAAAAGGCAGTGCCAATTCTTTGCTACTAAATCAGTGACTTAAAGCATCTGTTTCCCAAGCTGCTCTTGTGCCAGAGAGCTGAAACTGCGCTGCTCTCAGTGACAGAGCTCAGCATTAGACAAATTATGCTGAAACCAATTCATTGGAACAAAGAGCTCCCATAGGCTGAAGCCACAAGCATCTGTTTCCTTGTGCCAAGATACAAAATGTGCAAAACTCATGAATTGCAGAAGAAGAGTATGAAATAGACGGTGGAGATCACTGATGAGAAGAAATGTTGTGCATTCAGGGCATGGCTAGGCTTTCTAACTCATGGAAGCTTGTTACGTAAAATATCCCAAGTTTTAAAAAATTGTGAGTATTCTCAGTGGTAGGGAGGATAATGCAAAAGAGCTTGAATGTTGTTCCAAATAAGCTAAAGGAGAACTCCTTGATTCTTAATACATTTATTGACATGTGGCCAGGATTCTGAGCCAACTCTGACTCAGTTGAACCAGTTATAGAGTAGGCCGCTTTGATCTTGTTTGTTCTTGATTATATTACCCATGGTTTAAGGAAAGGTTAAAAACACATAAGAAATTTCAAAGAAAACACTCTCACTGAGGCACTTAATATAACTTGTACTCTCATCACAAATTATCAGAACTATCATCTTTCTTAGAGCTTTGACTCACTATAATTTCACCTATTCTTTATATCTTCTGTCATGTATGTTATTCTTTTTGTTTTTCTTTTTTTCAGTTTTACTGAGATATAATTGATATACTGCACTGTATAACGTTTAAGGTATACATCGTAATGACTTGGCTTACATGTGTTGCAAAATGATTACCACAGTAGGTTTAGTTAACATCCATCATCTTACATAGATTCAAGGAAGAAATGGTTTTTTCCTTGTGATGAGAACTTTTAGGATCTACTCTTTTAGCAACTTTCAAATACACCATAGAGTAATGTTAACTAGTCATCATGTGCCATTCTTTAATGAAACAATCCAAAGAGTAAGTGGTAAAAACATATAAGAGCCTAAAAGACTTGATAAGTTGTCTGTATGTGACTCAAGAATTGATAATATATTGTTTTTTAATTTCCCAACGTTAAGGTGTTTTGTAACCCACCCCTTAATTATAAGGCTTTTTTTTACTCAGTGGAGAAAGGTAGTAGAAGATGAAGAAAATGAACAGAGAATGTGATTGAAATTAAATACCCAATTACCCTTCTTTCTTTTCATAGGCATGCATATCATTCTGTTTCAACTCCCCCCGTCTACCCTCCTAAAAATGTTGCTGACCTGAAACTACATGTGGCAACTTCATCTCTCCAGAGTTCTGATGCTGTCATCATCCATCCTGGAGCCATGCTTTCTATGCTGGACCTCCTGGCCTCTGTTGGGTCAGTGACACAGCCAGAAGTAAGCTTGGATAGATTGGTTCCTTCCCGTCTTTAATGAGTGGAAGGTGTGACTGCATGAGCAAGGGAGTGGGACCAAGAAGGTGACATGGAACCTTTCTGTGTCACATACTGAAGTAGGTAAAGGAAAAAAACAGGATTTTCGTGTTTGAGTCTTAACTTTCCTAATGAGTAGTATAGATACGTATGTTTTAGAATACAACTCATTTGTTAAAATGCAGTTACTTCTGGTACTAAAATAATTCTCTTTCTCCTTGTAAATCCTGCTCAGCAGTGGAAATTGTTAATAAATAATACAGGAAGAAAAATGACTGAAGGTACCATTTTGAGGCTATTTATGTATTTTCATTTGTAACACAGGAGTTTGGGTGAACTGGAGTTTGGGTGACTAGTTTTGTTTAAAATGTTGTATGGTTTCAAAGGCCTAAAGTGTCACAAATGTTAACAATAGGTCATTCTTTAAACTGGTTATTTATTTACCGTGAAAAATATTTACTTTATACCCACTATTTCTATAAAAATAAAAATATTATTAGTTACATATAGTCATGTAATACGAAAGACTTGAAAGAAAATGGAGTCGAGCTAGGTATGCTTCTAGCAGAATGAAGACCAGAAATAGTTCCCTAGCCCTGTTCTGGAGTTGCTGTGTCCCTCTTAAGTCAGCTACTTAATTCATCTGAATGTAATTTGAAGCATGTAGAGACCTCATATTAAAAGGTGTGCTTCAACTCTTAAAAGGAGAGAACTATCACCTGTCTTATTAAGAATGCCCTGGTGGCATGAATTTCTTTGTTAACTCCAGCATGCTTTGGACCTTCAACTGGCCGTGGCAAATATTTTACAATCACTGGTGCACACAGAAAGAAACCAGCAAGTCATGTGTGAAGCTGGTCTCCATGCACGACTGCTGCAGCGGTGCAGTGCTGCACTGGCTGATGAGGACCACTCGCTGCACCCGCCCCTCCAGCGGATGTTTGAACGATTAGCCTCTCAGGCTCTGGAGCCCATGGTGCTGAGGTCAGTGTATTCTCTTCTTCACATTCAAATAAGCCACCACTAGTAATGGCTGTTTCTAGAGTCTTCATAGTCAAAGAGTTCTTGCTTTAATAAACATATATTCAGTTATCTGTGGGCAAAACCAAAACACCACAAAAATGGGCAAAATGCCCAAAATATCGCGCTTAGAAACAGATAAATCTAGTTATTAGTAGACAGGATGTTTTTGTCCGTTGGTCCTTTCTTCTGCTTGCATCCAGCAAACTGTCACTTCCCTTTAAAAATGAAGTCATGTTATATTTGTATGACTTGCATCTACTTTATAGATAAGAACATTTTATGTGTACGAACTCTTTTAAGAAACACTTTTTAAATTTAAAATAATTAGAGATTCAGAGGAAGTTGTAAAGGTAGATCAGAGAGATTCTGTGTCCCCATCATCCAGTTTCCCCTAGTGGTTACATCTTATGTAACTACAGTACAGTATCAAAACCAAGAAACCGACATTGGTACGATGTATCCATGTATGCTACAGTTCCCCCATTATTAATCACTTGTGTCAGATTGATGTAACCATCACACAATTAAGATGTCACAAAGATCTCCCCAGTGCTCCCTCTTTATTATCATATCCGCTTCCCTAACCCCCACCATCTCTAACCCCTAGAAACCACTCTGTTCTCCATCTCCATAATTTTGTCACTTTGAAAATGTTATGTAAATTGAATCATACGGTATATGACCTTTTGTGATTAGCTTTTTTCACTTGTTGTAGTGCCTTTGAGATGCATCTAGATTGTTATGTATCAAGAGTTTGTTTCTTTCTATTGCTGAGTTGTATTCCATGGTGTGGATATACCTTGCACAGTTTAGCCATTCGAGAAATAGGTATATTTGAATAACCTTTTTTAATATAAGAGAAACAGTGCTCTGTGTTTTAGGGATAAAACAACACTAAAAAAAATACTTTCCTTGAAATTACCTAGCCAAACAGATTTAATGTTTAAATCATCTTGTCCCTCCTTAAAAAAATACTCTCATGTATCTTGTCACTTTCAGCCACAACTAAGGAGCCCGCCTACTGCAACTAAGGCCCAGTGTAAATAAATAAATATATATATATATATTTTTAAATAAATAAAATAATTCTTTTCTGCTGTTAAAGTACTCCTTTTTCATAAAACTTTTGGAACTTTCTTAAAAATGATTGGACTCTATTTGTAATTTATATTTTTTAACTGACCCCAAGCTAAGAAAAACCTCTGTGGTTAACGTTTGTTAAACAGTATTGTACAGGGCAGTGTGCCAGGCCTTAGTAATAGCAAGATGAATGAGACAGTCTCTACTCACTTTGTCACATTATGAATATATTCAGAGACCTAAAGTTTTGAAAACAGCATGGAGATTTTCCCATGATCCTTTTTGATGATCTGCTCCTTTAAAAGTAGAGAGACTGAATGAGAAAAAGAGACTATCTCATACCTAATACTTGTGTTTTACTAAATAACTTGTACCGCCTACTTAGATAAACAGAGGAAGCAGTGGAAACCAACCATTGGGACATGCTCAGTTTTCACAGTGCATGAATTAGGTGAATGCAAAGGTCACCTGATGGTACAGGCACCTAGCTGCTGACAAGCCATAGATTATGAGCTAATTGTGTATCACACTCTATGTGAAAAACTGGCAAAGGGTACCTGACCTTTAAATATTTGTTTTTTCTGCTGTAGGGAATTGAAACTTCAGAGAAGTATTCTTTTTTTTATTTTTTCCCTTTACATGATGCTGTAAATGACTGCATATAAAGGGCTTCTGTCTTTGTCACCCCTGACAGTTCACTGTATTTCTGCCCGTCACGTTCCAGGAGAGCGTGCTCCTCAGGTTTCCTTTGTAACTTTTCACAATATTTGGTGCTCTTTTCACTGCCTGGTGAATTGAAACATAAAATTAGCATTGTAGGGCTTCCCTGGTGGCGCAGTGGTTGAGAATCTGCCTGCCAATGCAGGGGACACGGGTTCGAGCCCTGGTCTGGGAAGATCCCACATGCCGCGGAGCAGCTAGGCCCGTGAGCCACAACTACTGAGCCTGTGCGACTGGAACCTGTGCTCCACAACAAGAGAGGCCGCGATGGTGAGAGGCCCGCGCACCGCGATGAAGAGTGGCCCCCGCTTGCCACAACTAGAGAAAGCCCTCGCACAGAAACGAAGACCCAACACAGCCAAAAATAAAAAAAAATAAATTAATTAATTAAAAAAAAAATTAGCATTGTATAATAACTGTTCAGATTGCTTTAGTATTTTTAATTAGTCTGTGATAATTCATTAAGTCACATTTTTTGTGTGTTTAGTTTATGAATTATACAATGTTCCCAATCAAGGAATAACTTTGCTTTGTCTCTTCTTTAGGGAGTTTTTACGTTTGGCAAGTCCATTAAATTGTGGTGCCTGGGACAAAAAACTGCTAAAACAATATAGGGTCCACAAACCAAGTTCACTGAGTTATGAGCCAGAGATGAGAAGTAAGTTGACCTTTGAAGTTCCCTTTTTTGGTTTATCTTATAAATGAAAATCATGTAGGGGAAGAAAATTATTTCAAGAAGTTCGACTGTAAAAGAAAAGAAAGGGAAGGGTTTGTTGTTGTTTTTCGTTTGTTGTTATTTAAATAGAAAAACGTAAGATCTCATTGTTTGACTGGAGAAGCGGGCAGATGGGGGTGGCAAAGGAATCAGTGATACAAGCAAGATCCAGAGGAGGTGAGACCTATGTGCAGGATAACCCTTGGCTTGGAAGGGGGAATACCTCTTTCTCAGAAGATCCATAATTTCTTTACCTTTCTCAATTAGCCTTTGCTGCCTGAACTAGAGTGGTTGACTGGGCTATTCACAGGCTGTGGCTTTGCAGGACAGCTGGTGCGGGAGGACATGGAGGACAGGACATTTAAAATACTAATAAAAGTAGTCGAAGAGAAACACCAAGGAGTATAGGATAGATGGGGGAAGAAGTAAAGTCAAGCAGCTAGTGATAGGCTGGGAGAAAAGGGATCGATCACTGGGCTGGAGAAGCATGGCTCGGCTAAAAAGCAAATGTAGTGAGAGAAAAAGAATGAAACATTCTTTGGAGGAATGGAGGTCGGGTAATGGCAATCAAAATTGGAGCGGTGAGACAAGCAGAGAAAAGGACTGTGCCCAAAATTTGGCTCTGGAGTAAAGTAGAGGTAAAGCTCATTGGAGGAAAGGTGATCATAGAAGGGAGGCGTTAGATAGGTTGTTCATGTGGACCTTGAGATCCCCCAGTGCACTGGCAAGAATTAGTACAGGGAAGAGGTGAGAATGAAATGCCAGCAATAGTAGATGGCAGTTTCATAGAGAGGTGTGTGATAGGATTGCTGATGCAGAACCTCCAAGGAAGAGAAGTTTTTTGCATTAGGCTGATGCAAGGATGATGGAGAGGGGGGTGTTAGAATGTAGGCACTGCCTACCCATCCGGCATAGACCATGGAGAAGCACCAGATTCCATCCACTCAAGAGCCGTGGGGAAAGAGTATTCTCAACAGAGAGCTCAGATGCCCTGGATTTCCTCCCAGTGTTAATTCTATAGTTTTGTGGGTTTTAACTTTACAATTTATTTTGTCTTGTTGTTAGCCATAGTTAAGGCATTTGTGTTAATGGATTGAAATAACCGTTACTAGTGAAGCAGGAAAGAATGGAACCTAGAAGAGTAAAATGCCTGTTCTTCAAGCATATAGTAATCATTTAGTTCAACCCTTTTTTTTTTTCAGGTGAGAATCAAAGAGATTAAACAACCTTCAACCATTATTTCAACCTTAATATTTCCTCCTACAATTTATTATCAGTGATTAGTGAATACTGTGTTTTGGAAACACTAAGGTCTTTTGAGTTCCAACACAGTTTTATTGGAAAACAGTATTTCAATTTTTCTTATCAATTAATATACATCCCCTGCATGTATATATTTTTGTTGTTGTTTTTGTACTTTACACAGTTCCTTAGAATTGACAAAAAATAGTTCCTTTCTCTAAGAATATTGAAATATTTTTATGGTTGCCTGACTGCTTAGGACACTTAAGAGGGAAATAATTAAATTCATGTGGTTTATCTTGAGAGGGAATATTTTCTCCATTACATTTATAACGTATTCCTGAAAGAACAGAACAGCTTGCTTAAATTTTATTTTTTTGTTCTTAAAATCATTACCATTTGCATGCATATAGGCATTTTTAAATTCAAGTATTTTTGTGATCACGTGTCTAATTTTAATAGCTACAAGGGAAGAATTAAAAATGGGGAGAAAATGAGAGAAGCAAGTTTCTGCTATTTAGCTGTGATTTTTTTTTAATAAGAAAGATGACCTGTTTCTTTCCATGATAATACTTCTCAAATATTTTGTTTTCTTCTCAAAGAGAAATAATAAATTACTTTGTGAAATGAAAGTATAGTCTGGTTTTTATAAGCATCATTAAGTGTAGCTTATAATTAAATTTTACTGTAGCAGTGGCTTGGATAGTGGTCATTGGTGATTTTTATTCTTTTTCTATCTGATCTTTACTTGCACTCTGTAGTTTCCAACATTTCTGCAATGTGTTTATTACTTTAGTAATAAATATAAAGTAAAAACATATGATATGTAAGTTTTTAAGTGAACATAAAGTACATTAAAACTGGATAATAGCTTTGGAGTTTAAAAATAAAATTATTGTATATATTGAAACTGAAGAGTAGTATTTAAAATTAATCAGCCTTGTTAAAGTCACTGTTTTAGAAATCTATATGATATTTTTCCCAAGAGATTTTCTTTGACTTACAGGTAGTATGATCACATCTATGGAAGGTCTGGGTTCTGATAATGTCTTCAGCTTACATGAAGATAACCATTACCGCATAAGCAAGAGCCTAGTGAAATCTGCAGAAGGAAGTACTGTACCCCTGACCAGGGTGAAGTGCCTGGTCTCCATGACAACCCCACATGACATCAGACTTCATGGGTCATCAGTTACTCCGACTTTTGTTGAATTTGACACATCCCTTGAAGGGTTTGGGTAAGAAGTTTGCCAAGTAGCCAAGCTATTGTATTTCCTGCCTCAGTCTTGCCTTTGAGAAATAGATCTTTGGTTTTAAATCTACTTGATTAAAATTTAGTATATGCTATATATTTTCAAATGATTGAGTTCCTTGAGCATGTTAAGATTTTTGGATTTAATTGTTTTTAATTATTTATTATGCTAAATAAGTTGATATGGTATAGGAGTCAGCAATCTAAGGTGCACGGTCCAAATCTGTTTTTGTAAATTCTCTTTTTTTCTTTTTTTGTAAATAAAGTTTCATGGTAACATAGCCACATTCATTTATGTATATGTATTATCTATGGCTGCTTTCATGCTAGACTGCAAAGTCATGATGGAGGCTATCTGGTCTGCAAAGCATAAAATATTTATGCTCTGGCTCGCTCTAGAAAATGTTTGTCAACCTCTGATTTAGTACAATAAAGTTACAGATAATATGCAAATTACAATTAGATTAAAAGCTCTTTGGCTAGGTTTTGTCCTTTTTTCTCTCAAATTACCTAACTTAGTATCTTATACATTATAAGTATTAGTATTTTATACATTATAAGTATTCAGTTACTATCACATTAAATGAATAAATACTTTGAAGTGGCAGAAAAACTTTAATAGCAGAAGTAACAAATAAAGAATCTAGGGAGTTCCCTGGTAGCCTAGTGGTTAAGATTCCGGGCTTTCACTGCCTTCGCCCGGGTTCAATCCGTGGTTGGAGAACTGAGATCCCATAAGCCACATGGCCAAAAACAAAAAGAGAGAGAGATTCTCCTCTGCTTATAAAAAATAAGTTAAAAAAAAGTTCTATAATAAAGTATATTAATCATTTAAAAGAATCTATAGCGAATCTAGAAGAGTATATTTATAAAGTCTGTCAGCCTCGAAATGGACATAAATGCTAAGAGAAAAGACCTATGTCTATACTCGTTGTTTGTGGTATTCTTCTACATTGATCTAAAACTATAAATTGTATTTTAAGAACGTTGTCGCGGGTTAGTATCGAACAGTGAATTAAAACATATTTGGGACTGGGCAAAACTAATCAGGACAGTGTAACAGAGGAGAGTGACTCACTAGAAAGGGGCACAGGGGGAATTTTTCTGCGGTGATGAAAAATTTCCAATGTCTTGAACAAAGTTATACTTTGGTGCATTTTACCATGTGCAAATTATACTATGATTTTTTTAATTTAAATTTTTTAAAATGGAGATTTTTTAAATATATCGTTTGGTATTCTCACATAATTGAAAGAAGGGAAGGACTTTGTTAGGCATCCAGACTTATTCCATGATCTCTTATCTCTGGTTACTCTTAAATAATGGTAGTTTATTTCACTGTGGTAAGTACATAGTAATAACAGAAGAAAACAGTTGCTCTCTAACATGTACGTTTTCTTTTCTTTAACAGCTGCCTGTTCCTACCCAGTTTGGCCCCTCATAATGCCCCTACAAACAATGCCGTCACAACAGGTCTTACCGATGGGGCCGTGGTCAGTGGCATTGGTTCTGGTAAATATTACTTTCTCTGCTTATGAGATTCTTTTTTTTTTTTTTTCCAGTAGATTATATTTTATTTAGAGATTTTGCTTTTCTTGGCATCTTTTAAAAATATAAATATGAGTCAACACAAACTCTTTCATTGTTATTTTTCTATTTTCACTTTAGGTGAAAGATTCTTCCCTCCTCCATCTGGCTTAAGCTACTCCAGCTGGTTTTGCATTGAACATTTCAGTTCTCCTCCAAATAACCACCCTGTCAGACTTCTTACTATTGTTCGCCGAGCGAATTCTTCTGAGCAGCATTATGTGTGCCTTGCCATAGTTCTATCAGCAAAAGACCGATCACTGATTGTCTCCACCAAAGAGGAACTACTCCAAAACTATGGTCAGTATCTGTCTTTTTCTTTTTGCCTCTTGTGACTGTTAAAAGTAGCAAACTTCATTTTAATGGTCAGTTTTAAGGTCCAGCTGGTAATTCTTTTCTAATTTAAATTATTACAGAATAGAACAGGTTATATAAAATCTTGAATATTGTTTACCAGTGAAATTTTAAGGCACCTTCACTTTCAAAAGAGACTTAAATAGAAAACAGTGGAGAGAGTTCCTAAAATAAGGATTCATCTCTACTTGCCAAGAAATCACAGCTTTTGCTAGGAATGCAGGATGCTTGTTTAATATATTTTAGTAGGGATTTTCATTGGCTGTGAATTCTGCTTAACTCATGAATATTCATTGAGCACCTGCCTACCATATGTGCCACTCTGTGCTAGACACAATAACATTTTAATTACTTTATTCATCACTTACCTTCAAGACTTAATACAGTCCATTTAATAATCCTAATTCCCTAATTCCCTCCAATATGCCATAATGTTATGTTACTATACAATAGAACTTCAAACTCAAGGCATTCATGAATATCTTCTTAAATGATATGAGTAACATAAAATAGAAATCTCAGTTCACTGAATTTTCTTTGCTCTGAATGTAAGCATTTGTGTATGTATGTATGTGTATATATATATATATGTACCTCTTTTTTATCATCTGATTTTGTCTTTTAACTGACTAAATAAAATAATAGCACATATTGCTTCCCCTGTGGTTGGTATTCACATATTAATTGAATATGAATGTTAGCTCCTCAGTTTGATCGTAAGGCTTTTTGTCTTACTTAGGATTCTTCATCATGATCAGCACAGAGTTAGGCATCAATACAGTGCTTTAAAATCCTAGTGGATACTTTATTTGCCCATTTTGTGGCATTTGATCCTATTGATGTTTTCTTCCTAATTAAAACTATCTGCAGTCTTCAATTTGAGATACCCATTCCTTGTTCTGTCACTATTTCTCTGACCTCTCTTGCAATTTCTTTCAACAGCTTTCTCTTCCATCTTCCCCTTAAAATCAGTATTCTTCAAGCTCTTATGTTTAGTCTTTGTACTCAACCTGTTCTTCATGAGAAAACATCAATTTCTTTTAGCATTAGGGCTTTTTTTCCCTCAGGGACTCTGAAGTTAAAAAATTTTGATATGTCTGTGTCCCAGGCTTTGTCCTCATATTTTCAACTGCATATTAGATATCTTAATATGAATAGTCTTCTTGAAAAAATTCAAACTGTAATATCTGTTCTTAAAATCTGTATCTCCTTCTATTTTCCTGTCTTGGTAAATGACACCCTCACTAGCAGTTATCCCATCTAGAAACCTCAAGTCATCCTTGAAAATACCACCCCTTCTGCTAAGTCTTACTGTATTATGCCTCCTTAACATGTCTTGAATCTTCCTTTCCTCCCTATGTCCACTGTCATAGCCTTTGTTTAATATTCTTTATCACTTATCTGGATTTCATAGATTTTAATTCTTTGTTTTGTTTTTGTCTGTCTACCTTACTAGAACTCTTAAGTTCCCACACACAGTGTTATTATCTTTGTAATCTAGGCCCTGCCACCGAAAATAGTGCCTAGCATATATTAGGCCCACAAATATTACATAGAAGTATAAATGAATGAATGAGAAGAAGGAAAAATAAAGGAAAAGAAACACAGATGACTTGAAAGGGAAATAATGAGAAAAGTGAATAATAATGGAGAATTTGGAAAGGAGATAGAATTTAATGGAAAAGTTAGGATTAGATCTAGGGATATTTCAATAAAAAATGTTTTCTAACTATATCATTTTCACTAAATGTAATTTTCAAGACTACGATAGTCTATATATGACTAGAAATTATAGTAACATATACCTTAGTAATACAAACGATGTTACTATTACAAGCATCCGTCCTCTGAACAGCTATAGTCCATTAAGATGCCTAGGTAACTAAGAGCTGTCAGAAACCAGTTGGCTCACCAAATATCCTGACACACCACTGAATGCTGGGTATATCTTAGTTTAAGCCTGAGTCAGAATGTGAAGCTCTCAGAAAATTTTTATAAGTAATATCTTCTACAGTTCTCAAGAAGATTAAGTCTAATAACCAGGGAAGGGAGAGGGAACAGTTCTTGGTTTCACCCATAACCCTTTTATCTTTTCATTCTCATCCCTTGGTCCATAACACTAGACCTTTCAAAGCTATTTGACCCTGCTTTTTGCCTAGTTTATTCAAGTCTCTTCCTAATTAGGTCACCTATGGATAAGATGCTGTCTTTGTAGTGGTCTTAACTCATCAGTAGATGTATCTTCTGAATTGTCATTTAAAAATATAATCTTGGGGGACTTCCCTGGTGGCACAGTGGTTAAGAATCCACCTGCCAATTCAGGGGATATGGGTTCGATCCCTGATCCAGGAAGATCCCACATGCCACAGAGCAACTAAGCCCATGCACCACAACTACTGAGCCTGTGCTCTAGAGCCCGTGAGCCACAACTACTGAGCCCATGTGCCACAACTACTGAAGCCCGCGCGCCTAGAGCCCATGCTTTGCAACAAGAGAAGCCACCGCAATGAGAAGCCCGCACACCGCAACGAAGAATAGCCCCCGCTCGCCACAACTAGAGGAAGCCCGAGCACAGCAACGAAGACCCAACGCAGCCAAAAATTAATTAACTGATTAATTAATTAAAAAATAATAATAATCTTGGCATTTCAGTATATGCAAATATTAAGATTCCAGAAGTAGAATATTTTATTTGTAATTCTTTCTTCAAATAATTTAAACTTTTAATTTTCAGTATATTATATGTGCTTGTACTGAAAACCGGTGGGTCTGCTTTAAGATATATGGTTAACATTATCTCTTTTGAAAAATTTTTCTTGGGGTGGGGGAAGGAATGAATTTTTAACATCTGGATTTCTGCTGCTGTCCCACCTTCTCTTGAATTCTTATTAAAGATAAATTAATTTTTAACTATCTTAACATTAAGTTAATACTTAACCCATTATTTCCTGGCATGATTTGGCAATATACAAGGTAACAGAGACAAGCCAGATTAGAGTCAAGAGTGATTGCAAATGTTAGCAAATCACCAGAGTTGTCAGGTAAAGCAGGAAACTTGGACCAAAAAAATACCTTTCCACTCCATAAATCACCTCCTTACTACCAGCTATTGTTAGACAAGGGTCAGGGCAATACAACCACAAATTAAAAACAGATAGTTGCCCCCTTGTATCATTGAGAGCATAAAGCAAGAATAAAATTTTTAATTTTCTTGGTTGTTTTTCTAACCAGTGCTATAATCAAATGCATCTCAAACTAAGATTTTAAAAGACCTTTTATAACAGACCATGACAGGTAATAATCAACGAATCTCTTTTTGTTGTCTATTGTAACTTTATTTTACTGTCTATTTTATTTTATTTATTTTTTATTTCATTAGTTATTATAACTTTATTTGATTATAACTATATGTATCTTGAACAGAACAAAGCACAATGTATCCTAGGTTTTAGGTAAAGTTATTGAATGAATAGGGTATTTTCATTTACATCATCATCATATTATTTTAACATAGAGTCAAAGTCTAGATATGAATAATTGTTAGAATGAGGATGATGTTAAGTTTTTAATTTCTTTCCCCTCTTCATTGTAGTTGATGATTTTAGTGAAGAATCCTCTTTTTATGAGATTCTGCCATGCTGCGCTCGCTTCCGCTGTGGAGAACTGATCATTGAGGGACAGTGGCATCATCTGGTTCTGGTGATGAGCAAAGGGATGCTGAAGAACAGCACTGCAGCCCTCTACATTGATGGACAGCTTGTCAGCACCGTGAAGGTGAGCGTACTTGTGCTTATAAATCTCAACCTGCTTTTATAAGATAGTTTAAGGGTGGGTGTGCTTGCCTGTATGTGTGTTTGCAGGGGTATTGTTTTAAATTGCTGTCTTAATTTTAAGTTGACCTTCAGTACCCATTTAAACAATATGTGACAGTCATGTGGCTGGTTAATTCAAGTCACTTTATTAGAAAAGACTCGAAAGGAGGGGTTACAGGGTACTAAAGATGTTAGTGAATATGTCAGTGCTTGAGCCAGATTGTTAAATGCTTTTTCACCAGAGAGAAACCAGTTGGATGGTTGGAAACCAGATGGATGCCTAAATTAAATAAATTATGAACACAGTATTTTGTCACTTCATTGTTATTACTGTATGCAGTCCAGTAGATTCTGTGCTCCTTTAGAGCTGGAACTATTTTTATTCATCCTTGTTTTCAGACCACCCAGATTAGTCCCTGATAATAATAGTAATAAGGTGTTCCCTTATTGTTTGTTGAATAAATGAATGTATAAATATTACTCTAGATAGCTGTACTACAGTATTCAGAGGAGAGGCAAGAGAATTAAAGCAACCAGTAAAGAATCAGAAGTTCCTTTTGTGAATCAGGATGACTGCTACTAGTTACTTTCTAACGAATTGAGCTAGCAAGCTCTTAAAATTCTTTAACTTCTAAAAGATGGTATCCATTTTTATAGTGATATCACTTAAAAGAAGCAGCAAAGGTCTCCCTTTTGTGTGAATTGAAGTTTAAAAAGCAGTGAAATGGGCAGCCTTTTTGAATACATTTCCTTCCTTAATGATATTTTATTGTGACATTGTGTTTCAGTATGATAAACCCTAAAATGAACTCTGGGAATAGTCATTTATTTTCTTTGTATATAGGATTGCATTTGAAATGGGCTTGTAGATTCTTTAGTAGGTTGCTCCTTCATTATTTTTATAAAAATGTCCTCAACTTCTAGAATTGAGAGGTAGGAGATTTATTATTAATATATTTACATCGTCATCATTACTGTGCCTGTGAGAATTCACAGTCCTGTGAAACCAACTTTAGGTCACATGTTGGTCTTCATACTCATACTGTTAACATCACAAGGAGTTGTTCTTTAATATATGGAATAACAGATATGATCTGAAGCTAGGACAGTGTTACGACAAAACAATCTATGGGAATGTTACTCATTCTGTCAAGTGATGAAAGCTGCCTGTACTTCAGGAAGCAACTTGAGTTCCTAACCTCTTACACTCTAATTATATATTTATTGTAATGAATTGAATGATAATTTAAGCATCTTGTCAGTGTAATTTCAAATCTGAGAATATATTTTTCACTGAGATTAAACCGTGTGTGTATAAATTATAACATAGACTATTTTTCTAATACTTTTATAGCCCTTTACCCATTGTAAAACACTTTGCATGAATAATTTTATTTAACAGACTCACACTGAAGGTATCAGAACTAATTTCAAGACTGCCTGAATATCATAGTTGGAAAGCTGTTTTTATATCAACCTGAAAATTTCATAGCAGCATCGTTAATTTGGTATGCAAACCAACCAGATAGTAACAGAATCCCTATATTTGACTGTTGCCCTTTCTAGCGTTAGATAGTTTATCTGTATTACAGAGTTGGATTACAAATTTCCAACTTGCTGATCGGGTTCGAGAATCTTGGCCTGCCCTTATGTTTCTCTGCTCAACAGCTTTTGTACATTCATAAAGTTGTATGGCCTTGGGATGATGAAAATATACACAAAAAGTGGTTATTTTCCTGGTGAAAGTGTTTTGGGTTGAATTTCACACATTTGCTTTCATTTTCTTTATAGCTGCATTATGTTCACAGTACTCCCGGGGGCTCAGGCTCTGCCAATCCTCCGGTGGTTAGCACAGTCTATGCATACATTGGTACTCCGCCTGCCCAACGCCAAATTGCTTCATTGGTTTGGCGCTTGGGACCCACGCACTTTCTAGAAGAAGTTTTACCTCCTTCAAATGTTACTACCATTTATGAACTAGGACCAAATTATGTTGGAAGCTTTCAGGCCGTATGTATGCCATGTGAGTAACATATTCTTTGTTCATATAGTTGTATAAAACTTACCTCCTGTGTTATAGATGCTGCATGAATAAGTGCATATGTGTAGATTAGGTTATACGTTACATTTATCCAAAAAAAGGGCCTTTTCCTCCACTTTTCTTCAGCATGATACTATTGACCACTCACTCCTATTCAAAATGCTCTCCTCCACTGGTCATCCTATGCTTTCTTGTTTCTTGTCTTCATGCCTAGTCACTAGTTTTCCAGTTTCTCTTGTTGGCTCCAAAATGTGGGTATATACTTTCTAACAGTCTAACCCCAGCCTTCTTCTCTCTGTCATTTCTCCTATTACAAGAAGCAGTTTAAAGTATATCTACTCTGGTTAAAGGAAAGAAAGATGGGTCTAGAAAACACACACGTGTATTCTGTAGGTTAGACCAGTTAACATCAATTTTCCTCTTCTCTTTATTCCTGCAGTCCACTCCTGTTATCCTTTCTCCCAAAAGGAATTTAGAATCAGAGAGTTGATGTTAAGCTACAGTTCCTTTGTAGTACTCTTTCCAAATGATGTCTTCCATTCCCTTGTTCTCATTCTGCCAAAGTTCTCAGAAGAGTTGAGACAAATATGTTGTAAATGGTAATAATCTTATGGCTACGTAATTTCTCTTTCACTCAGGTTCTTGATTCAGATAGTGTCTGATAACAGCTAACACTGACTGAGCACTTAATGTGTGCTGAATAAGTTAATATGCATGAAGGACATAGCTGCTCTGAGCCCTTCACAAGTATTTATTCATCACCTCAAAACACTGGGACTTAGGGGGCTGTTGTTTTCATCCCCGTTTTACAGATGAGGAAACTGAGGTGCAGCGATGTACAGGTCACACAGCTTTTAAGCGATAAAGCAGAGGTTCAAACTTAAACCATCTCACTTTAAAACTACTTTGCCATGTTGTCTGGAAGAATAAAGAGAGGCATATATGAGGGCTCTCATTGGGAAGGAGACCTAGTGCTACAAAGCTCATAGACATTCCACTCATTTTCATTCCCTTGTTCCTTGGAACCAAGGGGAAGTGTTTTGTGATTTGTTTGGTAACAGTTAAAACTCTTCCTCTTCCTTTACATTATGCTGTATATTAAGTATATTTTAAGAGTAAAACTTAGGATGTAAAGCTTTATGACTGGATGCTTTTCCTTATTTTCTAATTAAAGAAATAAATGAAGAGCTGGAAATTAAATAAAACAGTTTTTAAATTTAGCTCCCCTGTTCCACTTTAAAAGATTTTCAAGGCTACCCATTTAAAAATGATAATAAGAATTAAAAAGTTGTGTTAGGATCAGGAGAAAAACTGACGATCTTGAAAAGGATTACTCTTCTTTTGAAGGTAAAGATGCAAAATCCGAAGGTGTGGTCCCATCTCCTGTGTCATTAGTACCAGAGGAAAAGGTGTCATTTGGCCTTTATGCACTGTCTGTGTCCGCCCTAACAGTGGCAAGAATCCGGAAAGTGTACAACAAGTTGGACAGCAAAGCCATTGCTAAACAGGTAAGCAGATTGATTCCCCAGTGGGCTGCTGCAGATTCTCACTGGAAAGATGTTCCAGAGCTTCCTTCTGGGCACCACACAAGTATGAGTGGTTGCTAAAAACAGTGCCTTTCATACATTGTTTTGGTTTATTTGCCTTTGAATTTAAGGCAAAACATATTTAGATATTTAGTTTAATTTGGAAGAGTGAGAATTCAAGTGCATAGTTTATATTAATTCTTATATTTTTATTGGCAATTAAGAAATCGAACTTTAGGAAACTAAAGGAAACAATTGCTATTTTTAAGGCTGTAATTTTTTTCTGGATAACCTACTAAATGCCGGGCACCATTTTGTTCATGACATAGCAGTAGATAAAGAGAAAATCCCTGCCTTTATTAAGGTTCTTAACATTCTAGTGGAAGAGGCATACGATAATAACTAAAGAAATAACCTGATCATAGAGTATGTTAGAAGATGAAGAGTGCTATGTAGAAAAGTAAAGCAGGAAAGGTGCGAGAAAGAAGCTTATAGTTTTAAGTAGAGTGGTCAGAGGAGGCTTCACTGAGAAGGTGAAATTGGAGCAGCCTTTTGAAAGAAATGAGGCAGCAAAGCATGAGAGTATGAAGAATAAGATGCATGTATGGGCAGGTGGGGTTTGCATTCCAGAATACAAGTGCTAAGGCCCTGAGGAAAGTGCATGCCTGCCACAGAAGCAGGTGTGGCTAAACAAAACAAGAGAAGGCCTGCGGGGTAGGTGAGGCAAAAGTAGAGTCACTTTTTCTGATATGGAGAAAACTATAGGAATAGTAGTTGGAGGGTGGGGGAGGTATTGAGAATTAAGTTTTGCAAAAGTTTGAGAAACATATTAGACATCTTAGGGGGGGACATCATTGGAAATATGAATCTGAGTT
Source organism: Eubalaena glacialis (assembly GCF_028564815.1). Taxonomy (NCBI): domain Eukaryota; kingdom Metazoa; phylum Chordata; class Mammalia; order Artiodactyla; family Balaenidae; genus Eubalaena; species Eubalaena glacialis. Next base: position 106,920,760 of record NC_083720.1, on the reverse strand, counting down.
CAGGGGAGAGGTTCGAATGCCACGGGTGTTCATAGGTGGTGTTAAGGCCACAAGACTAGGTACACTTACCAAAGAGTAGATGGAGATGAGGAAAGGTTTACAGACGGAGACCTGGGACATTCCAGTGTGACAGCGTTGGGAAGATGATGAAGAACCAGCAGAAAAGACTACGGAGCCAGCAAGAGTGGAGAAAAACTAGGAGAAACTGGTGTTGTAGAAGTCTTATTCACTGTGACAGATGTGTTAGAGCAGTCAGGAAGATGAAGGCTGGCCATCGGGTTTAGGAAGGTGGAAGTCATCAGTGAGCTTGACAAGACATTTTGGCTGATTAGAGGAGGCAAAGCTAAGGGGAAGGAAATCAAGAGGCTGGAAGGGAAAGGATTTAGGAACAGTAAGTATTGACAAGCTCTTGTGCAGAGGTTTGCCTGTGAATATATATATATAAAATCTTCTAAGGAATATTAACCACATAAATTTATTCTACCGGTAACAACAGAATTAAGTCTATGCCTTATATTTGCTTTAAAAGCACATTGTGTATGTATGTGCAAAATTTAACATTTATTTTGTGTACAGGGCATGTTTTATCCATAAACTTTTGGATAATCTATGTGACATTTACTTGGCTATGGAGTAAAGCAAGTATTATATTCACCAATCAGAAATACTGTGAGGCAGCGAGTGATAAGAACCTTTAAACCACAACAGAGTCTCATTCAGAAGGACCCCTGAGGCTGTTTCCCAAGACCCCCTCACCATCTTTCTCTCAGTAGACTGTATTTAACTGAGTCTACTCAGGTACCTCTGAGTTTCCACACCTTTGGAAGTATTTGCACATTTAAAAAAAAATGAATACTCATGTTTTTAATATTCTGTTATGGAGAGAGAGAAAAGATATGTTCCCCATCATGTTCTTTTTTCTTTTCTAGTCAAAACGTTCAGACTGTTCCTGTATAGTTACATTTTTCCCTTTCCTATTCTTCAGTTAGGCATTTCCTCCCATGAGAATGCCACTCCTGTGAAGTTGATACACAACTCAGCAGGGCATCTTAATGGACCAGCACGGACAATTGGGGCTACTCTGATTGGATACTTGGGTGAGTCAAATTGCCTTTGTCTTTCAGACTTCTTTATTTGCCTTCAAATCCGCGTTCACTTTCTTCACTTGAGTGTGGTGTTTAAGTTCTTATTCGATAGTGCTGACCTGTAGTGTTCTTACAATATTTAGAGATCAATGTCAATCCCAAACTCCAGTCAGCTTTAAAAATTATAATCTTTTATAAAATTCCATTAACTTTTCCCCTCTTTTGTCATCACTGATGAGCACTGACTGTATACTTCTACATAATTTCAAGGTAAAAGTCACACTACATTTAGGGACAGATGTAAAGACTTGGAAATACTGATGATTGCTATTGTTACATGGTTTGGTGCTGCAGTGGTGACACTCATGGTGCTTTTTATTTGGAAATGAGCTAGAAATAAGAGCTTCAGAGTATGAGCACTGTGGATCCAACTATAATAGAAGTCAGAGCTGCAGAGCCTCTTACCCGATGTCTGCTTAGAAAGAATTGATTGTTTTCGTTAGATAGAATTTTGAAACATAACCCAGTCAGGCCATCTAAAATTCAGAACTAGCAATTATGTATTTTAATGTGCAAATCAGTACAGAATATTGGTTCCTTTTAAAATAAACAAAAAGTGTTGTGCTAGTCAGCGTCCTACATGTTTATCAGGCGATTATTATTGTCCCAGCAATGTGCACATCTCTTAACTTTGTTTTTCTTTTTTGGCTATGTTGCATTGATAAAAGTTTCCTTTATGCTAAGGCACATGGTAGTTTTTCTTTTTTCAATTCAGCAAATATTTACTGAGCACTGCTCTGTGTCCTTTGCAAAAATACAGCAGCACTGTGGTATAGTAGAAAGAGCAGTGAATGAAGAGTTCAGAGATTCAGGTTCTAACCCCTGTTCGGTCACTGTGTGGATTTAAGCCAGACATTGAGCTCCATGGATGTCAATTTTCTTATCTACAAACTAGTAATACTGGCCCTAATTACCTTAGAAGGTAGCTTTCAAAATCCAGTGCCATAGTATATAAAAGTATTGTGGATACTACAGAGCACACAAATATAAAATGCATATTAGCTTTATTTTTTAAAAACTCAATCTTGATCAGTAGGCAAATGACATTCAAACAATGTCTTTTTCAAAAAACAAGGTTAGGAATGTAGATGTGAATTTTTTTTTTTTTTTTTTTTTTTTTTTTAATTGACAAAGTTAGTTCCAGTACTGTGTTTCCACATACTTAACGCTCTTCAGGGTCACTGATGTACTGTTACTCAGATTACATAACTAAGAGAAGCTTTGAGCAGTGGTCAGGAATGTGCTCTGTTTGGCTTTTCTATAGGGAATACTTCATCCTTGCCAGGGTGGCTTCTCCATCCCATTCCCCAATTCACAGAGATGAAGTGCTTTTGCTCTCTCCCCAAGTTTATTCTCCAACAGTACCTAGTAAGGCATTCTCCCTTACTTCAGAAATATATTCCCAAGGCCTCTGTACTTTTGAGTCTTTACATTTCCCAAAGCTATATAGTAGAAACACTTGTGCTTGCTCTCAAACCCTCTCTTCTCTACTCCCTCCTTTACTCCCAACTCTTCTCTGAAAGTATATGTATCAGCATTTATTGCCTTCTCCCAAATTCTACCTTGAATTTTTTTTTTTTTAGGATAGAAGGGTTTTTTGTTTTTAGGTATAATTTATAATTAATTAAATATTTCTTAAGATGATTTATTCAGTTCTTGTTTACAGTGGGGAATTTATTTTAATTATTTTTCACTGTCTTTTAATCAGGAGTAAGAACATTTGTTCCTAAGCCTGTTGCCACTACTTTGCAGTACATTGGTGGAGCTGCAGCCATCCTGGGCCTGGTGGCCATGGCTTCTGATGTGGAAGGGCTGTATGCAGCAGTCAAGGCCCTGGTTTGTGTGGTCAAGAGTAACCCACTAGCCAGCAAGGAGATGGAAAGAATCAAGGGCTACCAGGTTTGTAACCATAAAGCTTGGTCTTCACTTTACTTTGCATTAAAAATCTTCTAATTTTCATTGTAGTTCATGTAGTTTCAAACTCTGGAAGAATAGTATTGTCCAAGTAAACTTTAGAAGTTGGTAGTTTTTATTAAAACTAACATATTTCGAGTGAGAATATAAGTTGTTAGTTTCGAGTTATTTTTTTTCTGTGGAAACAGGAATTAAATGAAATAGGGTCATATTACCACCTGCTCTAGAGACTGCCAAATTGGTAATAGATCCAGAGTTCTCCTGGTTAACCTCATCTCTCCCCTCCACACCCAGTCATCTTTTACTCCCCCCGCCCCCTTACTTACCTAGGGCATGTGAGAGCCACTGTGTGTCATTACTAGTCCTGAAAACGCATGTGGGATTAAAAATATGTTGTGTTCATGTATTTACAATCTCTACTAGGTTTAGGCAGAAAGTTACTTATAAGAAGAGAAACAAGTATTTGGAGCAAGATTAAATTCCTCTAGTGTAGATGAAGTACAAATGCCTTCTCTAACTTTAGCCAATAGTTCACTGGTAGTAGATAAGCTGTTTACTGTAGTGTTTTCTGTAGATTTAATTATCTAATTTGATGTTTTGTTTAGCAAAACTTTCAAAATGATAATTGCAGCATTGTTTATCATGAAAAAATAGGAATAATCTAAACGTTCCAATAGTATGAGAATGACTAATAATACTATAACCATCTCACATATCATTCAACCTTTTAACATTGTAATTATGGAAACTAGGTTGCAAAAGAAAAAAAATCCTTTGGATAAAATGTTATGTAGAGAACAAGAGCAGAAAATTGTATACACATGATGGCAACAATTTAAATATTTCTGTGTGAATAGAGTTTATGTAAAAGTGGATATTTTAATAAGAGGATGATGGGATTACCCTGCTTTTCAGATTTTCTCTGATGTTGCGTTGTCATAGTAAAAATTTAGAAACCAGCATAGAGGTCTCAGGAATTGCTCTACTTAGGGTTCTCCAGTGTGTGTTTGTGTGTGTGTATGTGTGTGTACGTATATGATGTATATGATGATTGACCAACAGGCATTTTGGTATTGCTTTCTTTTAGTTGCTGGCAATGCTGCTTAAGAAGAAACGTTCCCTTCTTAACAGCCACATTCTCCATCTAACTTTTTCCTTGGTGGGAACTGTTGACAGTGGACACGAGACCTCCATTATTCCAAATTCAACTGCTTTCCAGGATCTACTTTGTGATTTTGAAGTATGTATATAAACACTAACTGGTAATATATAATCAAGGAACTGATTTCTCATTCTGTATATTGATAGAGTTAACTATTAAACAGTTTTGTCTCTAAGATGTGTTTATGTTCTAAAATTTTATGATGCTCATGTTAATGTTATTAGTAAAATATACAAAATAAGGTAGTGATTGGGTTCATTCTTCCCAAAGATATTCCATTTTACAGGTAGTATAGAAGTGAAATGGTGCAATGCATATACCTAACTATAGCCAGTTTGCTGTTGCCACTGGCATTACAAGAGGCAAACATATTTTCATCAAAAAATTTTGATAGTAACTTTTCCTCAATAAATAGGAGCTAGACCTGAAATTTTGGTTACTAGTAGCTGCATAGTAAAATATTCTTTTCGCCAAAATAGCAAAATTTTTATTTCTACTGTCTTATTACCATAACAGCTTCCACTCTGTCCTCTCAAGGCACCACTTAATCTTGCATATCCTTTCTCCATTTCATTTCTTGTTCACAGCACTTTGCACACTCATCACTGTATAAAATCTCCCCCTGTGAGGCTGAAGTCTTTATGAATGCAGAGATCGTGTCTATCTTCATCTTTGTCTCCCTACCACCCAGAATGGTGCCTAACATTTGGTGTTTGCTGTGATGTCTGGCCCTCACTCTTCTTCTTTGTAACTCTTATAAGCTCGATCTTGTCAGTTATTGTAAATCCCTAACAAACAGACTGTGTGCCCGAATTGCTTTTCTGAAACTTTATTTGAAAGCTTATTAGGAGCCCTCTTCTAAATAAAAATCCATGGCTTCTACTCAGTTCTCAGTACCCCTAGCTCTCAGCAGCATCTGATGCAGTCCATTTCCCTCTTCTTGCATCTCCTAGTTCTTTTACTAGCTTTTAGGCATCACTCTCCTGGTTCATATATCTTGCTCACTACTTTCCCCATAATTTTCTGGTTATGGAATTTTCATTACTTTTTATAAAAGTGTCCACCTTTGCTGCTTTATCCTTTCCTTTATTTGTTTTTGCTTTTTTTTAAAGATAGTAGTCATCTTTTCTTTTTTAAATTTATTTATTTATTTATTTATTTTTGGCTGTGTTGGGTCTTCGTTTCTGTGCGAGGGCTTCCTCTAGTTACGGCAAGCAGGGGCCACTCTTCATCGCGGTGCGCGGGCCTCTCACTGTCGCGGCCTCTCTTGTTGCGGAGCACAGGCTCCAGACGCACAGGCTCAGTAGTTGTGGCTCACGGGCCCAGTTGCTCCGCGGCATGTGGGATCTTCCCAGACCAGGGCTCGAACCCGTGTCCCCTGCGTTGGCAGGCAGATTCTCAACCACTGCACCACCAGGGAAGCCCTATTTGTTGTTTTCTTTCCTTTAGATTCTCACCCAGTCCCACAGCCTCATTTCTACAGAGGTGACTCACAAACCTAAATCTTTAGCTTGATATCTGAATTCCAGGCTTATTTCTAACTTCTTCCTCAACATTTCCATTTTTATATCCCAGCAACACCTACGCCGAACTTAACATCCTTCCCCAAGTTAGTGCTTCCTTTTAACTTCTGTTCCTATTAATAGCACCACCATTCCCCCCATTCACTGAGGCTTGAAATTGAAAAATCAGCTTCCTCGTTCCTAACTGTTTATAAACAGCCCATATTAAGTCATATAGATTCTGCTTCCACATTTCATGTAGTCTGTGTTTTCTCTTTCTCCTGCTACATCCTAATCCAAGCCCTAATCAATTCTATTCTTACTAAAATAATGATCAATTCTTTCTCCCTTTCCTCAATCTATCCTATATTTTTTTTAACCTCATTCTTTCTAAGGTATAATCATATAACTTATTAAAAAACTTTCAGTGCTTTTTCTTTCCTACACAATAAAATACACATTTCTCAGCCTGATATGCAAAGTTCTGATACACAGACCTCTCATTCTGTTAGAAAATAATTATTGAATATGTTTGAGCCAAGCACTGTATTAGGTGCTAAGGATGTGAAAATAAAAGATAGAGTCCATGCCTCAAGGCATTTAGTGCATTAGAAGAGAAAAGCAAATAGACAATAAAAATTTTGTGAAAGCACAGAGATAAAGGTATGCAGAGAGGATTATGAGAGTACTAAGGAGACCTACTTAATAAGCCCAGGTTTGTATACATCTGGTACTTGACACATTATCTTTAGTTTCAGATTTCTGACGGAAATTCAATATACAAACATCAGAAATTTAGTTGCTTGACAAATTTTGGCTTCATTTTATAGTACTCTGCTCCCTTTGTGGCTTCATATGGCATTCCTAATAACCCCAAACTGTAGTGGTCAATAAATACTTAATTTACCCTATTTTTAGAACAGCTATTTGACAATATAAGTAAAATAATTGTAATAGCATCCAAGCATTTTCTTTTTTAATGGTTGTTCTAGAATTTGCAATATACATGTGTAACAATTCAGTCTGTCTTCAAAGTACATTATACCACTTCACCTATAGTGTAAAAACCTTGTGATGGTACCCTTCCATTTCTCCCTTCCTGTCCTTTGTGCCATTGTTGTCATACATTTTACTTCTATATGTTTATAATCCCCGCAATATTTGTATTATTTTTGCTTTAAATAGTCGATTATCTTTTAAAGGCATTAAAAATTTTTTATAGTCACCCACATAGTATATGCATCAAATAGTATTTATGGCATTCTTTATTCCTTTGTGTAGATCCAGATTTCCATCTTGTAATGGAATGATATGTCTGCCTGAAGAACTTGCTGTAACATTTCTTGTAGTGCGGGTTTACTGGTGATAAATTGTCCCATCTGAATAAGTATTTTTCCTTCTTTTTTGAAGGATATTTTTGCATAGAATAGAATTCTAGTTGATGATTTTTATTCTTTTCATACTTTAAAATTGTCAGTTATTCCCTTGTCTTTATGTTTCTTCTGCCTGGGGTTTGTTGACTTTTTTAAGTTTGTGAGTTTGTCATTTTTATCAGATGGGAAATTTTTTAGCCATCATTTCTTCAGCTGTTTTCCCTGGTCGACACCCACGCCCCTCCAGCGCCACCACCTACACACACCTTTTTTGGGCTGCAGTTACACGTATCTTAGGTTCCTGGCTGTTGTCTCACAAGTCACTAATACTTTGTCTAGTCATTTATTTTCAGTATTTTTTTCTCATGCTTCATTTTGAATAGTTTCTGTTGTTATGCCTTTAAGTTTACTGAACTTTTTTCTGCAGTGTCTAATCCTCTGTTAGTCCCAGAGGATTTTCATTTTATGTTTTTCATTTTGAATATTTTATTTCTCATCTGTAGAAGTTCATTTTGGATCTTGATTATCTTCTGTTTCTCTCCTCATCATTTTCATATTTTTGTTACATTCTTTAGCTTATGGAGCATATTTAATAGCTTTTAAAACGTCTCAATAATTCTATCATCTCTGTCATTTCTGGGCCTATTTATAATGATTGGGTTTTTTCTCCTACTTATGGCTCATATTTTCCCTTTTTTTTTTGCATTCTTGGGAACTTGATTGGATGCTAAATTTTACATTGTTGAATGCTAAATTTTGTTTTATTCTTTTAAAGAGTATTAAACTTTGCTCTAGTATTGCAGTTATCTTGATTCTTTTGAGGTATGCTTTTAAGCTTTGTTAGGGTGGACTTTGATTAATCTTTAGTGGTAATTTAGCCCCCCTACTAAGGTATTATACTTCTGAGACCTCTACCCATGTATTATGGGTATTGTATATGTATTATGAAGTCTCTATACTGGTTGGTGGGAGTGCAAAGTAATTTCAGCCCTTTGTGAGTTTTAGGAATTGTTTGCTGCGCCAGTTTGTAGTGGTTATTTCTAGTTTTGGACCCACACAAGATTCCTGTCATTCAGTTTTTGTATTCCGTATTCATTCTATTCAGTATATTGTATTCAGTATTCACTAATAGTATTCAGTCATTGATTCCAGAGAAATTTTCTATAGATCTTGCCTTTCTAGTTGTTTACTCTAGGAGGGTAATTTCTACAGCAATTATCTCTTTATGAACAGAACCAGAAGTCCTATATACAAGCAGTTTTGAAGGGCTACAATAAATAAAAACTAATAAAGTGGTTATATTCAATTAATTACCTAAGTGAAATAAGTTATATGTGCTGCATTTGTGCTTATTGGATTGGGACTTCGGGTATTTTTAACCCTAAATATACCACTGTTCTTTATTTTATTATAGGTCTGGCTCCATGCACCGTATGAACTTCATCTTTCCTTATTTGAACACTTTATTGAATTGCTCACGGAGTCCAGGTATTAGTTGATACCTAAATTGTTAGCTGTTCAGTTATAGAAGAGATACTAGTACAGTGTATAAAATCTTCTTTCTCTTATAGTGAAGCTTCAAAGAATGCCAAGTTAATGAGGGAATTCCAGCTAATCCCAAAGCTACTACTGACTCTTCGAGATATGTCTTTATCCCAGCCTACCATTGCTGCTATTAGTAATGTGCTGAGCTTCTTACTGCAAGGTTTTCCCAACAGCAATGATCTGCTCAGGTAGTGAAAACTTCTGTATTTGTTTGTTTGTTAACTAAAAGTACAAATGAGGTTAAGATGATTGAGATGAAAGTAATTGGTTCCTATGCCTAGGTAACACGTGTAAAGTTAATACTATTCAAGATATTTGTAAGGCATGGAAAACATGAATGTATCTTGCAAAGCCAGTTGTTGCCACTAGCGAATAATAGAATTCTGGTGAGAAAAGTTGTTAAAATTAGCCCAGTGAGGCTGATTGTCCTGGACATAAAAATGTTCAATGTAGGAATTCTTGGTCCACAGCCCTCTTCCCCAAGCCTTGCTATTTCTCAGGTGTACATGCAGAAGCACATATGCACATGCACGTACACCCAAAGCGGACATGCCATGTCTTTTGTATTTGTTCTCTATCACCCAAACTGATGGTGGTATTTTATTGTTGTATATTCAGACCTTTTTTATGAGTATTATTTTGCTGCCAATGTGAAATGTGGCTTAAGGCATATTTATGGAGTAGAACTGTAGAACTGTTCTAATAGGCACGTGATAATTCTCATCTTAACTGAAAATGGAAGGAAAAAAACTACCTAAGATATTTTCCAAGTAGAGAACTGCTTAAATTAGACTTAATCACTGCTTGTCATGTAATTGTTCAGATATCACAGGTGAAATCACACATTATTGCTAGAGTATTCCCAGTAAACTAATCTCTAATTGGTGTAGCATATAAATCACTCATTTTATATACAGTTATCTTGAAAGCATTTTTTTTTAACTTGGTGACAGATTTAAAACTGGAGTTTAAAAATTATTTTGGAGCTTGTCATTATTATTAACAATATTTATTTAGGTCTTATCCTGGTGTATGATGATCACTTTGCTGAAATTATCACTGAAACCTATCAAGGCTTTTATTTTTCTCTACATTACAAATTAAGAAATTAAAGCCCGGAGAGGTTAAGCTACTTGCCCCAAGTAACATAATTAAAAACTGTTAGAGCTAGGATTTTAATCTTACCTGTGTTTCCAAAACCCAAGTACTTAACTACTAGGCTACAGTAGATCCATATAGATAATGTTAGGACATTTTAATTTGGATCATGCCGTTGGGTTTTTGAAATTTGGATTAGTGCATTAAAGGACTCATATTTCTGATGAAGTATATTTTTCCCTATACGTATTTTAAAACATTATAGCATATATAATGTTAACTGCAACAGTTTGAGGGGAAGCAAATGAAATACAATCATGTGAGGTCTGTAAAAGATTAGTTAAAATAAGAAGTACTATTTTGGTTTCCATTTCTTTGCTTTTTGTTTCTTAGTGTTCTGTTTGTTTCGGAGAGAGAAAAAATGAAATCTATAACCTCTTTTTTCTTGTATTTAAAGGTTTGGCCAGTTTATTTCTTCTACTTTACCAACCTTTGCAGTTTGTGAGAAATTTGTAGTTATGGAAATAAACCATGAAGAGAAGCCTGACACTGGTGAGTCAATTCTGGAGCTTGGAACCTAATTACTATACCCTGTTTTCTTCTGACACAAGTTAGACCTGAATTATATGTGACACTGTTATATTACTTTTCTCCTTACATTACTTTTTTTGGTCTTTCACAGATGTATTTGTCTTAGACCAAGCCTCTACAGTATGCAGAAGTACAGAATTACCTACAAATTGAATAGGGTGTGAATTTATTTTAAAAATAAAACCTTTCCTATTTTTACAGGATTTATAGCAATGTTCCTTTAAATAATAAACTCTTCCAGTTAATTTTTGAACATTATTATTTTTAATTTATGTAAAACTCTTCAGAAACATCGATTCTTGCTAAAGTGAATTGTATCTATATTGCGGTTATTTTTATTTCCCTGTTAAATATTTAATAGTCATTGAGGGAAAGAACATTTTACTAGAATCACTTTATGTAAGTGTAGAACAAAATTTTCTTAAGTTGTAGTTCCTGGGCCCATGACAACCACTTTTTTTTAAAAAAAAAACTTTCCTCCCTTGAGGCATATTTTTCTCTTGTTAGAATGTATTTTTCCGGTTGTGTATTCTAGAACAGGAGATTTGCTCGGAAAACATCAAAAGGACCTTTAGATTAACCTGTAATTAAATTCACAATATTTTATATTTGTTCAGCATTATTTACATTATTATCCTGTTACATTATTCCCAAATTATGTCACATAAATGATTTCCTTTAAATCTCTTACGACCCTTTCCATCTGGGAGTTCTCTTCCACGTTGGCTGTATCAGTCAGAGCACAGCCTCTGTGGTGCTTCATGAATAAGAAGAGAAAGTGGTGTAGTTATGTTTTTCAAAGGAGAAACTGAGAGATTTGAGAGGCTGACTTCTACAAATCATAGAGCAGAATATAAGGCCAGTAACCACTTACTTCCTACCATTTGGAAGAATGTTGATATTTCTTTGGTGAAGCAAATTAGCAGTGGGTGAGAAGCATATAGATCAAATCAATGGATAACACTTATTTAGTGCTTAATATTTGCCAGGCACTGTTAAGTGCTCTATATAATCTTATAACAGTCCTGTGAAATTGGTCCTGTTGTTATCACAGTTTTACAAAAAGTGAGGACACTGAAACCCAGAAAGTTTAAGAGAAACTTACCTGAGATCATACCACTGCATTTGAACTCAGGTAGTCCAAACCAACATTCTAAGCTTTTAACCACTGCGCTATTCTACCATATACAAAGATTATTTCTAAGTTCTGAATTAATATAAGGCAAGTAAATAGGAATTAAAAAGGGAAGTCCTGGGACTTCCCTAGCAGTCCAGTGGTTAAGACTCCACACTTCCACTGCAGGGGGCTCGGGTTCGATCCCTGGTCGGGGAACTAAGACCTTACATGCCGTGCCATGCTGCCAAAAAAAAAAAAAAAGGAAAGTCCTTTTAAAATCTTTGGAACTGTATAACATGTTTATTTCAAGTATAAAAAATATATATAGGAAAAATATTTCTCTAGTCTCCGTATTTCTTGCTGGTCATTGAATTCAGTAACTACAACTAGTGCTGTAAACTTTTTTTGACAAGAGCACAGTAGCAGGGATGTATAAATTAGGAAATTTTTCTCTTGATCTGCCAAGTTGATTAGACTAGTCTTCTCATCAATTTATTGCCATTTGAAAGAATAGAGAAAGTCAGAAGCATATTGCTGGTCTTGTTAGTATATGACCTTGATTGTTTAATTGTGTGGACTGGACCGTCTTAACTATAACAGGATGTTCCAAAAAATTAAAACCACAGTTTTTTCTTTCATGTAGTTTACATAGTATTCAGGATACACCTGCCAAAAAAATGGCTTGAATAATGCTGAATGGTGATATAATTATTAATGCAAAATAAAATAAGTTGCATGAAAGGACAGTGCAATGTGGAGTAAAGCATCAGTTCGAATGGAAAGAAGATAACCTGGAAATTTCTTTCAGAGTTAATTGTTTTTTTTGTTTTTAATTTTTTATTTTTTAATTTTTGGCTGTGTTGGGTCTTTGTTGCTGTGCGTGGGCTTTCTCTAGTTGCGGCGAGCAGGGGCTACTCTTTGCTACAGTGCACGGGCTTCTCTTGTTGCGGAGCATGGGCTCTTGGCGCGTGGGCTCAGTAGTTGTGGCTCGTGGGCTCTAGAGTACAGGCTCAGTAGTTGTGGTGCACTGGCTTAGTTGCTCTGCGGCATGTGGGATCTTCCCGGACCAGGGCTTGAACCCGTGTCCCCTGCATTGGCAGGCGGATTTTTAACCACTGCACCACCAGGGACGTCCCAGAGTTAATTGTTTTAAACTGTATTTGAAAATTAGCGGGAAATAACTGACAGTGAAAAAAATAGGCGTAAAAACTAAGGAGAATTCTTAATTTCTATGTGGATTGTCATTTTATTGGAAGGAAGTAATTCGTTTGTCAATTTAGGTTGTCCATTCCATTTGTCAACAAGGCAATTTGTAAATTACCAGTCCTATGCCTGTTAGCCGGGGAGGGAATCTTGAGTTCCCCTTGGTAAGCTTAAAGCACCCTTCCCGATGATTAAGGCACTAAGTTAGCATTTTAAAAGATACTATTTAAAGGTAAAAATAGTCCCTTGCCCAAACAAGTAAAAGCATATAATCATGGTCATTAAACTTTAGCCTGAGCTTCAATTGTAGAATAAAGGAAAGCAAGCATGTGGATTGTGACTTATTAACCCAGAGCTCTTAGTGGCAGAGCTGGGCCTGCGACGCTAGGCCATTGATCCCAGTCCCTTGTGCTTCCAGTACTATCCATTGAGAACCGTAAGCTTTCTGTCTTCCTTCCTTTCTTCCCCAAGTTCTCCTGTGCATTTGTGTGCCTTTCCCTCTCGTCTGTGCTATTTAATTCTCACTTTACTTTATGCATTATAATTATTGAATGATTTATGCTTCCTCTTTTCATTTTTAAATCTGGAAATTTTAACCATTTAAGTCCTTCAAAAAGACTAGAAATTAAGGGTTTGCATTGTTATTTTTGTTCATGTGATCCTCGTTTGATTACTTTACCCCTGTTGGTAGGAGAAGGGAATATTAATATAAAAAAGGGTTCGCAGTCTTTATTATCACTTGTTTAGATAATGTCTTAAGTAAATGAACAGTTTTCAGGATTCTAAAGAGAAATGTTGGACCCTTTTTCTTGTTCACTTGAGTGGAAAGTACTCCTAGAGAAAATGTTTTCTGAAAGATGTGTTTCAGTGAGATTTCCTAGAACAGTGTTGGATATTTTATCCTAGTTTATCAGCTAGGGCAATTTAATGTATTTATTTTCATTGTAGGAACTGAAGAAGAGTTTGGAGGTCTTGTATCTGCCAATCTTATACTTTTGAGGAACAGACTTCTAGATATCTTACTAAAACTGGTTTACACATCTAAAGAAAAAACAAGCATTAATTTGCAGTAAGTAAAATCTTTTGAGCATTGATGGTAATAGCAGCTACTACTAGTTTATTCATAGTAGACAAAAGAAAGATTTGCCACTGACTTTTAATAGATTTTTTTTTAAACCCTGAAGTTTATCGTATCTCAAGAATGAAACTAGTCTTATTTTTTTTTATTTGAAATTATAATCCTTTAAATTAATGTTTGTTTTGTTTAATCCATCTATCTTTGAATAGAGCTTGTGAAGAGCTGGTCAGGACGCTGGGTTTTGACTGGATTATGATGTTTATGGAAGAACACTTGCATTCCACCACAGTTACGGCAGCCATGAGGATTCTTGTCGTCCTACTGAGTAATCAGTCTATTCTCATCAAGTTCAAGGAAGGACTCAATGGTGGAGGGTGGCTGGAACAGACAGATTCTGTCTTAACCAATAAGATCGGAACTGTTTTAGGTATGGGACTTTTACAGTCGGCTGCTTTGAAATAAGCTGTTGTGTTTTGTTTTTAAATCTTATGTAAGCTTATACTCTTCAGTTTATCTAACAACCATTGAGTCATGAATTTTAATTAATGATAGAGTAAAAAGCATAAAAAGTTTCAAATTTGGCTTTTTTAATTGCAAATCAAACTGAAGTGAGAGACAGGATAATAAGATGTGAAAACTCAAGTAAATTCCTTATGATTTCTTTCTGTTGTATAGTCCCCTTTCTGATCTATAAATAATTTGCAAATTATCAGAACTGAATTAATAATAATAATATTTTGAGTGTTTATTCTGTACCAGTTACAAACGCTTTTCAGTTTCACAATAACTTATTTCATTTTCACAGTAACACTATGATATATAAATACCCATTTTACAGATGAGAAAGTCAAGGCATAGTGGTGATGTCACTTGTCAGCTAAGAAGTGTCAAAATCTGAATCCAGGTCGCTCAATCCAAAACCCATGCTTTTAATAGTTATGTTATATTGCCACACAAAGATTTAAGCTCATGGAAGTTTCAGCCGAATCTCATTATTCTCTGCTCATTGGTTCTATGCTGTTTTCAACACAGAACTGAGCATTTAAACAATATTAGAAAATTACAGTTTCCTGTGTTAGATTTATTTGAACTGGTATATATTTCTGTTCATATTAGTGATCTTATTTTGGAAAATATATATTTAAGATAATGTTTTTATTGAAAATTATAGTCATTCAGTTCTTAAAGTATTTTAAAAATATATTTGTCTTTATAACATTAAAATCATATATAATTGTATTCTGCAATAAGCATTAAGAATAACTATTTACCCTGTCAGGTGGAAAAATTAGGGATCAGAATTTAATATGTAATTTATCTGTTAAAAAAAAAATGTTCAAGTATCAATACCTAGGTGCAACCTGCACTACTTTGTCAAATGTTAAAGCAAATGGTAGGAAGATAGAGCTTACACCATAGGATTATTTTATTGTTATTTCACATGTGAAAAACGTCTCAAGGAACTTTGTGATGAAGAAAGAAATTCACTGTGAAATGATTTCTCAAGAAAATTGTCTGCTTTAAAATATGCATTTTAAATTGTTATCATTATAGAGACTTCTATGATCTGAAAAATAGATTGCTGTTTGCACTGACTCTGGGAGAAAGATATAGCCAACAAGTGTCATAAACAGTTTCATAGCAAGAAATTTAGCTTTTTGGCCTTAATAGTAGCTAGTAGCTACTAAGAGAATAAACAGTGAAAGGCACAATTCAGTGTGAGTTCGGAGAATGTAAGAGTTTTAAATGCTAATTGACAGCACTGCTTCTCACTGAAGGCCAAAATAATACCTGAGTTTCACCTAGGACTTTGCAGTTTGCAAAATTATTTAACATATGTCACCTCACTTGCCTTCAGGATTCCAGACACGTGTGTATGTATTTTATGGTATATAAGTTATATATTATAGGAAATAAACCTAATGAGTATACATTAAGAATTAATTTCTCTCTAATTAGGAAAATAATACTGTTAAATACATAAGGTTCCTGCGTCAGACAGTAATATGTCTGAGTATCTGTCTTCTGACGGTCAGTTCTGTCCTTTTTTCTGTCCTACATCACTTCAGTAATATCAGGAAAAGGTGCTTTTAACTTATCTGACCTACCTGACTTCATGTCTTAGAATTTATCTGTGCTTCATTGATACCTGCTTGTACATTGCATATGCTGCTTTGGTTCTAAAAGAGAAATCTAGGTATTTAAGTTTAATTTAAATTTGATTCAATTTAATATAATTTTCCCTGAATATCTATCTGATACATACATACTTGTGTATATATACGGATGTATATCTATATCTACATGTATATAGATATATCATCTCATTTGATTCTATTTCTCTTTGATCTGATGAGCAACCTAAAGTTTTTGAATGTTTTATTCATGTTTGTTAGTTTTTTGTCAGATTTCTCTTTATAAAAATACCTTCCATGTAGCTGTAACTTGAATCCAAATTAATGCTTAATTGCTAATAACATATTAGATATTCCTTAAGATCAATTATGGGGTGGAAATAGAGTGTGAAATTTGGAAAGTTTTGGTTTTCATTTAGGACATAGTTTGATCAAAATTTCTTTTCCTACTTCATGTATAAAATACCACTTTATGTTTTTTGATTTCTTAAGGCTCAGACTTTTTTATATTCATGATTTCATTTAGAATTTACTACAAACAAAAATCATCCAGCATCCTAATGCAGCCAGTTTTTCAGAAATGTGGCAATGTCATTGAGAAGGCCAACGGAGACAGTATAGCTTTTACAGGCTCCAAGTCCTACTGCCACCACTCATTAACTTTATGACTTTGAACAAATCGCATATTTTCTACATTATAAAAAGGATAATAGCAGTTTCTTACTCACATGCTCATTGTCTAAGAAATGAGATGATACATGAAAGAGGTTGGTAATTTGCTGTCCAATTTTTTGTTAATTAGAAGAGCATGCTTTAGAAGATTAATTCATATCACACTGAGCAATTGATTTGGATGAACTATTTAAAAAGCCACCTAGATACAAATTTCTCTTTCATTATTTTAAGTAGTAACAAGTATGTGCTTACTTCATCTTAGAAAAAAGAACTTGGAAAAAAATGTGAATATTCATTTGAAATAAAAATTGTTTCAGAGTAAAAGTCAATCTTTCATCTTGCTGTTTGCAAAAGTTTTCCATTGAATCTCTAGCCAACATTTCTTCTGTACTGAGCACTGTACTAGGTTTGGGGTGGCAAAAGAACTAGATGTTTGAGTTGTTTCCCAAAGTTAGTTATATAACGGAGGAAACAGGATTAATAGAAAGGCTGGTGCTGTAAGCCACATTAATAAGCAGTGATCATCTCCTGGTAGAGCTGTGGTTCTAGAACGGACTTTGGATATTCAGATAACCACAGTGACAGTGCCAGACAGCTTTCCAGCAGAGTTACAGATCATGTTGTGAGGAAAGATTATTTTGCATATTCATTTTGTCTTGTCTCTTGATTCTTAGATCATTTAAGGTTATTAGTTTATCATGATTTTCAGGACAAATGAAATATATTAACTATATTTTGGTGCATTTTTAAGTTACATTTTTTGGTAGCATCCTAAATTCTGGCTGTTTTGAATATTACTTTCTTCTTAGGGAAATGTTAGAGCTCTTTGGAGGTCATTCTTTTAATGAGTAGAATTTATACTACCTCTTGTATCTGACTGCCTCAGCTACGTTTTGAGACCTGTATCCTAATAGACAGGCTTGCCCAAGTCAAAGAGATAGTAAAGTAAAACTTTTGACTGAAAGATTAATTCAACAGTTGAGTAGTTAATTACTTATATTATTGTGAATGTTGTGGATGGAAATGTCACATACGCTGAATTACTCCTTTCTGTGTTAATGTAGAATGGTAATCGATTATTAATTTTGTCCTTATCGTTATTTCCTCTTCTCTTAGGATTCAACGTGGGCAGGAGTGCTGGTGGGAGATCGACTGTCAGGGAGATTAACCGGGATGCTTGTCATTTTCCTGGTTTTCCAGTTCTTCAGTCATTCCTTCCTAAACACACTAACGTCCCTGCCCTCTATTTTCTCCTCATGGCATTGTTTCTGCAGCAGCCAGTTAGTGAGCTGCCTGAGAACCTGCAGGTCAGTGTGCCTGTCATCAGCAGCCGATGTAAGCAGGGTTGCCAGGTAGGAATTATCTAGTAGGGTGCAAGTGTAATTACATTTGTCAGAAAGTCACCACAGGGTGATGGGTTAATCACATTAAAACCAACTGGTTCCATCCCTTTCTCATGTTTGAGATTTGATTTGGAACATAAAAATCGGAAAGTACCATAGAAAATTTTCCCGAAAAGAAGTCCTTTGTACCTGTTTGGTCTTTTTCTCTTTATGGTTACTCTATATGATTATATATGTGTGAAGACTTTGGATGATATTTTAATGGTGATCAAAAGAATTCTTTTGAGTAACATGATTTTGTCTAGAAATATAATTTCTGTAGAATTAAAAATGGAGTAATGTACATACCATAAATTGGGTGGGTATGAAAGGATTCTTAGTACAAGTCTGATTAGAAAAATGTTTTTAAGTTCTTAATGATAGATAATGTCCACGTTAGGAAAACAGTAAGGCTTTACCTGATTTCTAATCTGAGACTATCATGGATATCTCTACATAGTTCATGTTTGTGGCACTGCAAAGACATAGGAATTTAGTCTTAAACTCAGTTATACTTCCATAATAATGCCAAAATGCTATTCAAATCAACTCTAGTCATTGACAGAACCTTTTAAATGAAAATGCTGAGTCTGTACCCTTACATTAAGTCACAGTACAGATTCATGCTTAGCAGAGTTTGGTTGGTTATGTAATTTTCAAAATAAGCATGACACCATAGTCATAAAGTGTTATATAAAACTACTATGAATAAATCTCCTCAAACTGATTTTCATTTTGTCAAATCTTCATCTGTATGTAACCTAAAAGTGAATTAGAACATTGCTGAGAGTTGGGGAAAGAGTAAGTTCAATGTGCTTTTTAAAAAGATCCTGCTTAAAACCATCAGTTCTTTAATTTCATCGCCTAGCTAAGTAGCAAGTATTTTATTTTCGTTTGTTTTCCTTAGGAAAAAAAAAAATGATGTTTTTAACATAGATACCTAAGACAGGATGGTACATAATATTCACTTTGTCTTGTAAATGTAAAAATGAGTTTTAAAATATAGGAGGGAGGAGTGCTAGGTCTCTATCTCTTTGTCATTGCTCACTTTGGAAAAAACTAATTTCAAAGAAATTTTAGAATATTAGTACTTTTGAGGGCCTCTACTGAAAAAAATTGGCAATGGCTAATCTTTATTCACTTTCACCTCTGCAGTTTGATTTAGATTCCATTTGGACATTTATCTTTGGAGTGCCTGCCTCCAGTGGAACTGTGGTCTCTTCTATCCATAACGTATGCACAGAAGCTGCTTTTTTATTATTGGGGATGCTCCGCAGCATGCTGAATTCAGTAAGTTCCCTGAGATACTGATACCTGTCGGTAGTTCCTCCTGCCTGTGATATTTTTTAAAATAGAAGAATCCTTTGCTGTCATAACTCTTTTATTTACTACGTGGTCTCTGGAACCTCAGCCTCTGTGTTTTGTTATCTTTAGTGTAAGGAAAGACCATGCAGTTGTTAAGATCCTGAGCTCGGGAGCTGGGTTCAAAATCCCAACTCTGGTACTTCAGACATACTAACCTCATGTGCCTCAGTTTCCTTATGTATAAAATGCTGGTGATAATAGAATTTACCTCTTAGGACTGTTGTGAGGATGTATGAGTTAGTATATACACAAAGCACTTACAAGAGTGCCTGGTGTAGAGTAAGCACTTCTTAAGTGTTAACTGATGCTGTTAGCGCTATAAAATACATATTTCAATGTATAAGTGTATATAACGAATATATATTGTACTGTATGTCATTGCAATATGTTGTTTGAACTTTTAAAATCACTCTCATTTAGAGATTTAAAATGTTATCAGTGCAAGTTTTATTTTGTATTTGTTTTTATGTTTTCTATTCTAATTATTTCTAACTTAGATATGAAAAATTGAAAGAGTAAATGACAAAATGTATGTTCCTACCTTTCTTACAGGAATACCGTGAATAATGATTTAATTTGTTTACACTATTTAGGATCACATTGTAAGAGGACTTATTAACTAGACTCTTTGGATTACAAGTACCTGATAAATCTGATTTTAGTCAAAACTATTCTTATGCCATCTAAAAAAAGAATGTTACTATTAAGTGTGTTAATTTAGAATGCTTTGGGATTCTTGTTTTGGTTTTTATTCATAAACAATTATAAAAATCTAAGCTGAAAAAGAAGCCAGTCTCTGGGCAAGTATCAGAAGATAAGCATTGTTGAAATATATTCTTTTTTTGTTACTCTTTTATCATCATCATCACTGTTATTGTTGTAAGGCTTTTAAGGAAAAACAACTCCTATGTGTCTACTTTATTCAGTATTCTACTACAACGCTACTTAACTTCTGACACTTCTGGTCACCAAGTATGTGGAAGGTTTTGCCACACTAGCTGGGTGTTCGACAGTTCAGTTCAGTTCTGACACTATCTACTGGGAGGTAGCATCGGGTACCACAGGTTAAGGGCTCAGTCTCACAAGATACCCCTCCCCCCCACCAACCCTGCCCCACTTCAAATACCAGTCACAAGTCCAGGTTGTTACCTGTGTTTCTGACTCACCAGTTACAAATTGCAGGTTCCCGTGACGGAGGAAAACATTTTACTTCCTAGATTACCAGTTTATTATAAAAGGACGTATCTCAGGAACAACCAGATGGAAGAGATGCATAGGCAAGGTGGGAAGGGACACGGAGCCTCCACGCCCTCTCCGTCCTGCCACTCTCCCAGCACCTCCACGTTGTTCATCAGTCCAGAAGCTTTCTGAACCCCGTGTTTTTTATTTTTATGGCGCCTTCATTACACAGGCATGATTGATTAAATCATTGGTCACTGGTGATTGAAGCTGGTCTCCAGCCCCTCTTCGTCCCTGGGGGCTGTGGGGAGCAGGTTCGGTTAACTTCCAGCCCTCTACTCCCATGGTTGGTTCCCCTGGCAAGACAGCCCATCAACATAAACTCAAGTGTGGTGGAAAGCGGCTTGTTAGGATTAACAAAAAGACACATTTATGGCTCTTTTATCACTTAGGAAATGCCAAGGGTTTTAGGATCTCTGTGCCTGAAATGGGACAAAGACTAAGTATATATTTCTTATTATAAATCACAATATCACAGTTGCATAATGGTTAAGAGCACTATTTTCATTTTTTATATGACAGTACGAGGCTCAGAAAGGTCAAGTAACTTCCCCATTTTTATCTTAATCCTAACTCTCTGGCGTGATGGAGGATGGGGCAACTTTGATGGGAATAGAGCCACTACTGGCTCCAGCCATACTCATGTTGGTAACGATGAATAATCAAAACCATTGACTCCAGTTACTGAGCTGTGAGTACTCAAATGAATAGAAAAACATCCTGTCAGTTTCTAGGGGTATCACCTTTGTTTTAGCTTATTTCTAGATTTGTCGCCCTGTGTGTTTGCTCCTGTGCGTGGTTTACAAGAGTTCTGGACCATCAGTCAATTTATCCGGTTTTAGAAGAGTAGTGAGTAACTTTTAGTAGTGTCAGTTTTTCTAACATGTTATTTCCTCTCTTGTCCCCATGACAGCCTTGGCAGTCAGAAGAAGAGGGATCTTGGCTCCGGGAATATCCTGTGACCCTGATGCAGTTCTTTAGATACTTGTATCACAACGTCCCAGACCTGGCCTCCATGTGGATGAGCCCCGACTTCCTGTGTGCATTAGCAGCCACGGTCTTCCCCTTCAACATTCGCCCTTACTCAGAGATGGTAGGAAAGGGGGAGGAAAATATCAAAACTGGAATTAGTCTGCTCCAATGGTTAGCAGATTTTTTTGGCCAGTCTTTTAAGGTTCTCACCAAGTTACAGTTTCATAACTTTCTGCTTCATCTCTTACATCATTATCTGGTATCTGGCTCCCCACACTCTCCTTCTGCTTTCCCCTAAAATAACAGTGAATTCTACTTCCTGTTTTCATTTACCGTATTCTTGTAAGTCCCTCATTAGTGAATTCCCTCTTCGTGTAGTTGTTGATCCATTTCTTATTATATGTAATGATAGCTGTATAGTTGTGAAATCAGGTTACAGATCTCTAGTCAGACCAAATTTATTTCCACTTCATTTATCTCAGGAATTAGGCATCTCCTGGATTTAGTCTTTACAAATTAATTACAGGATTGATTGTCTTTATAAGAAATGACATGTATGTTTGTCCTTTCTGTTCAACTTCTTCTATTTCGTTCAACTGTTATTTTTCATATTTTGCACTAACTTAAGAGAAAGTTATTAGACTGTAATCATATGTAGTATACGTACTTCTTTTGTCCTTTAAAACGAACCCAAAAGACAGTTATTCTTCCATAGAACTTCAGAATTTCATGATGTTTTGTCTTACTTCTACCACTTACTCGAGAGCCTAGAATAAGGTATCTTCTTCATACTAATTTTTCTTCATGTATAATGGTGAAATACTCGTTCTAAAATTGTGGCGATTTTTAGGAGAAAGGCAAGTATAGCACGTGACCTTAACACCATGGCTTGTTTATAATTTTAGAATCCACATTTTTGGTAAAAAAAGGATTTTAGTAATATTTCAATGTTTTTTCCTTGTCGGCATCTTGTAATCTGTCTTCTAATCCTTCTTTCTTTTTCTGTTGGCTCAAACTTGGTACTAGTTTTGTTGTTGTTTTGTATTGTTTATTTATTTGGGTTTTTTTTTTACCTACAAAAATGGGTCAGCCCTTGGGTGCAGTCATTATGCCAGATCTTTATCTGAAAGTCTATAACACTTGACTTCTCAGTAGGTATGTTTTAAATATGCAAATATAGTCATTCTCATTTTATTATTTCATTTATTTCAAGTTCAGTTATCCACAGTAAAGATAAAATTCAACATAAAGCAGTTTATATGGTTAGTGGCCAGTGAGTAGCTTAATATTAGAAAGAGCATGTGTTGAGTAATCGTGACATGTGGTGCCCGATTACCACCCTGAAAAGAGAAAATAAGTAAAGCAAAGTGAACGATGTAATGCACTGAATAGCTTAATAGGAGGTAAACACTGAACAAAAATACTGTTGCTGCTACAATTTGGTGGAAGTAAAAATATCAAATGAAATTGAATGTGACTAGGATATACTTCCACTTGATTTTATTAGGTGACTGATCTCGATGATGAAGTTGGATCTCCAGCGGAAGAGTTTAAAGCCTTTGCAGCAGACACAGGGATGAACAGAAGCCAATCAGAGTACTGCAACGTGGGCGTCAAGACATACCTGACCAATCACCCAGCTAAAAAGTTCGTTTTTGACTTCATGCGGGTCTTAGTAATAGACAACCTCTGTCTTACCCCTGCCAGCAAGCAGACTCCACTAATTGATCTTTTGTTGGAGGTAAAGACAAAGAAATGCATTTACATCTCTTTCAAGTTGTTTTTATAATGAGAGCGTTAATAACCAAGCAAGTTTTATGCCACATATCTTTCAGATTTCTAATTCTTTTGGGTTGTAAAGGCAGAACGTATCATGGGCTATGGGAATTTTTTATCACAAATGTGCTAATATACACCGTATCGATTTGTTTCTCTTCTTTCTATTCCTCTTGACATGTCCTTAATTTAGTCCTTTATCACCCTTCCCCTGGATAGACCAGGAATTGACAAACTTTTTCTGTAAAGGGCCAAATAGTAAATATTTTCAGCTTTGTGGGCTGTACAGTCTCTCACAACTACTTCACTCTGCCATTGCAATGAGAAAGCAGCCACAGACAATACATAAACGAGTGAGTGTGGCCGTGTTCCAGTACAACTTTACGTGCAGTAACAACTATAAGCTGAATTTGGCCCATGGACCTTAGTGTTCTAGCTCCTTCCCTAGTCATTTACAGCAGCATTGTCTCCTAAGCTTCTAACTCCCTACTTCAGTCCCTCTTATTTATCACTGCCGGTATTGCTTTTAGTGTCCTGTGGGGCTTAAGGCGTGGTGCATGGCAAGTGCTCAATATGCACTTACTGAATTTTCCCCAAGGCAGCAAACTTGTAGGTTGCTTGGTATCTGAGCTCAGGCTCCTGTAACAAAATACCATAGACTGGGTGGCTTCAGTAGCAGATAGTCATTTCTCACAGTTCTGGAGACTGAGAAGTCTTGACGTCAGGATGCCAGCTTGGTCAGGTTGTGGTGAGGGCCCTCTTCCTGGCTTGCAGATGGCTGCCTTGCTCTCACATGGCAGAGAAAGAGCTCAGGTGGTAATTCCTCTTCTTATAAGGGCATGAATCCCCTCCTGTGGACTCCCCATGACCTCATCTAAACCTAATTACCTCCAGGAAGCTCCACCTCTCTAATATCATCACATTGAGGGTTAGGGCTTAATTTATGAATTTTGCGGGGGGACACAAACATTTAGTCCATTGCACTTGCTAATTCTCCTGATAAGTGATAAGAACTAGCTGATGCATCAGAAAACAAACCCTAAAGTGGTCACACTGCTGGCTCTAGAAATTGACCATCCCTGAAAACCAAATGTTCACCTAGAAAAATCTCAAGAAAAAATAAAAGATCATTGAAAGGCATCTAATATATAATTAGTTGCCTATACATTCATTCTTTTGGCCAATTCATATAAATAGGGTCAAGCAGTACATGCCAGAGCTCTGAAAATAATGTTTCATGAAAGATTCAATCA
Source organism: Eubalaena glacialis (assembly GCF_028564815.1). Classification (NCBI taxonomy): domain Eukaryota; kingdom Metazoa; phylum Chordata; class Mammalia; order Artiodactyla; family Balaenidae; genus Eubalaena; species Eubalaena glacialis. Next base: position 106,896,235 of record NC_083720.1, on the reverse strand, counting down.
GTGTAAAAGACTTAACTGCTTCTCTCTGTGAGGAGCTTCCCACATGCCGCCCTCAGCAGTTTGACAACTGAACCTGCACTTTCTCTGCTCCCTCTAGTGGCGAAAACAGTTAACTTTTTATTTGAAACCTTAAAATCCCAGCAAATGTTTTATCTTATTCATGTGAAAATATCTCAGTTTGGTCAATTAAAAGAAATCAGTGTAATTTAGGTACCAGCCACGCTAAGCATTTTAAAGCATTTTTTAATTTATTTATTATTTATTTATATAATTTTGGCTACGTTGGGTCTTTGTTGCTGCGTACGGGCTTTCTCTAGTCGCAGTGAGCGGGGGCTACTCTTCGTTGTGGTGAGAGGGCTTCTCATTGCGGTGGCTTCTCTTGTTGCAGAGCACGGGCTCTAGGCACGTGGACTTCAGTAGTTGCAGCACTCGGGCTCAGTAGTTGTGGCTCGCGGGCTCTAGAGCGCAGGCTGAGTAGTTGTGGTGTACGGGCTTAGTTGCTCCGCAGCATGTGGGATCTTCCCCGACCAGGGCTCGAACCCATGTCCCCTGCATCGGCAGGCGGATTCTTAACCACTGCGCCACCATGGAAGTCCTATGCAAAGCATGTTAACCAGGACCACAGTGTTTAATATTGGCAGAAAAATAATTGATTTCATCAAGAATTCATCTGGTAGAATTTAAAAGCCTGCCTGGTGGAGCTTGTCCTCTTTGGAAACTTTAAAATAAGAAGAGAGGTGGCTAGTATTTTAGTGCATGGGGTAAGAATTTGAAGCATTCTATGCAAAATAAAATGGTTTTCAGAAAATAACAGGATAAAGTTAAGAATAGGTGTGTGTAAGAAAGCATAACTGAGCAAAAAAATAAAATACACATATGTAGAGGAAATGGGGTAAGTGTATGTATTCAGTAATAACAGTCTTGTAGGAATCCTAATAGCTAATTAACTAGCAATGGGTAAATTGTATAATTGTCTTTTATTTTGGTTTTCTGTATTTTTCAGTAAGGAAAGTTTGATATGACATGTATTAACCTTGAGATAACATTCTCATTATTGTGGACACTAATTTGCCCTCAAGTGGAATTGTATCTGATTGCATTAGGGAGTCAGGGGCGGTAGGGTGGTATTTTAGGAAGAACCAGGGAGTGTCAAGATTGAATTTCCCAAATAGATCATCAACTCTTTAAAGTTAGGGACCAACTTTCATGTGTCCTTTTGTCTCTCACAAAGTTAGCTCAGTGCCTTGCTGTGTTCTTTAACTTTTTTTGAATTATTTAACTATAACTACATCCCTGGCAGTTCCCAAACAGGAAGATATGATACCATCTCATAAGAGAGAGATAAATTTGCTTTTAAAAATCAGTGCTTTGAGGAACTTCAAATCTAATACACAAACACAGAATACACATGCCAAAAATATTTAGTGGAAATGCTGTTGCACTCCATGTCTTCCTGTGGTGTAAAATAATAAATTACAAGCATATGATTCTGAATGTTACAATTATGAAGTCTATCTCTGAAGAAAGTCAGCAAAAGAACTATCCTATATATTTACCATTTACCTACGTGAAGGAAGGTGTTTGAACCAACTGATTTTCGGGCTGATATGCTCAAGCCAGGCCATTTTCAGTCTCATGATTGTTGGGATGTCATCATAAGAGTGTCTACTTACTTGATTGTATCTATAAAAGAATGTGTGAAGTTGTCTTTATCAGCAGTCTATAAAAATAAAAGCTTCCCATTCATATAGACTGGCTTGAGTCAGGCCAAATACAAGGGAAGCAGTGAAGGACCTGGTTTGAATTCTGGCCCTGTGGTTTATTATGTAAACATTTTAATCTCACTGAGCTAAATTCATCCTCTGGAGAATGATCTTATATACTGTCTCCCCTGCATGATTGTTGTGAGAGTTAAATATATATAAATCACCCAGCAAAACTATTTTGAGAAATTAAACATGTGCTGCTTATAGCTGTGTAACCTTGGCCCAGCTCAGTTCTCTTCACCCCTTACAGTTTGCCCATCTGTAACGTAGCATAAAAATAGAACCTGTCTCTGAGGACTGTTGTGAGAATTAAGTAAGATAATACATATAAGATTCATAACACAGTGCCTGGCACGTAAGACCTGCTCAAAAATCAAGTGGCCTGCGGTGGCTTATACAATCACCAGCGTCCTCTGCTGTCACCACCAGGCATCTCATGAAAGGCCAAATGAATTTGCTGCACGTGGCCACGGAAGGAAAGTACCTGAGAACAGATAAAAAAGTACTCGTATATACCTGAAGGAAAGAAATACGATGAAACGAAGGAGGCTGATTTGGAGTGTGTGCCTGTCTGATACCATTTTTCTGTAGTCTGAGGAGTTCACTGCTTTCTGCTCCCGCCATCTTCTAAAAGACATCCCCGTGCCCATCAGAGTGCAGCGCCCCCTGCAGAGCAGTAAACAAACCAAACAAAGTGGCAAAAGTGGGCAAAGAGAGTGCTGTGAAATAACTGAGAGAAGAGAAGCCAGTCAGGAGGAATACTGCAGTCAGAAGGGCAGAGCGGAAACCCCTCTTCCTTGAAGGCTTTGCCTGTTATGGAGCACTAAAGGCCTCCCCCCCAGAGCCAGAGGGCTCTCAGCCATGGGCAGCACACGCGCCCACGACGACTCTGCATGGTGTTCCCAGGCCTCGAAAAGGACGCTTTGAGTCTCTGAAGACTCGTGTTGTTGACTGGCTTCACTGTCTTCTCTGGGAAGACAGATCTCGCAGGCAGAGCAGAGCATAGGGCTCACCCTCTCTTCCTTCGGCCCTGAACTCACCCTGGTTGTCTGGTGGGCCAACCAGGTTTATCTAAAAACATGATGGGGAGATTGTGGCTGAATTGCTCTTGTTGTGCATTTGTTAACTTCAGTATGGAGATTTTTAGTAGGGCTGGAAGAGTACGGAATGGCAGGTGAGGTGGTGAACTTTGGCGTCAAAGAAACTGACGTTTGAAACCTAGTTGTGACTTGACCAAGTGACTTGACCTCTCAAAGCCTCAATTAACTTATCTCTAAAGTGGAGATGATAGAATCTACTGCGAAAGGATATTGTGCAGAATGAGATAAGGTACATAAAACTAAGCACTGTGTAGTTACATAATTGTAGTCCAGTGAATTGTTTAAAAAAAAAAAAAAAACACCCAAGAAAACTATGCATGCACTCATAAAGTCTTAAGTCCGTTAAAAGTTAGGCTACTATGAGTCTCAGCAAGAACATTTGAACTTGGCAGTTAGAGCCAGTAACAGAGTTAATTCTGGGTCATGATCATTCAAGAAACAGCTTCAGTGAGAGGAATCAGAGGATTAAATATGCCTGTTGGTGACTGAGCCAGCCTTAAGTCCTTATAGAATACAAAAGAATACTTTCTAATTAAGTAAAAATAAATATTGTTGACAGATCAAACTACTTCTCTATGTTCTATGTTCCCTGTTTTACGTACTCCAAAACTTTGTCTAATTAAGATTTTATAAACCCTACTCATTATTACTTATCCCATTAGCCACACTGAGTTGATTATAATCCTGAATGAGTATTGCCATCTTCAGGGGTGTTTAAATCCTCCTGTGAGTTGGAGAGGCTTACTCCTTAGTAAATTTTGATCACTCAAGCTGTTTGAAAATGGTCTCTGATCTGATTGCAGGGTAGTCCTCATAGACCTATCAATCTGTCACTTACCACTTGAAGGTCCTCGCTTTCCCTTCCGTTAACAGGGGTGGGGTCTTGATGTACTGTCAGCATGAGGAATAGGCAGGCCTTGGCCCCAGCTCTTCTGCTGACCATTGTATTAGTCTGTTCATCTACACAGGAAAATGTATTAAGATTATAAACAGGGACTTCCCTGGTGGCGCAGTCGTTAAGAATCCGTCTGCCAATGCAGGGGACACGGGTTCGAGCCCTGGTCCGGGAAGATCCCACATGCCGTGGAGCAACTAAGCCCGTGTGCCACAACTACTGAGCCTGCGCTCTAGAGCCTGCGAGCCACAACTACTGAGCCTGTGTGCCACAACTACCGAGCCTGCGCTCTAGAGCCCACAAGCCACAACTACTGAGCCTGTGTGCCACAACTACTGAAGCGTGTGCGCCTAGAGCCCGTGCTCCGCAACAAGAGAAGCCACTGCAATTAGAAGCCCGCACACCATAGCTAGAGAAAGCCCACGCGCAGCAATGAAGACCCAATGCAGCCAAAAATAAATCAATAAATAAATTTTCTAAAAAAAAGATTATAAACATGTCATGACCATCACTTTTTCCCAAATTATTCTAATGCCAAACCAAACTCCTAAGAACTAATATTCTTTTAACTGTTACTAGGCCCATGTTTTTCATTTTAAAACAAAATAAATATGTTTTATCAGAAAAACAGAGAAACGTTCATTACAACTTTGGTTGGTTTTTGAATCCTTAGAATAATATCTTTGATCTGAATGTAGGATTCCAATTTTAACTGCTTTTTTAAAATCTTCATCAGCACCACTTTGAAAATCAGAATAGAAAGAAGTGGGTTTTTCCCCAGTGGAACAGATTTTAACTTTAAATGCATAAAGCAGAACAGTGTTGTATAGCCCACTTCTGCGGCATGGTCATAAACATAGTCCTGGACCTGTCTGTGCGAGAAGAAATAGATTCTTTAACTTCACTTGCAAAGCATCAGTACTCTGCTTGTAACTACAACATCCAGATCTCTTTTTAAGAAACAACTTTATGTCAGTTTATTGAATCGTTCAATATCCAGCTCCTATCCAAAGCCAGCTAACACGACTGGCATTTGAGAAGAATGACAAAAGGATCTTTCCTACCTTTCATCCCTGTGTTCCCAGTGCTTTGCCACCTCTCAGGCTAGAGACTTGAAAGTTATGCATCTGGATCATACCACCCTAATTACCAAAAGAAATGCCATCAGAGAACTATAGTTTAACTTTTTGCCCTAAGCTTTTATTCAAGATAATTTTAAAAATCATCTTTGTACCGTGTAAAACCATTATCAAGGGTACAACCTATAGGGCTGTTCATTGTCCTCTTTATAAAAGCCCACAGGGAACATTCTTCTCAGAACAATCTTAGGAAAACATCCTTGCTGACTATATAGTATGCTTCCTTTTTTATAGATAATTAAAGGCTTTGTAAATCATATTATTTTTTTTCTCTTTCTTGACCCTAGGAAGCTCAAAGCAAAATTGTGTGCTTAATTGATTTTTTTGATATAAATACTTGCCTCCCCATTGACTTTACCTTCTTGGTTACTAGACTCCTGAGCTTTTGTGTTTGTTTAAATGGCTTTATGATTTATTTTATCTGTATCTCATTAGAAACTGCCAGATCTCTTTTGGAAGTGAGGTAGATAGATAATAGATATCAAATATTTATTAAATACTTTAAATGTTTAGAATACTGCTTTTGGAGGAGTGGATTCAAAAGAAGCTATTGTTTCACCTTTGCTTCAATTTGTTTTTTAATCTATGGTCAGAAAAATAAGAGAGCATAAGCATACATACCATCTCTCGTGACATATTCTACTACTTACCAGTAGTTTTTTTTAATGTAACTATGGTTGAGCCTTACCTTTGTTTACTGGGTTCTGTTTCTAATTCTAAATTTTATTGATTAGGCTTCCCCTGAAAGATCGACAAGAACTCAGCAAAAAGAATTTCAGACTTATATTTTGGATAGTGTGATGGACCATTTGCTTGCAGCTGATGTTTTATTGGGTAATATCATGTTTTCTTTTCAGTCTGTTAAAAGTACCTATAATCACTTCCCTTCTCTATCTAAACCCCAAGTATACCACTTTTTTAACGTCATCTTTTTCCTTCTTTTCTGTGCATTTTCCCCTCTTATTGGTATTTTCCTATAATGAGGAAAAGGCCCATCCAGCTCCTTCCTTTGAACCTGGGATAAAGGATCAACAACAGGGAGTACGAAGTTGCTTGTCCACGTTCATATGCTCAGAGGTGGCAGGAAGAGGACAAGGAAAGAGAAAAAATGTTTTTAAAACCATATTATGTGAACAGTATATTTTTATGAATTATCTAATACTTTTAAAAATTACCGTAATATACTTACAAATAAATTACAAATGTAGCACTCTGTGAATTACCACCCAGGCAACATGCCTGTATAAGAGCACTCAGATAGAAATGCATTACCAGCACCCTCAGAAACTATACCTATTAGTGGAATTATTCAGTTATAGGTATCTGTGTTATTCTTTAGAATGGCTTTCAGGATGTAAATTCGAAGCACATTAAAATGTTTTTCCTGTATTTCTCTAGTTACAATAAAACTACAAAACTTGATACATTTACAGTGGAGCTAACATTTATATGTAAAACAATGACAAAATTTAAAGGAGAAGGAAAAGTAATGATTTAGCATATTTGCTACTTGAATTTCTGGTAATTATATAAATCATAGAACCTCCATGCTATTACATTATCATTTTTTTTTAACAAAGTAAGTTTGCCAAGAAAATCTTCAGTGTTGTCATAACATGCAACTCTCAAAGCGTGGTGTCAAGGCAGACTTGTGTATTTGTTCTTATCACTTGAGAATCTTAAGTAATATCAGTCTTACTACATAAAGACACAAAACGAAGAGTTTTGCATTGTGTAGTGATTTAGAGTGAGGTGGGAATAATAATTACAGTCAGTTAAGGCTCCTAATTTCTAGAAAAGAGGGAGGGGCTTAAAGGGGGCATTCTGTTGGAGGAGGAGCCAGGAGGATTAGTGTTGAGGCAGTATGTACACAGCGAACACGCTGAAGCCACCGGGGCAGCTTGTAGAAGAGAAACAGTGCTGATGGGAATCATGGAGGGGTGAGAGGTACCCCATGGCACCACCACCACTGATGGTACTCTGTGTTTTACAGTTCTTCTGGACCTCTCTTCTGCCTCCATTACTTCGTTGTGCTTAAAGTTTTGTTTGATGATTTGTTTTGCCCTTTATTAGTTAGACAGAATCAATTTACAACTAATAAACTGACTTAATTTTTCTCTCAAAGGGAGGCTATGTGTCACTGATAGTTGAAGAACTGTTTGCTTATCACAGACTGTCTTAAGGCAGTAAGAAACTTCCCAGTCTCCATCCGTAACACTTTTATCCTGCAGAAATTATTTCTTCCAACATTTATCATGACTTCTGGCCATGAACATCATTTTGCTTAAAGTAGTACATAAGAGCTAATGGTCCTATTTCTAACGGTAGTAGATGTACTCATCTTGCCTTAGCCTGATTTGTTGGAGGGTCTGGTCTTAGGCTGGTGGACATCAATTTTCTTAGACATTTTTTTCCTGCTGGAATTTAGGGGAAGATGCATCTCTGCCTATTACCAGTGGAGGGAGCTACCAAGTATTGGTGAACAATGTGTTTTATTTCACACAACGTGTGGTGGACAAGCTTTGGCAAGGCATGTTCAACAAAGAATCTAAACTTCTTATAGATTTTATAATTCAACTAATTGCACAGGTAATCCATTGTCACGTTAGTTGTAGAGTACATGTTTTCCTATTGAAAAACTTTGCCTCGGGTGTCAAAATTGTTGGAAATAAGTGTAACTAATAAGATAATGAATGTTGACATTTTAATGTAAAGCTCAGCTTATTAAAAGTGAATAAAACGTAGATCTGTAACCATTCCCCCCCTTACCCGTGGCCCGGTGCCAGTGTGTCCAGTATGTAAAGCTTACTCATTCTCTCAAGCTGTGGGCTCCCACTGCCTTCCCCACTGGCATTGCTCTTTGCTAACCACATAGCTGGATAGCTTCCTGTTGGTTTAAAGACCTTAAGTTAATACGATTTGATAGATTTCCATAGTACAATGCATCAGTGTGTCAAGATTTACAGAGCATGAAGAGTTGATATTAGAGGAGTATTCTCTTCTTATAATTGAATCTTTACAAAGTTCACTCTAGTCCTTGTTCCTTTGAAGATGTCATATTAGTGTGTGTTTGTGGTACCTTTTCCGGTTTGGCACAAGTGATAAATCTTATTCAACACACGATGTAGAAAGTAGGAAATACTGTTGTCATGTTATTAGACACACACATGTCACCCAAGAATTTTTTAAGAATAAATTTGTATTTAAGCCAAAGAGAAAAGTTCTCATGTGAGATGAAACAAGAATGTCAGAAGTTCTTTACTAACATTTTAGGTAATTTTTTTTTTTTTTTTTTAGTAATTTTGAGTAGCGATTGATCACCCTTACAAAACTTGTGGGGTAGGAGTCTCTACCCAGATGGCACTTCCCCGTGTTCTCAGGGAGGCTGCTCTGCACACAGATGTGTATACACACAGCACTCAACTCATTACATTTATGTGTCTCTTGGGTTCTGAACCTCATAATAGCAAGAGCTTTGTATTTTTTATCTTAGCACCCCAGTACTTAGCATGGTGTCTGATACATAATAAACCTAATAAATGTTCATGTGTGAATGATAAGCAGACTTTTTTTGTCCATTTTACTGAAGTATCTCTCATATCTTTAGTCAAAAAGAAGATCCCAGGGATTGTCACTGGATGCGGTTTATCACTGCCTCAATAGGACCATATTGTACCAGTTCTCCCGGGCGCACAAAACTGTCCCGCAGCAAGTAGCTCTCCTTGATTCACTCAGGGTCCTGACTGTAAACAGGAACTTGATCCTGGGCCCTGGGAACCATGACCAAGAATTCATTAGCTGTCTGGCTCACTGCCTCATTAACCTGCATGTTGGAAGGTAACTCTTTTAGGTTCAGTTTGAATTTGTCTTTGATAGTTTTCTACCGGAACTCTTTGTTCTACTTTTTTGATTATAACATTTCTTTTTCCTTTAATCTCGGTTTTACTTAAAACTTCATGAGAAGGTAAAAGACAAGGGTTGAATTTCTGCAGTGAAATAATGAGTATATTTTTGCTTTAATTTTCTGTATCTTTAAATTTTTTGTTAATCACATGTCACATGTATAATTTTAAAAAAAGAGTTTGCTTTTCAAGTAAAGTAGATACACACTGTTGGAGGTTAAGAGGGGTAAAAAGATAAGAATGCAATAAATAAATGCAATATATGTTAAATGGGTAAAATTAGTATTTTGCCACTGATTGCTTTGCAAGATATTTCTTTGGTGTCTGCTGGGGGCCAGGCATTGAATTAGGGACTGGGATGAAATGTGAATGAGACAGACCCTGTGGCAGGTCTTGGAGCATGCAGCCTAGGAGGGAGGATCCATAAGTAACAATGTGCTCTGCTAGAAGCACGGTGCTTTGGGAGCACATAACAGGTGCCCCTAGCCTGGGAGAGACGCCTGCTGAGTTACAGCTTGAACCTGGTTGAGGAGGAAGTTAATCCTCCAAAGAGAATGGGGAAGAGTGATGTGGGAAGAAAGAGTCATCTATGCGATCGCCCAGAGGGCATAAAGAATATGGCACATGTAGGAAACTGCAGGTATTTCACTGCTGCTGGAGCAGAGAGTGGTGAGATAAGATATGGGAGAGGGGGGCATATCTTAGGATATAGGAGGAGAACATGTTCTCATGTTTAAGAACATAGGAGGAGAACGTTCTTAAATGAACTTTTCGTAATTTTTAGGTAAAAATGTTAACACTGATCAAAAAGCGTCTTAAATAGTAAGATGCTCCTCTTAATGCTGTCATTTAGTTTAATTACATTTAGTCGAGTGGATTTGTGACGTCATCGCTTGAAAATGGCATTTTCATGATAAACTATAAGTTCTGTTCTGTGCATCTGCCAAATGTTTGTCTGCCACTTACGGAGCTCTGTGACAGAGCCAGCGTTTCCTTGTGTCCGCAGAGTAGTACTTAGTCACCACAGTTTCCAGCTGCAGTAACTTCCTTCATGTAGTTTAAACTGACTGGAATTTTTCAGCAGTGTGGATGGGTTTGGACTGGAAGCAGAAGCCCGCATGACTACATGGCACATCATGATCCCCTCGGACATTGAACCAGATGGTGGTTACAGCCAAGATATTAGTGAAGGTAGCTACCTCAATTTTTCCCCCCTTTTCTCTCCACTCATTTCTGATTTTTAAGATATAGCCAAAAACACCGACTTGAGAAACTGCCAACATTGACAGCCGACCTCTCCATAGGGCGTACCTGAACATACACCGGTATGCCCGCCAGCATATACCAACGTGCTAGCTGTACGTCTCCTTGTGCCAGGATGAGCAAACCCCTGAAACTGCTCGCCCCCCACATTTCATAGTAACACCAGGAAACTTGGCGATACTTACATTTGCACAAGCAGTAGTGCAAATATGGTACTAACTTGGCGCTTACTATTAAGAGAGCTGGCTATTGGTAGTATTAGGCCAGTCACAGTAGAGGCAAATATTGCTTGAGACAGATTGTCAGTACTACCATTTTTATTCTTTCTCCCTTTTTTAAATCTAGTTTTCCCACTGATTTTGTAAGTATCGTGCATATGAGAGTCTTTGGGTGGATTGATTTCTAATTTCCAACGTTGTTCAGTTGAAAAGATTAGATAATTACAGAAGTGCTTGTCTCTCCAGCAATATTTAGTGTGGTAGTTTTGCATATGATTTTATCTCTTGTAGGTCCAGCACTCATTCCTTCATTCATTTAAGCATTAATTTGTTCTCCGTTCTTTCACTAAAATTTCTTGAACCCCAGACACTAAGGACACAGTGATTGTTTTCACCCCTCAAGGAACTAACAGTCTAGAACACTGGTTCTCAAAGTGAGGTGCTCAGACTAGTAACATTGGCATCATTTGGAAACTAGTTAGAAAAGCAGATTCTCTGGCCCCATTCAGGTCTACTGAGTACTCAGTACTCAGATACTCTGTGGGGTGAAGACCAGCAGTCTGTTTGAACAACCTCCCAGGTGATTCTGATGCTTGCTAAAGATTGACTGGCCTAGAGCAGGAGTCGGACAAATTAGCAAGGAGTCCAAAGCAAGATGGAATTTAATAGTAAAAACTCTAAAAATATTTGTTTACTATTTCTTTCCTTTTGCAAAATCGTCAAGAACAATTAACTTATTTGTGAATATACCTTAAATATTTAGATCTAAAATTTACTTTTAAGTGGAGAATAAGTTCTTTTCTTTTATAGAAGAAGCTAGACAATGAAATATATATGTAATTTCCAGTTTTATAAATAAAAATGTAGTCTTTTTGCTTGATATAAAGTTTTTTATTTTTTTTTTAAGTTTTCCAAGTAGCCAACCGCATTTTTGGTTATCTGAATAATCCGTTTTTACTGAGCTGGCTATGATGTGAAGCATTTTTTGGACAATTAAGTACTATACATCTAAGTTGAAATCCTTAGATATAAAAGAAGAAAAAAATACTAACTACCTTTATATTCTTTTTGATCAGTTGCTGTTTTTCATTTTCTAGGGCGTCAGCTTCTCATAAAAGCTGTCAACAGAGTTTGGACTGAATTGATTCATAGTAAGAAACAAACCTTGGAGGAGCTTTTCAAAGTCACTCTACCTGTGAATGAAAGAGGCCATGTGGACATAGCTATAGCAAAGCCACTCATTGAAGAAGCTGGTTTGAAATGTTGGCAGAATCATCTGGGTAAGAAAGTTTACAGATATCATGTGACCAAGGGACTTACATACAACTATCATATATGGGTGCACTTTAGATATGAAATTAAAACTTTCCCCTAAAGATATTATGATGACAGTAGAAATGAAAATCAATACAATATAGCCCATTCTAGAATGATTATGCTGAGATTAGGCTTTTCTTTTTAGATTTTTATTTTTATTTTTATTTTTTATTTTTAAATGTGTTATACATCAGGCATCTATGAGCTTGGTAAATAATACATTGCTCACAACTTTAGTATGGTCACCATCTTGGTTATGAGTCTACATCCCTTATCTATAATTCTGAAATTCAAAAAGCCCTGAAAACCCAAGGTGTTATTATTAATTTGATGCCAAAACTCACTTGGTAGCAAAACCTAACCTATCTTTGTTTATCCTACTAGGCATTAATATTCATACATTTTGCTGTAGAAATATTAATTATTATATTATTAATTATGGTTTATTACCCTAGTGGTCTAGGGTGATACAGTACCTATAATATACAGTATATGTACTGTATCACCTTCTTAAAATTCTAAATTCCAAAGTATACACGACACCAAAGATTTTAGGTAGGGGACTGTGAATTGTTATTAACATAGAAACTGATTACAGTTAAAATAAATTTGCATATTATTGCAGAGCTATGAGGTTTCAACCAAATGTGAGTTCAACTAGTACAATAATTGTCAAGCAGCTATCCTTATACAAGATAAGTAAATATAATATCTAAGAGAGTGTCTGCATCTGTAACATAAGCTGCTTTTGATAACTACAGAATTGTGGTTTGTAACCATTATGCGAAAGTATTAAAAGTAAGGCTAATAAATATATGGAGAAACTGTAAAATACTCTAATTTTAATTTTGTAGCCCATGAAAAGAAATGCATAAGTCGAGGAGAAGCTTTAGTGCCCACCACACAATCCAAATTGTCCCGTGTCAGCAGTGGCTTTGGTCTTTCCAAGTTAACGGGATCGAGAAGGAATCGAAAGGAAAGTGGGCTTCATAAACACAGTCTTTCCACCCAGGTACATTGTTTAGTTTTATTAATGATATGATTAGAAATTTGTAACTCAAGGTTTAGTTGTAGTGTTTTATATAATACACTTAATACATGCAAGCATATGATTTGAAATGGAAATTTTCTGCATTTTTGCTTTAGACAAGAGAGAGAAATAACTCAGGGTGTGGAGCCTTCTCCCATTTTATTATGATAAAATTGCACTATGAGTGTTGTGTATTTACATCCATTTCATAACTGGGCATAAGATGAGATTCAGATATTGATATATGATAGACTATGGATAATTTTTTCTCAGCTTTTCCAAACCCTCAATAATTTTATTAATAGTTATATAAATTTTAAAGCAACAGCAGACAAAATAGCTTTTTATTTTTTATAATTTTGTTGTACATGCCTGAGATTGATTTTTTTTTTTTAACTCCTCTACCTCCAGCATTAATTTCTTCCTCATCATTACTGTCTTTGCCATACTGTCTTTGCCATACTGTCTTTGCAATCTTAGTGGCAGCTGTGAAAAGGGCCTGGGAGAAACCATGTGTATGAGTCATTCCATGTGTCAGGTTGGGTTCCCCGGGAAGCACACTCTGAGAGGGGGTTTAGTGTGCAGGATGTTTATTAGGGGTGCCCTTGATATTTCTGGATGGGAGAAGAAGGAAGCAGGATTGGTCACAGGGAAATGTCAGGCTACAGTGCAGGTCTGGCGACAGACCCAGCTGTGACCCAAGTGGAGCTTTGGTACCAAAATGACTTGTCAGAGTTGACCTTTACTGAGCTGAAATGGCTGAGCCTGCTTGCCTCCAAATCAGCCAGTGATTGTGGGGTGCCCACAGCTCTCTGCAGCTGAGGTGATCCCTGAAGTACTGACAGCACTCCCAGAAGTTGTGGCAGTGAGCCCTTCCTTGAAAGGTGCACTGGGGGATGGGGGGGGGTATATGGATCTGTGTCCATCACATAAGCCTCCATCAGATTCATTATATAATTAATCTTTCAGAGTTTTCTGTGGGGTTTTTTGGGTGTTGTTGTGATGCCTTTAATAGAATTTTAACTAACTTGGGGGCATTATTTCAAGGCTAGTTAACATTTTTTCCAGGAAATCCATGAAATATTAAGACTCTTTTTCCATTCATCGTTAGGAGATTTCTCAGTGGATGTTTACACACATCGCCGTTGTTCGTGACTTAGTAGACACACAATATAAGGAATATCAGGAGGTAAGAATCATAACCATAATAATGGTTTGTTTTGCATTCCTTGAGTGAGAAAAGACTGCTTCCCTTGATATCTTCCTCCTGCTTTTAAGAATAAGTTGCTGAACTGAATTTATCATCAGATAATGTTTTTGATTATCCCTGCCAGCAGCTACTTTGGCCATTGGTTTTAACATAGAAAGACTGGAACTTCCTATAGGCAAACTGCATTAAAAAGTGACAGACTGGAGATCAGCACAGCTGAATCCTAATGACATTCACTACCAACATATTGCATGTGTTTGTTCTTAATAAAAATTAAAATATTGGAAAGATCCCTTTCTTTCATACTTAACAAGGAGACCATGAAAATGTACATCAAAATCTCTGAGAAGTCTCTTAAAATTCTAAAAAATTAAAAGATAAAGTTATTTTTTATTACAAGTGCTTGGTGATTTTGTCAATAAGAAATATCTTCAGTGAAATCCGCTTGATGAATTCATAATTACTCAACAACTTATTCAAAATATTTTATTTCCATGGCAGCTGAGTTATATCTATTAAAGATTTCTGAATGATAAGCTACTAATATTTTATGGGCATGATACTAGATACTTAGTTGTTACAGGGGATTTCCTCCTGCCAGGAACACATAAGTACTATGATGGTATCAGTATAATATCAAGATTACTCCTTCAATGATCATTAGTGTTAGTTGTACAGTATAAAGGGATCTTTACTCTTAAATTGTATACTTACATTCCATGAATTATTAGATAAGCATCTAATGATTAGATGCTTAGTTTTAAGCATCTACTGTTGAAATGTTACACATTTTGACATTTGACAAATAGAAGTTATTCCAAGTCATAAATTTCCATTTAAGTAAGGTGGTTTGGATCTATCCCAGGGCCAAGTAAAAATGGTTTTCCTTTAATTTTTATATGAATGTTAAGTTCCCTATCAGAGATTCATGTGTATATTCTTTACCTAAAATTATTGGAAATGTTACGGTGATTACCAGGAATCTAGTGTGTTGGCAATATTTCTCGATGTGGCTTTCTAGATTTTCTTTTATTCATGTTCTAGTAACTGTTTTACAATTGGGGGTGGGGAAGGGGATTCATCCTTAAATTACTGTCTTTATTAACTCACACTGGACAAACCATTTCCATGTATTTTCATAAGTAATATTACCATCTTCCCTGTGCCCGAGCTACAAGTTCCTTCAACACTCTGGTCAGGTGTACTGCACACACTACCCTCGAGGGATCTTCCATGTATTGTATACTTGGTGCTAAAATAATCGCCTTGGGCCATCACTAAAACCTCAGCTTCTCACAAGATCGGCAGCTTACTTTAACCATAAAATAAATGTAATTTTACTTTTATAATATTGCCTGAAATGACCTGGATTGGTTTTTGTTTCCAAAGAATAACTTGGTTTTAAGGTACTTGTAGACTGTTCATTGTTGCTCGTGCTTTTGCTTGAAAACCAACCTGGACTCCCTCTTGTTAGCGTCAGCAAAATGCCCTGAAGTACGTGACGGAGGAGTGGTGCCAAATCGAGTACGAGCTGCTGCGGGAGCGGGGGCTCTGGGGCCCCCCCATCGGTTCCCATCTCGACAAATGGATGTTGGAGATGACAGAAGGGCCCTGCAGAATGAGGAAAAAAATGGTGCGGAATGATATGTTTTACACCCATTACCCTTACGTGCCGGAAACGGAACAAGAGACAAACGTGGCGGTGAGTGCGCAGAATTCAACGTTTGTAGTGACGCTTCAAAGTCTTCCTTCTTTTTTGTAAGCGTTTTCCCTTATTAGGTCAATTACGAAAAACACCTAATTGAGAAGATTCGATGAACTTATAGTAAGTTGATAATGCCAGGGTGCTGGCAGTGGAATGAAAAGGTACAGCAGGGAGCCTTCACAGTGAAGTGGTTTGGATCGTAGACCCTGGAGCCAGCTGCCCGGTTTGAAACCTGCCTCTGCCCCTTCACTAGCTGGTGACCTCGTACCGGCCACGTTAACCTCTTCAGCTTCTGCTTTCTTTATGCTGAAAATGGAGAAAATAACAGTTCCATCTTAGAAGCTATTGGGAGGATTAAATTAATTAAAATTAGTAAAGTACTTAGAATAGTGTCTGGCACAGAATAAGCACTATCTAAGTGAGTGTTAATAAAATAAACATTGCCACTAAGCAATATTCTTTGAAGAAATACAGAGCACAGTTAAAGAATAATAATAGCCTGAGTGTATAGATCTTCCCATTTATATTGAGAAGCTTCATCACTGGCTCCACGGGTATAAAACGAACAGCATTTGCCCCTCAAGTTCCTTTTTATTCAGACAGGTTGCCCTTCCTAAAGCCTTCATTCAGATTTTTGCACTGACCATCAAAATTTTGTCTAAAACGATCATGATCCAGGAATCATGTTTTTGCGTTCGGGAAAATACAGTCTTCCCCAATAAAGTCACTGCGAATTTGGAAGAGAAACCCTTCATGGTTTAAGTACTTTCACATACTTGACTTTAATATGATTCTCTCAACAGTTGAAGAAACTAAGGTTTATAAAGAAGACTTGGCACATGTGTCTTCTAGTAAGTAGTTCAGATCATAAAACATGAGACAACTTGCATTGTTCCAGTGTCTCTTTTTTTCCCAACCAAAAGCCTGGCTCCATTTATCTTGTGCTAATTGACTACACATTTGTCCTGATGCTACTTAGAATATAGGCCTTAGACCTGCTAATATATAGTTATTTAAGTTTTTTTTTTTAAGATAGCTTCCTAAAGTTTACTTTTCTCAAAGCTATTCCGTTCTGTCGAGAATGCCGTACTTGGGGGACTTCCCTGGTTAAGACTTCACTTTCCAATGCAGGGGGTGTGGGTTGGCTCCCTGGTCAGAGAGCTAAGATCCCACATGCCTTGTAGCCAAAAAACCAAAACATATCGAGACTTCCCTGGTGGCACAGTGGTTAAGAATCTGCCTGCCAATGCAGGGAACATGCATTCGATCCCTGGTCCAGGAAGATCCCACATGCCGCAGAGCAGCTAAGCCCGTGTGCCACAACTACTGAGCCTGGGCCCTAGAGCTCACGAGCCACAATTACTGAAGCCCGCGTGCCTAGAGCCCGTGCTCCTCAACAAGAGAAGCCACCGCAATGAGAAGCCCACGCACCGCAATGAAGAGTAGCCCCCGCTCGCCACAACTAGAGAAAGCCCGTGCGCAGCAACAAAGACCCAATGCAACCAAAAATGAATAAATAAAAAATAAAGTAAATGTTTTAAAAAACATGAAACAGAAGAACAAATTCAATAAAGACTTTTAAAAAATAATAAAAATAAAATAAAAAAAGAATGCCATACTTGGTAAATTTTAATTTAAAGCACTGTAATTTCTAATACTAGCACACTATGTAGAAAAAAAAAAATCCACCCGTATTTTTGCAGCCTTTTAATAGCACCTATGTTTGTCAGAGCAGACTAGCAATATAATCTCTATTCTTCATCCATTTTCCCCAAATAAATAATTGAATAAGAATTTAAGCCTATAGCAATTTGATAAAATATTTCTTACTGAGTCAACGCTCATTCAAATTGAATCCATTCAGGGATAGGAAAATAGAAGATGAATGTGCTCTCCTAAATATGTGACCATTCACTATCTCTATATAACTGAGGCATATACGTTTTGAGTTACATAACCATAGTATTTTTTTTTTTTTATTGTGTCTACGCCTTTCCTTCTTTATAACAGTGTCATTTGTTTTACAAAAGTATATTTGAAGTTCTGTATCAGATAAAAACAAAATAACCTATTCAGAGTCCACACTTACAACCTTAATAATATCGTTAGCATTTTACCTAAGCAAAGGAGTTCACCAGTCTGTGAAATCTAAACAGACAGTCTCAGAAATACGTATGAACCATACGGAACTTTTTTTTTTCTTTTAAACCAGATGGGTTACATATTGGGAAATACAAGGCAGTCAACGAATGTTAGAGATACATTTACAAAAAAGGAAAAAGCAGGTGGGAAGGGGAGATGATTACAGATTGTGGAATTCATGCTGCTGCTTAAGTTCATGCACAAGTCAAGGTTAATCTGCTATGATGAAGTTTTCTGAATGAATAATGATTTTGGTGTTGCTAGTTCAAAATCTTTTGTAAATTTGAAACCCCATTAAATGTCCACTTTTTTTCTTTACGGAATATGCAGTCTGGCAATATCAACAGCAAAGAAAATTCCAAAAAGTAGAGCAGCTGCTATCCCACTAACTTCTATTGTGAAATCAAAAAAGGAGAGCAGATACTTAACACAGTGAGCTTGGTGCTCTGCAGAGCAGTCACTTGCAGTTTCCTGTATGTCTCATGACAGCCCTCTGAAGTATAGTTATATTATTATCCCAATTTCACAGATGATAAATAGAAGCCTAGAAGATTAAGGAACACCTTCTAGGTCATGCTAAGTACTGGAGCAAGATATAATGACTAGATTGACAGTTCCTCAGAAGTTCCTCACTCTTGAAAAAGGATTCCGATCTTTGGTGGTTTTGAGAAGTTGTCAGTGGACAGTGAATTTCTTCCAGACAGAACCACATATTGGGTCGGCCAAAAAGCTCGTGCGGGTTTTTCCGTAACGTCTTATGGAAAAACCCACACGAACTTTTTGGCCAACCCAATACTAGGTTTTGTCTCTCTAATGCTAAAGAATATCTAGAACTTAATAAATGTTGAGTGAATGGACTTACCAGCACTCTTTCTTCCTAAGTTAGAGTTTATCCATTGCTTCCCATTCAGCATTCTTATAGAATTTTCCTAATTATTTTTCCACTAAAAAGGGCTAGAGTCAAATTTTATGGGGTGTGAAGTTTATATAACTTGGGGAGGCGCTATAAGAAAAAGAGTACAAAATTATGAATACAAAATTACTAGGGCCCCACTTCCAGGACTTTGAAAGGAACCCATGGGAAGTGATGGCTGTTGAGGTATATGCTTCATTAAATTCACCATAAATCCTCCTGTGGTCTAAGCTGTATTAAATATTGCCTCCCAGAGTTAGAGATCAGTCACGTCTTCCCTTTCAGCTCCCATAAACGTGTTGCCCTCCTTGCACCCATGTTTATAAAATGTAGGCAGTACTTCTTGCGACGTTACAGGTATTTCAGGTATAACAGGTACAAACTGAAAATTGCTTTTAAGGCCTCTTGATAGGTAAAACAGGCTTTGCCTGGAGTAAGGACAAATGATTTGATCTTTGCCTTATTTATTAAGAACAATTATTGTTTTAAGTAACATTTAAATCTTTAGGCCTCTTAATTGAACTGAAGAAATACAGTGATGATTTAAAAGTTATTTCTTGTTTTAAAATCTTTGATGTGTTAGAAATGAATCAAGTGATTATTTCTTTAGTCATTAAAGTTTTATTTCTTAAACCTGGATAATGCTACATACTGTATTAAAAAGTAGCTTACCTTTTATTATAAGTTTTGAATTTTATTTTTAAATTAGTTGTTTATTTATAGAATGTAGAACATATTTGAGTGTTTCATTTGCCACCGACTTAAAAACTTTGAAAGTTTATCAACTAAAATTGTTTTAATGAGAACAACAATAATTTTTTTGTCCTGAGAAAAGTTATGTACATGTGGAAAATTCTCTGATCTCACATAAAAATAATTTATCCCCTTTGCACAGGGACTTTCCTTAGGGGACCATTTTCAAAACCAAAATAGCTATACTGAATTGCACTGTAATTCTGTATTTTAAGTGGTAATATTAGTTATAAATATTAAGATGTGAGCCTGGGATATGATGAAAATACAAAATATGGTGGTTTTTAAGCAGTTGTCTAATTACTCTGAATCCTAAGGAATGAGAATAAAATTCCATATTTTGCCATTTAAGAAGTTATATTTAAGTACTAAAACCAGGTTTTAATTCTGTAATCCCCTTATTTTCACAGAATAATAATCTCAAACAAATTTACTATTCTTTGCAAATATCATTGGGGCAAAGACCTCACCGTTTCCTATTAATGTTGGGCTGCTTGGGGCAGAAGGGTAAACGACTTACCTGAAGTTCCTTTTCTAATTAAGGGAGTCTCGTGTGGGTGCCTCCACATATATTTTTATGTAATATATAGATATCACAGGACTCATAGGAACTAAGCAACTCATTCAAGAAATTCCATTGCCAGCAATATAGAAAAATTGGAAGTAAAGGGAGTATAAAATTATTTTCTACGAATTCTGACTTTGAAAAATTTAGGTTTCTATGTAAACATAATTATAGTAATAATTTAGTTATAAAAGTTTAAAGAGAGCTATGATAATACTAAAATTATTAGTATAACATATATCTTCGCTAATGAATGCTGTACCTTTTAGTAAAATAAGATCCTCAGTCAGTAAGTGGTTCAGTGAGCAAATATGTATTAAACCAGCACTGTGCCATATGCTGCAGGGAAAATACGATTGTGTACATGTCAGACCCTGCCCACATTCTGGTTGGGGATATATAGTGGACATCAGAATTGGGTTTGACAGTAGTAATTGGTCATTTTGCTATATTGGTTTATCACATATCTATCCAGTGATCTATCTTGTTTTTTTATTAATTTCAAAATGAGTTGCAGAGTCAGTACCCTTCACTCCTAAATACTTCCCCATGCATATCAATAGAGTTCAACATTTGTTTGTAATTCTTTTTTATTGACATAAATTTTACATATATTGAAATATATAAATCCTAAGTGTACCTACCGTTCAGTGAGGTTTAACAAATGTGTAGTAATACTCGTGTAACCCAAATCTTTACCAAGATTGAGAACATAGATGTATATTTTCAAGATTATCCTTCAACATAAGGTATGGTTTTAAAAGTTTGCTTTTAAGGAGAGAGGTTTATTAAAACCATATTAACTATTTGAAAGTATGCCCAGTAGTTCAATGTTTGTTTTGCCAAGGGAAGCAAACATGTGTAAAAGCATTTTGCTTGCTCATATTTACTCTAGGGAAAGGTACTAGAAGTCATCTCCAGGTACAAACTGTGAAAAGGAAGAAAAGTTGGAATGATTCTTGGATGTGTTACTGTCTGTCTGTAGCTGTCTGTGTGTTTACACACACAGGCCACACACTCCAGCTCAACAGATACTGCCGCCTTGTTAGTCGAGATTTTATTGAGAATAAAATATAGAGTAACTACCTAATTCTTTAGAAAGTAATTTTTACAAAAACTTTTGGTTTGGAGGCTGATGATCCAGGCTCCCTTCTGCTTTCAGCCGTTCTGAGGTCATAGCTGTAAAGGTAGCAAAGGAAATAGGTCCTTGGGCTTTTAGGGGAAGGTGTTTTTTCACTAACAAGCGCTTAGTGATTTCTGTGGTATGGGATATTGTAGATAACAGTTTAAACCAGTTGCTTCTGTTACAAAACAGACCTAGGGATAAACACAGTAAAAGGTAGGTGGAAGGTGATAGCTAGCACTAGGTTCTATTATCTGGTTTTCTGTTTTTTCCTTTGAAGCCATATAAAGAGTTGCCTGTAAATCATCCATGACACTGGCAGCCTGTGGTGAAGTTTTGTCTGTGTGATTTTTAAGTTTGTCCTGTTCAGTAGCCTTGAGAATTTTAGTGTAGTTTCTTTTACTTTAAAACTACTTTGGATAATTGAGAAAATAATCACACGATGCTAAGTGATTATTTCAAGTAGCTTAGGATATCATATTAATTTTGTGTGAGTGCATCTTCCATATTCCATACAGTCCTCAAGAATATTTTATTTTTGTGTTGTTCTTTGTTATTTTTTTCTGATGTGTCTATACTTAATACCCTGTTTTCAGTCTGAGATCCCAAGTAAACAGCCTGAGACACCCGATGATATCATTCCTCAAAAGGTAAAACACAAAATACCATAAAAGAATGCAAAATACTTGCAGTTTTGTTTTCTTTTCTTTGTGTTATTTTGTTTTTGTTTTGTTTTATTTTGTTTTATTTTAGTGCATGGTAGACTAGACTAACCTAAAGGATTGACTTTCAATTTGTTGTTTCTGTAAGTTCCTTAGAGTTGAAAAGTGAATTTCATTCATGCTGAGAGATGTCCTCGTCTCTCTCGCTTTGTTCTGATTAGCTTTCTAGGGTCTGTATGCTGCTCACTAAAAGGCTGAGTATTCACTGCTCTCACCGTGAAATGTGTACTGCTTCACACTTAAACTAACAAGTCCCAAGGCATGTTAGTAATGGGCAGCCTGACACTACCAACTTTTTTTTTCAATTACTCATTTAATTCTTCTAGATATTAAACAGTATATATTTTGAGAATGCAAGTGTATTCTCTTTTAAAATTACTTTTTCAATCAGAAGAAACTAAATGGAAACTAAGCGTATATGACCACTTTTTAAAATACAATTTTAATTTATTTTAATTAATTTAAATTTATATAATTGTTTTCTTTTTCCAGAAGGATTCAGTACCTAATTCAGTAAAAAAAAAAAAAAAAAAAATGCAGTTCAGAAATGTCACAGAAATATACCTCAAAATATTTAAGGGAAAATGCTTATAGTTCCAAGTTTGTCAGATATGAAGTCAGTAACCAAGATGTTGTCCCGCATCTGTTAATTCATTGTCTTGCCCATCACTAACTATGCTTTCATCTTTTTAAAAATGAACAATTATGAGTTGAAGATAATTGTTAGATCTCATGGAGAGAATTGTTATAGTACAAAATTTACTACCCTGCTTTCATTTAAAAAATATTGCAGTATTATTAGTTGGTTCATCAGATCCTTCCTTCCATAACTGTAATTTTTTTTTTACATCATTTCAATACTTTCCTATGTTATATATTTCAGTTTTCATTTGCTGCATATCATTCATCAGTTAGCTTGCAGCTCTCTTCATTCTCTAACTTTATACATGAAGTTAAAAGAAGGGTAATGGTGGCTTGAGTTAGGCATCTTTTCATCTCAAAATTGGTTCAGTATTTTAGTCTAAATATTCCTGTTGGACACTTGTTTTCTACTTTAGTTGAAAATCATTTTTTTAAAAAGGTCTTGCTTAAAATAAGCATTATTGTAGACAATACATATAACTACCTGAGTCGAAGAGTTAGGCTGATAGAATACTTTCAATTAGACATTCATAGGAAAGGAAAGATAAGTTTTTTTTTGTTTTTTTTTTAAAAGCAAGCAAGTTGAAAAAAAAAAAAAGATAATGTTTAGAAAGGGAAGGTCTTTAAGCATGTTTCAAACCCTGTCTTTTTCTTAATTGTTAATTTAAAGTCTGGGTCTCATTATGATCAACCTGTATACATATAAACTTTTACCTATGGTTTTACATTTTTGTAGGAAACTTTAGACCTTAATTTTTCATTATCTATTGTTTTAAGAAAAAAAAAAAGTTTGGGTCAATCGGAGAACCTGTTTTTAGGATAAATATTAATTATTCTGAAAAAGAAATGCTCTTGTATCATACACCAAAAAGGTAAATCTTTTCTAATGTTTCTACATAATTAATTTCTTCTTCAAAATGGACTTATATGTTCTTGATATACTCATTTAGTTAGTAAGTTTATGGATCACATTCTTTTACACAACAAACAACAGGATGTTTTAACAAATTAGACACACCAGCTCGGAGTGGCAGGCCAACCAAACAGTGTCATCTGGCCTGAAGCCGGTCGATTCCATATTGGGTCAGGACTCTCTGAAGGTCTGGGCCATTTCCAGAGTTCCAGAGAGATATGGGAATATGGGAACAGGGCAGTTCTGGGTCCCTACCTCCAAATATCTGAAGTAAGCACTCACACAGGTAATTCCAACTGAATGGATGGCCCTTTAGGCCTATTTACTTGGGGTGGAAGCAACGTTTCAGGCTCCTCAGAAACTAGACTCCCCTTGCAACTTGTTGCTCTCCGACACTGGACATTCCCTCTACTGATGCATCAGTGAGGCTGTACTATACTAACATGGAAACATTTGGCTAAAGATGATGTGTTTCTTTTTTCGGGAGGAACAAAACTGCTAATATTGTTGTTTCATATATATTTTTTTAAATCAGTGCAATTTAAAAATAGAGAAACTTAACCCAAAAGACTGTGGATTTACCCTGTATAAATAGTCTATTAATTCTTGAAGATAAATTATCTGAGTCCTTTCCTTTTGTTGTTTCTTAGAAACCTGCTCGATACAGAAGAGCCGTAAGTTATGACAGTAAAGAATACTACATGCGACTAGCCTCTGGCAACCCAGCCATTGTCCAAGATGCCATCGTAGAGAGTTCAGAAGGTGAAGCTACTCAACAAGAACCAGAGCATGGTGAAGACACTATTGCTAAAGTCAAAGGTCAGCCTTCCTCTCTGATTTTAATTAAAAACCATTTGGGAGCATTCCTTTTACGTGAATCTATATGAAAATATTAGCAACTATAAACAGTAGGGCCAACCTAAAAGTATCCGTACATATTTTACTATCGCACCCTTCTTAAAGATTGATTTCTGTATCAGAACTAAAGAGACTGGCTCTTCTTTATTGCCTACAGATGAATGTAATGTGCAGTTGGCTTGATAATTTTTTTTCACTGTATCTGGCAGAATTCTCAGTGGTACCTGATATTTTAAGTTAAGGCCCTGAAAACTAAATAAATATGTATAAAACTAAAACAACCACTAAATGTGTCATTAGTGCATGTTAGCCAACAGTAAGAAATAATGGTCTTTCTTCCAATGAGCTAAGACAGATTATTCCAAAGCTATACTTTATGAGCCTAGAAAGACATGCATATGGTGATGAATTGGACTAAAATGGCCATGGACTTTTTGATTCTGTACTTCTGCATATGTGTGCCCTCTGCCCTCTTGCTACAACTTCTCTGTGATCTGGACCTACCCAGTCTTGAAGATACTGGTCAAACTGTCCTCCTCTGAAGGCTTTTCCAACTCCGCTGTCCTCCAATAGCACTTTGCTCATATCTTTTATAGCAATTTCAGTGATTTCTTTCACTGCTTTATGTTTTCCTAAATTATAAGTTTCTCAGAGGCAGAGATTATTTCTCCTCTCACTTTATAGATTTTGGCACATGCCTAGCACAAAATGGGGATTCGGTCAATATTGAATAAGTAAATCAGTCCATTGTTTTAATTTTTTAAGCCTCTGATTTATCATAAATTCAAAAGTCTTGGCGTAGTCTATAGATAAAGCCCTAGAATATAAATTAAGAACCGTAAATTAAAAATTATTTTCAGATCTCATTGATAAAAAACTAACAGTATATGACCATGTCAATAAAAAAATTTATCTGTAATTGTGATCGGTTTCTCCTATTACATTATACCTGTTCTCTCTTGTGATAACTATGAATTACTAAACATTTCATAATCCATCTAACATTTTCATAGAATCACTGAAAATTTATTAGTTGAACAAAGTTTTCAGCCTTATCATTTCTTGACACTGCATCAGCAAAGTTATTGAGATGGGTCCAAAGTTGTATTTCCTGGCTATAACCAAGGTGTATATAATTCACAGAGTTTGTGATGTCTTGTGTTTGGGTCATTGGCATTAACTTCTCATCTTGGCCTCATTTTCCTAATGTCTAATTGAGCTAAAACCACAAATATTGGTGTCACTACTATGATATGCAAGATGCTATGCTAGACATAGAGTTGGAGGTTTTGATTCGTCAAACTAAAAATAAAGCAGCTGGAAGCTTTTCCCCTTGTGGATATTCTCAGCAAGACTTGATCTTTCTTGTTTGTTTATTATACTCTTTCACATGTGAAAATGAGGTTCTTCCCAAGGCAGAGCAGAACCTCTGATAACTTGTGTTCAAAGGATAGGATTCTAACAGGCTGATTTACGTTTTTCCAGAATTCTTAGTGTAACTATCATTGGTAGATACAACATTACTTTTTTTGGTACAGAACTAAAGAATATTAAATTAAATGTGAGATTTAGAGTTTATTTTGAGTGCTTCCCATACTCTGGGTTATCAGTGGTTACTTTCATCAGCTGATTTTAATTTCATCTCCTGTGATTATCAATAAAATTATCAAAATGTAGGCAGTAAAATGTTAACTTATGTGGCACATTAAATTGTCTGGCCCTATATTTTTAAAAGAATTGTGTTCTTATTCTTTATGACCTGATGATTTAATCAAATTCATTCATGTATGAGTGACCATACTGCCACTTATAATATGAGTCTTGAAGTAGTCCTCATGGGCCCTCCAAGTAGGTGGAATCTCTTATAATCATGTTTATAACTTGCTGTCCTTATTTTTGTTTCTGATAATGACTGATCATTTATTGAGGGTATCCCCTCAATGACATCTGCCCATTAGCACCACCACTTTTACCATTAATTATGCTAAGCCCTCTGTTTATCATCATCATCTGACACTTACTGAGAATTTACTATTTATTATGCGTGATACTAAGCACTTTACATGAATTACCTCATTTAGTCCTCCAACAATCCTCCTGGTATCCATGATAGGTAGTATTCTTGTCCCGGTTTTATAGGTGAGAAACTGAGGTTCAGAGGGGACAAATAATACTCCAAGGTCATGCGGCTGTTTAACTCCAGAGCCTGTGCTGTTGACCACTGAACTGTGCTGCCTCCCCATACCTTCCAGAACTCTCTCAAATTGGAAATGTAGAGGAGGGACTAAATGGCTCCCACATGACCCCAGCAAGACCACATGACCCTCTTGGCTCTTATCCTGCAGGACTGGTCAAGCCGCCTCTAAAACGGTCTCGATCTGCACCTGATGGAGGAGATGAGGAGACCCAGGAGCAGCTACAAGACCAGATTGCTGAGGGTAGCTCTATAGAAGAGGAGGAGAAGACGGACAACGCCACCCTGCTGCGCCTATTAGAAGAGGGAGAAAAGGTGCCTTACTTCTGAAAAGGAGGGATTGTATTAAGTGGTTTGTTTCCATTTTACAAGACTAGTTGAAGGGTATTTATCTGGCAGCCAAAGATAAATATTTTAGCCTCTGCAGTGAAATCAGTATTAGGCGCCCTTTTGGGTTCAGCACTCTGCGTCTTTCATCTGTAGGGTTTTCTGACCTCTCTGAACACACTGAACAGCAAGAAGTTGCATCAGATATAGTATTAACAGTTGACACCTAGTTCACTGTCTTCCTCTAAACCCTTTATTAGGCTGCAACTTTTGCCATAATTCTCGTTTCAAACCCATGTACACAACGCATTCAGTAATTTGGCCCTGTATTTTTTCCTATACCTCTGTAATTCCAGTAACCACACAAGCAACTTCAACTAGCCCATCATCCCCAGCCTTGTACTTAACCCCTGCTGTGCTTCATTCACAGAAGACTACTTTGCCTTCCTGTTTCTCTCAGCCTCTTACACCCTGCGACCCCTCCAGGCTCACTTTACTGACTCTGCCATGTAGCCTGAGCCCCCTGCATTTTGTGCCTTGCAGTTCACTACATCCATGATATTTCTTTACTCTGCACTTTACTCATTGTGTTCTCTGCCTAAATGCCCCTCTTTCCATCACTTGCATAACCTCTATCCTAGTAACTCCCATCTGATGCAACATCATTTATCTGGATGTCTTTAATGCTCACACAGAGAAAGCTTTCCTTCGCTGTCTTGCCAGCTCAGGCTTAGTTAGACACCCTCCTCTATGCTTTTATTAAGCCTTAAAGGTATCACTCATTTTATCATGTTATTATTATTTGTTCCTGTGTCTGTCTCTTCACCTAGATAGTGAGCTCTTTTGAGGCAGGCACTGTTTCTTATTTCTATCCCAGTGCCTTACACAGTTCCAGTCACCTGATAGAAACTCAGTAAACCTTGAATGAAGGAGTGATTGGTTGAATAAATAAAGGGATAAATGAGTAAAGGAATGAATGAATTGAATGAGTATCCTTTTTAAAGGTTGTTTTGCTTATTATATTAGATCTTGGTATAACACTTGAAATCTTATCCACTAAGAAATAGTAACTAGAAATTAGGGTTTAATTTTTTTAATTCTGTTCAAATATATGGCCTGATTAATCTTGAATGAAAACATAAAAAGAAAAAAAAGTATGTAACTATAAAAGTACATTAGATCTGAAGGAAGCACAAGAGAGGCTTCTAGGGCCTTCGGAATGTTCTGTTTCTTGATCTGGATGCTGGTTGCATCATATTTTAAGCATTTGAAAATTCATCAAGCTATGCATTATGAAATAAACATTTTTTTCTGTGTGTATATTATACTTACAATAGAGTTATTTTAAAAGTATGTCAGTTTTTCTCCTGTAACATTCTAAGTTTTTATTATTGAAGTAGTTCAGATGTGGTGATGAAAATTAACTTACATTTGCATATTTTAGAAAATCTATTTTCTGATGCTGTCATTTTTTAAACTTTTTAAACTCATGAGTACAGTTTTTGCTCTAATTGCTTTAAATTTGAATAGTGCAGGAGGTGTATTTAGACTGACATTTATTTGACATTTGTTTGACTCTGATTTAATTGCTGATTTTTTTTTCCTTGATTCATGTTGAACTGAGTGTAAGCAAGAAAGAATTTTTACTAAGGACTAGATCCTGCCTGTTGGAAAGAAAACACTGCTAACATTGAGAGATTTAGCAAGTCCTTCCTTCTGTGAGGAAAATGCCACTTCTGCCAAGTTTGGCATTTTACAATGGCACAACAGGCTGCCAGGCAGGCAGACTCCAGTGGAGAGCAAATAGAGACAAATTCCACAACACCAGTTCCAGGGGTTGTTATGGAAAAAGAGGAAAGTAAGCTATGTGGAAGAGAAGACAGCCAACAATTCCTAACATGATTATGTATGTCTCACTAACTCTCGTGACAAGCCAATGAAGTATATTTGAAACTTATATGAAGACACAGAAGCCCAGAAACATTAAGAAATTTGACCAAATCTATAGTTAGACAACAGAACTGGGAATTCACTCAGGATTGTCAGGCTCTGCATACCTTTTTCACTGTATCATCCTGCCTGGCCCAGGGCACAATCCTCATCTCCTCGCATGTATGCCTCAATTCCCTTTCCTGCAAAGTTTGTGTCTGTCTCCTTCCTTTTCTAACTTGTTCATTGACTGTAGAGCCTAGTACACATGTGCCTGGCACGGAGTTAGTACTCAGTGAATATTAGGATAAGTGGATTGGGTGGATGGATATGAGTAATGGTTGTTTCCTTTTACTGAAGTCAACTGCAACTCAGACTGCAATCTTAGCTATTCTTTTTAATATGCTTAAACTCTGGTTAATATGCTTAGCTCAGGGGATGCCATCACAGAGTGACATCTTCATAAAATCTTGTTCGCCCATTAAATCCATGTTTAAAGACATTTTGCTTCATTTATATCAAAAAAAGAAATTACCTGATTTTTAAAAACTATATTAATGAATGTTTATGGTTTTCTTTGTAGATCCAACACATGTACCGCTGTGCTCGAGTCCAGGGCCTAGATACCAGTGAAGGGCTACTTCTTTTTGGTAAAGAGCATTTTTATGTGATTGATGGATTTACAATGACAGCAACCAGGGAAATAAGAGATATTGAAACCTTACCTCCAAAGTAAGTAAATGAATGAAGAGACACGAAGTACAGCTATCTTTAGAAAGCAATATATCTACATGGGTTTGTTTGGTTTTTTTCTTTTTTTTTTTTGGCTGCATTGGGTCTTCATTGCTGCGCTCAGGCTTTCTCTAGTTGCGGCGAGCGGGGGCTACTCTTTGTTGCGGTGCGCAGGCTTCTCACTGCGGTGGCTTCTCTTGTTGCGGAGCACGGGCTCTAGGTGCGCAGGCTTCAGTAGTCGTGGCACGCAGGCTCAGTAGTTGTGGCTCGCAGGCTCTAGAGCACAGGCTCAGTAGTTGTGGTGCACGGGCTTAGTTGCTCTGCGGCATGTGGGATCTTCCCAGACCAGGGCTCGAACCCGCGTCCCCTGCTTGGCACATGGATTCTTAACCACTGTGCCACCAGAGAAGTCCTACATAGTTTTTTTTAATGCAAAAATTGTGTTTCAAGTAATGTTATCTCTCAGTTTTTGTGCATCCATCATTGAATATTCACCAGAGTAATAGTTATTTCAAGGCTATAAGAGACAAGTTTGCCTTATTTATCAAAACGAAAACTAAATAAAATTTATTGCTATTTATTAATAGCACTAGATATAATACAAGTTCCTTGTATTATAATCTATATATTTATAAAGTTATTCTGAATTTGTAAATTGTTCTTTTTTTCAAATTTCAGTGCAAACACAGTTGTAGAGAAAATGCAGGTGGCTGTATAATACTCTAACAAACGTAAGAGCATCCATGTCCTCTGAGTACCCTAGAAGCAGTGTGACTGAAGCACAGGCAGGAATTAACTGCCTGAGTTTATCCATCTTCCTTTTCTTCTGCCAGCCCTATGATGGACGTGATAGTGGGTAATGGAAAACCCAGAGACAGACAAAGCCCAAAGGGAGATGAAAAAGCTTAAGGCTTAGAAAATCAACACGCTCTTCTCTTCCTTTAACATTTTGAACACCTAACATGCACTGTGAATGTGGACATGGTCATCTTCATTGCTAGGAGATATTTCAAATAATTACTTTCAGTAGCAGTCAGGGCCACATTGACTTTTACGGGCCTCTTCCTACATATAAAGATATCTAAAATGATGTTTTTCTGACTGTGTTGGTTTAAAGATGAATATATTCATATTATATATTAAAACATTTTCTTCTACCTAAAAGTTCAGTTTTTTCTTTTGATTTTAAAAGAAATTAAAACATTTTCTTGGACCCCCTAAAAGAATATAGGCCTTGGCACTTGCCAGCTGTGCCTGATAGATAAGCCCTGACAGCATGAATAGGATTTTTTTTAAGTTATATTCATCAAAGGGTATACTGAGTAGCTACCAAATTATTCTCTTAAAGGTGTGTCTTTTTTGAACTAAATATTCGGATATATCGATTCCTGCTTCTCTTCACATGTTGAAAATAACACACTCTTTATTGAACAGTGAATTTATCTCTTGCTGTGTTTTTATTATCTCCTTTCTCTGGGCTGCCTATAGTATGCATGAGCCAATTATCCCTAGAGGAGCCAGGCAAGGCCCCAGTCAACTCAAGAGAACATGCAGCATTTTTGCCTATGAAGATATCAAGGAAGTTCATAAAAGGAGGTATCTCCTGCAGGTGGGTTGATATAGTAGTAATAAACGTTTTGTCAGGTTCCTTTACTTAGAGGATGTATACATGATAGGATCCACATTATTCCTTAGAGTATTAGATTTGGTTGTATGATAGACAAGCTCATGTCACATGGGTGCATAACTTTATAATACATCCCCCTTCTTAAAAAAAAAAAAAAAAAAAAAACACAACCTAAAACTTTGAGTGATATTTTGTTATCCATCTTTCCCTATAGCTATCCAAATTCATATTATAATTTTCTTTTTATATAAAAATTGGATTCTCACTATAAATTTACAAAATTATAATTTTATAATTATTTTACCATTATTCTGTTAAAGATTTTAGAAACAAATTGAGCAGAACAAACTGGCACTGTTTATTGTGTAATTTAATCTGCTGGGAATTCATGACGGTAACAGTGTTCTTCAGTCAACAAGTTAATTTCTTCAACATTATAGAAATTCATAGTGGAAAAGTTAATATATAACCCTATTTGTGTTTTTTCTTAATGTTTTTCTCTCTGATCACTTCAGCCTATTGCTGTGGAAGTTTTCTCTGGAGATGGACGGAATTACCTCCTTGCTTTTCAAAAAGGAATTAGAAACAAAGTCTATCAAAGGTATTGTTTATTAGGAATACTTCATAATGCTGTCATGGGAAGAAATGGGAGGTAAAGCATTGCCAGTTCAGCTAGTTTTTAAAAAATCTGTTAAATCCATGAATTAACTTCTTTGAAGAAAATGTTTGTTTCATTTTTGCCAGCCTCTTGAAATGTGATTCTTCTGATGCTATTCTATTTTGAAATCACATTTTTCCTTCTGGTAACTTGTAGTAGATATCATCAAAAGCCACCTTAGTGATAAAGTCCCATGTCTCTAACTGTAAAAGGATGATGAAACTGGAGCTTAAAAAAATAATACTTCAGATTCAAAATAGGCTTCTTTCATATTTACCAAAAAGAAGACAGTGTCATACCTTGCTATTGAATGCAGAGCCTGAGTTTCCTTAGAATTTATATTCATATGAGACTTTTCTGACTTTGGAAGAGAAGTTGGATACCTTCATCCCTGAAAAAGTAGCATAGCCAAGTAAAGCAGTTGATGTAATCTAACCATATTTCATTTTTGGTAAACCGTGTTTAAATTTTATCTTATAAAAGAAAAATAGTATATGTCCATGTGCTTGAAAATACTTCTGTTGGGCATGTGAATAGTAAGGCTTTTATGAACTTATCATAATATAATATGAGAGCACTCTTATTCTTTGAAGAGTGGTGTAGATCCTGGCAATCCCTCTATTAGGGAAGTTTTGTATTTCAAGTGAGGAATGACTAATACCAAGCAACATTGCTTATCATTGCAGTACAGTAATACTTACCTGTGAGCACGAGGGAAATGAGGGAGGTTCTTCAAATAAAGTGCCTGTGGATGTTGATTGGGAAGAGCTAAGTAAATGACTGAAATTTTAGTTACCTATCTTATGAATTTCTAAAAGTGATACTGTTTTCAGTGTTAGTAAATTATCTGCTCTTCCCAACTAGAAGCTGTGGCAAGGAGATGAGATTGTCTTTATCTGAGAAATGTCTGTGTATATGCCAAGTTCAAGGTCCACATTCATTCCAAGAATTTTCCCACAATTCTTTTTTACCCTTAAAAAATGTATGTTGACATTATGAGCAACTCTGAAAAAAATTATAATAGTGTCACATAAAGGTTCTTATCATGTATATATTTTCATTTGTTAGAGATGTCTCTGTCCTATCATTTGTTTAGCTGTTAGCACTACTGACTGTCATGTGAATATTCAGCTTTTAATCACTCTTTAGGACATCATTAAGTTGACTTAATTCCTGTGAATCAGTGTGTCAGGCTTTTTCTTCAAGTAATGTGACAGCATATGTAAAAATCCAAAATGACAGATTTTGCTATGGATCTTTATATTTGGCTTTGGAAGCCATCATCCTACCCTTTTTTGTTACAGAATGTTCTAATTATTGTATATTCCCTTTGCCTGCCATTTACTGAGTAGTGCAGGGGTAAATGCAGCAATTAAGATCTAAATGAATCATGCTTTTGTAAGTTCCCATTAGATCCTGACTGAAACGTCATTTCCAATTTTATACTGTTTTTAAATTTTCCAGGTTTCTGGCTGTAGTGCCATCTCTAACTGACAGTTCAGAGTCTGTGTCTGGGCAACGACCAAACACAAGCGTGGAGCAGGGGTAGGTTGCTTGCTTCTTGCACATTATAGTTTAATACTGCAGTTGGATCATTTATATCTGGACAGTATTATTTAATACTTTTAATGAGTGTTCTCCCACCCCACCCCAACCCCCAGGGGTTTGCAAAAAAAATTTTAACTACTGAAAACTAGAAAAAAAAAAAGAAAATGTATGCATGATTGCTCATGTCAGATCAGTGTCAAATTGATCACATTTTGATCAATTCCCTTTAATCTTTTAAGCATGCATATATTCCTATGTGCACAATTGAGTCCATACTATAAACACAGATTTTTATTCTGCGTCTTCTATTCAGTCTTATATGTAAATATTTCCTCCTGGTTTTAAAAAATTCTTTAGAAACTTTGCCTTTATTTACTAGCCCTTCATCATATGTATAAAGCATTCTCTTGTTTTTGGATATTTCATCTTTATCAGGTTTCCCTGTTATAATAATGCAAATGTGATACCTCATTATTTTTTTAGGATAAAATCCCCTTAGTAAAATGTCATGAATTTTAAGACTCTTAATATACAAAACCAACTAGATTTCTATAAAAATTATACACATCTATATTCTACCAATAGTGGATAAGTTTGCTTATCTCAATAGATACCAGCTTTTTATATTTACTTTTTCATTTTAACCAATTTTTAAAGATGCTTTGTTTTTAAATGTACATTTCTTTTCATATTAGAATTCTTGAGCTCTGTATATATTTGTTAGCCATTTAAAATTATCATTTATGAGTTATCTGTAACTTTTGCCCATTTTTTCCCACTGAGTTCTTTATTGGTGGTGGTGGTGGTTTGGTTTTTTTTGTAGTTTTTTTTTTTTTTTCCAGATATAATTGACATTACATTAGTTTTAGGTGAGCAGTATAATAATTCAATTTTGTATATATTGTGAAATAACCACCTCAGTAAGTCTAGTTAACATCTCCTCTGAGTCCTGATTATCAATGTGTATGAGATTTTTCGGTAATAGCATATTATCCCTTTGCTTGTCATATTTGTTGTAAATTGCCAAGTTTTTCTCTTAATTTTTTTTTCTTACATTTAAACATAAACTTCTGTTTTTGTGTGTTCCAACCTATCAGTGGTTCCTTTGTGCTCTTTTCAGCTGCTTTTAATCTTAGGAAGTCTTTTGGATGATACAGCCATTTCAAGAATCTGTATACCCAGCTTCATTTTCAGGCACTCAGGAACTGGTAGCCCTTTATAATCCATTAGAAAAGAAGCAGTAGACAGCAGAAGCAAGAAGAACTACAGTCCTGCAGCCTGTGGAAAGAAAACCACATTCACAGAAAGACAGACAAAATGAAAAGGCAGAGGACTATGTGCCACATGAAGGAACAAGATAAAACCCCAGAAAAACAACTAAATGAAGTGGAGCTAGGCAACCTTCCAGAAAAAGAATTCAGAATAATGATAGTGAAGATGATCCAAGACCTCGGAAAAAGAATGGCGGCAAAGATCGAGAACATGCAAGAAATGTTTAACAAAGACCTAGAAGAATTAAAGAACAAACACCTAGAAGAATTAAAGAACAGACAAACAGAGATGAACAATACAATAACTGAAATGAAAAATACACTAGAAGGAATCAATAGCAGAATAACTGAGGCAGAAGAATGGATAAGTGACCTGGAAGACAGAATGGTGGAATTCACTGCCATGAAACAGAATAAAGGGAAAAGAATGAAAAGAAATGAAGACAGCCTAAGAGACCTCTGGGACAACATTAAGTGCATCAACATTTGCATTGTAGGTGTCCCAGAAGGAGAAGAGAGAGAAAGGAACCAAGAAAATATTTGAAGAGATTATAATCGAAAACTTCCCGAACATGGGCAAGAAAATAGCCACCCAAATCTAGGAAGCGCAGAGAGTCCCGGGCGGGATAAACCCAAGGAGAAACACACCGAGACACATAGTAATCAAATTGACAAAAATTAAAGACAAAGAAAAATTACGAAAAGCAACGAGGGAAAAATGACAAATAACATACAAGAGAACTCCCATAAGGTTAACAGCTGATTTCTCAGCAGAAACTCTACAAGCCACAAGGGAGTGGCACGATATATTTAAAGTGATGAAAGGGAAGAACCTACAACCAAGATTACTCTACCCAGCAAGGATCTCATTCTGATTCAACGGAGAAATCAAAAACTTTACAGACAAGCAAAAGCTAAGAGAATTCAGGACACCAAACCAGCTCTACAACAAATGCTAAAGGGACTTCTCTAAGTGGGAAACACAAGAGAAGAAAAGGACCTACAAAAACAAACGCAAAACAATTAAGAAAATGATAATAGGAACATACATATCGATAATTACCTTAAATGTGAATGGATTAAATGCTCCAACCAAAAGACACAGGCTTGCTGAATGGATACAAAAGCAAGACCCATATATATGCTGTCTATAAGAGACCCACTTTAGACCTAGGGACACATACAGACTGAAAGTTAGGGGATGGAAAAAGATATTCCATGCAAATGGAAATCAAAAGAAAACTGGAGTAGCAATATTCATATCAGATAAAATAGACTTTAAAATAGAGAATGTTACAAGAGACAAGGAAGGACACTACATAATGATCAAGGGATCAATACAAGAAGAAGATGTAACAATTATAAATCTATATGCACCCAATATAGGAGCACCTCAATACATAAGGCAACTGCTAACAGCTATAAAAGAGGAAATCGACAGTAACACAATAATAGTGGGGGACTTTAACACCTCACTTACACCAATGGACAGATCATCCAGACAGAAAATTAATAAGGAAACACAAGCTTTAAATGACACAACAGACCAGATGGATTTAATCGATATTTGTAGGACATTCCATCCAAAAACAGCAGATTACTTTCTTCTCAAGTGCACACGGAACATTCTCCAGGATAGATCACATCTTGGGTCACAAATCAAGCCTTGGTAAATTTAAGAAAATTGAAATCATATCAAGCAATTTTTCCAACCACAACGCTATGAGATTAGAAATAAATTACAGGGAAAAAAACATAAACAACACAAACACATGGAGGCTAAACAGTACATTACTAAATAACCAAGAGATCACTGAAGAAATCAAAGAGGAAATCAAAAAATACCTGGAGTCCACTGACAACAAAAACATGATGATCCAAAACCTATGGGATGCAGCAAAAGCAGTTCTAAGAGGGAAGTTTATAGCAATACAGTCCTACCTCAAGAAACAAGAAATATCTCAAATAAACAATCTAACCTTACACCTAAAGGAACTAGAAAAAGAAGAACCAACAAAACCCAAAGTTAGTAGAAGGAAAAAAATCATAAAGATCAGAGGAGCAATAAATGAAATAGAAACAAAGAAAACAATAGCAAAGATAAATAAAACTAAAAGCTGGTTCTTTGAGACGATAAACAAAATTGATAAATCTTTAGCCAGACTCATCAGGAAAAAGAGGGAGAGGACTCAAATCAATAAAATTAGAAATGAAAAAGGAGAAGTTACAACGGACACCGCAGAAATACAAAGCATCATAAGAGACTGCTATAAACAACTGTATGCCATTAAAATGGACAACCTGGAAGAAATGGACAAATTCTTAGAAAGGTATAACCTTCCGAGACTGAACCAGGAAGAAATAGAAAATATGAACAGACCAATCACAAGTAATGAAATTGAAACTGTAATTAAAAATCTTCCAACAAACAAAAGTCCAGGACCAGATGGCTTTACAGACGAATCTATCAAACATTTAGAGGAGAGCTAACACCCATCCTTCTCAAACTCTTCCAAAAAATTGCAGAGGAAGGAACACTCCCAAACTCATTCTTCAAACCACCATCACCCTGATACCAAACCAGACAAAGATACTACAAAAAAAGAAAATTATAGACCAATGTCACTGATGAATATAGATGCAAAAATCCTTAACAAAATACTAGCAAACAGAATCCAACAATACATTAAAAGGACCATACACCATGATCAAATGGGATTTATCCCAGGGATGTGAGAATTCTTCAATATATGCAAATCAATCAATGTGATACACTGTATTAACAAATTGAAGAATAAAAACCATTTGATCATCTCAATAGACACAGAAAAAGCTTTTGACAAAATTCAACACCGATTTATGGTAAAAACTCTCCAGATAGAGGGAACCTACCTCAACCTAATAAAGGCCATATATGACAAACCCACAGCAAACATCATTCTCAATGGTGAAAAACTGAAAGCATTTCATCTAAGATCAGGCATAAGACAAGGAAGTCCACTCTCGCCACTGTTATTCAACATCGTTGTGGAAGTCCTAGCCATGGCAATCAGAGAAGGAAAAGAAATTAAAGGAATACAGATTGGAAAAGAAGAAGTAAAACTGTCACTGTTTGCAGATGACATGAGAATACATACATACATAGAGAATCCTAAAGATGCCACCAGAAAACTACTAGAGTGAATCAATTAATTTGGTAAAAGTTGCAGGATACAAAATTAATGCACAGAAATCTCTTGCATTCCTATACACTTAACAACAAAAGATCAGAAAGAGAAATTAAGGAAACAATCCCATTCACCACTGCAACAGAAAGAATAAAATACCTAGGAATAAGCTTACCTAAGGAGGTAAAAGACCTGTACTCAGAAAACTATAAGACACTGATGAAAGAAATCAAAGCTGACACCAACAGATGGAGAGATATACCATGTTCTTGGATTGGAAGAATCAACACTGTGAAAATAACTATACTACCCAAAGCAACCTGCAGATTCAATGCAATCCCTATCAAACTACCAATGGCATTTTTCACAGAACTAGAACAAAAAAATTCACAATTTATATGAAAACACAAAAGACCCCGAATAGCCAAAGCAATCTTGAGAATGCAAAATGGAGCTGGAGGAATCAGGTTCCCTGACCTCAGAGTATACTACAAAGCCACAGTAATCAAGACAGTATGGTACTGGCACAAAAACAGAAATATAGATCAATGGAACAGGATAGAAAGCCCAGAGATAAACCTATGCACATACAGTCACCTTATCTTTGATAAAAGAGGCAAGAATATATAATGGAGAAAAGACAGCCTCTTCAATAAGTGGTGCTGGGAAAACTGGACAGCTACATGTAAAAGAATGAAATTAGAACACTCCCTAACACCATACACAAAAATAAACTCAAAATGGATTAAAGACCTAAATGTAAGACCAGACACTATTAAACTCATAGAGGAAAACATAGGAAGAACACTCTTTGACATAAATCACAGCAAGATCTTTTTTGACCCACCTCCTAGAGTAATGGAAATAAAAATAAAAATAAACAAATGGGACCTAATGAAACTTAAAAGCTTTTGTACAGCAAAGGAAACTGTAAACAAGATGAAAAGACAATGCTTAGAATAGGAGAAAATATTTGCAGACAAAGGATTAATCTCCAAAATATATAAGCAGCTCATGCAGCTCAATATTAAAAAAAACGAACAACCCAATCAAAAAATTGGGCAGAAGACCTAAATAGACATTTCTCCAAAGAAGACATACAGATGGCCAACAGACACATGAAAAGCTGCTCAACATCACTAATTATTAGAGAAATGCAAATCAAAACTACAATGAGGTGTCACCTCACACCAGTTAGAATGGGCATCATCAGAAGATCTACAAACAAGAAAAGCTGCAGAGGGTGTGGAGAAAAAAGAACCCTCTTGCACTGTTGGTGGGAATGTAAATTGATACAGCCACTATGGAGAACAGTATGGAGGTTCCTTAAAAGACTGAAAATAGAACTACCATATGACCCAGCAATCCCACTACTGGGCATATACCCAGAGAAAACCATAATTCAAAAAGACACATGCACCCAGTGTTCATTGCCACACTATTTTCAATAGCCAAGACATGGAAGCAACCTAAATGCCCATTGACAGACGAATGGATAAAGAAGATGTGGTACGTATATACAATGGAATATTACTCAGCCATAAAAAGAAACGAAATTGGGTCATTTGTAGAGACGTGGATGGACCTAGAGACGGTCATACAAAGTGAAGTAAGTCAGAAAGAGAAAAACAAATATTGTATATTATCGCATATATGTGGAATCTAGAAAAATGGTACAGATGAACCAGTTTGCAAAGCAGAAAGAGACACAGATGTAGAGAACAAACATATGGACACCAAGAGGGCAGAGCGGGGGCTGGGGGGGGATGAATTGGGAGATTGGGATTGACATATATACACTAATATGTATAAAATAGATAACTAATAAGAACCTGCTGTATAAAAAAATAAATAAAATTCAAGAAAAAAAGAAGCAGTGCTTTGGGGCTACAAATTAATTATTACAACATGCAGGAAAATAACTTAAAACTTCTGGGGATTCTGTAATTTGTAAATAAAATTTTATTTCAATCTGTATGTGTCTAAATATATTAATTTGTGTATTTCTCTTTAACTTACTGCTTTTATTTTTCTTTAGCTACGATTTACAAATGCTGCTTATATGCTTTTGTTAACCTCAGAAACATGTTCTATTCCTAATCATTTGTGTTGCTTTTAAGATAAATATAGGAAGTGAAAGGCTCCCTTAAAGCATACTAAGCCTTTTTTCTACTTGTAAGCAAATTGCTAGTACTTTTGCCTGCCTAGATAATCTTCAGCTTGCTATTTCATTGTTCTTACTACTGTCTGTGCTGAGTTGGCAGTTCTTGAAGAACTGTTGAAAACTCAAAGGCAAGAAATAGGAATTCATTCCCAACTTTAATCTTCTTTTCAATTGTTCCCTTTCCTACAAAGTTGAGGAATGATCATAGCTCTTTTTCCAGGGAGAGTACCCTATACGTTCAATTTGCCTGAAGGGAAGAATTTATCTGGAAGTGAAAAGTGGTATCTGTACCCTTGACCTAGATATGTTTATGAACTAAGGTTTACAAATCTCTTAATTTCCTTTCAGACAATAAAATATATAAAGTGCTTTCCTACTGGTTCAGTGATCAACTCACAGTCTTCAGATTAATAATTATCAATATTATAACCTTAAGGTTTTATAGCATTCTAGAAAATCTGCTATAGAAAAAATTCTATAATTTTCTGAACAGCAATGACTTTCCTGTCGTAAAATATTAATATTTTCATTCACTTTTTCAACATCTCTTTTAGGAAATGTACTGTGCACCTACTGTGTACAAAATATTGTATACTCGTATCAGTTATTCCAAGTTAATGTCTTTAGATCAGTTTATATAGAAATTATTGTAAAGGTTAGAAAGTTGAACTAGATCAATGTTTTTCAAACTCAGTTTCTATAACCCACGGTAAAAAATAACTACATTGCATCCCAAGTCACACAAACTTGTTACAAATACTACAATAAAATTCACAGAAAATATTTTTCCTTCCTGTATGTAGTGCCTTCCGATGTTCTCTATTTTCTTCAATTTGATTCTGTTATTTCATAATTCAAAATGCTGATCACAACCCCCTAAACTGATTTCATGATCTACTAATAGGTTGTCCTCCATAGTTTGAAAAATTCGTGGACCATTGACTTAAAATTTTCAGCTTTGTAATTACACAGATTTTTAAAGTTATGTTGCCTACAATTTATTATTTATCATTTTTAGATCTGGGTTGCTTAGCACTCTGGTTGGAGAGAAGTCTGTGACTCAGAGATGGGAGGTAAGTTCAATGAAAATGTAAGCTTCCTTCGTAATTTGTAGCTAGAAGGTATAAGTCATACAGTTAAAAGTACTTTAATAATTTATAAAATATATACCATAGAAAAAAAGTTTTGTTTTTGTTTTTGGGGAAAAAAATGCTTTATTCTGAAATCTGCAAGAAACTGTCCTTTACCTCATTTTGCATATAAATTTTTAAAATTGAATGTAGCAGAAATAATTGATTGCTTTAAAATGAATCTATTTATCTTTCCCAAGAGAGGTGAAATCAGCAACTTTCAGTATTTGATGCACTTGAACACTTTGGCTGGCAGATCATATAATGACCTCATGCAGTATCCTGTCTTCCCCTGGATCCTTGCAGATTACGACTCAGAGGTAAATTTCAAATCATTTTGTGAAAGTGGAACACATTCTCGAAAGTAATTAAAAGATACTGCAGTGGCTCAAATGATTTATATGCTTTATAGTTTAAGTTCTCAACGGGCACTTACTCCCAAGAAGATGAGAAGAGCTTTAGCTTAGACTTGTACAAAGTTTGGATACTTGATGAACTTCTTGGATTCACGATATCTATTGAATTTCCTAAAGTGCTAATAAATTTGTATCCACTGGAGGATGTCACTGTCCTCTACACTGCAGCCAGCAGGAACAAATCTAATTGAGTCGTTCCTCAGTTTTAAATTATTGCATAGATCATCATCACAATTTGGAGAGAATCTTAAAACCTCGGTATAGCACCCTTCACAAAGTAGCTGATACGTAGATATCCCTCCTGTGCTTCGAGGACCGCTGTCCTGGGCTACCCCATTCTCTCTCAGCAGCTCTGCGTGTGCTGCTCTCCCCGCCTGCACTTCTCCCCATGCCCGTGCACATCTTCTCTCCCGCTGACAGGTTCCTCTGGCTAGCTGTATTTCATCCTGCAGGACACACTCCAGTATACCTCCGGGGAGCCTTGTGTCCTTTCTCTCCTCTTCCTTCTTCCTCTGTTCCCAC
This sequence comes from Eubalaena glacialis, assembly GCF_028564815.1. NCBI lineage: Eukaryota > Metazoa > Chordata > Mammalia > Artiodactyla > Balaenidae > Eubalaena > Eubalaena glacialis. Next base: position 106,854,374 of record NC_083720.1, on the reverse strand, counting down.
ACTGCCTTGTAGCTGTATCATGCTGCTTTCTTTTACAGCATGTTGTAGTCATGATTTTTGTCTGACCGTACTCAACTGTGAGGTCCTTAAAAACAAAGACTATCTTACATAGCTCTTAAGTCCCAACCTCTAGAGCAGGGGTCCCCAACCCCCAGGATCTGATGCCTGATGATCTGAGGTGGAGCTGATGTAATAATAATAGAAGTAAAGTGCACAATAAATGTAATGCGCTTGAATCATCCCAAAACCATCCTCCCACCCCCGGTCCTTGGAAAAATTGTCTTCCATGAAAACGGTCCCTGGTGCCAAAAAGGTTGGGAACCGCTGCTCTAGAGCAATGCCCGGTACTTAGTAAATACTTTAATCTTTGTTGAAATAACCAAAAAAAGTATAAATAAGGTATTTTGCATGTAGATTTCCAGAGGACAAATACTAACTTGACTTATATTGGTAAATGTGGATCAGTTTCTCCTGTTCAAGACTTTTAAAATACAAGTCGGCAAAATTGGTGGGCCATGATGCCCTATAAAAAGGACACAAATTACGTATCCCATGGATATGTACTTCAAATTTCTACTTTTAAAGCCCTCAGGAGGTAAATTTTGGTTTCCTTTTAAATACATGAATTAGGTCAGCTAGAAATGGGCTTTTAAAATAATCTCTGGTAGACTGAAAGAATCCATCTCATTTGGAAGTCACTTGATCTGGTATGATGTTGTCTTTTGGAGGTGAACAAATTACTGAGTGCTCTAGTTTATTTCACTTCCCTTTCACCTCTAGGAAGAAAATGCTCAGAAGTGAAGTTGGAGTGAAACGGGGGAGAGGGGAAGAGAACAAAAAGGAGATTTGATCCTCCAGTTATGTGGGTGACAGAGGATAAAGATGAATTGGAGCTTTTGTGTCCACAGTCTCCTGCTGTGCCCTTGCCAAGACTGGGAAGGGTTTTCCCTCTTATTCCTCATCTCCAAACCTGGATCCTGAGTGCCTTCCTCTGTGAACACTTAATTTCCAAAACAGTTGTCTTCAAGCCGAACCAATTAACAAACTGCCATGTGCCTGTCTGTAAAATATGGATAACCAGTAGGTGCATGGCATTGCCTTGGAGTCCAGTTCTGCTGGTGTGACCCCATAGACACTAGCACATTTACAGATCATCATTGCTATAGCCATTGTGTCTACATTGGTGAGAATAGAGGATGTATAGTAATTTGGAATTGGGTTTCGTTTTGTATTTTAGGAGGTAGATCTTACTAATCCCAAGACATTTAGAAACCTGGCTAAGCCAATGGGAGCACAGACAGATGAACGATTAGCTCAGTATAAGAAGCGATATAAAGACTGGGAAGATCCTAATGGTAAGTAACTTTTCTTGTCATGGGACTTTGTACCCAAGTTTCAAAAGTAAGCCATTATTTAGTGGTCTGACGCCCTTCCATCTTTCCCCAGATTGCTTATATATCATTATATCTATATATGTTGCATATGCACACTTATACACAACTATCAGAGTAGAAGAATGAGGTTTTGCATACCAACTGATGGCCATGCTTAGAAGGCATTTTTTAGGTAGCTTGTCAGGTACTGGCAGAAAGCAAAGTATGTCTGCTTTGTCTAGGGTAGAAATTTCCATCATAATATGCCATTATCTCTAATCGTGTTTAGGCCAGAAACTAAACTTTCCTTTATTGACTCTTTTAATTTTTTTTATTGAAGTATAGTTGATTTACAGTGTTTCAGGTGTACAGCAAAGTGATTCAGTCATTCAGTTTTTTCAGATTGTTTTCCATTATAGGTTCTTTTAATTTTATTGAGGCACTTTTTAGAACCCTTTTGCATTAAAAAATTATAGTTGACTACCTTCTAAAATACTACAGTTTACCTACTTATGTTCTTTTATGTTTAATGTTTATCATGTATCCCCTTCAAACAGGCAAAACAAACAAAAGAGAAAAAAACTAAGACTAACTATATTCCCTGTGTGGAATCCTTTCTTTTTCCTGCAAGGAGAATATGTAGTAAAAATTGCATAATATTCGAAGACAACAATCTAGAGAAATTTATACTATTGCAAAGCCAGAACCTAATAAAAAGTTGCTGTATGTCAATATCTTGCTTTAGTCAAAGATGGTTTGCTATTAAGGATTACCTGTTACAGTTAGCTTCAAAACATGAATTGCTAGATGTGCTCAGTTTGGGGGAAAGGCACAGAATTATACTAAACTGGATAACTGCCAAATATATAAGTGAGAGGTTGCAGTGTCATCATAAAGTTTTCATGCTGCAAATGCCAGTGCTAACTGCACTTAGTGTCACAGTTATCACATACGTTAGCATTTTCAAGTCTATTGATGAATGCCAATTTTATTTTTCATATTACTCTTTCATTTTCAATTATGCTTTAATTTTCTTGTCAAGGAGAAACTCCAGCCTACCACTATGGGACCCACTATTCATCTGCAATGATTGTGGCTTCGTACCTAGTAAGGATGGAGCCCTTCACACAGATATTCCTAAGGCTACAGGTAAAACTCTTTTAAGTGTAGAATTTTTGCATTTTATTCAAGCCTTTTACTCAAGATTGTTGCTTTTTTCTTTAATGTTGTTATCTTGCCTGACAAGAAGCCCTGTGAAGTTTTTAGTCACAAAAGTAGTCAAAACATAGTGAAAGTGGTATTTCACTGGACCAAAATTGATAAATAAACTAGAATTTGTTTACACTAAACAAGTGCCAGGGTCCTTTAGTCAAATAAGCAAGTAGCATATGCTTTCCAGCCAGGTGTATGGAATTCAGCCTTAACTGGTTGAATTCAACAAACATTTAAAAAAGAGTAATACTGTCTAGCTCATTTGCTGTCTTCCGTATTATAATTGCCTTTCTCCACATTCTCTTTCATTTATTCAGCAAATATTTATTGAATACTTACTGTATTCCAAGCACTGGTCTAGGTGCTTAGAGATATCAGTGAATAAAGACAAAAGTCCTGCCTTATGGAATTTATATATTTTAGTTGAGGGAGACAGACAAACATAATCAATAAGTATATTGTAAAATGTTTTAGAATGTGATAAGTGCTATCAGAAAAATGTAGATCAGGGAAACGGAATGGGAAGTACGGGAATGGGAGGTGGAGGAGGACATGATGGTCAGAGTAGGTCTCCTTGAAAAGGTGATATCTGAACAGAAACTTGAAGGAGGTGAGGGAGTTACTGGTGCAGATATCTGGAGAAAGTATGTTCCACGCAGAGAGAATGGCCTGTGAGGGGCCCTGAGTCAGGCATATCCCTGAGTTGTTTGAGGAACAGCAAGGAAGCCAGTATGTCTGGAGCAGAGTGACTGCAGGGGAAAGCAATAGGGGATGAGGTCAGAGAGGTAGCAGGGGCCAGATGGTGGTAGGCCTTGGTGGCCATTGTATGGACTTCAGCATTTTCACACAGTGAACTTCATTGTAAAGAAAAACACACTCAAACACAGCATAGGGAGTTTGATTGAGGAAGGGAGTGGTGTTATCTGTGAGGCTGTGTAAGCAAAAGAAATCCCTTTTCTATTTAAATTTGTTTTATCAATCTATAACTTTTTGATCATCTTCCGAGTTCTCCACTTAATTCTCATTGGTGTGAGAACCTGAATGTCATGTTAATTTATAAAAGTAGTCAAATACATATATAAACTGAATATTTCCAACTGTAGATGGCTACATTAGAATCTTTTCTTTTAGGAGAGCATTATCAAACAATGGAGGAACTCCTCTATTTCCTTATAGTCTTGCCCTCTCTAAAAACTGATCTTTTTTTTAAATGACTTTTTAAAGTCTTTGTACTTGGATTTCACTTTGATACAAAGCAAGAGCACCCTTGGTAAGGAGTACCCCGAAAAGAATTAGATTGATTTTCTTTCTGTGATTATTTAAAATTTTGTGTATTTAACGTAGGATGATGGGAAATTGAATTGTCACCAAACATATTTACTTGAGTTTCGAGCCCTTGAGCTTGGAAGCTGTGAGGTGGGAGTGGTTCTCTAACAGAAAGGCGCCTTCTCGTTCTGCCCACAGGGAGGCCACTTTGACCTGGCTGACCGGATGTTTCACAGTGTACGCGAGGCCTGGTATTCAGCATCAAAGCACAACATGGCAGATGTAAAGGAACTTATCCCAGAATTTTTTTACTTACCAGAATTCCTGTTCAATTCCAACAACTTTGATCTGGGTATGTAGCACTATGGCACTATCTTAGGATCGTTAGCCAGGAAAAGACCAACAGAAATAAGTCAGTTTTCTGACGATTGTCTGTAGTACACACTGACAAGAAAAGATTTTGTTTCCAGACCAAACTTGGATCCACTCACCCAACATGCAGCAAAGCCAATCTACTGACACTGGGTCAGTCATGGTGAAGGGAAAGGACAGCACTTATTGCAGGTCCAAGCAAGGAGAATGGGCAGCTCATGCTGAAAAGGCCTGAACTCCCCAGTGATGGCTTTCAGAGGAAGGTTTTTAAAGAGTGTGAGGGAGAGGGTCACACGATATGCATTCAGCTTGTGCACAAGTCTACGAGTGGTTGACGGTGAGGGTAACAGGGTGATGTTTTGGGACTATCAGTCATCAACCTTCTGGTTCCAACTGGTCTGGGGTCTGTGTGCTGGTGGTCAGCATGTAGTTAACTTCGTCCACCTGGTGGGGGTTTTAGTATCTGCAAAACAGCTCAAGGACATGGCTCAGGTTATTGTCTATAGCCCTTGAGGAGGAACTAAAGGTCCTTGACTTTGCTTTATGGCTAAACTAATATTATTTTGTCTTGCTTGAGTATTTTCCTTTGTTTCTGCATTTTCTTACTTCTCTGATTAAATTTACGCTTTGGAACTTGGAGTAGACCTAGGAGGCTAAAGCTTTTCTGCAAACAAGAGGCAGGGGACATGTTGGGGGTCAGGGGGGTATTGTTCTTGGGAAGGCCTTGCAGGTTCCTGCTTGATTTCTATTTCCTTGTGAGTTTAGCTGCTGCTAATTACAACTGGGTGTATGAGAGTAAATATAACAAAGGAAAATAGATTTATGCCCCCAAATAAGCTGTTTCAAACCTATAGTTTTGGGAAAATTTAAGAATTAACAGATTACATCTAATGGTCAGAATATCATCATTTATTTCAGTGAAAACAAAGGTGAGGTGAAATTTTGTTTGAAAATTAATATGATTGAAACTCACAGCCAAGAGTGGCATATACAAATTTTTCATGTATTGTTTAAATCTTTTGTATTGCCTGAGGCATTCTCAGCTTACATGCTAATAAAATTTAAAGTTAGAATTTCAGAATAACTTTAGGTAAATCCCTTTCTTCATCCTGTTAGGGTACTATTTTCTAGAAAAACAGAACCAAATCAACACTTATAAAAAGGAGAGAAATTTCCTCGGTACTCTGCTCTCTTTATATTGTCCAGCAGTTTCAGGAAGTAGATTTGACTTTGGCTACAGTTTCTTGGAACACAGTTTGCTGATCTATGTTTCTAAATATTTATTTTTACGACATATCAAAATTACATTGTTTCACTTTAGAATATTAGTGCCAGATATTGTTCTGTTTTCATACTTTTTTCATGCCCTGTATCATACTGTATTTAAGAGTTCAACATATAAACCATTACTATACTACCTCATAAAATTCATTAATGGAAAATTCAGGGAATATTCATATCCAATATATTTGAGTGTTTTTTCTTTGTAATATAATTTTTATTTATTTAATTGTTCATCAGCAGCTTGAACCTTGTGAAATTGTAGCTCTAGGTGCAATAGGAAAGGCAGTAAGACTCTCAATAGCCCCAGCAAAAGGCCTGAAATTGAGTCTCATTACCTCTGATTGGGCCTGGAGCTCACCCTTGAGCAGCTAAAGACATCAAGTTTTCTAGCACTTAGAGTCGGAGGGAGTGGCAGTTCCTCAAAGAAATAGAGTAGATGGTGAACAGGGAAAAACAACAGACGTATGCACAGCATTTGAATATGAGTGCATGTTAGTGTTTTATTATGTTCACTTATAATTCACCTTTGGAGAATGCTACTCTCTTCCCTAGGGACACCACTTTCAAAGAGACAGATACGGAGAGGTGCAGAAAGAAAGAGATACCCCCAATATTCCAGAAACACTCAGTCCGTTATAATAATCTATGTCGCAGAAATGTTCTAGCCAGACTCCTTACAAACCCAACCAAATCATCTATTTTTAAATAAGTAAATAAAAGAAAGGTCATGTATGTTTGTCATGCTCACCTTCGTAACAAATCATCTTCCCTCCTTGAAATCACACACTTTAAAAAACACTATTTGCATGTAAGAGCTAAAGCTATAAAACTCTTAAAAGAAAACATAGAAGTAAATCTTCATGATCTTGGATTTGGATCAACAGCATAAGCAAAAGCAACAAAAAAAGATAAATTGAACTTTATCAAAATTTAAAGCTTCTGCATCCAAGGGCATTATGAAGAAAACCTACGGAATGCGAGAAAATATTTGCAAATAATGTATCTTATAAGGGTCTAGTATTCAGAATATAAAGAACTCTTACAACTTAACAGCAATAGGATAAGCAACCCAGTTAAAGGGGCAAAAGTCCTGAATAGACATTTCTCCAAAGAGGTTATACAAATGGCCAATAAGCATATGAAAAGATCATTAGTCATTAAGGAAATGCAAGTCAAAACCACAGTGAGGTACCACTTCACATTCGCTAGGGTGGCTGTGATGAAAAAAAAAAAGCACACAAACAGAAGATGACTAGGGCTAGTGAGGATATGGAGAAAGTAGAACCTTTGTATGTTTCTGGTCAGAATGTAAAATGGTTCAGCACTGTGGGAAGCAGTTTGGTAGGAAATGTTGAATTGCCATATGACCAAGCAATTCCACTCCAAGAACTGTCCAAAAGAACTGAAAACAGGGACTTAAACAAAGACCTGTACATGCACATTCATTGCAGCATTATTCACAATAGCCAGATGGTAGAAAAAGCCCACATACCTATCAATGGATAAACAAATTGTGGAATATACATATAATGGAATATTATTCAGCCATAAAATGGTATGAAATAATGATAAATGCTACAACATGGATGAACCTCAAAAACATTGCACCAAGTAAAAGAAGCCAGACACAAAAGGTCACATAATGTATGATTTCCACTTACATGGAATGTCCAGAATAGGTAAATCTAGAGAGACAGAACACAGATTGGTGGTTACCAGGGGATGGGAGTAGGGGTGGGGAGGAATGGGGAACAACTGTTTGATTCGTTTAAGATTTCTTTCTGAGATGATGAAAATGTTTTAGGACTAGATAGAAGTGGTAGTTGCACAATATTGTGAACGTACGAAATGCCACTGAATTGTTCACTTTAAAATGGTTGATTTTATGTTATGTGAATTTTACCTCAACATAAAGAAAATCAGACAAAACACTGTTGGTCTCTCCACCCAGAAAAGATGGTAAATGATAGAAAGAGCACTTAGGTTTTTTCCCCTGGCTCTGGAGCAATTAGGTTTTTTTGTCTGGTCTTATCTTTGTACCCTTGGATATACATGGAGGGGAACTGCAGAGTATCAGAATCAGACCAAGACTTTTCTACAGACTGTTCCCTTTAAATGACATTTTAAAATTATAGATAGTGCTGATAAAATAAAATTATATCACACAGTATTTAGGGATTATGAGCAAAATTTTGAAAAGTAGATTATATCTCAAGTAGCCTGGGGATTATTGTTTGCTTCTTCTTATCAAAAAAATTATTACTTGCTTCTTATTCTTATTAGGCCTAGAGGGCATTTCAAGGAAGGTGGGGTAAGGGCCTGAGAGAGGGGGGAGGGGCTGTAATAATTGTTTTATTTTTTTCTTAAGTTATATGGTAATTTTTCCAACTAAGTCAAGACATTCCTTTAAACAATAAACTGATTTTTGTATCTCTAACATTTTTATATCACATTGTAAAGAAGCCATCAGATTGCAATGATGAAAACAAGATTATTTCTAAAGGAAATATTTTTACTGCCCTTACTTGGAAACTGCCTTTTGTGTTCTAAAATGTGAACAATTATACTTCCCTATGAAAATTTATAATTCAGCTTTTTATCTAACCAACTGCCATTAAGCTAATGAGTCAACATTATTTATAGTCATTTTTTACAGTGACCGTCTGATTTGTGCCTAGGAAAACTCTGTAAGCTAAAGTTAGCTTTTTGATGTTATTTCGAAAAGAAGAAAAAAACCTATTTCCTCAGATGGCAGTCCCATTTAATGTGTTTTGTTGTCAATAGATTTCATAGCAAAGGGTTTCTTTAATATTTTAGAGATTATCTGACTATGACTTAAAATAACAGTTTACATGGAATAAATTACTTTGTTATAAATTATTAAAACTCCCTCTGCCAGGTAGCCACATAGTCTTTCCAAAATTTTTTTTCTGTTAAATGATATAACAGCCAAAAGTTATATTGTTTCAGATTTTATTTTTTTAATGAGAATCCTTACAGCAAAATACATGTGGGTTCTACAGAGCTCTCTCAGGAATTTAAGAATCAGAAATATGAGCAAACACATGTATTGCAAATATTTCTAGGAGACTGTGGTACTTTTATTTTCTCTTAAGCCAAGAGAGCATTCAGACTGAAAATGGCTGAGGAGTTAGATACCCTTTCAATAACCTCTTCCATGTGAATGGCAGACCAGACAAATTCAGTACTAGGTAACTGCTATTGACTTACCAAGCTTAAAGCATTCTGGAAAAGCCTAAATGAACAGTTTTTGAGAAATTGCTAAGGATCTTACAAATGAGTGGTTTTAAAGGGGTTAAATTGGTTTGAGCAGTTTTTCCAAACTCAAAACAGTAGACCCATAAAATGTTTCATTCCTGTCCTCAATTAAGTTTCAGAAATGTTGTATCTAATATCCTTCCTAGAGAAGAGCAGTGCCTCCAAGGAATCTTGGAGGAAAGAAACATGTTTAAGCTTGCATAACTCAGCATTTCCTGAAGTCATTTGACAGCGGGAGCCCCTCAGTTTTGCTAACACTCAGCAAATTTCTCCGAGGGAGTGCTCTGAGGAGTCCTCTTGGGGAAGTACCAGAGTAGATATCTCTGAGGGTCCTTTCTGTGGTAAAATTTTATAGTCCTGGTAATGAAACTAACCCACTATTTCTCTGTTACTTTACTATTTTTCTCATTCTTTTATTTTCTTTTTAATGTATCCAATTACACAGGTTGTAAACAAAATGGCACCAAGCTTGGAGATGTTATCCTTCCACCCTGGGCAAAAGGGGACCCACGAGAATTCATCCGAGTGCACCGTGAGGTAATGGCGGTACCTGTGCAGTTGAACTGAGATCTCACTGGGTCACTGACCACAGTACAAAGAGAGGACCTTGAGCAATGTATCCCCCGCGTGTTTAAGTCACTAATGTTGTTTGTATGAATTTTAGCTATTCTGGTTCCTATACCCACTGGCGAATTCTTTTACTTTCTAAGGAAGTAATAAAAGCCAGCCAGTGACTGAACCTGTGTTTTGAAATTACAGGCTTTGGAATGTGACTATGTGAGTGCCCATCTGCATGAGTGGATTGACTTAATCTTCGGCTATAAACAGCAAGGTCCTGCTGCAGTAGAAGCTGTAAATGTCTTCCATCATCTTTTTTACGAGGGTCAAGTGGATATCTACAACATAAATGACCCACTAAAGGAGACAGCCACCATAGGGTTCATTAATAACTTTGGTCAGATCCCTAAACAGGTATGGATGTTTTTTCCTTATCATTGATATTTTCTGTTACATTTTTTTAAGCTCTGTAATATTTCTATAGATGGTAGATGACCATATAATAATTAAGTTTAGACTGAGTTTTTAATTAAGGACCATAAATATCACCCAATAGTTTCAGTAGGTCCCTAGATTATTACTTTCTCCTCCCTTTTACAGTCCAGATAAACAGAAATTTTGCTGGTCAAAGAGCATTTTTCCTCGCAGGCTAGTGCTTTCCTGTACCCACACAATTCCTGGCAGGAAGACGGGAAGAGCATGGTCAGGGAAGCAGATGTGGCCTTGGAGGCCACAGGATACACAGAGATGGGGTTTCATCCCACGGCCAGTAAAAAAACCAATGCTGACTTTAAACATTGTCATATAAGGTCGTATTTAGACTTTAAAGATCCCTCTGGTCACAATCTTACCCATGCACATACTGTAGGGGAGCCAAATGAGGAGCAGGAAGCTCCAATAGTGGTTCAGGGAACAGACAGATAGCGGTGGTTTGGATTCGATTATCGGTGTAGGTTTGACAAGTGCTGTGGTGTGAGAGTGCACACCATGATTACGCCTAGGCCCGGCCCTGCACCAGCTCCTCCAACCACTATCTGGAACCTGGCGAGGAAGACCCAGACCCTCTCAGCACCCAGATGCTGTAGATCTCTCACCTTCGGCAATGAGCGAACCTCTGTTAAGGGAGTTCGTCCCTTCCTTCATCCTCATTGTCTCAGGCACACCAGGAGGGCAGGGTGCACCAGAAGAGACTGCAGCACAGTGGAGAAGGCTGGCTTTGCCGCCCCTTCAGACCACCACCTTTTCCCTAGTGCCCTGGCCTCTGCATTTTGGCCCTGGCTATCCTTCTTTGTTCCTGCTTCAGATATCTCTCCTGGAATCCCTTTTTTTAGGTTAACCAACTTTGAGGTTTCCGGGGTTGACAGTTGGGAACACAGAACAATGGCAAGTCTTTGTTCGTGGGAAAAGCCGTGATAGACAGCGGGACACCCTGTAACTGCACCACTCACAGTGTAATCTGATTCCCCAATGCAGGAACCATGTTTACTTTTAAAGTGAAATGCTTGTTGATAAACTCTAATCATAGCAGAAGAACCTTAGCCATTTTTTGAGGGTTACAAGTGCGGGAACCGTGTTTCATACCTTCTGGGAAACAAATACTCTGAACAAAAAAATCTAGACACATGCACTGTTGCAGGATTTTTGTTCCACTTTTGAGTTTAAGAGGCAAATAATCTGGGAGATAGAGTTTGATACTAACATATTTCTAGGACATTCCAGGAACTAATAGAGAGTACTTCCAAGTGTAACCATCCTAGAAACAGCTAAGCTTTGTGATCACCATATTGATATATCCTTATATACGCTAGCCTGGCCTGCTCTGTCCTCAGGTCCTTGTAAAGTTCTTCAGTAAATGTTCCTTCATGAACATGCTTTAAAGTATGTGGGTCTTTTTATAGAACTTCAGAGTCTTATCTCATTATTAACATTTATGAGAAATAACAGAACCCTGATCCTAAGCCCTGTATGTAGATAAAATGGGAATTATATGTTTAAAGTTTTGGGAGCCTAAAATGTATATCTTTCTCTATACAAAGCATTTTTTCTATTTTTTCTCCTGGAAATCCAGAACGTCAAATTCACAGAGTGTGATGGTGTTGTAGTCATCTTAAATCTCATTTCATCTAAGGTTTTCCAGGTATCTTCTTCAAATATCAGTTGTCCATCAAAAAAGAGTCTGCCTATTTTGATGATCTGTAGTATTTTAAGAACAGTCATCTTAAATGTATATTAAGACTTTTCAATTCTTTAGAAATACTGAACAGAAATGCCAAAGATCTTCTTTTCTTTTTTTCCTTTACAACATTGCAAAGTAAAAAGAAGACAACAATACTCACACTGTCAGCAAATTAGTAGCACCTAAACGATACAGAAATGATGTCACATACAGAAAGCCCATGTTGGAGCCAGAAGTAACCCAGTTAGAGAGAATGGCTGCCTGCCCTCAGTGGCACAGAATGGTATCGTGCTCTAAGAAATTGGTTAATTTTTAAACATCGCTGGAAAATAGTTGTCAACCTACTGTCATTTGAGGAGATTAATTTCCTTTTGAAAAATTCTCATGAGCTCAGTGTAGCATAGAGCATGCTGGTAACCCAAGCTTTTGTGTAGGAGTCATGTCCCCACTGACTGCGGCATGAGGTCTCTGGCAACCTTCTGAGCCTTTTTAAATTTCTTTCCTCAAGTGTCAAATGTGATAATGTGATACCTAATCGTTGTTGCGAAGCTTAAGTGAAATAACAGCAAAATACCTGGCATATAAAAGGGCTTAATAAATGTTAGCTTCGATATAAAATGTGTCATCTTCTCTCATACCAGTTATTTAAAAAGCCTCATCCACCGAAGCGAGTCAGGAGTCGACTCAACGGAGACAACGCAGGGATCTTGGTCCTACCAGGATCTACCAGTGACAAGATCTTTTTTCATCATCTAGACAACCTGAGGCCTTCTCTAACACCTGTAAAAGGTAAAATGACGGGAAATAAGCTTTTGATTCATGATTCTGTGGGATTATTTAATAATCCTAGTTTAGCAATAATAAATTTGCTTCTCAACAATAGCATAATTTGTAGTAAGTGCTAAATCACCAAATACTTGTTAGATTCTCCTTTTCCTTTTCTATTTTCTTCTTTTGGCCTATTGGATTTTGCATCAAAAAGAACCCAACAAGTTTCTCCTCTCTGCTAGGATAGTGAAAACTCCAGTATACCAAACCTTATAGTTCAACTTTATATTCTACATGTAGAAAAACTTTTGTCATCTTCATTTACACGTTCCACCAATTTAGAGCAGTAAGAAGACTGCGTTTTTAATATGCCAACTAAAAACCTCTATCTTTTATCTAATGTTATTTTTTTTTTTTTTTTAAATTATTAGCACCTTTAATTATTATTTATTTATTTTTTTGGCTGTGTTGGGTCTTCGTTTCTGTGCGAGGGCTTTCTCTAGTTGCGGCAAGCGGGGGGCCACTCTTCATCGCGGTGCGCGGGCCTCTCACTATCGCGGCCTCTCTTGTTGCGGAGCACAGGCTCCAGACGCGCAGGCTCAGTAGTTGTGGCTCACGGGCCTAGTTGCTCCGCGGCATGTGGGATCTTCCCAGACCAGGGCTCGAACCCATGTCCCCTGCATTAGCAGGCAGATTCTCAACCACTGCGCCACCAGGGAAGCCCTAATGTTATCTTAAGTTATCTTAAATTACTTTTCCAAGTAGATTTTTTTCCCTTGTGTAACCGAAAGTGGGGTCCAGCTGCTTGCCTCTCAAAAGCCAATAAAGAGGCAAGGTTGGGGGAAAGGGAAGTTTGCTTTATTTTGGATGCCAGCAACTGTGGGGACCCGGGGGGGGACTCCCGTCCAAAGGCAACCCCCCAACCCCGGCACTGACAACCAGTGGGCAAGAGCTTTTGTAGATGGAGGGAGGGGGCTACGTGCAGAAACAGCACAGTCAGCCCTGACAGTCATCTTGAAATTGCTCGTGCAGTGGTCTGACCAGCATCATCTTGATTAAGTACAGTTAATCAGTTCAGTTCCAGGGTTGGTTTGTTCCCGTTTCCTTGGGGCCAGTTCTCAGAATTTTGGCAGCTTATGTCATGGCTACAGTCTGGTCATCGTGTAGTTAACTTCTTCCACCTGGTGTGGGTTTCAGTATCTACAAGACAGCTCACAGGACACGGCTCAGAACATTATCTAGAGCCCTTGAGGAGGAACTAAAGGTCCTTGACTATGCTTAATGACTAGACTATTAATATTTGGTTTCCTTTGACTGTTTTCCTTTGTTTCTGCATTTTCTTACTTCTCTAATTAAACTTACTCTTTGGCTAAAGTTTTTCCACAGACGAAGGCAGGCGGAGGACCTGGGGGTGAGGGGGAAGGACCACAGGGTTCTGCTCCATTTCGCTTAGAATGAAAAACTGGTTTACAGAGTCTTGAAGTTGTCACTTAACTCCAAAAATTGGAGCATCAAAGTCTGGTTAATTGGATTGGCTACCAGCTCTCTGCCATTTGTCTCATTCCACAGACTCTGCCCCGTGCCAGCTCCAGCCACTGCCCAGAGATGGTTGTGGAGCACTGGTGTGGTCGGTCGGCAGAGTCCTCGGGCAGAGCCGGGCTTCTCGGGGAACGTCACGGCCTTCCTTCAAGAAGCCTCAGGCTGAGAGGTCCTGGAGGCCTAGGTTGGTTGACGGTCTGTACAGCATTCTGGGGAGCATCCCACATCACTCTGGCAGTCCTGGAGATCAAGAAGGCGGGCCTGATGGCTGGGAACCAAACCCAAGCAAGTGTCCAGAAACAGGCAGGCTGGAGACACCAGTCAGGGTCGATGTCCGCCCAGCAGGTCTGCGGAAGACTCAAAAGCCAAGCCCTACTTACTTCTAAGGTCATTTTTTCTTAATGTAGGTGTCAAGATGCTTAATTTGTATGAATATTTGAGATCCCTTTACCATCCCCTATGGGATAATGAAGTTAGTTTTCCCTGTCCTTGTTCTAATGTGTTGATTGTTTTTTATAGAACTCAAAGAGCCTGTGGGACAAATCGTCTGTACAGACAAAGGCATTCTTGCAGTAGAACGGAATAAGGTTCTCATCCCACCAACCTGGAACAAAACTTTTGCATGGGGCTACGCAGACCTCAGCTGCAGGCTGGGAACCTATGAGTCAGACAAGGTTTGCATTGTTTCTTGGCTCGCTCATTTAATCTTGCTCTTCCGTGGTCTGGATATCCTGCTTCATGGGGATGGGGAGAGCTCAGGCCAAGGGCTTCTCAGCTGTTCCTCCACAGCCCAGAGGAAAGGAGAGCTTCACTGCATCAGATCAGGATAAAGGAGCTAGTGGACAAGTCATGTTTCCTGCAGAAAAGCCTCTCTTGGAAGGTTGTGTACTAGGGGCTAGCAGTTTCCCCCCACTCGAAGAATTCCTCCAGGAGGTCCTAACCAACCAGGTACTTAATATTTCTGCCAACCAGAAGAGCTTCCTTTTGAGTCACCATCCGGCCCACTAATCATTTCACTACTCTTAAATGGCTGGCAGAATACCTGCCCCCCTTCCCCCAAGAAGCAGCAGCTACTGTTTTGAGTCCCACAAGCATCTCTTGGAGAGGCAGCATGTAGTGATCCTTTGGTGCCCTCTGTTTGCCCTTGACAGTCCTCTCCTGAATGCACGAGGGGCATAGTCTGTGCAAGTCAGTAACAGTTCTATGTAGCCATGCTCTCATGAACAGCAGCACTCATGCTTTCCTTTTACATTCTACCTGGCTCCAGCAGACGCATCCTTTCACCAGATCACCCCCTGCATCTCACAGAGCATCATACAATCTGAACGTCAGTTTCCCAGACTGGAGAAACTGGAGACCCCCATTATGAGCAAAGTTCTTATTATGGGTTTTAACAGCAACTATAGTTAGGAGGCTGTAGGGAGGAGTTCAGAGTAGTTTCAGTAAAGTGTTGCTAAACTGAAGCCAGTCCAGCACATGCGCAGCTACTTGCCTGGGGGAGACCTATATAGAGGTTCTCCTTCACTCGGTATGTTCGTTGTGTCCCAGGAGTTTGTAGTGCTTGATGGCATGCATGTCTCACATCTGTTCTATTTTACAGGTAGTGACAGTTTATGAATGTTTGTCAGAGTGGGCCCAGATTCTCTGTGCAATCTGCCCCAACCCCAAGCTGGTCATCACAGGTGGAACAAGCACGGTCGTGTGTGTGTGGGAGATGGGTGCCTCGAAAGAAAAGGCTAAGACCCTCACTCTCAAACAGGTAACAGAATGTGCAGAAGATGGACGTAGTCCATCCCAGCTGCCCACACTCTAGAGAAACTAGAAACTGTCCTTAATTCCAAAGTGATTTAGACATAAATGGACAAAACCAAACAATGTATGTTCTTTTGCTAGAAATGGGTCTTAAAAAAAGGAAATGAAATCAGAAGATACTATTTCTGAAAATGATCCAAGCTGTCCTTTTTTAAAATCTGAAGTAAGTTGTCTTTAGGTAATTTTTTTTTTAATATATTTAAGTAATATAAATGTTTCTCAGAAGTTATATGTAGGTTAAATTTTTGCAAACCAAGTTATATTTGCTACTGATTCATAATAACTTCTTTTCTGGATGATTTTCATTCATCTAGACCATTAAATCTTTGATTCTTTTGTTTTTCTGTTTCTTCATTTATCATAATGCTTAAGAACATGACAAACTCATGAATGTATTTAGAAGAAACACTGATGATATTATTAACATGTATTTTTGGTCACTTGTTATGTAGTGACTATTATAAATTTTTAATCAAAGCAAGAATCCTTTTATAATTAAGCTATCATCTTTTTTTTTTTTTTTAATTTATGGCTGTGTTGGGTCTTCGTTTCTGTGCGAGGGCTTCCTCCAGTTGCAGCAAGTGGGGGCCACTCTTCATCGCGTTACGCGGGCCTCTTCACTATCGTGGCCTCTCTTGTTGCGGAGCGCAGGCTCAGTAGTTGTGGCCCACGGGCCTAGTTGCTCCGCAGAATGTGGGATCCTCCCAGACCAGGGCTCAAACCCGTGTCCCCTGCATTGGCAGGCAGACTCTCAACCACTGCGCCACCAGGGAAGCCCCAAGCTATCATCTTTTAATATTTGATATGTGAATTTACCATAAAGGTTTCTATCGATTGATTGATTGATTGATTGATTGGCTGTGTTGGGTCTTTGCCACTGCACTCAGGCTTTCTCTAGTTGCATTGAGCGGGGGCTACTCTTTGTTGTGGTGCGTGGGCCTTTCACTGCAGTGGCCTCTCTTGTGTAGCACGGTCCCTAGGTGCGCGGGCCTCAGTAGTTGTGGTGCGAGGGCTCAGTAGTTGTGGCACGTGAGCTCAGTAGTTGTGGCATGTGGGCTCAGTAGTTGTGGCTCATGGGCTCTAGAGCGCAGGCTCAGTAGTTGTGGCACACGGGCTTCGCTGCTCTGCGGCATGTGGGATCTTCCCGGACCAGGGCCCGAACCCGTGTCCCCTGCATTGACAGGCAGATTCCCAACCACTGTGCCACCAGGAAAGCCCCAAGCTTTCTTTTTAATGGAGTTTACATCTAGGTGTTTTTTATGATACACATTTGAAAAGTGTTAACGATATCTGCCATTCATTGAGCACCTGCCATGTTCAGGGCATTGTACTAGGGGTTTAAAAAACGTAAAAACTCCAATCCTGAATTCTCCAAGGTCGTTATTAGCCCTATTTACACCTGAAAAAACCGCAGCTTACAGAGGTTAAGACACATGTCCACGTCACACTTTGTGGTAAAGCCAGGATATAAATGCAGTTCTTCCTGACTCCAAAGCTATTTTAAAGCCAGGTTCAAACAAACAGTGGTGTTTTAAGTATCTGTGGAAAGAACTGAGCCCCTCGTACTTACACCAACGACCGTCTCTGTAGTCCAGAAGCTTCACTGGTTGCTGGGTCTAAAGGTGAGCCCATAAGGGACACGGTCTCGACGTGAACAGGTAAAAGGCTGACATGCAGTTTGCTGATCCAAACGCTCCTGCTTCCAGTGTTTTCAGTTTAGAAAATGGACTTCGAAGCTAGTGTGCCTGTAACCCCTCAGTAGAAAGTACTTCTTACTTAAAACAGCCTTCTGGCGTTTGCTAAGTATACAGTAAGGGTGTGTGCATCACCAAAATTTTAAGCCAGCTCATTAAGTAAATAGTAAATACTCAGGAATTCCTAACAGTAATCTGAATCTTTTCCTTCAAAATGTTTATTTTCCCACATTGCCATTTCCCTGGATCCTGTTTCTCTTCATATTCCAGCAAAAGAGAAAAGTTTTTATTCTAGTTTGAAGAAAGGGTCCCTCTCGGGCACAGGAGATGTCCAGGTGTCTCCAGTTCAGTAACAGACGCCCAGCAGACACATCAGGACTGCATTTTCCTGTATCTTTCTAGGACCACGTACTACACCCATGCACTAGGATTTTTAAAAACGCATCCAATTGTAGTTCCTTAGAATGGACTTAGAGGAGTTGATGGCACAAAAGAATAGATTCCGAGTTTAAATTCTGAATTTGGGGGCCATAATCGATACATCTCCACATGGAAAAGGTATGAAGAAACCCCAGCTGGGTTGCAGTTGCCATCTCTCCTTCTAAGGTACTGGCCCAAGTCCAGGAGAGAAGTAATATAAAAATGGAGATTAGAGCCTCCAGAGTCCTCCAGACTTCTCTCTTCCCCCTGGTGGGATGAGGCAGGGACAGTGGCAAGAAGAGAATGAAGACCTTCCAGATACTGCTGTGCAAGGCACCCCCTCCCAGCACGTGCGCCTGTCAGCTCCCAGCGCATCCGGCCCTCCTGGAGTCCCGTGCGGAGCACTGCCACTGTGGTCAGCTGGTTTTGTCTGTTCTCCTTTTAGGCCTTACTTGGCCACACTGATTCTGTCACCTGTGCCACCGCCTCATTAGCCTATCACATCATCGTCAGCGGGTCCCGTGACCGAACCTGCATCATTTGGGATCTGAACAAACTGTCGTTCCTAACCCAGCTCCGAGGCCATCGGGCTCCCGTGTCTGCTCTCTGTATCAATGAATTAACAGTAAGTAGTAAATTGGCCACTTGGTTTCTATGTAGGAAGACAAATAGCTCTGGCCTAAATATATAAAAAATGACTCTAAGTGTTTCCTAAGTTGATAGGCATGCATTTTATAAAAGCCACTTGTTTTAGATGTTGTTTGCAAAAGCGAATGGATATTAAAGTTTGTAACCCAGAGAGCAGTTTTGTCTTAAAATCCAGTCACTGCAGCATACTTTAAAGAGCAAGATTTGGTTCAAAATAAAACATTCTAGAATACACTTTTTTTAAAAGCAAGGAATTTGTGGGATTTGTTAAAATTGTTGAAGTTTTATGAAATATACTCAAAGTATTTATTATATAAAGTGAAAAGAGTAACATTTGGGTACCCAAACAAGAGAAAAATTCTTATAAAACTGTTTTCTAAACAGATTCCAAAGTTATCAAAGAAATTATCTTTTCTCAAAAATACAATGAATCAGAAGAAAATAAATGCACTGGCGTAGAAGCCCCCCATGCAGACTGAGCGGGGAGGGGAGGATAGTCGTTGCCAAGTCGTATTGGTAAACAGGGGACGCTAACGGTAGGTTTTGAGAGACTGAGGTCTCTGTGCAAATCAACCAGCTCCCCCACAGCCTCATCACTTCTTAGCTCTAAATATCCATTCCCACTCTTCCCCTCAGCCCTGCCCGGGATCATCCTACATGACGCAGAGTAGTTCTAGCCATGCCATATCATCACCCACAGGCAGATTTCCTTTTCAGGGAGGCTACATCTTTCATTTCTACCAGAAGGTGCTAAGTACTGTGCTTTTAGTCAGATACCTTGTAGTCACTCAAAGGGAAAGGGAAGTTACTCAGTTCTAGTTAATGGCACTTGGAATGTCTCATAATAATAAGAGTAATCAGAGTTGGGAATGAGTGGGAGCGTGTGGGAATAAAAGAGTCAAATTTGCTTTTGGTATATTTGAAAGGCTTAAAATGTCTTTAGAACAGCACCTTGGGCTGGCCCTACAAGCGCACTGAGAGGTTTATGGAAATGTCAGCGCAACAGCCACTCTGACCCCCGCTGTGTTGCTCTGAGTCAAGTGCTTAATTGCACTATTTCAAGCACTCTGTTTTGGGGTTGTTCTTCACTCAAATGCTGACAATTTTATTTATAGTTAGTTGTTATTTGAGCCAGCATACACCCATTGGATTGCAGTAGTTGCTGCGGACACTACGGATGTGTTTGATTTTTCCCTTTTAAGATGCTTTTGTAATCTCTTCATAACTCATGAAAAGATTTCTGTTTGTTATGTTTTTTCAGCCATTGTCAAGCCTACTTTACTTCATTCTACACTTTGGGCGTAAGCTACATTGCAGCTGCCCTTGATTCTTCTTACTCTCAGCCCTCATAACCACAGGGTTTGCTCTAATGGAGGCACCCTGGAGTAATTGCAGAAGCTCTTGCATAGTGCAGCGTGGAATGGCTCTCCCCCGTCTCCTGCAGAGACTGAGGCCATTAATTAAAACTCAGCTGCTGACACGCATTGTCAGAGGTGGTTCAGGGGCTGATACACAGGTAGACACAGCAGTGCTTTGCTAAGTATTATTTTTGTTTGGGTTTTGGTTTGGTTCTTGCCACCTTGGTAGACTAAGGGCAGAGGGAGGAAGGGGGCGGGGCGGGGGGGGGGGAGAAAACAGTAGCAAGACCAGCACAGACAGTGGTTTGGAAAAGCCCCAGGCCGCCTTATCATGCCACCCCTGCCTCCCCTTTACCTTCTTTCTTGCGTTAGTACTGCTATTCAGTTTCTACCTTCCCTCTGCTTTTGATGACCATCTGTCAATTTCTGTAGGTTCTCATGTGCCTACTGCCTGTACTGAAACTCACCAAATCATTTCTGAAGTCACTACCTAGCATCAAGCCAGTCAGGCTGTCTCAGGGGTAAGGGAGGCCGCATGAGATGGTGAATAAGCTTTGGGATGTCTAAAGGGTCCACCACACTAACTGACACAGAGTAGATGCTTCAGGAAGTATCTTATTTCCTTTAACAGTAGTGGATTGTATTCTCACCAGGTTGTATTCCCCCCAACCTGGTAGAATTTGAAGGAAAAGGTTAGTTTTTTCCCATCTTTAGAACTCATGAAAACCTGAGTTATCAGCTCTGAGAGTCTTAGGGTTTATTCAGTTTGCCGAGAAATGACGTATATCCTAGTTTTCTTCTTTTTTTCCTCATTCCCCCACTCTTATTGTGAATAACAAATTTTAGGGTGTTACAATGTTACCAGGATTTCATCTTTGCACTAATTGGAGAGAGTTACAGCTGTACATGGACTGACAGATTTCTTTTCTACCCTATGGTTTTGGTGATTTGGCTCATTTGATAAAACTAAGTGGATTCCTACCTCTCAGTGGAAGGTATAGATAGATTTTGTAAATACCGGGAGGAAAAAGAGCAGTTCATCACCCCTCAGGTTACTGACAGCTTTGACTTGGAATGAAGGGGGCTCAGCACTGCGCGGGGGCATAGGCTGGGAGCGTGGAAGGGCTCCCGCCCCGTCTCCACGCACGACCACCTTGGCCGCAGCCTCCACGCGACCCCAGCTTCTTAAGGAGGCCGCTGTTTGGGGTATTTTTTTTTAAGTCAGCAAGCACTGGATTCCAGGCTACCTCAGAAATTCCCCAGTCACTAGTCAGAGGACTGAGAGGGTTCCAAAGAGCGAAGCCAAGGATTCCGTTTGCTTCTGAAATGAGAACAGAATCTGGAGTGAGTGAAGTTTCTCTTCACCTTCTCAGGGGGACATTGTGTCCTGCGCTGGCACGTACATCCACGTGTGGAGCATCAATGGGAACCCTGTCGTGAGTGTGAACACATTCACAGGCAGGAGCCAGCAGATCATCTGCTGCTGCGTGTCGGAGATGAACGAGTGGGACACACAGAATGTCATAGTCACAGGACACTCAGACGGTGTGGTCCGGGTAAGTCGGCTGTGAGGAAACGCATTAGGGTATTTGCTGCCGTGGTTCACCTGAAACTTCTGAAGCTGTCCACAGTTGAGGGACACCTGGAGGTTGTCGTACTGTTCAGCAAACTCTCACTCAGATGCAAACAAACCTTGGCCATGGGGTTATCAGACGCGGAGAACATCTGTGACTCAGCTTCTCTTCTTCCCACTAAGTAGATCTATTAGTGCTGCTAACCACTTGACAGCTTGACACAAGCAGATCACTTAAACACGATTTCCATGTCACGTCGGGATGGCTAAAAATGTCAGTTGCATAAGTATTGCCTTTTCAGCTTGTCACACAGCTTCTTAGGGAAAACGGGGACTGTGTCTCCTCTACAGAGAATCACTGAGCTAGAAAATGCTTCCAGGGGCCTCAGGTCATCCATTCATTCCCTGTCTAGGATCCTGTATGATTTCACCTGAATCCTAGATACTTTATCCTTTTCTTAGTTCTCATGCCTTGGGCCTCTACCAAAAATGAAATCCACAGAGTATTTACCTTTGTAGTCTGTTCTAATATTTGGGTTTTTCTCTCAGGAGATTTTTCTTTGTGTCTTTCTTCATTAATTGCACTCTATAAAAGCAGAGAGCAGCTGGCCGCTGCCCTTGTAATCACAGTCACATGCTGAGCAACGATAAGGCCATCGGCCAATCCCACGCCACACGCTGCACCTCAGACAGCAGGCACACCCTAAAGCCGGCTGTCTGCAGAGCAGCATTACACATTACCCCATCTGTGGGGCATCGTGAAGAGCTCCGTAGCCAAATATGTCTGGGAATCCTGCTTCCTGTATGCCTTCTTGGAGATCTAGAGTATATATTAGTATATGCAGGGTTCTCAGGGGGGGTTGTAAGAACCAAAGACGTGTACTTAGTTGAACTATGTTTTTGAAATCTCTTTGACCCCAGTCCTTTTCCGTCGACCATGAAACACCCACTCATATCTCATGGAACACGGTTTGGGGAGAACTGCTTATTTGTAAGCAGTCCCTGCCGCATTTTTCAAGATAACAGGGATATTAACTATACACAATAATAGGAATTAAGTTATCTGTTTAACCCTGTGAACCAATCTTCATCCGGTAACTGGTAAATTGTTTCTGTAATCAGTTCAACTGTTTTTCATTTCCATACTTACTTAAATTCAGTTTTGGAGAATGGAGTTTTTGCAAGTTCCTGAAACACCAGCTCCTGAGACTGTTGAAGTCCTAGAAATGCAGGAAGACTGTCCAGAAGCACAAATAGGTATTTAATACTTTCTAAAAAGTTTTTCATGTTTCTTTTTTTTTAAGTCATTATGGGTAAACTTACATCAACCGAGATAAGCAAGAGCCTGACGTTGGGCGTTGCTGTCAGAAGCAGGATCACTGCCTAGCGTGTAAGGCAGCTGGGCCGGCATGCAGAGTTCTGTCTGGTTCACCAGGCAGCACCCCTGTGGTCGTGTCTTTGTGGTCGGCTCCCACATCCCATAATAAATAACAGTTACAAGCTTCCTGGAATACCAGAGGCTTGGGCTTTTGGTTCTGAAAAATACAAAGCAGATCCAGAGGGCGCAGTGTTGGATGGGTCAGAGGGCCACACCTCAGTCCCACATCTGTCTCAC
Source organism: Eubalaena glacialis (assembly GCF_028564815.1). Lineage (NCBI taxonomy): Eukaryota > Metazoa > Chordata > Mammalia > Artiodactyla > Balaenidae > Eubalaena > Eubalaena glacialis. The sequence goes on along the minus strand of NC_083720.1, from coordinate 106,831,427 downwards.
CCTTCACTCGAACAGCTCCCTGTGAGTGACAGGGCAGCATCGTGTTTGTAAACTATTCACAGAGGCAGACCAGGGTCCACGCCCTGGACCTGCTCAAGAAGAACATTCATCAAACAGAAGCTTGGTGATCTGTATTCTGCTATCTGCTATTTGTGAAGCACTTTAAAATTTTCCAGTGAAATATAGAGATAGATTATATTTATGCAGAATGTTTGGAAACAGTGCCAGAGAATCAGGCTAAGATGTGCTTTGGGTTACTGAATCTCCAGAGAAGTTACCCCTCATCAATTTAGAACGGTTGGTGCAAGACACTTCATAGAAAGGAACAGGGTTTTTTAAGTTCAACCTCTAAATCGTCTCTCCATGGTTACTTTTTATACACTGAGGATTCAGCGTGAGTTTGACGATGTGAGGGAGTTGTTAAGGAAAAAGGCTTATTATCAGAGAGACACAAATCCCCTGTCCTTGTAAGCTGAAAGTAGTCTTTACTTTCTTTGCCAGAACCGGTGGACAGAACATTTTAAAGATTGTATTACTTTAATGCATGTAAATGTCCATAGTCAAATGTAGCTCCACTGAGGAAGTCATCTGGGCATTTGGGGACCTAAAAATTCAGTTCAATTCAGTTAGTATTTGGGGGTTAATAACTATTGTGTGTCGGACATTGGATTGTGTGGTCCAGTGAGAAGTGGGTCCCTTCCCTTCCTTTTAACAAAGCATGTAAGTGGATAACAGCGAAAGATGAATAAGAGAGATAGAAGAAGGGGTTGGATTTGGGGAGGAGAGACATTTGTATGTCTTCGTCTTCCGTATGTTTCATACTGTGGACAAAGTTTGGCAGAAGCAGCAGAGGGAGAGAGCAGCCCACAGGAGGGATTGACTTGGGACAGTGTCAAAGTGGTGGGACTTGAGGGCAGTGGCCTGGGTGAAAGGGAAGATAAGCTAGTGGTTCTCTGGAAATCAAAGCTGCTTCAAAGACTGCTGTTTGAAGACTTTCATGATCATAAGCCAAGTTAAGTATTTGTCTTGCTAAAAAATATTTGTAGTGGGCTGGTGCTTGCTCACTCGTTCTTGCTCTCCTTTTTTCCAGTTACATATATTTATTTCCCATAAATTTTCCCTGCAGTAGACTTTATTGCAAGGGAGTTGAGATGAAGAAATGCACAGTAACAATGGAAAGAGGAGGAAGAACAAAGCTCTAAATTAAAGCTTTCATCCACAGTTCGTTCATCTGTGTTGTCATTTATATTGACTGCTATATGGAAGGCACTGTGCTTGGGACCCCTTCTCTCCAACTGACCACTGTGTTGTAGAAAGAATGACGGAAAGTAATAGTGTGGGGTGAGAATTTTAAATAGGTGAGAGCCATACAGCTGTTAAAGGAGTCCAGGAGAGAGAGTTACTTTCTGTTGCAGGAACCAGGTAAGATTTTAGAGAAAGAAGCATTTAAGCTATGCTTTGGAAGATAGGTAACATCGGAACACACAGAGATTGGGAAGGTGAGTCTAGGTAGGGCCAACCCGAGTGCGCAAAATAAGCTCTACGGAGGAGCAGCCAGCCTGCGTGGAGAGCAGAGTTGGCACCACCCAGCTGAACTGAGGCAGGTAGTGAGAATCCACAAAGGCAGGTTTGGGCCAGATTGTGAAAGAATGAATGCCAAGCTAAGGATTTTGGCCAAAAGCATTCTGTGAACTCCGAAATTCTACCGTTTTGATATCTGTACCTAGCTGGAAATTCTGGCAATTTATTTTCTCTTACTGTAATATTGAGCTTAAGATAGTATGTCTCTTGCGTCTTAACTAGTAGAGGAAAAATACCAGCGGGACAAAGCTGGGTCTCACTCTAATGTGTGTGTGTTCTCTAATTCTCCCACCGCAATACCCAGGGCCAGAAGCCCAGGACGAGGACAGCAGCGACTCCGAAGCAGATGAGCAGAGCATCAGCCAGGACCCCGGGGACACTCCCAGCCAGCCCAGCAGCACCAGCCACAGGCCCCGGGCGGCCTCCTGCCGAGCCACAGCCACCTGGTGTAATGACAGTGGCTCCGATGACTCCAGGCGCTGGTCCGACCAGCTCAGCCTCGATGAGAAAGACGGCTTCGTATTTGTGAACTATTCAGAGGGCCAGACCAGACCTCACCTGCAGGCTCCCCTTAATCACCCCCACCCCAATCCCGCTGAAGCATGGAATTTCAGCAGATTGAAGCCCGGTAACTTGAAGTCTGGTGTCTGTTTCTCGCCTCTTGTGGGTGGCGCGAGGGTTAGTGGACGGAGGCAGTGGGCTGTAGCTCTCCCTTGCCCCAGCCCTGTGACCAAGACCCCCCACAAAGAGGGCCTCAAGTTTCTTCTTGTGTAAGGCAGACTTAAAGGCCCTTGGGCATTCTCTCCTACCATGGTGTTTGCAATACATTGGGCATTTTTTAAAGAAAAACCCCTCAAACCAAAGCTTCCTTCATTCACAGATTATGAAAGCCTTTGAAAATGGGCAAGCTGTTGATCACAGATAGATAGTTAAAATTGTATTCACGGGTATCTTTGCCTATGATAGAGTTGGGGCAGCGTCCTCAACCAGAGAAATTGTGTCTTCTTGTACTGAGGATTTCCCCTTCTCCGTGTGTGTCTTTGTGAAGGCCTGACCTGGTCCATGGTCAGTGTCAAGCCAGACTGCTGTGCCTCTAACTGAGGCAGCAGCTGCCGAGAACAGAGAGGCTGCCGGAGCTGCGTGTTGCAGCACCCTGACGTGTGAGGGCAGCGGGTTAGGGTGCACCTACCAAACGCTGGCTCCCCTCACTTTGTCAGTCACACGTCGCACTTTTCCACCCCAGGGTACCGGTGGGAACGGCAGCTGGTGTTCAGGAGTAAGCTGACGATGCACACGGCCTTTGACCGGAAGGACAACGCACACCCGGCCGAGATCACTGCCCTGGGCGTCTCCAAGTAAGTGTCCAGGCTCTTCCGGCCACTCTTCCCCACGGGGCCGTTGGCTCAGCCTGGGCGCACACACTCAGGCAGTCTCTGGGAGCACAGGTTTCATCTGCATCATCATGTGTGGCTCCAACAGACGAATCAGAAGAAGAAACCTGCCGGTGTGTGGATTTCACTTCCGAATTTCAAAAACCAAAAAGCTTTGCCTTCAAAAAAAAGTAAAACAAAAACGAAAACTTTACCTTCTGTGTTCTTCAAAGGTACGGCACGGTTCGATTCCAGGGGAGCTGAAACGGAAGCGTACACTCCGGCTCAGTCCCATTTTTGTCCCTTTGCACGCACGACCCCCTCCCCAGCGCACACGCCCCTGGGAACCGGCGTCACCGGAAGCTCTCGGGCCGCATGGCGGTGCCGGGGCCGAGGCCTTCCATGCGGTGACTCTGCGTCGTGTCTCCTGCAGGGACCACAGTAGGATCCTCGTGGGTGATAGTCGAGGCCGGGTTTTCAGCTGGTCTGTGAGTGACCAGCCGGGCCGCTCTGCCGCTGACCACTGGGTGAAGGACGAAGGAGGGGACAGCTGTTCGGGCTGCTCCGTGCGGTTTTCTCTCACGGAAAGACGGCACCATTGCAGGAACTGCGGTCAGCTCTTCTGCCAGAAGTAAGATGAGATACAAGCTTCCTGAGTGTCTGTGGGTTAAGCTCTGAGGATGTGCGTTATGCCCGGCACTTAGGTCCTGAATTGCCGCGGGCTCCCCGCTCCAGTGCGCTGTGTCTGTCTAAACCAGCCTTCACTTTCTCCTTGTTCTTTTTTATTGCCATTGTGAAATATTTGTCACATTGGAAAATACAGAGGTAACCATCACAAACACATGGCCACCCGTGACTCAGGCTGGGGAGGTGCTAACATTTGATCACATTTGCATATAAAACAGTACAGATTCATTTTAAGTCCTCTCTTCACCCTCACCCATCACACCCTCTTCTCCATGTGTTTTTACTTTGAGTGCATACGTTGTGTTCATAGATAACACTATATTACTGTTTATTGTGTTTTCAGTTTTACATAAATATAGCATACTGTCTGTACCCCTCCGTAACTTGTTATTTTTCTTTTTACTCAACATTGTTTTTGAAATTCATTCACATAAGTAACTATTATTCTAATAATTTCATCTTAACTGCTGTCATTTTTTTTTTGTATGAATATATCAGTATTTATCTCCTTCCCTTTTGATGGACTGTTAAGGGATTTTCTTTCATTTTATCAGTACTTCAAACAATGCTGCAATGCACACCCGTATAAATGCTCTCTTAATACACAAGCTAGAATTTCTCTAGAGGAGATAACCTCAGAATGGACTTGAAGATGGTAGACATACTCGTGAGCTTAACTAGATATTCAAAATACTCTCCAGAACAGTCGTGCTAGTTTACTCCACCGCCAGCAGGATATGCAAGTTCTCCCAGTTCTTATTCACACCTGGTATTGCCAAACTTTTCCACTTTTGCCAATCTGATAGCCAGTAGTACTTTGTTGTTTTAACTTGCAGTGCTTCTGAGGTTGAACATCTTTTCATATGCTTATTGCCAGTTTGAGTTTCCTCTTGGGTAACTTGGCCCATTTTCCTTTTGCGTTTGCTCTTCGATTTTTTTCCCCCTACTTGAGGAGTTGTTTTATGTATTCTGGGCTCTGATCCTTTGTCTTTCATATGCCTTGCAGATATCTTCTCCCAGTCTGTGGCTTGTGTTTTAACTTTATGTATGTTTTTTCTGTCACACAGGTTTTTAATTTTGATGTAGTAGTATGTATTGCTTTTTATGACTTTTGCTGTTTTTTGGTCTTAAAAAATCTTTCCCTATCCTGTGGTCATAAAGATAGCCTTATTTATTTTCTTTTAAAAGTTTCAAAGTTTTGTTTTTCTTTTTTTTTTTTTTTTGCTAATATGTGCAAAGCACCTGGTATTTATTTTTATTTTTTTATTTTTATTATTATTTTTTAAATTTATTCTTGGCTACATTGGGTCTTCGTTGCTGTGCACAGGCTTTCTGTAGTTGTGGCAAGCGGGGGCTACTCTTCGTTGCGGTTCGCCGACTTCTAATTGCGGTGGCTTCTTTTGTTGCGGAGCACCTGCTCTTGGCACGCGGGCTTCAGTAGTTGTGGCACACGGGCTGCTCAGTAGTTGTGGCTCGCGGGCTCTAGAGCGCAGGCTCAGTAGTTGTGGCGCACTGGCTTAGTTGCCCTGCAGCATGTGGGATCTTCCCGGACCAGGGCTCAAACCCGTGTCCCCTGCATTGGCAGGCGGATTCTTAACCACTGTGCCACCAGGGAAGTCCTCAAAGTTTTGTTTTTCATGTTGAGGTCTTTAGGTCCAAATCCATTTGGAATTTATTTGAGAGTATGACATGGGGTGGGGATCACTTATATTTCCCCAGTATGAAGACTCAGCTGTCCCATCACCATTGATTTGGATGCCATGTCTTTTATACCCTGGGGTCCCACATATGCATGTACAGTCCTCTCCATGGCAGACAACAGAAAAGATCCCATGGGCAGTACCCTCTAATGCTTATATTGCCTTACTAGAGGGATGCTTTCACAGAAAACGCAAATTGTATCATTGCTTCTGAGTTAGTTATTGAGGGGCATTGGCTTATTGGAAAGGGGGTGGCCTTGGGTTTACACTGACAAATGCTCCCTGGGCTGCTGTCCATTGTGCCATCTCAGGCACGTTACTAACCCCTCTGAGCTTCAGTTTCTTCATCTGTAAAATGTGGATAATTACACCTGCTCAATAGAGGTGTTGAGAGAATTAAATGAAATCGTGTATGAGTTTTGTAAAGCACCAGGTGCAAAGTCTGGTAATATAGGTGCTCACTAAGAAGTGTTATTATAATTATTAATATTTTTCAGACTAATGTCTTCCTTTTCTCCTGGGAAGTCTTATTCAAATGAAGCAGCAGAATGTTGCTGCCAGCCGTTTCTTATAGGAATTTCTATGAGGCTGGCAGAGGATTCTGTCTTGTGGTTCTGTGCTTTGAGACACCCACTCTGTAAAGCCTAGTGATCTGATAATTTCTTTTTTTTTTTAATGTTTATTTATTTAGTTAGTTATTTGATTGCGCCGGGTCTTAATTGTGGCAGGCAGGCTCCTTAGTTGCAGCACATGGGCTCCTTAGTTGCAGCTCACTGGCTCCTTAGTTGTGGCATGCATATGGGATCTAGTTCCCTGGCAAGGGATTGAACCGGGGCCCCCTGCTTTGGGAGCACAGAGTCTTAACCACTGTGCCACCAGGGAAATCCCCAATCTAATAATTTCTGATAGTCAGCACCTCCATTTATATGCTGGCACACATCTGTTCTTTGTAGAGTTTAATTTTTAAAGTACTGTTTAAATGTAGGTAATTCTTTAAATTATCTATTGCTCTCAAATGTGGGAGGGAGGCTTTATTTGAAAAACAAACCAAACAAGTGATTGATTATGACAGAGCAGGCACAGAAGGAATGCTGTCCAGGAGGGCGTAGCTCTACCGTGATCTTTGTACCCTTCTGTTGCTGAGGGAGCTTGCCAGCCTTCATTCCTGAGGGTCTCCTCAAAGTCCAGTTCTTTAAACCCCCTAGGCTGGTGGCACTTCACGTATTCTCTGGGTACTTTTACTGGTCTAATGGAAGAAATAAAACTCTGTTTCAGTCTTGTGAAGAGCCAAGGTCAAAGTGATGAAGTGCCACACCCAAGGTCATACCCTGCCTTAGGCCGGGAATAGGAATGCTTTCTATGAAGGACTCTGACATCGCTAAGTATAGTCCACTTCAGGGAACTCTGTCAAGATAAACAGAAAATGAGAAAATTTGGACCAGACAGAAAAGCCAAACTACCTGTTTAAGAAATGACTGAGGAGTGAACCAAAGTGTTTAAAAGCCCAAAGGAACTTGATAATGACCAAACTGTCTTTTAAAATGGGTGGTTAAGTCCTCTCTTGCCAAGAGAAAAAAGTCAGGCTCCAAGTAAAGACATTGGCATACCGCCCAAGTTTATAGGGCATGAGGAAGAATGCATTTCCATCCTGCACAGGAAGAGTAACCTCATAGATGTTCACTTCCTTGGCTTCATCCTGTAGGAAAATCTTTTTTTTTTTTTTTAATTCTCTGCAGTCAAATAAATGGCTTGCCTTGGTTTAATTTTGGTTACTTTTTTTCATAGAATGACACAAGTAATACAGCACTCATTTTGGTCCTTGGTCAAACCACATGACCCAAACCAGTATGGCTTTGGGCATTCTTCTGGCCCTGTACGGTCTTGGGCGTTATGCCACAAGCTGTCCATTCAGATTTTAAATTCGTGTTTCTGAGCCCAGTGATCAAACATGGAGAAGACCCATAACTACCTCATTTTGCCTTTCCTTTAGGTGCAGCCGATTTCAGTCAGAAATCAAACGCTTGAAAATCTCATCCCCGGTACGTGTTTGTCAGAACTGTTATTACAATTTACAGCATGAGAGGGGTTCAGAAGATGGGCCTCGAAATTGTTGAAGATTCAACAAGCCGATTGGAGACCACGGTCTGTAGACCCCCTTCCCTATTCCCCTGTCACAACTCGCAGCTCGGAAGGCATCAAAACAGTCTCCGTTTACACATCTCTTCATACCGCGTGTTTGAAGTGTGGGATTCAAAGGGAACATTGAATAAACGGGTGTAGAGTACAGTCATGGGGCAGACACTATTCAGGTGAACAGCACAAGAAGAATACAAGGTGGTTCCTAGGAGCAACATTTCAATATCCGATTCTCCCTTAACAATAGCTGTCTCCAAGAGAAAATCCTCACGTATTAACTGTCCTTTTCTTGCGTCTCATTTTTGTAGAGCTCCTCATCCTTATTTGGAAAAACCAACGACTACAAAAAAAAAAAAAAAAAAAAAAGGCTTTTAGAAAATAGTTGTAAATCTGACTTCTTTGCAAGTAACTGTGTATATTGTAAATAGGTACAAAGGCCTTTTTTCTAAATAAGGACTTAACTGCCTGTAACATGAGACTTCAAACTAAACCACTAACTCAATGCAGTACTTATGGTTTGTCTGACATCGCTCACCAATTAATTATAAATATGTTTTATTTTTTAATCCTCAAAGACGTTATCTGTGGTCTTTCCCCCCCTTTCAAACCCAGCCCATGTGCCTGATGTCATTTCTTTCAAGTTGCCCGCAGTATCTCCACTTAACCTAAGCTAGTAACCAAAACAGTGTCATGTGGACCTTCTTTAGGAAACAGTGTGGGAGAATAAGAGTCTGGTCATGAGATACCCTGGAAATCTTTGGGCATGTCATACGTTGCTACATCTCACACATGGCTACGCACCACCTCAGTGTTGTTCTAATGTCATAAGGCCCCTTGTAAACTTCTCTTTGGACTGCCCTTTGGTCATAGCATCCCCTCTTAGCACTGCATAGCGGTGGTCGGGCAATCGACGCAGTGCAGGAAACAGCCCTGCCTCAGCTAATGGAAACATATTTGCATGTAACCCACGTTAGCTTCTCCTGCATAGAACATAAGAAGTATGTGTCTTTGGTGACACTAATGTTCTACTATAGCTTATTTTCAAAAAAGGGTTAAAAAAAGAAAAAAGTGTACAGAATTAACATATAAACCTTGTTGTAAAACTGGATCATGTCAGAACTGCTTATAATTAACCTTTACCATTTAATGCCATCTACCTGAAAACAGTGAGATTTATACTGTATCAATGTCTATTTTTTTGTTTTTGCTATGAATATAATTACAGTATTTTAATATTTAGTTATTTAATTTGTTCTACTAGTTGGATACAGAACACACAAATCCAGGGAGACTAAAGCTGGTGGGGGCTAAGAGATAAGTTTAGTTTACAGAAAAAAGGCTTTGGTGGTGGGATTTTTTTAAATGTGTGTTATGTACATATATAAATATATATATAAAACAAATGAAACAATTAATCTAGATTTTAACATTTTCAGATATTTAGTGATAATATTATGAACAATTCTAAAAGCCCTGTGATTTGAAAAATGTAGAAGCATTTATGGCCCAAGAAAGGAAGGAGAGGCCTTCACACCTCATGGAGTTATCATACGAAGGACAGTGGCTTTGGCTTTCCCGATTTTTCATCTTTAGGCCCTGGTGACAGGCACACTTATGCACTAAAATGCACATATATGCACATGCATTCAAAAATAGGCATTGGTACAATAGTAATCTTGTACCTAATGGGCTGAAACCAGCTTAAGAACAAATTTGTTCTTCCTGATAACTAGGTCTCCAAGAGAAAATATAAAGGCTGCTTTAGTGCCTTATGCTTACTAAATTTAAACCTTTATTTACTTAGGTTTGAGCCTACAGTCTATTTATGATTACATATCAAAATTGATTAAAACACTTCCATTTCTAAAAGTTCAAATATACTTGTTAATAAAAGGATTATTGGCATTAATACTTTAACTTGAAGAAAAGTTGTGTTCTGTTTTCCTTTCTGTGTCTCACTCCTCCCCACCTTCCTCTTCCCCCCGCACCTTCTTACTTCAATTCTAATAAATAATGCTGGATGTTCAACAGTTGCAGGACTTGTGCCCTCACATAATCATGGGCTTTGCCCCTGTCCGGCCCTAGAGATGAGTTGTAGCAGTGTTATTCTACACTTTTTAAAAGAGGCGTCCTCCTTGTGTCCACAAACCATGTTTACCCCAAACCCAATGGCAGAGATGTTCTTTAAAGACTTGAATATATGAATGTCTGTATGTAGTTACTTAAAGGTTATTCCTCTATGTAATATGAAGTTATATGGGATGAACACTTTTAAACTTTCCGACACAACTTCCATAACTAGAAGGTGGAAACCAAAACCCTCATGATAGTATTTCCTCTGGCAGCTGGTGCTGTGGGCAACTGTTTCGTTCAGTGGGTTTCTTTTCTTTTTGCTTTTAATGTAGAAATCACAAATCACTCACACATACAAGTGCACTCACTTACGTAAACTAATCGTTCCTCTGGATGTCCTTCTGTGTTCCATGTAAATCTGTTTACCAACATATATTCTCAGCATGTACATCCACCTTTGTGTGGTCTGTATTCTTTCTCTGAGAGTACCTCACAGGGCTTCTGCCTGATCTTTGTAGTAGTTTGTCCATCCACCCACCCATCCATCCATCCATCCATCCATCCATCCATCCATCCATCCATCCATGTCTTCTAACATTCGTGTGTAGTGTGCAACTGTAATGTCATGCTTTTGAAGAGAAGAATAGCTGCCCCTAGCAGCCATCCGTCTGAATAATAGCAAAACACTCTAGATAAGTTATTTTGCACTTTCTTATGTATAAAGTTGGTAGAAACTTATTTTTCCTTTGTATCATTTAAATACATTTTGTTTTGGTAAATGAACTGTGTATAAAATATTTATGCCATTAAAACTGTTTTTAGAAAGTATTTTTAATTTCAGCAAGTTTGGTTACTTGTTGCATGACTATTAACACAGCTGACTTTTTGTGTCAGTGCAATGTATATTTTTTTGTCCTGTTATTAACTTGTAAGCCCTAGTAATGGCCAATTATTTGTACAGCAACAGAAGTAAATTGAAGATACTGGCTAAGACTGGATTGATTGTGGACTTTTGTACTATATTGCAGAATCCAATATCTGTTCTTTGGTGGTTATGTAAAAGGCCTGAAGAATTACTATCTAGTGTGCAATCTGTGATAACTGAATGTTCATTGTATATCTGTCTCTGATGCAAAAAGGTAGAGTAACACAATTACAATACATGATTAAATGCAATAGTCCAGATACTTTTTTTTTTCATTTCAAATAAATACCTACTATCTACCACCACCCCTTCTCACCGCCCCCTGCACCCCCGCAAAAAAAAAGAAAAAAAGTTTTTAAGCCAGCTCTTCAGGGGAGGAAAAACAAAACAAAACTGAGGTCTAATAAAACTTTGTGTAGTTCTTTTCTAGTTGTGAATATATCTTTCAGAAGTGCCTGCTTAAAGTCTCTGCTTGCAGAGGTGTTGGCTGCTAGGGTCTGGTTCCAGTTCTAGTGCGATCCATCTTTAAAAACCAGGCTTTCTGCATCCTGAGCTTCCCAGTTGTGCTGGACTCCTGGGGCTGACTGTGTGCACAGCCGCAGGGAGAGGCAAGTGGCTTCTGGGAGACACGACCCTCACACTTGAATGGACCTGTGGAAAAGGACTACATCGCATGGTTTGGGCTCCTTTTCCCTGAGCCTATTCTCTACCCGTCATATTGTGGAAAGTAAGCAGTAATAAATTATACATCTGTCTGTTATCTCCTGCCCCTGCCATATTCACATCAGGAATACTCTGGTGTCCTGCCCCCCTTTCTGGAAGCACAGCGCCCACTGTCATTAGCTAGATAACTTGCCATTTCACTCTTTGAGAGTGTTAGCAACTTACATCCGTTTTTATAGTTACTCGCTTATTTGGTTTGAAAACTGACTTCCCAGAACAGGAGAATGTAGAAAACACTTTTTAAGTTTATTTAGGGTGCTTTAGTGACTTTTCTTCTTTCTAAAGAAGTATCTAAAGATACTAACAAAATTCCCAGTTCATTTTAAGTATGATCAGCAGAGTTCCACATTTGAGGATATTGTGCTTATTACAAATTCCACTCCAGTGCAACTCCACTTCAGAGGCAGAAGATAGGGAATGTTAACAACTTCTACGACAATAGATATTTCTTCAAAAATAAGAAGTCAGTGGTAAGAGAGAAAACCTAGGGCAGTTCTCATTGTTTTAATGCAATACTACTCATAATTCTAATGACCTCAAGAAGAGCTGCTATCAAATACGGGCTTGCAAAAATTCTTTTCAGGGTTTAAATGTGCAAATGATCTTCAGTAAGTCCCTTTTCTGCCATTTGCTTCTCATCTTTAATAAAATTTCCTCTTCACCCCTCATTTTGGCCCATTTGGAGTGTTGAAGAAGCAGTCCAATGGAATTGGCTTAGCACTAGCTTAGTCTTTTTTGCCTTATCAATATTTTCTCCCACCCATTGCAAAGCTCCTTTTTATTTATTTATTATTCCTATTGACTTTTGCTAGAAATGGCACCAAACCAAGCTACCACACTCAGAGATAGCATGGTGTTGGGAGAGCCCTGGCACAGGAATTCAGAGGTGGAGCCTGCAGCTCTCCCCAGCTTGTGGACTTCCGAAGCCCCTCATGTAATCCCTCTTGGTGCACCAGGTTTCCTGTGTCAACACTGGCCCTGAGAATGGGATGAGACTAAAGTAATGTTTTTTCAACTTTCTGGTCTGAAGACCTTTTGATCCTTAAAAACTTGAGGACTCCACCCACTTTTGTTTATAGGTGCTGCATCTATTAGTAGTCACTGTATCAGAGATCAAAACTGAGATTTTAAAAATAATTTATTTAGAAGTAGCAATGATGAAACTATTATGTAATAACATGGATTACATGTTTATATGAAAAAAAAACTTTTCCAGACAAAAAATATTAGTGAAGAGAGTGGAATGGTTTTACGATTTTGCAAATCTCTTTTATGTCTGGCTTAATTGAACACAGGTGGATTCTCATATCTGCTCCTACATTCAGTCTCTTGTGATTCTTCGTTTTGGTTGAAGCATATGAGGAAAATCCAGTGTCACACAGGTATGTGGTTAAAAGGGGGCGGGGAGAAGGATATTTTAATACCTTATGCAGGTCATTGTTTCTGAATAGCTTTCAGTTTCTTAAAGATTGATTGCTGTGTGGCATTTGAATCTACATCAGTGAACTTTTTATACTCTATTAAACTCCAGTAGTCTATCTTGTACGTTCAATCTATTACCAATATGTAATTTTATAGCACCCATTGGCCATTTAGCACTACATCATTACTACGGTGTGTGTAGATCTTCCAAGACGTTTTATTCTGTAATACATCAAAAAAATCACATCATACATAATATCAAAATATCTCCAGCAGTCTCAGAAAATTCTGAGTCAAACAGTGGTGGATATCACAAGTTTTTCAAAATCAGAATATTTGCTTAAAACCTGACATTTTTTCATCAGCACCAGTCACTGTTTGCTGTTTTCTTTGAAGCAATTGGCTCACTTTGTTAATTTCAAGAATATTTCTGTCAAAGGACCTTGGTTTGTCAGCTGTTCTTTCAGGGCGAAAAGATGTGCCGTGAGAAAAGCAGCAGGCCAGCCGCAACTCAATTGCACAAGTACTTTTCTTCGAGACAAGCATTGTACCTCAGGATGCAGATGCCTTGTGGGTACCTCTCATCTTGTGTCACATAACTTAAGGTTCAAGGTTTAATAAAAGTAGTAATTTTACTGCTTCTCCAAGGACACTCTTAAGTGAAACAGAGCCTTCTTTCTACTGGGAGTGCTTGATAATGACTAGTAGTAGTTTGGTGCCACTGCCTGATTTCATGCTTGGATTCCAGCAGTTTTACTCACCGTTGCTGTTGCACCTGAGTTCTGTACAAATACCAATGCAGTGAAAAAGGCAAACAACATTTCAGTATTATTATGAAAATAGTCTTCAGCTTGTAGACCCCATGAAAGGGTCTTCAGGACTCTGAGGGGTCTGGGACTCCCAGACTTTGAGAAGCACTGGTCCAAGGAGAAGATAGTGAGATGCTCCCTAAATTGTAAAGCAGCAGGTCTGAATCTCATCTGGGAACAGTGTTCCTAATCACAGACCCAGGGCTTTCAGCGGGGCTCCTGTTGAAACCTGCCAAGTGCAAGACCAGGCCCTGCCTTGCTGGGCTCGCCACTGGGGCCATGGCCATCTGCTGGAATACTGCCTCCCCAGCCCAAAGCACAGGAACCAAGAGTGCATCTCTGAAGTGCTGGAGTTTCTAAGAAGGTCTTTTTATAGTAACATTCTTCTAGTCAAGACTCCAAATTTTTGATAATGTTAAAAAAAAACTAATCCTTTGATACTGGATGCTGTTCTACCTAATATGGTGCACTGATCAGGAGATTGATGACCAAGAGTCAGTCTGGGGTTTAAGTTCTCGTTCTACCACTTACTGTGTGATATTAGGCCACTTCACATCTGAGCTTCCTCATAAGTAAATTTTGTATTATGGTACCTGCCCCCAGAGAATTGTTACAAAGACTAAATCAGGTAATATATGTAGGACATGTAGTGCTTGACCAGATGTTCTCAATATATTGTAGCATTAATTTAGAAATATGAACATAAAAGAAATGGTGCACTAAAACATTTCCTAAAGCCTAAATATTTAAAGCCACTGATGGGGAGTTCATCTTCAGTCAGATACACAGCAGGCAGAATGTTAGCCTGGAAAGAGCCCTCGGAAATCATGCCGCCCAAACCCTCATTTAGCACAAGAGGAAAGGGACTCAGAGAAATGTTTGACATTCCCAAAGCCCTGTTGCTTGTTAAGTTTAACTCCCTGCTCTACCCCTAAACTTCCGACTCTCAGGCCAATGATCTTTACAAACAGCTTCCAGGTCCCATTTTCTTTTTTTTTTTTTTTTTGTAGGTGTGGGGACTACAATGAAAATGTACTTAGGATCATTTCCCTACCATCCTGCCCTGCTTTATCATGAAGATAAAGGGTTGGAACTTCAACCTTGGCCTTCAACTACAGTATTACACTTCCTGCTCAACAAAGACAAAGGAAAGTTGCAAGCTGCATTCCAGAGCAGAGGACCCTTAAAGGAAAACAAATCCTTCTTGATCTTGCTCTCAAGCACTGCTGTCCATTTCAAACAAAAGTTATACCCTAAAAACACTTTCTGTTCATAAAAGCCAACCACTCCTTTGCAAACTGATTTAGACAGAAATAAAGCAGGGAGCAAAGGTCAACCGAAGGAGCCTGGCTGTAAACTTAAGGGTCATTACAGTCTGGCCCTGCGGGCTGATTCTTCGGAGAGGAAGGAACACAGACCTATTCCAGCAATGTTATCAAGTATGCTTGTGGCTCAAGTTTGGATCCACCCACGGAGATTTATTTTCCCTTCTCCTAAGGTAGCAATTTCCATGTCCGTGATGATACATATTACACTGAGCCTTGAGGATGATATAAAAATGACATAACTACCCTCTTCAAGAACTTTCTAGCCTATAAACCAGGGGCTTGCCTTCATGTTGGTATAGTATCTGTAACTGAATTTTCAGCAAGTCTATTCCATTTCTCACCGTGTCTAATTCAGTAAGAAGGATGCTGTCACCACAACTGGTTTTCTTAGCTCTGTGATCTTCATTTTCATATCATTGTATTTTTCTATCATCTCATCTTTGATCCTTTATTGAATTCATATATGTTTTCACTAAGTTACATAATACAAAGGCTTCCCAGAAAATTCTCTTCTTTTAGGGTTGTTTCCCCCCCCCCAGACTGGGTTCTTGGTCATGTGTGAATACTTTCCTGCTTTCTTGCCTGCCTGTTTTTGTTTTGTGTTGGTGTCGTAGCATTAATTTGCATCTTCCTCCTTTTAAATGTGGGTACTCCAACCCAGACTTTGCATTTGCTGACATACAGTGTGAGTGAATTCATCCTTAGTTTGGGGGCTGTGGCTTTTTTTTTTAATTAGTCTTTATTGGAGTATAGTTGATTGACAATGTTGTGTTAGTTTCTGCTGTACAGCAAAGTGAATAGTTTTCTACCTCTGCCTTTGCCGCCATGGTCCATTCTCAACTCAGCGGCCAGGCAAGCCGACTAAGATACCCGATCCTGTCAGTCCCTGCTTAAAACCCTGCAGGGCTCCTCCCCTCCTCCCCTCTTTCACTCTGCTCGAATACTTGCCACGCCTGCGCCCGCACCCCGCGCCCCCCCCCCCCCCCGCCCCCGACCGTCACCTCTGCCTTGTGGCTCCTAACCCAGCTGTGCTCTGCTTCCCCCCCACCCGCCCCGTCACCCGTTTCAGTCATGTCTCAATGGTCACCTTCTAAGGGAAGCCTTCCCTGACCACCCTGCAGTATTGAGCCACCCACCCCTCAGCGCTGCCCATCAAATAGCAAGGATGGGAGCCTGAACAAGCTGTGGGGTCCCCAGTGGCGGAGTCAACTGGCAGCCCCTTCCCGCCCCTCCCCAGACCCGGAACACCTTCCTCTGTAGATCCTACCATTACAGATTCTCTAGTCAGATTTTTAAACAACTTGATTGAGATATAATTAACATACTGTAAAATTCATCAAGGTATGCAACTTAATGGGTTTACTATGTTTAGAGTTGTGCAACTATCACCATCGTCTAATTTTAGAACATTTTCATCACACCAAAAGAAAGCTCACACCATTAGCCGTCACACCCCATTCTCCTCCCTGTCCCCACCCACTGGCAGCCACTAATCTACCCTCTGTCTATAGATTTGCCTATTCTGGACATTTTGTATAATGGAATTGTGTAATATGTGGTCTTTAGGAACTATCTCATTTCAGTGAACATAGTATTTTGGAGATTCATTCATATTGTAGCATGTATCACAACTTCCTTCCTTTGTATTGCCAAGTACTTTAGTCCATTGTATGGATATACCACATTTTATTTATCCATTTCCCACTTGATGGACATTTAGTTTGCTTCTACTTTTTTAGTATTGTACGTAACGCTGTTGTAAATGTTCATGTACAGGTTTTTGTGTGGATGGGCATTCTCATTTCTCTTGGGTATATACCGAAGACTGGAATTGCTGGATCATATGGAAAATCTTCAGCATGTTGAGGAACTGTCAAACTGTTTTACACTCACTCCAGCAATGCGTCCAACTGGTTTTTATTCTCAGGGAACAGCACCAACCAACCCTCACTCCCTTCTCTGTCACCTACAAGCCCTCTTTAAAATGTTTCTTTGATTTAGAGACAGGCCACTTTTGCATACACTCTCAGGAAGGTATCTGTTAAGAAAGTAGCTGACAGCAACAGCCTGCACTAGCACCCTGGGAATGATGAGATAGAACTTCAAGGAGAAACAGATGGATACACTATCATAGTTGGAGACCTCAGCACCTCACTATCAGAAATGGACAGATGCAGCAGACAGAAATTCAGTACAGACATAGTTGAACTCAACAGCACCGTCAATCAACTGGATAAAATTGACACCCACATACACCCAACAACAGCAGAATACACATTCTTCTCAAGCTCCCATGCAATTCACCAAAATAGACCACATTCTGGGCCATAAAATACATCTTTTTTTTTTTTCACACACACGCACATATGCACATAGAATATTCATGCACGATCATAGCCACTTATTATTTTCCCAATTATTAAATTTTAATTTCATATCCTTTGTGTGTCTGTTCCTCCTCAGCAGTTATGATTTTAATCAGTTAGGAGCCATAGACTAAGACCTTCCCCACATTTGCAGTTTTTGTCATTCCCTCTTTGTTTCACTCTAGCAATTAGAAGGGAAATCCTGCAAATGAACTGAGACCCTGTGTTATCTTTTTTTTTAATTAATTAATTTATTTATTTATTTTTGGCTGTGTTGGGTCCTCGTTTCTGTGCGAGGGCTTTCTCTAGTTGCGGCAAGTGGGGGCCACTCTTCAACGCGGTGCGCAGGCCTCTCACTATCGCGGCCTCTCGTTGCGGAGCACAGGCTCCAGATGCGCAGGCTCAGTAGTTGTGGCTCACGGGCCTAGTTGCTCCGCGGCATGTGGGATCTTCCCAGACCAGGGCTCAAACCCGTGTCCCCTGCATTGGCAGGCAGATTCTCAACCACTGCGCCACCAGGGAAGCCCCATAAAATACATCTTAATTTAAAAGGAATGAAATCATATAATGTCCGCTCTCAGACCACAAAGGAATTAAACTAGAAATCCCAAAATATATGGAGATTAAACACCACACTTCTAAATAACACATCAGCCAAAGAAGAAATCTCAAAAGAAATTTTAAAATATTTTGAGCTAAATGAAAATGCAACTTACCAAAATTTGTAAGTGAAAGTAGTGCTTAGAGGGAGATTTATACCATTGAATGCATATATTAGAAAAGACGAAAGATCAAAAATCAATAACCTAAGGTTTCACCTTAGGAAACCAGGAAAAGAAGAGCAAATTAAATCCAAAGTAAGCAGAAGAAGAGAAATGATATGAATTAGAGCAGAAATTAGTGAAATTGAAAATAGGAAATCAATACCAAAAAATCAGTGAAACCAAAATCTGGTTCTTTGAAAATATCAATAAAAATCAATAAGCCTCTAGCCAGTCTACCTTAAAAGAAAAAAAGGAGAAAGAGAGGGAGAAGGAGGGAAGACACCAATCACTGATATTAGAAAAGAAATAGAGGCCATCACTGCAGAGCCTGTGAAATTAAAAGGATAATAAAGCAACACTGTGAACAACTCTATGCCCACAAATTTGATAACCTAGATGAAATGCACCAATTCCTTGAAAGGCACAATTTGCCAAAGCTCACACAAGAAGAAATTGTCTGAATAGGCCTATATCTATCAAAGAAATAATAACCTTCTAAAACAGAAAACCACAGGCCCAGGTGGGTTCACTGGTGAATTCTACCAAACAGGGAGAAATTATACCAATTCTCTACAATCTTATTCAGAAGACAGAAGCAGAGGGAATACTTCCTAACTCATTCTATGAGGTTAACATTACCCTAATACCAAAACCAGACAAAGACATTATAAGAAAAGAAAACTACAGACCAATCTCTCATGAACATAGGTGCAAAATCCTCAACAAAATATTAGCAAATCAAATCCAACAATGTATAAAAATTATGTACCATAACCAAGTGAGATTTATTTCAAGTGTTCAAGGCTGGTTCACCATTTGAAAGTCAATTAATGTAATCCATCACATCATTTAGCTGAAAAAGAAAAATCACATGATCATATCATGTGCAAAAATAAAAAAGCATTTGACAAAATCCAACTCATTCATGATAAAAAAAACTCTCAGTAAAATAGGAATAGAAGGGGAACCACCTCAACTTGATAAAGGCTGTCTTTAAAAAACCTATAGCTAACATTATACTCAATGGTGAGAAACTCAAAGCTTTATCACTAAAATCAGCTACAAAGCAAGGATGTCTCCTTTCACCGCTCCTCAACATCATACTGGAAGTTCTACCTAATGCAATAAGACACAAAAAAGTATACAGCAGGGAAGAAAGACATAAAACTGTTTTTGTTGGCAGATGACAGGATTGTATGTAGAAAACCCCCCCCAAAATTGACCAAAAACTCCTAGAACTAATAAGCAATTATAGGAAGTTTGCAGATTATAAGGATAGTATAAAAAAGTCAATCACTTTCCTATATACCAGCAATGAACAAGTGAAATTTGAAATTAAAAACACAATTCCATTTACATTAGCAACCCCCAAAATAAAATACTTAGGTATAGGGACTTCCCTGGCAGTCCAGTGGTTAAGACTGCACTTCCACCACAGGGGGTGCGGGTTTGATCCCTGTCTGGGGAACTAAGATCCTGCATGCCATGCGGCCAAAAGAAAAACAGTTTATTGCTAAAAATGCTAACCATCATCACCTGAGCCTTCAGTGAGCTGCAGTCTTTTTGCTGCTGGAGGATCTTGCCTCAGTGTTGATGCTGCTGACTGATCAGGGTGGTGGTTGCTGAGGTTGGGGTGGCTGAGGCAATTTCTTAAAACAACGATGAATTTTGCCCCATCGATTGACTTTTCCTTTCATAAACGATTGCTGTTTGATAGCACTTTACCCTTAGTAGAACTTCTTTCAAAATTAGAGTCAGTCCTCTCAAACCCTGCCGCTGCTTTATGAATTGCTTTATGTAGCATTCTAAATCCTTTGTGTCATTTCAACAATCTTCACATCTTCACCAGGAGTAGATTCTATCTCAAAGAACCACTTTTGCTCATCCATAAGAAGCAACTCCTCATCCATTAGTTTTATATTTATAACAAATATAATAATGAAAAAGTTTAAAATATCACGAGAATTACCAATTTGTGACACAGAGACTCCAAGTGAACAAATGCTGTTGGAAAAATAGCTCCAATAGCTCCAACCCTTGCTCAATGCAGGGCTGTCACTAAACCTCAATCTATAAAAAAAAACACAAAATCTGCAAAGTGCAATAAAACGAGGTGTGTCTGTATGTGAAATCAAAGAATAAATAAATGGAGAGAGATATTCCATGTTCATGGATAGGAAAACTCAATATTGTCAAGATATCACTTCTTCCCTACTTGATCTGTAGATTCAATGCAATCCCAATCAAAATCCCAAGTTATTTTGTGGCTATCAGTGAACTGATTCTAAAGTTCATATGGAGAGGCAAAAGACCTAAAATACCAGGACAATACTGTAGGAAAACCAACTTGGAGGACCGACACTACCTGACCTCAAGACTTACCATAAAGCTACAATAATCAAGACAGTGTGGTATTGGTGAAAGAACAGAGAAATAGATCAATGGAACAGAATACAGAGCCCAGAAATGGAAGCACATAAATACAGTCAACTGATCTTTGACAAAGGAACAAAGCCTATACAATGGAGCAAAGATAGTCTTTTAACAAATGGTACTGGAACAACTGGTCATCCACATGCAAAAAAATGAATCTAGTCACAGACCTTACACCTTTTAGAAAAATTAACTCAAGATGGTTTATAAACCTAAATGTAAAATGCAAAACTATAAAACTAGAATTTAACATAGAAAACCTAGATAACCTTGGGTATGGCAATGATTTACAACATTAAAGTTGTTGTTACATCATGGTTACAACATCAAAGGCACAACCCATGAAAGAAAGAATTGGTAAAGCAGACTTCATTAAAATTAAAAACTTTTGTCCTGCAAAAGATAATGTCAAGAGAAGGAGAAGACAAGCCACAGATTAGTAGAAAATATTTGCAAAAGACAAATGTGATAAAGGACTGTTATCTAAAATATGCAATGAACACTTAAAACTCAGCAGTAAGAAAATAACCTGATTTTAAAATGGGCCGAAGACGTTAACAGACACCTCACCAAAGATATACGGATAGCAAATAAGCATATGAAAAGATGCTCCACACCATATGTCATCAGGGAAATGGAAGTTAAAACATTACATGTCTATAAAATGACCAAAATCCAGAACACTGACAGAACCAAATGCTGACAAGGGTGTGGAACAACAGGAACCCTCATTCATTGCTGGTGAGAATGCAAAATGGTACAGCCACTTTGGAAGACAGTTTGGTGGTTTCTGACAAAACTGAACATATTCTTACCATGTGATCAAGCAACCACAATTCTTGGTATTTACCCAAAGGAGTTGAAAAATTATGTCCGTCAAAAAACCTGCACACTGATGTTGACAGCAGCTTTATTCATTTTTGCCAAAACTTGGAAGCAAGCAAGATTCCTTCAGTAGGTGAATGGGTAAATAACTATGGTACATCCAGACAATGGAATATCATTCAGCACTAAAAAGAAATGAGTTAAAGCCATGAAAAGACATGGAAGAATCTTAAATGCATATTACTAAGTGAAAGAAGCCAATCTGAAAAGGCTGCATACTGTATGATTCTCACTATATGACATTCTGGAAAAGGCAAAACAATGGAGACAGTAAAAAGATCAGGGGTTGGGGGTGTGTAGGAGGAATGAATAGGGGAAGCACAGAGGATTTTTAGGGCAGTGAAAATCCTCTGTATGGAACCATAATGATGGGTACATGTCATATATTTCTCCAAATCCAAAGAATGCACATTACCAAGGATGAGCCATAATGTGAACTACGCACTTGGGGTGACTTTGATGTGTCACTGTAGGTTTACCAGTTGTAACAAACGTACCATTCTGGTTAGGGATACTGACAGTGGGAGAGGCTCTGCATGTGGTAGGCAGGGCTGGAGGGTGGGGCAGAGCAGAGGGTATATGGGCAATCTCTGTGCCTTCCCCCCAGTTTCCCCATGAACCTTAAACTGCTCTAAGTTGGCTTAAGAATGAAGGAAAAAAAAAAAAAGAGCCACAGCCTTGGAGAAAATATTTGTAAGTCATATATCTGATAAGGGATTTATATCCAGGATATATAACAATGTCTTACAACTTAAGAAAAAACATCACATGTAAAAATGTGCAAAGATAGGAACAGACATTTTATCAAAGAAGGTATACAAATGGCACATGAAAAGATGCTCAACACCAATAGCCATTGGGGAAATGCAAACTAAAACCACCTTGCACACCAGCTAGAAAGGCTATCTTTAAAAAGACAAAGCTGAGTTTTGGTGATGATGTAGGGAAACTGGTACCTTGTACACTGCAGTAGGAATGTAAGATTGTATAGCCACTTTGGACAGTTTGGCCATTTCTTTAAAAGTTAAACATAAACTTACTATATGACCCAGGAATTCCACCCTAGAAATCTGACAGAAATGCAGACATGCCCACACGACATGTCCACAAATATTTACAGCAGCATTTTTCATAAGAACCAAAAATTGGAAATAACCCAAATAATCAACAGGTAAATGGGTCAGCAAAACACGGTATTAATAAAAAAGAACAAAGTACTGATACATGCAAAAATATTATGCCAGACACAGAACACTACATAGTGTATGATTCTATTTACACACAATGTCCAGAAAAGGCAAATTTATAGAGACAGAAAGCAAATCAGTGGTTGCCTAAAGCTGGGCGTTGGACTGACGATTAACTGCAAATGGGCATCAGGGAATTTTTTGGAGTGATGGAAATATTCTCAAATCAGAGGTGGTAATAGTTGCACAGTGTTATGGTACATAAACTATATCTCAATAAAGCTATTGGGAAAAAAAAAACAGAATTGCTAGTGATTCAAATGCGTCTATCTTACCTGTACTAGCTGAAGCCTCTGGTTCCTTCACAAAGTTTTGAGATTTATTAAAACTGATCAAAAATATACTTAATAGATTACTCAAGAATGTTCTCCAAACTTATCACTTTTCTAGGTCCTGTCTGAAGTTTGACAATGAACCTTCTTGAATAGAAAACCACCTGGATCCATTAAACTCAAGCTGGACACACAGTGGAAAAGGAGGGTATAAGAGCTTAAACCCCAAATCCATAACCTGTCGTCCTGTAAGTTTGACAGAGCAGTTTGACATTTCATTCTCTCCCTAAGAGGACACCTTTGGGCGGGCTGTCCCTCAATGATTTTCTCTCTCTGGGCAACAAGGCTGCTTTACCACCCATGTCCGTTGTACACATTAGAGGACCAGACTGTATTCTCTCAGCTCATTTTGGAAACTCAATTTTCCATCAACAGATAACATTCCGTTTATCGGCCCTTACTAAATGCCTCTCCTTGTTATCTGATGATTCAAAAACGTTCTCCCCTTCTGTGCAGGAAAAGGAAGACAATGGAATTAAGGTAGGACAGGCTTTTGATTTTGGTTAAATTGTCTAGATCTGCTTTTATTTGCAGCCACTGCACGCAGATTCCCAAATAGAGCCCCCTGCCCACGGAGTGAATTGTAAACTCTTAAGTAAGTTTCAGGAGCCAGTGGCAAGATCTGGCTGTGGACTTTCTGCAGGACAGAAAGCTCCTCCATGGAGGTCAGAATGATGGTGTCCATTCAAGGAACACTTACATTAACACTACCTAAATCAGATGTGACCAGACACGTGGTTACCTTTCTGTTCGGTCCTATCAATCAAACTGTCTCTTCCCAGTGGAGATGGACAACAGGAGAGGAGCATATAGGAAGAAGGAAGGAACTCAGGATCAACTCCTGTATGTTGAACACAAAGGCACATTCATATGAGTTTTCACTTAACCCTTAAAACAACCCTAGGAACTAAGAATAATGAAGCCCGTCTTAGAACCACACAAAATTGAAAACTGGGATGAGTGTGGAGGGGCTGTCCAAGAGACACAAATGGGAATGTGCACAGTTGGGTCTTCAGACCCCAAACCTTTCATTTGTTCAGAAGCTTGAGGGCCTAGGGAGTTGCCGGCATTAAGCCAGACACTGGGAACACAGTGGCCATCAAAACAGACGCCACCCACTGTCCAAGTAGCTTAAAGCTCTAGTGGTGACTGGATCAAAGATTCACAAAAATAAATAACGTAATTATAAACTAAGATGTACCCTAGAAATTCGGTGCTCTTTCAAGTAAGAGGACATCACCTCTCAACAAACACACATGTTCAGTGATCACCAGAACTTATTTATTCCCAGCCCTGAAGATGTCACTGTAGCTATCGGTGATGAAATATACACAGTATACAATATTTCTGTATTTGTCATTTTGTAAAGACTAGTTGAATGAATGTTTCCTCTCCAAAGAGAAAATGGCACAACAGAGTCAAAATGTGATTTCAGTTTTATTTTCCTATCTATCTATCTCAGTTTCAGTAAAAGGTTCAGAGAACTGATTGACACATATCATAAGCTATCTCCCACCCATATACAGTATATATACACTGTTTCCACTTTTTCTTTTCCCCTGAACAAGGTGATACTATCTTTGTTCAAACCAAATTACAAATGAAGAGATACTATAAATGAGAATAAAACGGTGGTGTGTGTGTGCGTGTAGGTGTGGTCTTTTTATTCTCAGACAGTAAAATGTATACCCACCACCACAAGGGGAAAAGCACTGAGGAAACATTTATACTAAGCAGTTAGTACCATTAGAGTACCTCTCCAAATAGCAAATTTGGAACAATTAGCCATTACTGTAACGGAAGTGCTAGTCTTTCATTTTTCTGCCATCACATTGCTACACTGGAATTTAAACCCTCTTCAGAGTGCAAATATAAAAATGATCAAAGTCAGGGTTTTATGGCAATCTTTGCTAAAGTATATTCTTGATAAAATATATTCTATTTTAATATACATGCTATAAAAGTACACTAAAAATGTCAACCTTTAGAGCACTGTTAAAATTAAGAATTTACTTTTTTACATATAGAATAATATACACCCAACTCTAAATGTATTTGAAGATAGCTATTACTGTGACCCCAAATATTTCTAGCTTCATATTTTGTTTACCATAATATTGATTTTATAATATGTATTCAGTAATGTGCTCATAATTCTGTTCTGCAGTGCCTCACTCATCACTTTAAAGAAAAATGCAGAGGGAACTGCATATCTCCAAGTTCTTATGGTGCAATTCACCAAGTTTTCAACATAAGTTCCTATTACAAAATTTTCATTTTATTTTTTAAATTTTGGTAAGTAAATTCTTTTATGATCTACATTTGGAGCTTTTAATGCAGCAAGTAAAAATGAGCAATGTTGAAAATTAACTTGAAGGTAGCGTGATTTTAAAAATGATCACGTCCTTCTGTAATAACACCTCCAATGCCAATTCTAAATTTTTATGGAATAGTGTGAAATAATGCTGACTGCACACATCCAGTGGCGATGAATTGACTGAGTGCATGCCAAACCAAGAAATGAGACTCTTGGGACCGACTTTAACTGTATCCACCGTAATCATGTAGTACACACGATGAGGCTGCTAGTTACAGATTACATCTGTGGAACCCAGGCATATCTGCAATTTTTTTTTTTTTAAGTAGAGTAGTAGAACAGAAATATAAAAGAATTGAACTTTGTTTCTGATTTAAACAAAAATATTTACTCTTTTCATTAGCAAAACATTCTTTAAAATATATCATCTATCTATCTTTCCTCTGAACATTTAGCCAAGGAGCATTAGGCAATTTTTGAAGGTTTCACTGCTGACTGTTCAATACAATAAATACAGCTGTAGAGAGCACACAGCAACAATAGCTTATTTACATCCACTGAGAAGAAATTTATTCTCATCTGGTTGCAGTGTCCAGTCCACCAAAGGAAAGGTTTGGCATTCGTGTGCTTTTTGTTCTTGGTGGGAATCACTTCTGCTTGATTTTCATTGTTGAAAGAAAAAAAAAAAAAAATCAGCTGATGGCCTCAGATTTTCTGACATGATGTGAAAGAAGAATGCGACAAAAATTAGCTGCTACCATGGAGTTAGTCTGGGACTGGGTTTCCAGGCAGATCTCGCTTCTTCCCAGGTGAGTGTCCAGTGGGCTCCACGGGAACCAAGAGGTAGGTGCCCAGGACCCAGGCGTGCTGAGCCGCATCCAGGGACGGGTCACTCTCGCTCAGCTGAGCACCCCCTGCTCTGCCTCAGTCCCCACCCCTACTCACTACCCTATGTACTGATGCTCGTGGCTACAGAACTTATGGAAACCAGTTCACAGGGAAACAAAAGCGGAGAACTCAACCGAGAGGTGGGCTATGCACGTGTCATCATCCAGTGCTGCCTCCTGAGTTACTGTCTGTTGCGATCATGGGTGGAGGATGGGAACATATGTTCTTCATAGCAGAATTCTCCTGTGTTTCTCTTGAAAGTTTTTGAGAAGGTTATGTTTTTCCAAACAATTCGATCAAAGTAGAGTCTGATGTCTGCTCTTTCTGGCAAACCAATAATGGTAGAAATTTCAGCCTCTCTCTTTTGAATTTCAAACTTACCTAAAAGTGGCATGTTTTTCCCTGGCAAATGATTACTTACTTCTTTGAAAAGTGGACAGTCTTTCTTTTTTGGATCCAACTCAGCCCTTCAGAAAATACTTCAGACTGAAAGAGGAGGAAGTAGAGGAGAACTAACTTCCTATTGTGCCTTACATAAAACATTTTCCCGAAATGAAGAGCAGCTCCGACTACAAAAGTAAATATTTGTGCAAAGGGCACACTGCCAGGTGCAATCGCAAGACATCCTCAATTTACTCATAGTGTTGTGACTCTTTAAAACACAAGTCTTTTAAGTGATGAAACCTAGCAAGTTATGGGAAGGAAGTTAACATCAGAAAATACACTTAGAAAAAGTACAGGATATTTTGCCTGGCATTTGCTACTTATTTCATAACTTAGAT
The DNA here is from genome assembly GCF_028564815.1 of Eubalaena glacialis. Taxonomy (NCBI): domain Eukaryota; kingdom Metazoa; phylum Chordata; class Mammalia; order Artiodactyla; family Balaenidae; genus Eubalaena; species Eubalaena glacialis. The sequence goes on along the minus strand of NC_083720.1, from coordinate 106,804,659 downwards.
CAAGTAAGTGTTAAATATTCACAGTAATTTCAGAGAAGAAACATTCATGTCTGTAGAACTTCAATCTATTGCATTTTCAACATTTTTCTGTACAATTACAAAATGTCATCTGTCGGTGCTTTCCTGTAGAATTCTTTACTGTCAGTCAGTCCTTCCCTCTCCAGATCCAGTTATACCTTCAAGGTGGGCTGTAGGATTCCCTTCTCAGTGAGATGAGTCTTCAGCGCTTTGTATACATTTAACTGTTGTTCTGGTTGAAGCACCAACAACTGCTGTAGCACTTTGCTGGGATTTGGACCCCTGATAACAGAGCAGAAAAGACAAAGTTCACATTATTATTTTAAGAGAGCTAAAGGAAGCATATACTTGTAATTAATTTTAAATAAACCATGCATTTAAGTGCAGAGGATCAATCTTTACAGAATTGAAACAGCTCTTGATCAGAGCCCACTTTAATGCCCAACGTTAGTGTCAAAGGGAGAAAAAAAAACCCTAGAACTATCTGCATTGAGAGGCATACAGTCTAGATGTGGGAAGAATGCACAAACACAGAAGACAGGAACAGCACGAGGCAATTTAGGGAGTGCAGATCTAAGTTCCACAAAAATCCGCAAAAAGGCAAATCCTGAGATTGGACAAGACACGGAAACCATTCTGTAAAAGAAAAAAGGACCATTCCTGGTAGATGAGGATAAACCAAAAGAGAACATGAAGACATAATTTAAGTCTTTAGCTTCAAAGAAACGTCAGACAGGGAAGGTACTCTGTTGAAGAAATACTGTCGGGGAACTCTTCCTGAGCCCAGCCCTGAAGCCCCCACCTGGGATCTACAATGGGAACAACAGCCTTTTTTCAAAGAAGGTCTTAGGTAAACTCCAATATAGGAAACAAAATAAAAGCGGATCTGCTTTAGCAGGTGGAGAGCCCTGCCCGTCTTCCCCAGCAGCCCCACTGGGGAGGAAATAAGCCCAGGCAGTGTTAAGTAAAGTATCCACTGGGCAGTGACACTGCTCTCCAACAGGTATCATACCAGCCTGCACAGGGGCCTCTCCCTGGGTGGCTCCTCCAACATCCCCATGCAAGCCCTTCTCTCTGCACCCTCTGATGGTACACTCTGGGTCAGAAAAGACCCCAACCAGGATTCCCACCCTCCAGAGACACCATGACAGTCAGGGGATTGCAGTTTCCTACCTTCTGCACTCTAGAACTCAACCCATTTATTATAAGCTGGAGATCACTTGTGTTTCTGCACTTACACTACTAAAGTGCTATTTTGTTAAATTCAGAATGAACCTAATTCAGACTGTGATGTAGATGTATCGTTCTTTGCAATTTCTACAATCCACTTAAATAGGAAAAGCAGAGTGGGCTTACTTTTTGTGGAGAGGAATTAGGGAAATCCAATGAGAAAAAGCAAGATGGAGAATGGCGCAGAATTCTGAGAAAGACATTTACATGAGTAATTAAATTTATGACTTATTGCACAATAGCATGGATTAGCCGTCCCATGGGTCACCTTTGTACACGTGGCTCAACTCATTTGCCAAAAACCTGAAGCCATATGTCTCTCACAGCTACAGTCTACTCAAGTCAGGGCACAGCTTGCCTTACATTTCTTCAAAAGATTCAGCAACTTCCTAACATAAACCCAGAGTAGGGCCCACAGAGAAAAGGAAGGCTATTCTAGCAAGTTCAGCTAAATGCAAAATTGTCAGCAGGGGCTCCCAGCTAGTTGCACACTGGCTGTAGCACTGTATTTCTAATCGTCTAAATGTGTACTTTCAAATGGAGGACAACATGGCTCATTCCCTACTGAGAGAACAGCAGATCCAAAAAAAAAAAAAAAAGTATGAGTTAATGCTCTAAAAGCTGCCATCTTCTGCAAATAAAGAGTTCTAAGGATTTAAAGCCACTAATTACTAATACTCAAATATATCAGTAAATAAATCATATGCAGATGGATTAAATACTCCAATTAAAAAGACAAAGATTGTCAGCTGGGTTATAAAAAACAAAGAAAATCCTTGTGAGAAGAGAAAAGAGAAACACACTTTAAATATAAGGAAAAAGGCATGCAGAAAATAAAAGGATAGACAAAGAAATATTATGCAAACACTAATAAGAAGGCTGATGTAGCTATACTTATATTCAACAAAATAAGCTTTAAACAAGTAGTATATAAAGATGGACATTATAGAATGATACTAAGAGTGATGCAACAGTGAGACACGAGTTCTAAATGTGTGGACACCTAATACAACCTCAACATTATATATAAAGCAGAAACTGGGAGATTCTGACAAAGCTCTCTTCGTAACTGATACAGAACAAGCAGATGGAAAAACAAACCAAAAAATCAGTACAGAAGATTTAGCTAAACTTCACCCAGTTCACTTAACAACACTAATCCTGAAACTGCATAATGCATATTTGATTCATGTGCACATGCAATGTATATCTGAGTAGACAATATGCCTGGGCACAAAGCAAGTCATGACAAATATTAATAAATACTGAAGTAATAAAGAGTATGTTTTCTGACCACAGTGGAATTAAAGCAAAAATCAATAAAGGAAGGAGAATGAGAAAATCTCCATTTCTTTGGAAGCAAGTCAATACACTTCTAAATAATCCCATGTCAAAGAAGATATAATACTGGAAATCAGAAAATATTTGTATCTGAATAATGAAACTACACATATAACATGTGGGATGAGAACACTTGAAAGTACTTAAAAAGAGCACTCAAAAAGCAGTAGTTAAGAGGAAATATATAATGTTAGATAAATATATTAGACAAGAAAGCTGAAAATCAGTAATCTAAGCTTTATCTCAAGAAGCTTGAGAAGGAACAGAAAATTGAACCTAAAGAAAGATGAAGGATGCAAAAACAGAAATATAGATCAATGGAACAGGATAGAAAGCCCAGAAGTAAACCCACACACCTATGGCCAATTAACCTATGACAAAGGAGGCAAGAATATACAATGGAGAAAAGACAGTCTCTTCAATAAGTGGTGCTGGGAAAACTGGACAGCTACATGTAAAAGAATGAAATTAGAACATTCTCTAACACTATACACAAAAATAAACTCAGAATGGATCAAAGACCTAAATATAAGGCCAAACACTATAAAACTCTGAGAGGAAAACATAGGGAGAACACTCTTTGACATACATTGCAGCAATATCTTTTGGGATCCACGTCCTAGAGTAATGAAAATAAAAACAGAAATAAATAAACAAATGGGACCTAATTAAACTTAAAAGCTTTTCCACAGCAAAGGAAACCACAAACAAAACGAAAAAATCCACAGAATGGGAGAAAATATTTGCAAATGAAGCGACTAACAAGGGATTAATCTCCAAAATATACAAACAACTCATGCAGCTCTATGTCAAAAAAAAACACAACCCAATCAAAAACTGGGCAGAAGATCTAAATAGACATTTCTCCAAAGAAGACATACAGATGGCCAAGAAGCACATGGAAAGATGCTCAACATCATTAATTATCAGAGAAATGCAAATCAAAACTACAATGAGGTACAGCCAGAAAAAGGAACAAAATTGGGTCATTTGTAGAGATGTGGATGGATCTAGAGACTGTCATACAGAGTGAAGTAAGTCAGAAAGAGAAAAACAAATACCGTATATTAACGCATATATGTGGAACCTAGAAAAATGGTACAGATGAACTGGTTTGCAGGGCAGAAATAGAGACACAGATGTAGAGAACAAACGTATGGACACCAAGGGGGGAAAGTGGTGGGGGGGTGGTGGTGGTGGTGTGATGAATGGGGAGATTGGGATTGACATGTATACATTAATATGTATAAAATGGATAACTAATAAGAACCTACTGTATAAAAAAATTAAATAAAATTCAAAAATTAAAAAAAAAAAAACTACAATGAGGTATCACCTCACACCAGTCAGAATGCCCATCATCAAAAAGTCCACAAACAATAAATGCTAAAGAGGGTGTGGAGAAAAGGGAACCCTCCTACACTGTTGGTGGGAATGTAAATTGGTAAACCCACTGTGGAGAACAGTACAGAGGTTCCTTAAAAAATTAAAAATAGAACTACCATATGATCCAGCAATCCAACTCCTGGGCATATATTCAGAGAAAACCATAATTCAAAAAGATACATGCAACCCCAATATTCGCTGCAGCACTATGGTACAATAGCCAAGACATGGAAGTAACCTAAATGTTCATTGACAGAGGAATGGATAAAGAAGATGTGGTACATATATACAATGGAATATTACTCAGCCATAAAAAAGAACAAAATAATGCCATTTGCAGCAACACGGATGGACCTAGAGATGATCATACTAAGTAAAGTAAGTGAAGTACGTCAGACAAGGACAAATACCATATGATATCATTCATATGTGGAATCTAATTTTTAAAAATGATACAAATGAACTTATTTACAAAACAGAAACAGACTCACAGATTTCAAAAACAAACTTATGGTTACCAAAGGCAAAACATGGTGGGGGGGGGGCTGATAAATTAGGAGCTTGTGATTAACATACATACACTACTATATGTAAAATAGATAACCAACAAGGACCTACTGTATAGCACAGGGAACTCTACTCAATATTCTATAATAACCTATATGGGTAAAGAGTCTGCAAAAGAATGAATATTTGTATAACTGAATCACTTTGCTGTACACCTGAAACTAGCACAGCATTGTAAATCAACTATAGGGCAATACAATTTTTAAAAAAGATAAAGGAATGAAAGATGAGAGTAGACATCAATGAAATAGAAAACAAATACACAACAGAGAAAGTTAAAGTCAGAATTTGATTCTTTGAAAAGATTAATGAAATAGATAAACTCCTAACAAGACTGCTCAAGGAAAATAAAAGTTAATGCAAAAATGCTCACACTACTATGGGTATATATTTAAAATGCATATTTAGGGACCTATAAATATAAGTTTCAATCCACATAACTCTAAAGGAAATACAGGTTTTCTAGGCTCAGACACCAGTAGAGACCATGGCATATAAATTTAACATGTGGTTGATGTGCTTAGCTTTCACACCTCAAACTGGCATTTCAGGGCAGATCCAAAACATTAAAGTTTAGTAATGAGAATAAAGCACCCCATATAAAACAGCTGCACCCTCCACCTAGCCCCTCCCCGCCTCTCCACTCCCCACCCCCACCCCATACACACCCGTAATCCCGCGGACTGCTCTGTGTTTCTCCGTGGCTCTTATAACCACCAAGCAAGCTACATTTGTTTGTTCTCCACTTCTGCCCCTTCTCCCTCCAACTCTCCAGTAAGAAAATAAGCCCTGAGGACAGGAACTTGGTTTGTTTTGTTCTCTGCTATATCCGTGTCCAGAACATTCCCCAACACATAGCAGGCACTCAAGCAATAACTGGTGGACTGGACGAATCATTATGTCCTCCTCCTCTTTAAATAACTCTTAGGGTTCACTGTCACCGCAATGTCCACAGTTGAGAAATTAAATCTCCTGCTGTTCCAAATCGAGTACCATTCACCCACTCTAACTGAATCTTAACTCAGCCCTATTAGACTATGACATATACTAATACTATTTTTTTAACTTGTTGAAATGTAAGGGAAATAATTATAATTTAATCATACTGCCCAAGGCTACAGTGTGACACAGTTCCAGAAGCCACCATCCCCTTCGCGATTACAGATTACCAATGACAAAAAAAGTAACTAATTCAAACTAATGCCTATCGAAATGAGAACTCCAAGAAATCATCTAATAAAACATTTTTTAAAAATCTAGAAGTACCTTATAAAACTTGTGATGTACACATGCACAAAAGTTGCCATCAAATACTGACAATCAAATCTGTCCATTATCCCGCCATGTCCAGGAATGGTGTTTGCAAAATCCTTCAGGAAAAAAACAAACATATTAGTAACTTTTCAAAAAAATCACCTGCTATGAAATTCCTATCTGTAAACGTCTCCTTGACAACATGGACTTGAAGGAAAATACTTTACTATTGGATTTTCCCAGTAAATACAAACTTATTAGAACATGTCCAACAGATTAAAACTGTATCTTTGTGTGACAGGGTGAGAGAGTGTCATGGACATATATACACTACCAAATGTAAAATAGATAGCTGGTGGGAAGCAGCCGCATAGCACAGGGAGATCAGCTCGGTGCTTTGTGACCACCTAGAGGGGTGGGATAGGGAGGGTGGGAGGGAGGGAGATGCAAGAGGGAAGAGATATGGGAACATATGTATACGTATAACTGATTCACTTTGTTATAAAGCAGAAGCTAACACACCATTGTAAAACAATCATACTTCAATAAAGATGTTTAAAAAAAAAAAAAAAAAACTGTATCTTTGGAATATGTGCCCATGTTAGAATGATTACTGAATTGACCCACAGCTTTCAAATAACACTAATTAAATATTAGTTAAATCTAGCACTAACATTTTTTAGTTAATAAAACTTTTTCTAAATCAAAAATGCTATCAGCTATTACTAATCTAATCTTATAGCCTGCTCTTCTGTTTAATCAGAAACTATTTGGGGAGCTATTTTAGTGTTTTTGACAGATATACAACTGGTTCTAGCTCATGTTTATCCTAATGGTTCTTACTCTGAAATAAATATTTTACTACTGTGATAAATATTTCTTTTTTTTATGTGTTGGGGTAAAAAGGAAATCAAAATAGATAGTTCATTTGGGACATGTTTAGTCCATTAAATGGCCAAATTAAGGGAATGGTTAGTAAGCCTCTGCAGATTGACCCTGTATAGATCCATCCACACGTGTCAGGGCCCAGGAAATGGAAATGACTAATTGTCCTTCTCGTTTACTCAAGCAGTCTAAAAACCTCTAAAATGCAACCTTCATTTCAGACATGAAAAGAAACCTCACCATTCACCAAGAAACCTTGGACTGGAGACCATTAAAGATCATTCTAAACATAACATTTCTCTGTTTAAAACAATTACTGAAAAACTCTTTGGTTAATTTTTACCGACACATTTCCTTCCTTCTCTTCCCTACTAACCCAAGCACAATAGAGCCGTGGTAACTCCATCCCGCTTTGCTGTTTGCAGCCTTTACAGGCCTCTCGTCTTGCATAGCTATTGCTACGGTTCTTTGTGGATGTGTATTATCTCCCCTAGTAGGTGGTGAGCATCATGAGAACAGGGACAACATCTTGTACACTTTTGCATATTGCATTCCACCTAAGCTAGTATCTTCCCCATTGCAAGTGCTCGCTGAGTTCGCGTATTTATTTCCCTGGCCTCTGGGATCTGGCCACCACTCTCTGCAGTCTGATCGCCTACTCCCTACCATTGCCACAGTGTTCCTATTCCCCTTCCAGCGGCTAATATCCTCTACTCCTTTGCACTTGCTGGAACTCCCTTCCTTCAATTTCTCTGCAGGACTCATTCTCTTCCTTTCCTGATATCCCTGCTCAAACGCCACCTCCTCAGAGAAGCCTGCCCTGACCACCCCACCTTCAGTAGCCACTCTCTAACTCCCAATGGCACACATTCAGTCTTAACTTAGTAAAGCCATGTGAGGAGAGTTGAGATAATAGGCCAAATATATCTCACTTTACGAGAATTTAACTTAAACAAAACATAGGGCTAATTTTAAGTATCTGGTACAGGGATCAGCAAACTATGTCCCACAGACCAATTCCAGCCCACTGCCTGTTTCTCGTAAGTAAAGTTTTATTAGAACCCAGCCACACCCATTCATTGATGTATTGTCCACGGGGCTCTCACACTACAGTGGAAGACTTCAGAACTGAGTAGTTTGCAATATTGCTGCTATTAGCGTATGATTTGGCCCTTTACAGAAAGAGTTTGCTGACCCCTGGCCCAGCAGAATGGACAGTTACATATCCAAAGGCTCTCTTGCACTTCCCTTCACTTGAGACTGTGACAGGACACTAAACTTAGACAATTCATAGCTGGATTCTTGGATGAACACTTGAAGGATCAAGATTCTGTGTCTGTCCCAGCATTAAGTGACACATGCCATTTCTAGAAAAGAGGGTGACATAACACTTTAAAATGTATTAACACGCCATGACCAAAACCTAGCAAGAAAGAATATACTGTGAGGCTGACACAAATAGGGTGGAAAAGTTTTTGCCCAGGGGCTTAATGCGGGAGACCAAAAGAGAACCAAATTCCAACTATATTATATTCTCTAATTATATTCTGTAACACTGTAACAAAGAATCTAAACACACACCTTGATTTTGAAAGCTCTTTTGAATCCGCTGGCAAAGAATCCTCCAAATGGGCCAATCAAAGATGCAAATGTGGAAAGAGCAATGCTGTGTATCTGGAAAGGATACAAGCTTACTGTTTCCTAAAGAGGGGAAAAAAGGGAGAGGGGTTGGGGCTAACTACATGAAAAATGTATTCGAGCACGCCACCTAAACTCAGAGCCATTATATATTAACACTAAGTCAAAGCACATGCCATATTTTTGTTGATTTCACAAACTTTCAAGATCATAGGAAAAAATAAATGTGTAAGCTCTCTTAACCATTCTCTGCTTATTCAGCCAGCACTCCCTATTCCCTCTGTAAGCGTACTGAAAGCGCCTGGTGTGCTAAAATCTGATAGGCTACTCTTCTAATTTGTCTAGAAACTTCTACATCACTTGGGTCGTAGGCTTACCAAGAATCAGTTAATTTCTGACAATGTTTTTTACCAGTAGCACTTTGTTTTTGTAATTATATAATGTATTTTGTATTTGTATTTTATTTCACTTTAATTTTATATGACAAATGAGGGAAAAGTTGGTCTTTCTCTTAAAATTAAGTTAAATGCTGTGGAAACACCTGAAAATAAAATGCTTAAAAAGACTACCAAAATTAGCATCAGCAAGACAATTATAAAAGATCTGGGGAGGAAACCATAAAAATTGAGAAGAATTCTGCAAATTATTTTGTAAATTCTTAGTTCTTACTCCACTTTAAATAAACTGAAACTACAAATTGTAGAGAGTGCATAATGGGTGTGGTTTAAGAAAGATCACTCCAATCTTTGGACCTGTTGGCAAAGGAACGGCCTTGCCCCAATCAAAGATTAGCAGTATCAAAGAGTTTTACAGCAGATAATAGATGGCTTGGACACTGAAAAAATTCTTGGAATCAATGTATTGAGCCTTCAAGTAGAGAAATAATTTGTTGGTTAACCTTCTTCTCAAAAATTAACTTTAGTTAAAAGTTAAATATTTCAGGGAATTCCCTGGAGGTCCAGTGATTAGGACTTGGCGCTTTCATTGCCAGAGCCCAGGGTTCAATTCCTGGTCAGGGAACTAAGATCCTGCAAGCTGTGTAGCACAGCCAAATAAATAAATAAATAATAAATGTTTCAGATGCATTCATGTGTACACACACACACGCACAATTATTTGATTCCCCACTTTAACCAACCACCCACTAGTCCTGGTAGCATAGATCAGCAGGGATCTACTGGACAGCATGTCAACATCCTTCAAGGTTGCCTTTAAATGGCAGCAGTGTGCTTTTGGAAGGGAAACTGATTTTTAGAAACGGCAGCTTCCTGTACTAGTAAAAGTCCCCTAAAAATCAAGTAATTTTTGAGCTGGTGAATTTTTTTTTTTTTTTTAACGTGATGATCTATCTATCTATCTATCTATCTATCTATCTATTTATTTATTTATTTACTTATGGCTGTGTTGGGTCTTCGTTTCTGTGCGAGGGCTTTCTCTAGTTGTGGCAAGCGGGGGCCACTCTTCATCGCGGTGCGCGGGCCTCTCACTGTCGTGGCCTCTCTTGTTGCGGAGCACAGGCTCCAGACGCGCAGGCTCAGTAATTGTGGCTCACGGGCCTAGTTGCTCTGTGGCATGTGGGATCTTCCCAGACCAGGGCTCGAACCCGTGTCCCCTGCATTGGCAGGCAGACTCTCAACCACTGCGCCACCAGGGAAGCCCTGAGCTGGTGAATTTTAATTAAGTTTTAAATTGAGTCAATTTATACCAGTTACACGTGAAACTCATTATAACTCGTTTGATTTGTAGAAATCTAAGAGACATTTTAAAATGTTTTCAGGATAAATTACCACCAGTATTCAAACCATTAGGCAAGTAAGTTTCTAACAGACAACTGGTTTGTGATAGTAATATTCACTTTATATACAAAAAAGGGAAATCACAAGGGGATAGAATAGATGATTGATGCCAAGCAGTGATCTGTATTAACAGAGTTAAAAATTCTGCAGAAATCGATCTCTTGCAATAAATGAAGCTTAATCTTTGGGAGGGAGGATCCCCACCATGTTTATCTTACCCGTCTCAACAATGCCTTCAAAAAGGGAGGAAGTGAATAACTCTGAAGCTGGAAAAGTTCTGAGGGTTCACATTCTGTAACGAAGGAGTTTACATCACTTCGGTATTCCACTGGGCAGACAAAGTACTGGTATTTGGATAACACGTAAGCGGCCTAAATAACAAAGCAAGCGTTCGTAAAACATTGAATGAAAATATATGTATGTATGTATGTATGTGTGTGTGTATATATATATAAAATTTTTTAAACGTATATATGTGTCAGAAGGGCCAGAAACAGAATGCCAAATTTTCCTCGCATTCACATCCTGCCATGTATTTTCAAAGTTAAATGACCATAACCGATGGAATTAAAAGACTTTAAAAAGCCATTAGAAAACAAAAGTTTTTGGAAATCAGTATGATTATAATCTCAGTATAACCACAATAAAAAGAGGGAAGGGGAAAGTGAGAAAAAGAAGCCGATTTGAACATTTAGACAAGCATTATAGCAAGGTTTTACTTTTTTTAAGAACACGTATTTAATGTCAGCAGAAGCTAACAATTATAAAGGTATGGGAGAGTACAGGACTAAAGTTTCTTGCATAAAGGTTATATTAATTTCATCAATTAAAAAAATAAACAGTGATTCAAAATTACTAAGAAAACAGCACAGGTGAAAAACACCATTGTTCTTAACCAACCCAGACAATGTTGACTAAATTATTCTTTCCCTGGACACATCACTGCAATTTTTAAAACTAGCTGTCCTCAGCCATGGAAGAAGATACATAAAAACAAAATATCTTATTATAAATTTAAATTGCTAGACAATAGTTCATTTTCTTTCTTTTACAGACATTCACACCATTATACTGCTCAAGAATGGTTAATAGAAGTGCAAATATGACACTAGAAATGGATATAAATTGATTTTGCTTCCAACCAGTTTCCTCAAAATTACTTATTAAAAAATATATAAGCTCCCTCCTCCTTATTTTTTCATGCATTACATTCTTATAGGATAGCTCTCTATTTTCTTCCAATGATATGGCTGTTCTTGTAGTATTTCTAAATTGTCTTTAATGATACCAGATTCTTGTAGTATTATTTAACTTAATAATCCCTTCTTCGTAATGTATAATCATTGGACAGGACCAGATCCCTCTTCATTATTCTGTTCGTCAGTTATTACCTCATTGATATTCTACCAAATAAACACTGGACTAATTTTTTTAATTCTATTGCAATTTTCATTGAGAATGAACTACACTGATAAACAGGAATTATGGTGGTTTCCCATCCAGCCTGGCCCATTTCCATTTATTTGTGTATTTGCTCCCTCTCAAAGCTCCATGATGTTATTAGTCACTCTATATTCGGCTATAGAATATATTCTAGAACTGTTAGGGACAAGACTCTTAAAAAATTAAACTTCCTGACAGTAATTTTTTTTGGTATATTTATCTTATATCCAGCCATTTTTCTGTACCTTTTTTGATTTCTCACAAGACACCTTTGAATAAAAACCTAAATTCCGTAATTGTACACTAATTTTTAAAACACTAACAATATCCATTATTCAGAGCTAAAAGTAAACATCAATTATTTTTAACAAGCTTCTTCTGTAAACTGGACTCACAGCAGCAAGCACCCACCAGGCCAAGCAGCTGGCATGTGTTAAAGAGACAGAACTCTTCAATATCATTTGCATTCTCTGCTTTTATTCAACGCCACCACCCGTCCCAGCACCTGTGCACCCACAAGGCAGAACAGCTGTTAGAAACTACCAAAACACAACAGCGGGTCTCAAGCCTAGCTTTATATGAGAATCAGCTGAGGGAGTTAATTGACCTGGGAGAGGGCTGGGACATAGGTGTTGCGTCAGCTCCCCAGGTGGTTCTGATATGAGGCCAGGATGAGAGTTACTGGGCTATAGAATACAGGCATACCTCGTTTTATTGCACTCACTTTATTGTGCTTCACAGGTATTGTGTTTTTCACAAATTGAAGGTCTATGTCGACCCTGCCTCAAACAAGTCTAATGGCACCATTTTTCCAACTGCAAGACTTCAGTGGAGGAAGTAACTACAGATGTGGTAAACTAGCAAGAGAATTAGAAGTGGAGCCTGAAGAGGGGAATGAATTGCTGCAATCTCATTATAAAACGTTCACGGATGAGGAATTACTTCTTATGAATGAGTAAACAAAGTGGTTTCTTGAGATGAACTCTATTCCTGGTGAAGATGCTGTGAAGACTGTTGAAATGACAGCAAAGGATTTAGAATATTACATAAACTTAGTCAATAATTCAGCGGCAGGGTTTGAGAAGACTGACTCCAATTCTGAAAGAAGTTCTACTGAGCAGGGTAAAGTGCTATCAAACAGCCTTGCATGCTACAGAGAAATCCTTCATGAAAGAAGAGAAAATTGATGTGGCAGACCTCCTTGCTGTCTTATTTAAGAGACTGCCTCAGCCACCCCACCTTCAGCAACCACCACCCTGATCAGTCAGCAGCATCAACATCAGGGCAAGACCCCCGCCGGCAAAAAGATTATGGCTCACTGAAGGCTCAGATGATGGTTAGCATTTTTTAGCCATAAAGTATTTAAAATTAAGGTATGTACACTGTTTTTTTTTAGACTTAATCTAGTACACACTTAATAGACTACAGTATAATGTAACTGTAACTTTTATATGCACTGGGAAACCAAAATATTCACGTGACTTGCGTTATAGCAATACTCGCTTTATTGTGGTGGCCTGGAACTGAAGCTGCAATATCTCTGAGGTACGCCTGTGGATTCTGTCTAGTAGGCTTCAGTTAATACATTATTAGCATTTTCTGGTTTAATTCTTTTAGGTTCAGAATAGACTAATAAACTTGCTACCACTTTTCAAAATATAAATAAAATAAAAATCCTAGTGAAACTCACAATGAATCCAAAGATGACTGTGGAAAAGAAACCGCCAATGAATCCTTCCCAAGTCTTTTTAGGAGACAACTGAAAAAGGCCAAATAAAATTAGAGTTACTGCACTCATAAAACACACAGATACGTATGTTCAATAAATTCCCATAATACCTTGTACCTCTCTCCTTCTTTTTTTCGTATTGGAAAGGCTTTGCAACCCTTTTTCCTTCAGTCCATGATGGTGATTTATTTGTGCAAATCTCTCTAGTAGAGTCAAACACATATTAGGCCTTCAGACATCCTACATACTGTGAATATGTTTGTTTCTGTAAATAGCCTCAATTTGCTTTTTTCACTCAAAGGACTATAAACTCTATGCTGAAATAATTGTCCCATGATGTTCATGCTTATATAAACTCCCAGAATAATGTAATAAGGATGAGATATATTCATTCATTCTAAGTATACATGGTCTGTGTTGACCTACAACTGATCAAAAATAGAATGAGTATAACAAAACATGGATTCTGCAGCACCCCAGATTTTCATATATTCCCAAATGCCAAGCTTACAACAGTCCTCTTTCTAAAATGGCAAAAAGCTCCATAGCCCTAGGTACAGTATTTGCCTCACAAGTATGCACATATCCTCCCTCCTTTAGTCACTATATATGTCTTTCTCCATGAAGAAACATATTGGGCTTCTGAGAATACTGTTTGTTTCAGATTCCGGCTATTGTTTATTAGTCCATGGAGCATTCAGGGAGAGAAATCTGGAGGAAAGTCTAGAACTTGGTGAAGCAGGGGCAGGAGAAAAAGACTTAGGAGTAGACAGTGCTAACTGGCTGAGGCGCTCTGTAAGATAAGGACTCAGTACGGGGCCATGATCATCAGGAGATCACTGAAGGCCTCTGTGACATTCCTTTCAGTGGATCAATGGGAACAGAAGCCAAATAAATATCAGAGGGAAGTTTCTGAGATAGAAATGGGTGATATGCTAAACTACATGAGCTCTTGTCCTGAAGTTTATAAAGCACCAAGCCTTTCTTGACCAATCTGACAACAATTCCACCATAGAGAAGTGACTGATATACACTGTCTCTTAGGATAATTCAGTATTATTGTCATGAAGTAGGAGTTGACTCAAATTCAGAAGTACCTGCTGATTATTTTAAAGATAGCTCATTGCATTAAATTGACCCATATCATATTGATTTAGGGGTTAACTTGCTTAATTACATCTGCGTATATTATACAACTAATCCAGCCTGGTTATTCACTAGAAATTGATGTTCAAAATCAGACAGTGAGATTCTTCTACAGCCTCTGAGGGCTCCTAAGCCAACAACTTCTCAGCTGGTACTTGCTCTTGTGCTGAGATAAGCTTTAGAGACTTTAGAAATGTATATAGCTTGGTGGCCAGTATCCCCACAGCTCAGCTTAATGCTGTGTGCTGGACTCCTATGTGGGGAAGAATTTAAGGAAGGTGTTTTTGAAGGACAGGCCGTCCACGCACTCCTCTAGGAATGATAAACTATCCTTACATCACTCTGAACAAAACAGATTTTCTATCTGAACAATTGTCTCAGTCCCTCCATAAATGCCTTCATGTGATAACATCAAAATAGCCAATAAATGCATTTGTCAGAATGTTATAAAAGACTTTGCCCAATATCTGAACTGAGTGAATCCTATATGTAGCCCCAACGTGAAAAGCTTTTTTATTTTTATTTTGAAAAGAAATCAGTTCTAGAAAAAGGTCTGTTTTTCCATGAGGAGTTGGTTTCTTTCTTTCTTTCCCAAGATGGGAACTGTATAAATTACTTCATTTTCTTCTTTGCCTCCACTGACTGTAAACAGAACCAAATCTAAGGCAAAACCACAGGGTCTCCTCATGTGTACTTTCCTGTCCCTTATCTTCACTTTTCCTTATCACTTGCATCATTCATCAGTGTTTTATTGTAGGACCCCAAATTTTTTTTTTAAACAAATTTGGGTATAAAAGTCTTACAAATGGACATGAGTATGTGACGATGGTATAATACACACTCTCAAACAATCTGGTGAAGGAGGAGATAAATGAGATGGCTTGAGAGGAAAGCAGAGTCAAGGACAGGCCTGTTTAGAGGGTTGTTGGGAAGCAGAATAAAGAACTGCACGACAGCCAAGGGAAAGAAACCAGCAAAAAGATGACATGAGCCTTCATGGGAGAGGGGAAATGACCGAGGAGCCAAGAGAATATCTGATGAAGAACCCAGATGGAATCATTGGGAAATACAGATCACTGCCTCTGCACTGTGGCTGCTGAGGGCAACTAAGGAAAATCAAAGCACCTTGGAAATCAAAAATGTGCAACAGCACCAAATTGTTGGGAATTTCTCCAGTGGCTAATCTTTTAGGTTATGGTCAGGGTTTGCTTGTGGTATTTTTCCATTACCTTAATTAATGGAGTTCTTCCAAAAAAAAATCCAAAAAGGTAAGCAGTTATGTCATTGCAAATAACACTTGATATTGGAACAAGGAACCTTAAAAAAAAAAAAAGCAGAAAAAAGTCCATATGATTAAGTGGCAACTATTTCTACAGGTTATGACTCATAATGAACCAATGCAATAACCCTTTGGATTACATTGCAGCCTAGCCCAGAACACAGCATGTACTAAAAGATTAATTAATAGACACAATAAATACCAACCAAATTTGCCCATTTAGCAATTAAGCAGAGCAAAATCTATAAACATACGAGAAGAATATTGCTAATGAAAATATTAAATAATCAACTTAACTTTAAAATTAAACAATCAATTTCTATAGCTATGGGCTTTCAAATTTCAGTTTTATGAGGAATGCCAACCAAAAACTGTCACTCGCCATCTGGCTCTACAAGGATTAGGTCACTAGCCACTGCAGTCACTGACCTCCAACACACCCTGAAAGGAGTTCAGGGCGGAGATCAGGAATGCGGCACTGTGTGCTCTGGGAAGAAACTGGCAAAACAGGCCTTCAGAGACTTAGATATTTTTGGAAGATGATTTTATGAGCCCCATTTCTTACATCTTCTCATATCTAGAAAAGCACTAAAATCATTAACGGAGGCGTCTGCTCCTTGTGACCGGCAGCAACCTTCTGCCAAAATGTGTGCTTGATGGGACGTGCCCCCTTCACTAAAACCATGTATTACTGACCTCCCCTCCGACCTCTTCGCAGCAGTTCCTCAGAGCTATCTGAGACACTGTCTCCCAGGCTATAGTCCTCATTTGGCTCCAAATAAAACTTAACTCACAACGCTCACATTGTGCATTTTTTTCAGTTGACAGGAACAAGTTACAATGGTATAGAGAATTTTTTAAAAACAGCCTTTCCAAAGAGAAACGAGTCATTTGTTCAGACAGCGTATAATCTGATAAACTTACACCAAGCTCTTAATACAAACTCTTTCAGGAAAAATTATCAATTTTAATACTATCTTAGCCTGTAGTTGCATTAAACCCTACTAACTGTACAGAACGTACTAATTTCAGTAACTGCCTCCCATCAACTAAAAGTTTGTATATGGAAGACGATCTTAAAATGATTACAATTGTTTACACACACATACATATCTTGGTTAAAAAAACACAAACCTGTCAAGGGAACAAATTTATCTTGAATAAACCCATCAATTATAGAAGATTTTAATTACTGTATTTTAAAAGAATGTGGAGAAAATATAGTCAGATTTCTTAAAATCTTAAGTTTTTCTCCACTCTTATTTTTAATTTATAATAATTGTTACAATTTAAGCTAATTTTTAACTGATAAAAATGCTTTCTGAATCTGCAACCCACTGCTTATATAGCAAGTAACTCCAAATACCCGAAATCTGGACACCAACTCCTATTATAAAGGCAGAGTAGAACTTACCCAACTTTCACAAAGTTTGCCGAAAAGCAAACTTTCCCTTTTTTCTCTTTTTTTTTGCATCCCACATAAACAATACACTCTTTTTAAACGCAATTCTTTGTTTTCAAAAAAAAGTCATATTAAGGTGTAGTAACACCTGAAAATGTAATTAATTGTTTGGCGCTTTTATGAGGACTTCCTGCATTTTATTTGAAACCTGAATAAGGAAGTTTTCCAGTTGTTAACAAAGCATTTGTCTTCAGTTGTCAAACAGTAAGCAAAACTCAGTAAGCTGTTTTAATGGAATAGAGCAACAACAAATAGTACATTTTAGTAGAAATCTGTAAGACATTGTCCAATGTAAAAGAGCTTTAAAAGTGCTATGACTTAAATATAAAGCAGCAATAATACTGTCCCCTTACCATATCATGCCTTCAAACAGATTCTGGATGACAAGATGTGACTGAGTAACTGTTATCAGTAAAGTGACATGAGTCCATGCGAACTGTTAATAGCACAACAATACAACAATTAGTGAACACAACGGATCAGTGCAGCCCACAAAGCAATTTTGAAACACAAATTTCTAGCATGACTGTTGGTCACATTTCATAAGATAAGGTCATACAAAATAAATGCCGTTAGTAAATTACATTCATTTTGGTGCCTACTGAGATCTGAAAACCATGAACACATTTAACAAAGTAACCTTAATTTATACACAAATGGAATGCTAATAATACTGAGATACACTACTAAGTTTAAAAAAGACATATTAAAAAATAAACCATAATCTTGAATCATGAGATTAAAATGATAATGAGAAGTTTATGGTGTTGCTATGGCATTTAGATAGGAGCTAAAACTACTCTGGCTGCATTCTCTAGTTATTAGAAATGCTAAAAACGATTTTCCTCTGAGTTCACTATGGTACCATTTTCCCATAAAGAGTTATTTCTAACTTCAAATGATTCAAACCAGCAGGGATCAATTGCCCTTAAACTCAATCTTTTCATACTTGAAAGTTGATCTTCACAGCTCTGTGCAATGACAGTACTCCATTTCAGATTTTCAAAGGCCTCTGTGTTTCATCAATTCCATCTAGCCTGAGAGATGGCCACTTTAACTACTTTTAGCATCATTAGTATGAGCAAACTGTGAACAAAAAGCGCTAATATTCCTATGTACTAGTCTCATAATTTTTATTGGAAGTTATGACTTTTCAAAATTCTTAGGATTTTGATTTATTCAAAATAAACCTATTTTCCATTTCAGAAAAAAATACATTATATTGGTTGGTTTTTTTTTTTAATTTTCATCTGCTTAAACAATCCAATTCTCTTCTACCCTGATTGCTTCCAAATGCATAAATGATTTTTTTCCAATAGGAACCATTTATATTTTCATAGCAGATTCTATTATTTCTAATTTGTCTTGATGGTTTCTAGATTTTCACTGAGAATTTTACTCTTTCCTCTCAAGACCCACAGAAATTAGAAATGTAGGAAATACTACAATTTCCCAGCTATGGTGCTCAGCAGGATGTCTTAATGGGAAAAAGCACAGCATGAAAAATAGGAAATATACCCCAAATCCAAAACAAGCCTTACTAATACATGAATTCACAGATCTAAATACTACATTTTGAGTTTTACAGTCTTATAATTAGCTACCTTTTAAGGAAATAAGAGAAGGTCATCATGTACAATGATAAACTTCATAAAACACTGAACACTGTTCAATGATACACTGAATGAAATATCTTTGGCCACAAAGAATCATGTGACTGTATAACTAACCAAGCTGTTATAACTGTATAACAGCTGCCAAGAAAATGTAAGCTCTGTTCCCCTTATGCCCAGGCTAAGAGCAAGTAAACATAGCTACTTTCCATACAAAAAAGATGGTAGATGTTTCCAAGACTTACTAACTGTTCAGGAGACTGTGGAAACACCTCAAATTTCTACAAATTTAGGGAACCCAATACTTGAATTTAACTTTATAGCCTTTGAAAATATTCAAAGAAAAAGTTTTTAGGAAAACTTTGGAAACAGTTAAAATTTTTAAATCCTCAAAAAATTTTCAGCTTCAAATTTTATATATAATAGTAATCCAAAATTCAAATATCCCTCACATTTAGGCAACTAGCAGATTAGATTATATCCTCTCACTACAGAAAAAAATAAAGGTGAAGGTTTTTATTACATATAGTGACTACGGAATAATGGTTAATACACACCATATAAAACTGCAGACGATAATGTTTCTTCACCAAGCTCAGCACAAACATGCAGAAACCTGTTCAAGAACAAAAAACATGGCTTGTTGTATAATTTGTTACAAAGTTTAAGATTCACTGAGCTCATATAAGCCAAATTTCTATACCACATCTAGCTATACTTTAGCTACTCACTCATACGCTCTCTCTCCTGCTCTTCTATTAAGCATTTTAAGTAAAAGTTTCTCGAGGGAAATGATCCTGTATTCTCCAAAATGCCTAATATAGTCCGTGGCATAAATTCAATAAACATCTCCTGCATTAATTAAGTGAATTAGTCCCTTGCTAATGTGTGGACATGGAAAAACAGATCCTGAATTTCAGTTCACTAAAATTTATTTGCTAGTCAATCCATCAAATGTCTGTGTAGAATGTTTCAATCTCTATATAATATAAAAATTAATAATAATTATTATGGCAGCTGACATCTACTGAACACTTACTGTGTTCCAGGCTCTTGTCTAAGCATTTGATAAGCATTAACTCATTTAACCCTTCCAACCTTCCTATGATGTAGGTACCTATTATCATCTCCAATTTACAGATGAAGAAAAATACACAAAGGACTTTATTAATTTACTGGGGATCATGGGGCTAGAAAAGAGTTAAACCCTTAGACCCTAATGACTCTCAAGAGTCTCGTGGTTCCATAAACTATCATCAGCAAGATTCAGGTTAAGAGTGATTTGAAATTTCTCAGACCCATGTTATAATAATTACAGTAAAACATAATACTCTTAATAATTTCATGATGTACAAACAGTATTTGTGTTTCTGTTTATATCCTACAAATTTATTACCATAAAATTTTACTAAATAAAAATTCTACCTAATGAAGTGAAATCTAATAATTATATACTAAATACTGGGAGGCAATATGAAGCACTTTTTGCCTAATATATCAGTAAAGTTCTAAAGATAATTATTTTTTTACAGAAGTAGATACTGGAAATGCATAAGCCAAGTTTAATTTCTGCTAAACAGCTACCCATGCATTCTGTTCTGCAGTATCTTTAGAGAGTTCTTTAAGATAGAAAACGAGCTGTCACCTAATCTATCCCATATGAAATAAGTACTAGACTTTGTATATCTAAGTTATACTGACCAAGGCAATTCTACCCACTAGAGTAAGCAAGGTTGATACTACTCCTACCAGAGCAAAGAATCAAACAGCAGCTGCTGGCAGCTATTTTTTGATGATCGATTTGTAATGTCAGTGTAAAGGATGATGATAAAGGAAGAGAATGCACACTGGCTCCCAGATCCTACCTCACCTCCTATTTGTCACCTATAGAATCTAACTGACTGAACTGCAAAAGAAATATGGAAACATTCTCTGAGTAGAGGCAAACTGACAGCCATATGCCACTTTCTTGAGAAAAAGAAAGGAAGCAAGGTGGGGCAGGGGGAGATTAAAACATGGAATTCATGGCACTGAAATCACCAGTAGCATAAAAGACCTCTTTAAAAATCATTGCTTTTAAATTTCTCTTCAATAGCAGGTAGATTTATTTTTTGGCTTAAGGAATAATGAAATTTCTATGCTGCTTTATGCCATTGGTCCATGGTTAAAGGTGAATGTAGATTGGACTTGGTTCAGAGGCTAATGGGGTAAAAGCAAAGCAGAGGCAAGACAGATGCCTCTGGAACCTCCCCTTCTGTCCAAACGGACCTCTCTGGCTCTCCCAGCACAGCCTCGGGAACCTCGCAACATCATTAACTATGAATTACCTCTTCACAAATACTAGTACAACACGTTTGGTTTGTCTCTTTCTTGAAATTATATAATACCATTCACCCTTAAGCATTTCTTCAAATAAAATTACCAGCAGGCTTATTCAATACTTTCCTAATGATGATTTTTATCCAGGACAGTCTTGGCAACTCACTTTTACCTGATCCAATTTCACTGTTAAATCAACCAGTAGCAATGCAGCTGTTTAGGGTGCTCTAATAAAGGATATAATTATCTGACTCCTAGATACATTAAAATAATACAGTTCTCTGAATGTGGAAGAGGAGGATGTAAAGTGTTTTCCTAGCATATCTAAGGTTAAATATTATTTTCAAAGAAAAAGAATCCAAAAAAGAAACATAAGTTTACTTTTTCATTCACAACCATCTAGCTATGTGTATATTTTATGTTTAACCGTGTAAAAATACATACATGCTATATTTCAATAAATCTATGGAAAGGATAACTTTATACATTTAGATCCATAGTTTTACTTTTTCCCCAATTAACAAAGAACATTTGTACGGTTATATTTCCAATTAAAATCATAGGATTTGTTACAGTATTGTAAACAAAAGTATTCATTGAAAAAGTTTCCTAACATACAGTTCTTGATATATAATTATGTTTAGTTACACTTACTGATCACCATTTATATAAACAGCACTGTGCTGTCTATGCAAAGATGTGTATATCCTGTTGCCCAGTATCAAGGAGTTCCCAGGTGGTTAGGGAGAGCCAGTTACCCAATAGATTACAGACAATTATATTCAAAAAGAACAAAAAAGAATGAGATTTCTAAAGCAGTCAGGAGAAGTGAAGGGAAAAAAAAGACATTAAAAAGTCCAAAATATGGGATAGAGGAAATTTCCGAAAAAATGGACAATCAAAAAATATTCATGGAGCACTTTAGATGCACCAGACACAAGATACAAAAAAATGGATAAGACAGTCATTCCATTCAAGGAGTTCATAATCTAGTTGAAGAGACAGGAAAATATAAAGAAATAATCAAGTTATTTTTAAAATTTCTTATTGGTGATTAACCAATTCAGTAAACACATGCAGTCCTTAACTCAAAAAACAAACTAAGATGGACCCAGGATTAAATACTGGAGCTTACTGACTCATCCTTTACTCTTTCACATGGCTGTATTTTTCATTACACTCCCCTAAGTAATCAAACTCCAAAACATTTCAAACATCATGTTCAACAAATTCAGAAGCACACTGCATTATGTGTGCCCATATTCAGCCACTAGACTACAACTGAGTTGTTTTAAAAAAGTTTGAACATGCACTGTAGAAATTCACACAAACCAACCATTATATTAGCTAAGATAGAGAAAAGTTTTCTCTTAATCTGCATGGTGAGTTTAAGGTATAGAACAAGACTGATATGTGTATAGATTCTAATCATCTTAATTTAAAAACTGTAAGTGGTATTGAAGATACAGTCCTTTATGAACAGTTGTTTGTGATATCTTTCAAAGATTTCATCAACATCCTTTGAGATAAAAGATATTCAGGATATTTGGGAAAAAATTCTTAATCATGCATTAATTTTAGCTATAATTTAATCTTATATGCCCATTGATTTTTCTTGAATTCAAAGTATTATATTCAAGTCATAACTTACCCTTAAGGGTTTTTAAAAAGAAGTCAAAGCAGTTAGCCATGCACAAATACAAGCAAAAACAAAACAAAACAAAAAAAACAAACCACTAAACTTAATACGTCTTTAATATGCCTATCACTGGTTGGATAAAGAGATCTTAAGGTGATGATATTAAGGGTCCAACATCTTAAGCTTATTCACCCGTCATTACTAGACATGTAATCACATAGTTGCTCTGGTTTCTAAAGAGCCCCAAATCCAAGGCACCAAGATCTTTTTAAAATATATCCAGACTCTAGAGAAAATGTTGTTCCTATAATTTTCTTTTTGCTATCACTCAAATTCATTTTACAACAAAATTATCTAAGTGTCAGAATGACTTCTAGGTCCTAGTCAGTGAGTCATCTGGTATAATATTAAACAAACAAAAATGTGGTGGGCCTTGGTGAGTGGGTCAGACCTGGATATACATACATTTTATTTTAATAAAATTCAACGTCAATGAAAGAGCTTGTGTTGTCTCTGCTTTTTAAATCTGCTAAGACCTATAAAAGTCATTTGACCACTGCAGAACTAAAATTTGGACAGGACCCTTGGAATGCTGTTTAACAAGAAGAATTCCAGAGATTTTTATCAGCATAATTTGAGAGAAAGGTACAAATATCTCAACAGAGCACACTTTCTATTTCCTCACTCCTGTTTTAAAGTCTACCTTCATTTGCTAGACTAAGCTCATGAATGTTGCTAATCACTTCAAGAATCACCAGTAAGGCCTCAAGACCCAGCAACCAAAACACTGATGCTGAAAAAAAATCTCTCTAAAAAGCACTGTGCGTGGATGTGCATGTTCTCAGCCTCTTGATCATTCATCTAGTAAATGTGTGTTGGGAACCTAAATGCCAGACCCTGTGCTAGGCACTGGAAATTAAAAACACAAGAGAAACACAAAGTGAGTGCTTATGGTCGTTTAACAGGACCATATCTAGGACACATGTAAAATGATAACAGATATAGAATACTATGAATAATTTATATTGGAAGTTTCATCTCTTATCCCAGTAGCTCCTAGCTTACTACAAAGTTGTGTTTTACAGAAACAGACTCACAGACATAAAAAACAAACTTACAGTTACCAAAGGGGAAAAGGGGTGAGGAAGGGATAAATTAGGATTTGGGGGTTAGCAGATGCAATCTATAAAATATATATAAAATAATAAACAACAAGGGCCAACTGTATAACACAGGGAACTATATTCAATACCCTGTAACAAACCAAAATGGAAAAGAACATGAAAAAGAATTTATATATGAATCACTTTGATGTACACCAGAAACTAACACAACATTGTAAATCAACTATACTTCAAAAAAAAAAAAAAAAAAGTTGTGCTTTAAAAATACTTTTGTAAGACTGTAATAATGTCAATATCCTGGTGGGATCTTACACTGTAATTTTTCAAAATATTACCATTGGTGGAAACTAGGCAAAGTGCATAAGGGATTCTCTATTATTTCTTAAAACTACATGGAAATACATAATTATCTCAACAAAAAGTACATTTCAAGCCAATAATTTGGGATACAAAAGCAATTTTTCATAGACTATCATAAATAGCAGTTGGTTTCTAAGATCAGCCCACAGTATTTTAATTTTTCTTTTTTAAATTTTTTGGCCGTGCCACGCAGCATGTGGGATCTTACTTCCCCAACCAGGGATTGAACACCCACTCCCTGCAGTGGGAGCTCGGAGTCTTAACCACTGGACCGCCAGGGAAGTCCCATAATTTTTTAAAATTTATAACCCTCTTAGTATTAAATATAAACCTCAGGCCAGGCCTACATTATATTTAGTATGAATTAGAGCAACAGGTTCCTATCTTGTCACTCTATTAACGTTACCCAACTCATCCTTCATTTAATTACAAATCTGGTTATATCATCCCTTAGCTTAAAATCCTCCAGTGGTTTTCCTGGGATAAAGCCCAAACTCTTCCCACAATACACAAAGCTTCTCAAGATGGGGCTCCTGCCTACCTCTGCAACCTTCACTGCCTCTCACTGGTCCCGAACATGCCACCCTCTCTCGTTCTCAAGACTGTACAGCTGTTCCCTCCTCCTGGAATGCCCTTTCCTACTGTCCACCTGGCAGACACCTGATTGTTCTTTGCTTCTCACGACACCTGTCATCTCTTCTTCAAGGTGTTCTATGGCCTTCCCACCCCAGCAAAGCAAGGCCCTCCTTCCCCTTCTTTACGCTCTTAGAGGTCCTTGTTCACATTCCAGCAATGAACTAGGGGACATGTGTCTCAGCAGTTGCAAGACCCTGGAAGGCACGCTACCGGCCTATTTCCCTTTGTATCCTCAACACCATGTACAGTACTGGCACTTGGAAAGCACTCAAATGTTTGTTGAAAGAACAACACTGATGACTTTCAATAAGCTTCCATGATTCTATAAAAGAGCAAGTGGTAAGCTATGTCCATGGTGGAAATCAGAAAAAAGAAGAAATACTGATTTTGTTTTATAAAGTAGAGTCAGAAATTTTAGGGAATGAAGAAACAATGACTGAAAAGGGTTGGTTGGGAGGCTATCATGTATACAATGTTATAAAAAGAAAGAAAATAAATTACATTGTCTTTACCCTCTCAATTAAGAAGTTATTTTCAAGTATAAGTTAGAGCAAATGCAAAGCAAGGAAATAGTAGTTGCCTTATTTTCTGACATGCTACCCATCAGATTTTGCTGTACGCACATCAACACAGATGTAACTGCAGATACGGAAAATGTGAGATAAGTTTAAATGTGCCAATATAAAACCACAAATAAGCTATATTAAGTGGGGAAAAAACAGGTACAGGATGGTCTGCTCTCATTTGTGTACAAAAATGAGGGAAGGAGGATATAAACATATAAGCTTGAATACTCAAATAATGTCTGAATAGTGGTAGGAAGCCCCTGGAAAGAGTAAGTAAGGCTCTGAGCGGGGAGGGAGATATCACGGAATACTCCATTTCAGCCCAAATTTTTACTGTGGGAACGTATTACGTTTTCATTTTTAAAAACTAGTTTTAAAAAACCATCCTAGGTAAGGACTCTTGAGATGCTTGGCTTTTGGCGCCCTCCCTATTCAGAACTCAGGCGTGGTGCTGAGAGAGCCAAGCCCCATGGAAAGCCCACACTCGGGTGCCCGGGTCACCAGCCAGCACTAACCGTGCCAGTAAGAGTGAGCCACCTTGGACGTCTAGCCCACTTAGGACACACATGACCAGCACGACCGCCATCTGACTGCAACTGGAGGGGAGGCCCTAAGTTAGAACCACCCAGTGAAGCCCAGTCAATCCACAGGACCAGGAGAAAAAAATTAGTTGTTGTTTTAAGCCAAGGGAAAAATAAAATACTAATCAAGGATTTCCGTTTTTAAATGGCCAATTGTTCATGTATTACATTTCTTTCTCTTCCGTCCTGGTAGCCCACTAAATCATGTTAAAAGAAATTAAGGCAAAAACCTACAGAGCAAAGAGAATTGAAGAAATGTCAAGGAAAAAAGAAGAAAAATGGCTACAAAATTTGGAAGCTGGAAAACCGACTGGATGACTTTCAGCAGATCTGAGAAATCAGGGACAAGTAGAAGTATTTTCTAGAGAAAACTGAACAGGAAAGACTCACTGGAAGGCAAGGTTAAGGCTTGGGCTTCTAAACTAGAGGACTAAGTACAAGTCTACTACTAGTAAGTGGAACCCTAGCCAAAGCAGTCAATTGTGAGAACAGAACAAAGATATTATTAGATATGTACGAACATAAAACATTTACCTTCTAAGCACATTTCATAGGAAACTATTAGAGGCTATGCTGCAGCAGAATGAGGGTGTTATCCTAGAAATTGGAAGACACAGGAAAAGCCAAATTATGAGGGGACAGCTGACAGCAGGCCTACAAGCAGCC
Source organism: Eubalaena glacialis (assembly GCF_028564815.1). Lineage (NCBI taxonomy): Eukaryota > Metazoa > Chordata > Mammalia > Artiodactyla > Balaenidae > Eubalaena > Eubalaena glacialis. Next base: position 106,777,981 of record NC_083720.1, on the reverse strand, counting down.
AGTCCAAACAGGAACGGGAGCCCAGACGTCCCTGGGATAAAGGTCACCAGGAAAAACAGGAACTAATCAACTCTCTGATTTCTGTGAACATCTGAAAAAATGACCAACAGACATGGGACAGACTCAAAAGGAAAATTAAGGATTCCTACACAGAAATTTATGAAGGTGGAAAAGAAAAGGTAAAGAGCAGCTATTAAGGGCAGGAAAAGCAAAAAGTTGTAAAAGAATGGAAATGTAATCAAAGATACTATTTGGCTCTATAGGAAGTGATACTTTAGGTACCTATTTAATAATATAAATAATGACAATAAAAAACTGAGTATGGAGAAGAGAGAGAGGTTATTACAGGAAGTCAATAGATAATGCCTAAATAAAGAAATAGGCATATTACTTAGAAAAATGAAAACAATCTGCAAGTGTTGGGGTGCAGGGTTATTGTTTACATTAACAATAACATTATCAGATTCTTTTGACATTATCAGATTTTTAAACTAATGGACATATGTTAATGATTTATATTTTAATTAATCACAATTTTACTATTAAGTAATTATAAGAATAATTATATACGAAATAAAGTTATTGTTATTACAGACACTTTTCTTGCTAATAAGAAGTCTTGCCAGTAAAAATATAGACTAAGAAGGTACAGTATGCTTCTCTCCTGTAATAGTAAGGAATCCATCCAGAATTTACCTTACATTTAACAAAATGAATCAAACGTGTTTGTTTGATAAGAGAAATTATGCAAAGTTTCTTTCTACCATGAAAAAAAATGTCACAGATGAGGTTTAATGAACATAAAATCAGAGTCAAGCATATTATTCTCCAAAATTTTAGCTGTTAGCAGTCATAATTAATCTCTCTATAATCACGATTCTTCTAAACAGATTAGAATTTAAAATGAAATAACTACCTTAGAATGAATAACTTCTTTTGCCCTTGAAAGAACAAAAATACTTTTCAATATCTATTTCCAAGAATGAAGATATCTACATTCAATATCTATTTCCAAGAATGTATTTTAGACATATCATTTATAATTTTAAAAAATTAAGTAATGGACTGAGAAAACTGGACTTAACAAAAAACCTGAATGTAAAACAGGCAATTTCTTTGGGAAATGTAGGTTCCCCTGCCCCAAAAATGATTCTCTGAAAATTACCATTATCATTTCAGATTGTATTTCATTCTCTGGCTTCCTAGAATCAGAAATAAAATAGAGACCAAGATCTGCCGGGGTGTTTATTAAAATTGAACACCATGAAAAAGATCATAATTACTGAATATAAATGACATACTTTTAAAGGACTGGACATTCTTCCCCACATACTCTGTATATTTTTTTGTTTAATGAGAAATGGAAGTCATCCATAGTGTATTCAGTTTCCAAAATTGTATTAACTGGAGAAGAATTTATTTATGAGAAACTCCTAACAGCTAAAACAGTAACTATTAAAAGCTAAAGTGAAAACTCACATATAAATTTCATTTCCTCCTTTAAAAGTGGAAATAATGATAGTGATAAATACTTAAATAGTACCAGGTACTGTTCTAAGTGCTTGACAAAGAAACTGAGGCACAGGTAAATTAATTAAATTTCCCAAAGTTTATTCAGCTAGTAAGTGGTGGAACCAGGATTCATACAAGCAATCTGATTTTTAAACAGTACATAGCTAAATCAATTTCTTAGAAATTTCTTTTATGATTGGTAAATTTTAATGGAAAACAAATCTATTAATTCTAATGTTATCCTAAGTATCTGATTCTTAATCTAAATCATAAAAACATGTGGCATAGCCTACTATAAACAAATATGTATATTTTATATTTATATATATATATATATATATAAATGAATATATAATAAACCATGTCTGGAAAACTAAGTACCCCAAATAATTCTATATGAAAACTCTATTTCCTAGGAACAAATAAAGCAATACATATGTGAAAGTTTCTTTGTAAATTATACTTGGTAAATAACCCATATATTTAAAAGTGCCTTTACTATAATTTGTGAAGAAAATTTTCAAATATATGGAGTGACTATTAAGCAAGTACTTTCTTTTAAACCACCATTAGGGAGTGACTACTGCTTAAGACTGTGATGAAAGAAATAGCTTTATATATGAGACATTTTAAAAAGAGAAGCTGGATTAAAATGTAACAAATAAAGGATGTTATAAATTTAAATAACAAATAAAAATAAGCATGTAACATATATTGGCTACATATCAATAAAGACTTTTTCCCTTAACTTACCTGCCAGATAGAGGGCAAATGATATAAATCTGTGATAGCGAATGAGGAACTGAAGTTGCTCTTCTCTTTGAACAAATGTAGCAAAATAATCAGCTACAGTCTCTCCATAGAAAAAGTAGTTTACACACAGTAGAAAGTACCTATAATTTTAAAACAATTAGCTTCTTTAGATTTGAAATTTTTTTCCCCTCAAACTCAACAAAACTATTTTCTACAGTTTGATGATGACACAAAGTTCAAAACCAAGTTGAGAAGACCAGTTCATGATATATTCCACCAAAATGCTTTTTTTCCTGTTTTAAACTTAATTTCAAACTTATCAGTCAACAAAAATTTACTGAATAGTTCATGCCTTTATTTAGCTCAATATCTAAATGCCAGAGACAGATAATTAGAAAACAATGCAGAAAATACTAGACATACACTCACTCTCTCTCATACACTCTCAGACACACACACACACACAGCATTAAGTTTATAATGAAAATTCACTCCCAGCTACTCACAGGTCTAATGCTTTGTAAAGATCCTAAGCCAAACTCCCACCTGCCCTAGGGAAGATCAACAGGAAAAGAAGGTAGAGGTAATTTGACCTCTAACCTCCAGCCTCCTGCCCTGCACACACTGGGGTCTTGCCCCCTCTTCTCAATGCTCCAGATGCACTCTAGTCGAGCAGTGACTCAAAAAGGGTAGCTATGGGGAACGGAGCTAGCAGCGGGTAAAAATCTCTGGGAAAAACTTTAAAAACTTGATAAATGGCCTGTCCCTTCTCCCAGTTCTGGTATAGCTTTGTCCCCGGGGAGAAGTTGAACCCATGAGATTTTGCTGATGGGAGCATGTGTGAGCCAGAAAAAAAGGCTGAGAAACACTGCCTTAGGGTTCCTCCCGACTCCTCCTTAGAAGGGCAGAGTCCTAGGCAGCCAGGAGGGCAGTAGAAGACGAAAGGGGTGGTGGTTTCCCTCTGGTTCTCATGAATGGAATTACACCCCACTGTTCCCAAAGGGAAGTATTTTTTTATCAGCTGTGTTACCATTTTTCTCTCTCCTACAATGGAAACTGTCTGTGTCGCCTCTGTAAGGCTGTCAAAGCCTACTCCAGCCACCAATCCAACTTTTTGGCCACTACTCCCTAAAAAATATACACCTTCTGCTCAGGAGGGCCAGGAAGATCTCACCATCTGTGGCACGTGCCTCCTGGGTCCCACATCTGAAACCTGATGGGTGCTGCTTCCCCAACCCAGCACACTCTTCTCCAGCCAAAGCCTGTCTTTATTTCAAGTAACGGATTCTCTCGCACCTTCTCCATAGAGAAGCCTCTACAATCACTGGAGCCCATCTTGACCTACCTTTTTTTTCCCCTACACTTAAAATCAATCCTGCACAGTTTAGCTTTTAATTACTCTCCGACTACTTCATCTACCTAACACTCCCTGTACACATTGCCACTCATGAAGAAACTTTCCAGAAGGAAAAATTAAGTGTTAACAAAACCAAGAAACTGTTTTCGACTACCGTAAACCCAAAAAGTGATTCGTTTGTTATCATAAGACACTGGCCCCTCTGGCTGATACTAATCAAACAACTATATTCAAAGACATGGCCTGTTAGGTTAATTATGAACTATCATATTATCATGTTTCATGGTCAAGGTCCTGATAACTAAGAAACCTAGAAAGTTTTAAAAATATATAAAGCTTTAAATATTAAAATTATTTGGTGATTTTTATTTACTCATTTTACATGCATGTGTACATATACAATATTTCAGAGGCTGGTAACTGCCCTGAAATATTTAGCGGGGTGCCTTACGCACTGACCCCAGAGTCTTCCTCTTCCCTCTGACTACCCTCCTTGTTGCATGTCACAGGGCCCAGGGCCTGGAGGAGACCAAACCAGAAGCAGCAAAGGTGAGGTCATCCCTCCTCTCACTGCCCTGCCCCCCGCCCCCCGCCGGCATCCTGGGACCTATGGGGGCTTTGGAGAAGGTGGGCCAGCCTGCAGGGGTGGGGATGGGAGGGGAGGAGGGAGACAGACATTCAGCTTGGGCTTTCCCGTCCTGAATAAACCACTGATCACTCAAAAAAAAAAAAAAAAAGACCAAAAAAGACAAAACAAAACAAAAAAACCCATAACTATTTTCATATCTCATCTTCAAGTCTTTTTAGAAATATCAAATTTTATGTGTGGTCTCATATCAACTGAGGGGAAATAAGGCAAAAGATTATACATATTCATAACATTTTACAAAATGAAACTTTCTGTTAAAATTGTAATTATAAAGGATATAAAAATGTGTTGAATATAATGCTGAGGTTTTTAAAAAGAGCACAAGAATAGTGTTTATATTCAATTTAAATCAGGTATCTCTACAAAGAGTGAAAGATGAGATATGAAAATAGTTGCGTTGAAATGAGAGAGTTACAGGTAATTTCCTTCTTTCAAAATTCAATTTCATTCTTTTAATTTATATTTCTTTAAAATCAATCTATAAGGTCAACCGTGTAGATACTGATTGATCAGGATGCTTCCTTACAAACTTTAGAAAAGAATCAGATTTTCATATCGGAAACAGTTTTAAGTCACTTACCAGCTTAGTGTTCTAAACCAAGGTAGGTCATAAGAACGATAGACTCTGTAACCTATAGTGATAATTTCATGGAAGCATTTCACTTGGATGCCTAGAACCTGAAACCAAGAGAAAACATTAACATACATTTCTCAATATTTACATTTATGCTTAGTTATTTAATAAGTAGCTTGTTGTCACATGTATTTTAAAAATCTTCAGCCTACCCTCTTTCAGTTAGTCTAAATATCAGCAGCAAAAATTCAATATTCAACTTCTCTATAATCAAGTGACATCCCAAAGAGGCAAGCAAAACAATGTTTTATTCAAAAAGTTTGAGAGATCCTTCCCGGGGTAGGAGGTGGCATTGTAGTTTAGAGTTTGAGGGGTATAGTCTGATTGGGATCACAGCTGACTAGGCTTTATCCCTCATTACTGCTTCATTTCTTGTGGTTGTCCATCTCAAGATGGACGGTCTTTCTGTCCATTTTGTTTCTTGAGTTATCCTAGGAAAATGATCATAAGTGAAAGTTTGCTTGTATATATTTTTAACCATACAACCTGGTATTCTTGCCAAGGATAAAGATACTATCAGGACAAATGGCTAAAATATCTTTACCCAGTCACCCAGGGGTTTGGGCATGAGCTTTTCATTCTTCCCTCCATGCCAACTCTCCCACAGCCAGCTACACACATCTCTGATCAACCCAAGCAGTGCTTCCTTGACAAATTATAAGCAGCTTTCTACATCTGCAGCCCCACTGGCCAGTCAAGTGAGTCCATGCGGTTCTGTCTGCATAGTGTCCAATACACATGCCTAGTAAATGGGTTTATATTCAAGAATCCCTTTTTGATGGTCTATGTAGCTGTCCTTCAAACTGCTAAATCCACCAATCTGGGTAAAGGTAATTTCTGAGACTGTAGCATCATATCCAGTGTTTGGCTTAAGACAATTCCAAGACTCAAAGAGCAAATGGCAAGCTGAACACTCATCACCATAAACTAAGCGATTCAAACCTTTGTGAATATAGCAGACTAACTTTTTCAACCTCTAGAGAATATACCCAAGGGTTTGTTTTTGTACAACCCTGGAGTTAAGAACGGATTTTATATTTTTAAAGAGTTAAAAATAAAAAACAAAGATTATATGACAGACACATACATATGTGGCTCCTTAAAGCCTAAAATACAACAATCTGGTCCTTTACAGAAAGAGCTAACCAAAGTCTGCCAAAGAATATACTTCGGGATTTCTTTTTGAGATCGCCACAAATCAGCTTTCCCAAACCTACTGCCCAGGATATTCTTAAGCTATTTTTCCCCACTATACCTAGTACATGTCCAATGACATACTTTAAAAAAGTAGTTGTGTCCCCTCAGCCATACAGTAAGAAAATATTATGCCAAACTATTACAAATAGTTCTTTTAAGAAAAACTCATAAATGTGTTATAATGTAAACACAAGAGGAAATTTAAATACTGTCCTTCAGGGGCTTCCCTGGTGGCACAGTGGTTGAGAATCTGCCTGCTAATGCAGGGGACACGGGTTTGAGCCCTGGTCTGGGAAGATCCCACATGCCGCGGAGCAACTAGGCCCGTGAGCCACAACTACTGAGCCTCCGCGTCTGGAGCCTGTGCTCCGCAACAAGAGAGGCTGCGACAGTGAGAGGCCCGCGCACCGCGATGAAGAGTGGCCCCCGCTTGCCACAACTAGAGAAAGCCCTCGCACAGAAACGAAGACCCAACACAGCCAAAAATTAATTAATTAATTAATTAAAAAAAGAAAAAAAATACTGTCCTTCAAATAGCCTTTGTGTATAACATCAAGTCATTTTTTTAACAATAATAGTCCGAGAATGGGGACAATGCTAGATGTTAAGATAAAATGGCAAAGTCATGCTATTTATAGAACCAAGGGCTTTTAGAATATCAAATGAACTGATGCTACTCCTATGAATACATTTGTTCAAGAGCAACCATTAGCACTATATATGGTGTTTCACTGAAAGAAGAAAAAAAGAATCTTTAATATCACACACATATATGTATATGGTTGTCACTTACAGCTTACCAGTAGAATATGGAACTGCTCGGAAAATAGAAAACAGGGAATTCAAAATAATAGACTAAGAACTGGGTGATCACACAGAAACTGATACGCCATGCCATCAATACTGGCAGCAATTCATTGGTAGGACTCTGTTGGCCCGATTAATGTGTTATGAGCATTAAAAACAACAATCGGTATGTAAATACCTACTCTGCTAGTTACTGAAGATTCAGAGAAATAATACAGGGTTTTTGTTCTCAAAGAGGCATAGTCTTTCAGGGGAGAACACACACAACTACAATACCATGTGGAAACAGCCACATGGATATAAGCACAGGCAGACAAAAAACCTGTGGTAAGGGTGGGGATGGGCCAGTTGGGGTGAAGGAGAAGGATGTACAGAGTCATGTACATAGGAGAGGAGGAGGATGTTAAGGGAACTACAAGTAGTCCAGAGCTGCTGGAACACAAAGCTGGGGTGAGAAGTACAGAGAGATGAGTCTGGTCACAGCGCCACAGGAAACAACATGAAAGGCTGCACAAAGGAGTTGGTGCCGATCATGAGAGGACATGATCAGACGTGAATGTCTGGGGATAACAGAGGTAGAAAGAACTGACTGGAGAAGCAGCAAGAGAAGAGACAGTAAGGCAGGCAAGATACCACCATCCAGATGAGTACGGATAAGTGGCAGGAGAGGGTGGAGTATAAAGAATGAGAGACATCAAGGAGGTAGAACTGACTGGATTTGGTGCTTGAGGAAACTGGGGGGCTAAGGGAGAGAGGGGAACACAGGACAACACCAGGGAAGGCTTGGAGAAGTAGACAGAGTTATGCAGAATGGCTGGCGATAGAACAGAAGTTCAGATTTAGATATGTTGAGCTGGAACTATGTGTTATCCAAATAAAAGTGCCTATTTTCACTCCGGGAATCTATTTGAAGAAAATAATCCTGCATTTGAAAAAGGTTTATATTCTAATATGTTTAGGATAATGTTATTCACAATAAAGAAAAACCAGAATATAACCTGAACGTCTAAAAATAACACACTGCTTTAAATAACTTATGATGTACTACATTTCATTGAGTAGATGAAGGTATTCAAGCTGATGGCTATAAAGACCGTGGAGCAACACAAAACATTCAATATTTAGTTTAAAAAGGATACAAAATTTTAGTCACACTATAATTACAATCACGGTTTTTAAAAGAAAAAAAGATGAAAGGAAATACATCAAATGGCAGTATTAATTGAGTTTTGGTGGTTGATGATAGGGTTGGGGTGATTTTTTTTTTTAAATTATCTATTTTCCAAAGTAATTTCAATATACTTTTATAACTCTCACAATGGGAAAAAAACTAATGCACTATTTAAAAATAAGTTAAATAATGTGAATTAAAACAGTTATTATAGGAGTTCCAGGAAGGGGTGGGGGAACCTCTTATATCTTTTATATGTTCACATCTACCTTTAAATCAAGATATGCTTTAGCAACTCCATCACTTAGAAAGTGTGATTCCAAGCTGTGACTGCAACAATTAAAGCACTATAAATAGAAGGTTGAAGGAAAAAAACTCCTTTTATTTTAAGGAATATGAGTATGAGTTCCATCTTAAAATAGTAGCTATCATTTGCTAGAAGTAAGTTTTTAATAAAACTCTCTTGAATTCGTCATTTTTGAGTGCTGATATTATAAGGCAAATGCAAGCTAGGTACAATGTGTACTTCTCAAAATATAAATATAAATGACCTAGTCAGGGTTGTGAATGTAAATAATACTTTAAAACACATAAAGGTAGTATCAATTGAGTACCAAGTGTGTGTATATCCATCCATGTTCCCTTAACATAAACATCATAAATACAATTGAGATGGATGAAGACAAATAATAAAAAGGAGGGACACTGTACATATCCCCGAGAGCAGGCCCTCGCTATTCACTGCTAAACCATGTTCAGCACCCAGGAAATGCATGATGTTCGTCACAAATGTATTTCTCCTTCTTACTTCTATCACTTTGGGCTTCAAGTGTTCCATACTTCTTTAGATATAAAGGCTTTTATACACAGGGAATCCTTTGCTGTGAAAATCCTTCCTCCAAGGTCTCCCCTTCACCCCAACGAATCCTACTCAACTTTCAAGATCGCAGTGCAGATGCTGGGCACTGGATAAAGTCTGGAAAGTCTCCTGGCTCGCCCCTCTGCTCTCATAGCATCCAATTCTTTTTTTCAAATGCTTATTGCAGTTCATGATTACATATCTGATCAATTCTTTAATATGTAGACAGTAAGCTCCATGAGGGCAGACACAGGTGCATTTTTCTCAGCACAACTGCATCATTCCCCAGAACTGCCTGGCATGTAGCAGGCGTCCTGAAGCATGTGTTAAATGAATGAATTAAAAGCTGAAAAAATGTGTCTGACTTCATAACTTGTTGGGCTTCCCATACACAACAAAATCCCAAACTCCCAGAATGGCTTTTGCTTGCCTCTCTAGTCTCATCCCTAGACACTCTCCATATGTATAACTCACAAACCCCCCAACGGACCACAGTCTCTCCTTACTACACCCCTGCCCCTGATATCCCCAACTTGGAATGCCCTCCCGTCTAGTGCTTCTTTATGACTCAGCTTTCGCATCACCTCCTCTGGAAGTCTTCCCTCATCTCTCTCTCAGACTGGATGAGGTAATTTTTTTACTGTGCTCTTCCAACAAGATCTATCATGGGGTTTATTCCACTCATTTACTACACCATTTATTCATATGGTTACTTACATGTCTCTGCCATTAGAATGAGACCCTTGAAGTCAGGGATCTAGCTAATAGTCATATACGTTGAAGTCTCTGTGTGTGTGTGTGTGTGTGTGTGTGTATGTGTGTGTGTGTGTGTGTGTTTCTGTTCTACCTAATGCTTGGTGCAATGTCTGCCACAAAGTTGTGTATCTACTGAATATCACGTATACTTGATACACACTGAATGGCCAATTTGCAAATGGAAAAGATTAATCCAGGTCATTTCATGAACCAGAAGATGCTTAAAAGAACTAAATTTGCTGCTGTCAAGTCTTGAACCACCTTCTTTTTCATGACATGCTCAAATTTACTTCAATATCAATGCTGAAAAACAAAGCAAGAGACACTTGGGCAAACACTTACAAGAAGCATCAGCATAAAGGATCCCATATAGATGATCAGGAAAAACAATGAAATCATAGTTAGAGTAAGAATTCCACGAATCCACCAGTTTTTCCACCTGAAAAGGAAATATTTGTAGAGTTAGCATTAACGTATTCTTAAATTTTTGTGTGTTGTTTCAGTAACGAGTTGCCAGACTTACAGGTTTCCCTTAACTATATTTTAGGAATCCCCTATACTTTACCTTATACAGTAACAACAACACAAACCAACCAACCAAACCAATAGCATTCGCTCACTCACTGAGTGCTAAAGGAAATGTAAAAATTATGTTAGCCGAAGAAAAAAACTAGTTTTTGTTCCATGTGAATGAGGATGAATCATGAGGCTGGGAGGTGAGGTGGCCAATGCAGATGTGTGCACATTCCACCCGGGGTCACTCAGGTGGGAAGGAGGAGCCAGGTGCACAGCCCTCCCAAAGGGCGTCTGTCCTTCCGTGTGGTGGATAAAAAAAGTACTGATTTTAAGGTGGTGTAGAACAGAGAGCATGGCCTTGCAATGAGAAAAAGCAAAGAAAGGACAATGCGGAACTGAAACTGGAGAGCACCGCGATTTCAGGGAAATGAGGAAGGCGTGGGGAGATCCGTCATTGAGGGCAAGGCCAGACGGAAGGTCAGTTCTTTCTGTTGCTCAGTGTGTGCTGCCTGCTTTCCTGCGGGACAGAGCCTTTCGTAGAAAAGTATTCTCTTCTCCTTGGGCCTCTGCTTGGTGCTTAGAGCAGAGCTTCCCTGAGGCACACCTGGCTGGTCCCTGGTAGACTGAGACTTGACCTCCTCAACCCTCTGCCGTCAGTAAGGGCCTGGGGAGCCCATCTGCCTGCCCCCCATCACCGCAGGAGCCTCACACTTCACCCCCAGTGTACCTTACAAATATTTGCACTCTTTATGTGGCTACGTCATAAAAAATGTCAGCAGCCACTGTATGAAACACCTCAAATTGTTCTAACAACACCTATAGAAGGATGATGCTTTCTGAATCTAAAACTGCTGCCCTCTGAGTTTATTCATTCTACACTCATTTTACATTATACTCACAGTAAAGTTTTTAAATAATTTTCTGATTTCTATTAATTCAAATGCTAACATTTAAATTATATCACAAGAGATTCTGACCCAACATATAGTAACATATATGCACTGTATTCTAAGCACAAGCCCTCGTTCTCCTCTCTGTAACAGAAATATTAGCTGATTTCATCCATTTATCAAATACTGATTACACTCCCTGCTTTCAATCACTCTCCTATATAGTCTAGATACCCCTAACTACTCTTCCTCAAATATCCCTTTGATTGGGGCTTCCCTGGTGACGCAGTGGTTGAGAATCTGCCTGCCAATGCAGGGGACACGGGTTCGAGCCCTGGTCTGGGAAGATCCCACATGCCGCGGAGCAACTGGGCCCGTGAGCCACAACTACTGAGCCTGCGCGTCTGGAGCCTGTGCTCCACAACAAGAGAGGCCGCGATAGTGAGAGGCCCGCGCACCGCGATGAAGAGTGGCCCCCCCTTGCCGCAACTGGAGAAAGCCCTCGCACAGAAACGAAGACCCAACACAGCCAAAAATAAATTAATAAATAAATCATTAAATGTTAAAATGATAATATTTAAAAAAAAAAAATATCCCTTTGATCATGTCCTTTCTGCACACAAGATCTAAAATGCCAACATTAAGTCCAAACTCTTTTATATAGTTTCCAAGGTTTTTCACAAGGTGGTCAAATTGTACTTACCCAACTTTATTTCCCTCTACTGTTTAGTTAAGTAGGTAGACTCATACATTTTTCATGAGACTGTAAGCTTTGGGGCTGAACTGAAATGAATGCAGAATCAAAAATGCTACAGCTGAAAGGTTCTATTTGACTTAATAAAACGAACTCTTTGAGGATGAATGAATGGATTAGGAAACTGGGCTAGGTCGCAGAGCTAGTCAAAGGTAAATAAAGGACCATAAGCCAGTCTCCTGATAATAATCCTGTCTTCCTTGCACGAACCTCAGAAATGTACTTAGCCCTCCTCCATAACTGATTCTCAGATTCATAATTACTGAGAACCTCTTCTAGAGAAGAGGACATTACCCAAGTGTCAGAAATCAGTCCTTGGTGGGAGTTGAAAGGTCCAAGTGTACCTCTAATGTTAAAGGGCTGGCTCTGAACGGCAGAGAATGGTAGCTTCTGAGAACCAGAGAGTTAAACAAAGACCTACTCTCTTTTATTATACAGATGTTACTGCAGCCAGAAAAATTCCCCTCCCCAACAAGATCAAAGACTTAATTGCCTTATTTTAATTTAAATGACTCCCCAAATCTCCCAAGAATACCTAACCTACAAAGTTAGGCACATAAAAGCACATACTTAAACTTAATATATATATCCATTGATACAGTAACCCAAAGTTATCTCTCAGGGGAGAAGCACTGAATTCAAAACAGAGCATTGATATGCAAAAAAATATGTACCACTGTTACTAAAATCCAGAGGAAAGTCTGGTTCCGAATTCAAAATTCTTGATTTCCTTTACCATGCCACCATGATCACATTAGAGAAAGCCTTAATTTTGAGTCCAAGTCATCACCTCACAGATTGTTTTAGATAAAGGAACTCAGAATCAGTAGAGAAATCCATTCAAGTCTCATGTTTCCAGGACCTATATGAGCTAGAAATGAAATTTCTAAAAAGTATATAATTAAGCAGTGTCCTTTAAGTGATTATCTAAAGTGGTTACACATTTATTGCTCAAATCAGTTACGTGATGCACAAAGTCTTACTGTTACTACAACTCTTAAGGGGTTTTCATTTCAAAAGTAATAAAAATTTATTTTCTTTTTTTTTTTTTTGGCCACGCCACACAGCATGTGGGATCCTAGTTCCTCGACCAGGGATCGAACCCATGCCCCTTGCATTGGAAACGCAGAGTCTTAACCACTGGACCACTGGGGAAGTCCCGAAAGTAATAAAATTTTTAAAAAAATTTTCCTAGTGGTACAAGCATAATGAGAAAGACCTAGGTTGACAAGGCAGCTCACCTGAGCCAAGAATTAGGGCACAGAGACACTCTTCAAGAACAAACAAGAACCTGGTGGGCCATCTAGCAAAGAGCAGGAGTTTTGAGAAAGCCCATCTACCAGCCTTAGGAGGAAGTTGACAGGACGTGTGCAGGTTCCCAGGGAGAAGGAAGATGCCCTTATAGAGTACAAGAGCACCAGTAAGACTGTGCCTGGGTATTTCCACGGTTTCTCAACCTTCACTAGTAACGTTTGAGCCAGCTCATTCTTTGTTGTGAAGAGTTGTTCTGTGTACTGTAGGATCTTCCCTGGCCTCTACCTACTAAGTGCCAGCAGCACCATCTCTTATTGTGACAACCTAAAATGTCTCCAGACACTGCCAAATGTTCACTGGTTGGGGGAAGGTACAAAATCCAAGGCATTGCCCCTGGAGAAAACTACTAAGTTAGACTCATTGCTGAAGAAGCTCTTCACTAAAGGATAGAGCCAGACCTCACTGGCTAATGAACATTCATTTCCACAGACCCATACACGGGTCAAGAAACAGACTGGGACAACTTGCCAAGTGACTGAAGACCTTTCACACTCTTTCCAATTTCAATGGCTTATGCTCTTTTTGGCATTATATATTAGAGCCTTAAAAATGAACATAAATCTTGACCAAGGAATTTCACTTTTAAAATTTTATACTAAGAAAATAATTATAGATGCTAAATAAAAGTTAGCTATAAAGAAATATATTTAAAGCAGAGTTGGTTTTAATTGTGAAAATTTAGAAATTGGCTAAATGTCAAGCAATAGCTGTTTCAGTTAAGTAAGTTGAACTATACTGTACAAAGGAATATATCATACAGCCATTAAAACATTTACATATATTTAAGGATGTTGTTCCTAATACCATGGAATGAAAATGAAAATAGCAAGGCAGAAAACAGTACAATGTTATTTTTACATTACACACACAGGCACACACATGCACACAACGCAAAAAAAAAAAAGTTTCAAAGATAAACATCACAGTATTTTAAATATTAATGTCTTGGTAGGAAGATTATAGGGTTTTCTTCGGCAAACCATGTACATTCCTTATGTAATTAGTATTTTTAATCCTATGCGTCTACAATTTCTAAATCTTTGCAAGGCAGGCTATTTGGGGTATTAAATAAAAGGAGGGTAAAATGTAGATTTTAAAACATTTATTTAACCTTTACAGAAGTTTCTCGAAAAGACTGAAACTAGTCATATATTATCTGCTGTTAAATCCAATTCTTTCATCAATAGAGCACAATGCCTAGGTTCAGAACGTGGCTCTATCACTTGCTAGCTACACGACCCTTGATATACAACATTTCGGTGCTTCAGTTTCTCCATTTATACAACAGGTATATAGCCATACCTGTGTTACAGGGTTGTTGTGAGAATAAATTAGTCAACACATATAAAGTGCTTGGAGCAGCACCTAGCAAATATACATGCTCAATAAATACCAGCTACTACTACTTGCCATTGTTGCTTTATGCCAGGAAAAAAAAATTATTAAGGAAAATCTTGTTATGAATGACACACAGGAATCCAGCATTATTCTTACCTAACATCAATATGAAACAAAATCCAGATCTGAGAAAGACCAGGTGAGATTTTTTAAAAAAAGGTACATCTGTGAACTAGGTCATGAAAACAACTGGGAACAAGAACTACTAAAATGATAACCATGCTTTTAATAATGGACAGCAAAAATTTATTCTATTGGCTAAAAAATATGAAAACTTTGTTTTGAACCAATTTATTCTACTACGGTCATCCTCTAGGAAATTAAAAATCAGAAAAGCTGGGACTTCCCTGGTGGCGCAGTGGTTAGGAATCCGCCTGCCAGTGCAGGGGACACGGGTTCGAGCCCTGGTCCGAGAGGATCCCACATGCCGCGGAGCAACTAGGCCCGCGTGCCACAACTACTGGTGCACGGGTGCCCGGAGCCTGTGCTCCGCAGCGGGAGAGGACACTCCAATGAGAGGCCCGCGCACCACAACGAACAGTGGCCCCTGCTCGCCACAACTAGCGAAGGCCCGTGCGCATCAACGGGGACCCAACGCAGCCAAAAATAAATAAATAAAATAAATAAATTTATTTAAAAAAAAAAATCAGAAAAGCTCATATTATATTTACTAGATATGACTAAATCAGTATTTTTCAAACTCCAATTTATGACCCATGGGTAGTAAAATCAATTTAGTAATCCAGCGTATTTTTGTTCAATAACATAGAACAGCTATCAAAACTAAAAGAAATCACAGAGCATCACACATAGCAATGGCAAGAATTGCTTTATAACATTTTTACAGCAGTTAAAATATACATTTGTGTGTCTCTTGGGGCATGGTGTAAAATGGACCTCTTACTGTGTGTCACAGTATTAAAAAGTTGAAAAAAGAGTGTTCTGGCTCTTTCGGTCTCTTTGGTCTCGGCGGCAGAAGCGAGATGACGAAGGGAACGTCCTCGTTTGGAAAGCGTTGGAATAAGATGCACACGTTGTGCCGCCGCTGTGGCTCTAAGGCCTACCACCTTCAGAAGTCGACCTGTGGTAAATGTGGCTACCCTGCCAAGCGGAAGAGGAAGTGCATGGATTCCGTGAAGGAACAACACCTAAACCCAAGAGGGCAGCTGTTGCAGCATCCAGTTCATCTTAAGGATTTCAATTATTAGTCACGCAATAAATGTCCCGGATTAAAAAAAAAAAAAAAAGAAAAAAGAGTGTTCTGTACCAATATTTAAGGTTTCATATGTTAATCTGGATAAAATATTATATTTATTTTGCTTTTATAAATTTTATAATTCATATTACAAAGAATACAATGGAGGGAAATATAAAATTAGCTGAAATTGGGTGGTTATTAAACATTTAAAAGTATAGCACAAATATAAAATGGTAAAGGGTTGTAGAGTTTTGGACAATGATTTTAAACTCTGTTAAAAGGAAAAAAATTACCTATTTCCATCTGGCATTTGAAAAACAGGGAACAGAGAATATAGAATTTTCTTTTTTAGATGTTCCAATACCAGAAAAGGCAACCTGATGTGGTAAATGGGTCACTGGCTTCAGAAACCTGGCAGACAAGGGCAGAAATGCCAGGTCCAAAACTTACTAGCTCTGTAACCTTCACCAGTTAACCTCTCAGACTTGGTTTTCTCACACTTAACAAGATTTTAAGGATTAACGAAAGGATATACATCAAGCCTCTAATACTGTGCTCATATATGGTGAAAAAGTATAAAGCCTCCTCTCATAGCTCTAAAACTCACCAAAAGTGAAATTTATTACATTGGACATGGTCCAGGATAACCTCACAGCTTATCTTGTGTACCCATTAGATTCATCTTCAACCAACCATACCTTGAAGACAAACCAGATAGAGCTTTCTTGAGGATCTCAGGGGTTCTATCTGAGGATGGTGGAAATTCTGGAATATCAGAATCTGTTCTGGAATCCAAATCTCCATATCTGTCATCAATATCTGTTTCCTAAAATTAAAGAAAAAAGAAAATCACTTTGCAAAATAAAAGGAAGGAAAAGCACATGCTTGCCAATGCATTTATTTATTGCTCAGTGTGCCAACCCTCATTTATATAACTTAAAACAAAAAAATAACTATTAACTTATCTTGAATATCCAAGCACCGTTGTACATCCTAGTTAGGAAAGTTTGATTATCTTTGCTAAAGTCTATCAATATAAAGGATTAATTTAAACAAAAGACACAAAAAGAAACTCCTATATTATCTAAATCAGAAATTTTGCACAGAATCAAACATTTATTGTTTTTCTACTTAACAGAGAATACGGTGTTAATGCCACATAGATTCTGATCAACTGTACATAGTCTCTTTTTTTATTTGATTACAATCAAAGCATCAACAACAAGAGGAATGTCTTACACTGGCATAGCATTTTAGATAGATAGATAGATAGATAGATAGACAGATAGATAGAGAGGCCGAATCCAGCCTCTGTACCCCAACACTGAGTTAAATCTCAGAGAGTTTTGGGTGAAGTAGAAAAGAATAGCTTTATTTTTTTGCCAGGCAAAGGGGGCCACAGTGGCCTAATGCCCTCAAAACCCATGTGTCCCAACTTGGAGAGGGGAGTGAGAAGTTTTATAGTAATGGGATGTGATCAGCTTGTGGACATTCTTCTGATTGGTTGGTTGGTGGTGAGGTAAGTAGAAGTCAGTATCATCAACCTTCAGGTTCCAACTGGTCTGGGGTCTACGTGATTGTGGGAAGCATACCATCATTAATTGTTAACTCTTCCCACCTGGAGGGGGTTTCAGTATCTGCAAAACAGCTCAAAGATATTGTTGTGTGTATCCGTTGATGGGGAACCAGGACCTTGTCCCAAGGCTGCACTATTGTTTCTCTTGACTGTTTCTCCCTTGTCTCACATCCCCTCCGTTCCCTAATTAACAACTGTTTGAATCTGCCCATTGGAACTCAGAGAAGGTCATGGAGGCTGAATGAAGGCTATTTTCTGCAATCAGAGAAATGGGGGGACACAGAAAGTCTTTGTGCCCAAGAGCCCCACAGGGCCCTGCTCGGTATCAATCCACCCTTTTCTTTGATACTCCTCAATCTTGAGAACAGATGTTGGACAAGGAAGGGAATAATTGTTTTGGATAGAGACTTAATCATAAACTCAGCAGAGGAACTCGGTGTCAGGGGACTTGGTTTTAATCTCCCTTTTTTAACTTTCCCCGAATCTTTTAGGGAATAGGGTGACAACCGCTCTGGCTACTTCCAGCTGAAATGGGGCATAGTCCTGCCTCAATTTGGGACACTGAGTTGGAAATATTACTGAGTTCCAAGTCCTGGATCTGAGTTTAGTATGATTAAGGTCTCAATCCCCTGGGAATTTAAGCCTGAAACCCAGTCTGGACCTGGCTCTTTAAGGGAGACTTGTAGCCAGGTAGCCAGTTGTCTAATTTTATCTAACTAGGTTTTAACTTCTGATATGGTATTAAGATATATATAACAGGAGCTATTATTGGCCATTAAATATGTCTCCTCTTTTGTTGTTAATATCTGATCTAAAGCAATTTTATTGTCTGAAAAATTTAATAGTTACAAGAGGATACCTTGAAACCATAAGGTTGCAGTTACCAGTGGACACTGTTTTGAGATTGGCTGGTGCCACCCCTAGGTCTGACACAGCTCAGAAAATTCGAGTTCTCCGCAATACAGGAACATGTCTGAAACCACATCCATATGTCTGAACCAACAGCTACTCCATTTTGACTTTGAATTGCATTTCTCTTCTTGATGGCCAAAGCAGATGTCACTGTTAATGATTTCAGTGCTTTTCTAGATATGAGAAGATGCAAGAATTTGGGCTCATAAAATCTTCTGAAAATATCTAACTATCTAAAGCCCTGTTCTGCCAGTTTTTCTCAGAGCAGAGTGCCTCATTCCTGATCTCCACCCTGAATTCCTTTCAGGGGGTGTTGACGGTCAGTGGCCACAGTGGCCATTGACCTAATCCTTGCAGAGGCAGATGGCAATTTGCAGTTGGCAGAGCCCCTTCAGGATCATAAATTTGACCATGGTTTGGGGGGCATTTCATGACCATTGTGTCCCACGGTGCTAGGAATGCTCATTCCCAGGTCTGGCAAAGATTTTGCTGATAGGCCAGTGTGCTCTTACTTACTGGACTAGGCCTTATTAGTAACCAAAAGTCTCTGAGCCACCTGTCTCACTAGTCTCTTATGGTCCAGGAAACTATTCCCTCTTGTTTCTTCTTCCCATATCTAGAGTTACACTATTACAATCATTGATCTCATATGGAACTATACGTCATCATTTTATCAGAGGCTCAGTCACACATTTGGTAATGCAAGAAACAACAATTTTGCAAAACAGGCAATATAAAAAACAATATAGCTAGCAGATTAGTAAGGTCGTAAGTCAGAATATAAGTCAAGAACTTCCATTAGGTGCAGCCCAGTACATCCCAGGTCTTCTGACCTAGTCTGTTCTGTACCAATCCTTATCTTTAAGGGAAATTATATATTGGCATTGTCCATAAGGCACCCAGCCCAGTTTCCTAGTGTTACTAGTCTGGTTATCCCTAGTATGGGTTTAATTGTCCCCAACATAAGGGAGCCTTTAAATTTGAATGAACATAACCTGGTGTTAATCTCCTGGTTGTAGATCATGGAGCATCTGATCTTTATCCAAAGACTGATTACAAAGTTAGGCTTCAGAAACAAACTTAGAGTGTTCTTCTGACAATTTAATTAAATTTGGAACAATATAACATAACCACAAGGAACTATCTGGGAAGTGAGTCTTGGTAAGCACAGACATTAATTAACAAAACTAGAATTTAATATTCAGTGAAACATAATTTTTTTCTAAAATTGCCCCCATGTTCATCAAGTACAGCCAAGACTAATTTGTTTCTAAAATAAGACTGGTCCATTGACCACATAGGTTCTTCCACATTGACTCTGGTGTAATTCCTCAGAAGAAGTCTCAGACTAAATTTCCAAAAGGTCTCTCAAGGCCAAGAAAGCCATATCAAAGGCCTGCCATCAGATTTTGCCTAGGTGGATTTCTCTCTTTTAGAGGTCCCCAAAATATCAAGATTTCTGCACATGCCAGGAGACAGTTTTTCTCATTCGCCTGATAAGGCTGGTCAGAGTCTCCAATTTTTGAAGGGAACAGGCAAAGGGAAAAGAAAAATATCTCAATTTTACTCACAGAGGTGTAATTTACCAAATTGTTGCAAATCGTAACCAACTTGAGGGGAAGTTTTTTTCCTATATCTGGAAAACACAGATCAAAGCCAGTAACATTTCAGACAAAACCCATAAAATTTATAACCATATTCACCAGTTCATTTAGTAACCAATCCTCTTGTTAACTTTTTACGAAGCCGTCAGGTTTTCCCTTAGGATTTTTTTTTTTTTAAATTTCTTACCCAGTTTCCCAGTACAACCTGAGATTTATCAAAATACAATAATAACTGTCTACAAATCACAGAGACTTAAAAAGTCATGGTTAAACATTTGATCACAATGGGACTGACAAAAGAAACTTAGTTATTGCTGTAATGTGCAACATTTTAAAATAACTAGAATTATGACTGATAACGTTTTACAAGGACATACTAGATTTTTAGGAATGCCATGTAATTTAACATACTAATTAAATATTTGTCTCTGAGATGCCTCGGCCTTCTAAAGCATCTTAACGTTAGCTGGAGGTTGAAAGAACTTTTAGAATCTGTCAAACAATACTTATTTCATTTAACCAAAGTGAAGAGATTTCAAAAGCAAATATAGATCACTTAAAGGCAAAGAAACTCACGAGCTGTTGTCAAAAGCAGTAGTCCAAGAAAACTTTGAAGGGAGAAACTGAATCTGAATCCGGTCTTGCCCTAGCCCACTCCCAACAAAATCCATCTACCCAACTAGATTTCATAATCCAATCTTAGAAAATCCTGACCATGCACAACTCTAAAAACATGTGCTTTCTTACGGAGAATATCCCAGGGTGGCACCAAATACCTTTAGATTCCTAAATACCTTTAGTCTCTCTCTGCCAAGGGAAGCCAACATTCACTAATTAATGTTTCAGTATCTTAATATTTTATTTGGAAATGACCTACCTATTCAATAAACTTCCATCATTTAACTTAACTCTAAATTTTTAAGCTACCAAGCAGCTGAAGAGATTATTCTTAAGTACACATTCCTAAAACAATTATTCCTAAAGAGTTTTACCCAAAAGCTCTTATCTCACTTGCATTACTTAACATTGATAACTCTAAAGAAATGTCTATATTAATCAAACCAACAAGCTTAAGCCACCTTCAATAGCAAATATCAGTTCAGTACTGAATATTCCCCAGATCATGTGGTCCCAAAATTTATCTTGGCCATTTTCTACACATTTAGATTTAATTCGTAAGTGCTTAATTTTAAGTGAATTAAATAGAGCTCATTTACAAGTTAACTTTTACATAAAGACAGAACCAGAAATCTCAGTTTTTCTGCTTGATTTTAAAAAGGCTTCCCCCCTCCGCCCACCCCCCGACCCCCCCCACCCCCGCCTTTTTTTTTTTTTTTTCTAGAGATAGTCTAGATAAGATAAGTATTCGTGAGGGTCTGGGCACAGCGGGGAGAAATACCAATTCCCTTTTCATGAGGCATAGTTGAAGATCTCGCAGTTTTGTAACAATACCCTGGGGGGCGGGGGGGCGGGTTAGAAGATGGAACAGCACTCTGGTTACCCATAACAAGGCTTGTCCCAAAGGGAAAATCCCAACCAGCATTCCGCCACAGGCAAAGCCTGACACAACAGGGAAGGATTCCCTGGTATTGTCGCATGTGAGCCCTGTTATTTAGCAAAGATGGTCAATATAAGTACTGACACACATACATACAAACAACAAACACGGTCCCACAAACAAAAGATCAGACAAGGTATAGCCCAAAGATTCCATTTCCACTCCCAGACTGAGGACTCAAAATGGCTCGCAATGATTGGGTAGAATTTTCCCATCCTGTGCAAGCCTGAGTGGCTTACCCCAAAACAATATCCACAAAAACGCAAACAACAGATAAACTATGGCCACACAGACAGAATA
Organism: Eubalaena glacialis; assembly: GCF_028564815.1. NCBI lineage: Eukaryota > Metazoa > Chordata > Mammalia > Artiodactyla > Balaenidae > Eubalaena > Eubalaena glacialis. The sequence continues at coordinate 106,756,266 of NC_083720.1, read as the reverse complement.
TCAGAGGAGGTATAGTTTAAAAATTCCACTTCCACTCCCAGAGAAAGGCTTCCAAATAGATTGGGTCAGTTCTTGAAAGAGAACAAACCCAGAGTTGGCTCTCAGGGATCCCAGAGTGGCTAGCCCAAAAGGAGTGGAGAGAATTCCCAGCCTTTCCATTCCTGTGACAAAACAATTCTACCTGAAGAATAGTATAATAAGTTAGGCCACCATGCAAAGGCCACCTCTCCTCACTTTTAAGAATATACTTTGGCCAAACAGAATTACAATAGAACCTTATTCTTTTTAGTCATAGATTCATAGTTATAGGTCGACCAATCTGCCAAAATTTTCCCGGGGGGCTATCAGATAGAATAGAAGAAGCAGCGCTTCCCATGTTGAGTCGAATTAAACAGCCGTGCACACAAAATGGAAAGCAAAACCAGAATCCTCACCAGCCAAACAGAAGCCACACACACACACAAAAACAAACAGCCCAAGGCTCAAACTGGCTTCCAACTCCCACTAACCCGGTGGCCTTGGATCTTCCTAATGGAAAAATCCCCAAACGGGAACCAGAGGTTCGCCAAACAGACCAAACCAAGTGGCCTCAGCATGCAAGTTGAGGGGGCTTACCAAAACACTGGCAGAGGTGTCGCAACATCCCAAACGCTACTTTTCTGCTTCCCCAAAACAATTCCTTGGAGTAGGAAGTCCAGGGCAGTCCAGGGAGGAGGAAGAGAGGAATGTCCTCAAGGCAAAGATGGCCTTGGCAGCTGCTAGGGTGGTCCCTCTTCCGCCCTACTCCCGCCTTGGAGTTCCAGCTGCCAGGATGGCGGACAGAATATGACTGGGGCTTGGCCTTTCCAGGCAAGAGTCCCAGGCGATCTGGCCTCTAAAGGAATTCTCCAACCCTCCGCTCTCTTGAAAGAGGCTGGCGTGGAGAAAACCTCGGAGCGTCCGATCAAGCCAAGGGACCCCCCCACCTGGGACTGTCCCTGAGTCAGCCCCACGCTGTGCACCAAAATTGAAGCCAAATCCGGCCTCTGTAGCCCGACACCGAGTTAAATCTCGGAGACAGAGTTTTGGGTGAAGTAGAAAAGAATAGCTTTATTGCTTTGCCAGGCAAAGGGGGCCACAGCGGGCTAATGCCCTCAAAACCGTGTGTCCCAACTTGGAGAGGGTGGTGAGAAGTTTTACAGTAACAGGGTGTGGTCAGCTTGTGGACATTCTTCTGATTGGTTGGTTGGCGGTGAGCTAAGTAGGAGTCAGCATCATCAACCTTCAGGTTCCAACTGGTCTGGGGTCTACGTGCTTGTGGGAAGCATACCATCATTACTTGTTAGCTCTTCCCACCTGGAGGGGATTTCAGTATCTGCAAAACAGCTCAAAGGTATTGTTGTGTGTATCGGTTGATGGGGAACCTTGCCCCAAGGCTGCACTGTTGTTTCTCTTGACTGTTTCTCTCTTGTCTAGCATCCCCTCCCTTCCCTAATTAACAACTGCTTGAATCTGCCCACTGGAACTCAGGGAAAGTCATGGAGGCTGAATGAAGGCTATTTCCTGTAATCAAAGAAATGGGGGACTCAGAAAGGCTTTGTGCCCAAGAGCCCCACAGGGCCCTGCTCAGTATCAATCGATAGATAGGTATAGATATGTAAATATATAGATATACACACATATCTATGTATGAATATATATATATATATACACACACACACATATATAATTTTTTTAAGCATTTAAACTTCCATCATTTTATTAGATCCTCAAGAGACAATCACGGCCAAGACGGTGGAGTACAAAAACCTTGAGCTCACCTCCTTTCATGGGCACACCAACTTTACAACTATTAACAGAACAACTACTGATGAGAGTGATAGAATCTACCAGAAAAGATCTTCTACAACTAAAGATCCAAAGAAGGAACCACAGGAGATGGGTAGGAGGGGCAGTGCTGTGGTATAGTCAAGAGCCATACCACCAGGTGGGCAACCCACAAACAGAAGAATAATTACAATTGCAGAGGTTCTCCCCTAGGAGTGAGGGGTCTGAGCCCCACACATTAGGCTCCCCAGCCTGGGGGGGTCTTACACGGGGAAAACGAGCCCTCAGAACATTTGGCTTTGAAGGCCGGGGGACTTACTTTTGGGAGACCCAGAGGCTGTGGGAAATAGAAACTCCACTCTCAAAGAGTGCACAGAAAACTTCTCACACTCTGGGACCCAGGGCAGAAGCAGTAATTTGAAAGGAGCCTGGGTCAGATCTATCTGCTGATGTTGGCAAGTCTCCAGTAGAGGCAGGAGACAACTGGAGCTCACCCCAGGGAAATAGACACTGGTGGCAGCCATCTTGGGGAGCGCCTTCTACCATGTAGAAGTGTCCATCTAGAATTCTGATGCTGTCAAGTGATGCTGGATGCTGGCAGGTGTCCATCTGGAATTCTCCTTCTAGCTTACTAGCCTTGGGACCCAGTCTGCCACCCCACCCCACCCCCACCCACCAGACTACAGGCACCAGTACTGGGATACCTCAAGCCAAGTAACTAGCTGAGCATGTTACTTGCAGCCCCACCCATCAGAAGGAAGGTTATCTTAAGAACCTCTGAGCCCACAGCCATCCCTGGACACAGCCCTGTCCACCAGAGGGCCCAGGACCTGGCCCCATACACCAGTGCCCAGGCACTAGACTCAGAACCCCCATGGCCCTACAGCTAGAGACCCTGGAACCCAGCTCCACCCACCAGTGAGCAGGCACTGGCCCCCAAATGCCATGGGTTTAGGCCCCGCCCACCAGTGAGCCACCTCTAGCCTCAGGACAAGCCACACCCACCAGCAGGACAACACCAGCTCTGAGACACCCCTCACTCAGCCAGTCACTCCAGTATCTGGCCCCACTAACCAGGGGGCTGACACAAGCTTCTGGACACCCTGGGTTCCACACCAGCTATGTCAGGAACCAGTCCCACCCAATAGCAGTCCGACACCAGTTCTGATGCCTAGGCCCCACAACCACCCACCCCAGAATCTGGCTCTGCTCATCAGTGAGCCAGCACTAGCCCTGGGACACCCTGGGGTTCTGCACCCAGTGACCTTGTGACCCAGCCCTGCCAAACAGCAGCTGGCAGCCTGTGCACATGGCAGGGTCCAGCAACCAACTGGACAAGGGGCCAGCCACGCCAACCAGACCACCCACGTTAGACAGCCCTCCATGAGAGAAGGTGCCATGCAGTCCACGTAGGGGGCATGCTTATAGCATATAGCTCTGATGACCAGAGGGGAGTGTGCTGCTGGGATGCATAGGACATCTCCTACAAAGAGCCACTTCTCCAAGGTCAAATGTAACCAGTTTACCAGATACATAGAAATAAAAACAGCAAATTAGGCAAAATGAGGCAACAGAGGAACATGTTCCAAATGAAGAAACAAGATAAAACCCTGGAAGAAGGCTAAGTGAAGTGGAGATAGGCAATCTACCCAAGAAAGAGTTCAGGGTAATGATCATAAAGACTATCAAAGAACTTGGAAGAAGAATGGATGAGTGAGAAGTTAGAAGTTCATAACAAAGAGTTAGAAGATATAAAGGAGAACCAAAAAGAGATAAAGAACACAATAACTGTAATGAAAAATACACTAGAAGGAATCAACAGTAGATTAAATGATACAAGGGAACAGATCAGTGAACTGGAAGACAGAATAGTGGATATCACTGAAGCTGAACAGAAAAAAGAAAAACAAATAAAAAGAAATGAGTACAGTTTAAGAGAGCTCCACTTCAACATCAGGCATACTAATATTTGCATCACAGAGGTCCCAGAAGGAGAAGAGAAATAGAAGGGGGCAGAGAACATATTGGCAGACATAAGAGCTGAAAAGTTCCCTAACCTGGAATAGGAAGCAAACGTACAGGTCCAGGAAGCACAGGGCATCCCATACAGGATCAACCCAAAGAGGAACACACCAGGACACATCATAATTAAAATGGCAAAAATTAAAGATAAAGAGAGAATATTAAAAGCAGCAAGGTAAAAATCAACAAGTTATGTAAAAAGGAACTCCCATAAGTTTATCAACTGACTTTTCAGCACAAACTCTGCAGGCCAGAAGGGAGTGGCACGATATACTTAAAGTGTTGAAAGGGGAAAACCTAGCACCAGGAATACTCTACCTAGCAAAGCTTTCATTCAGATTTGATGAAGAGACGAAAAGTTTTGCAGACAAGCAAAAGCTAGAAGAGTTCAACATCACCAAATCATCTTTACAAGAAATGTTACAAGGACTTCTCTAAGAGAAAAAGAAAAGGCCACAACTAGAAACAGGAAAACTACAAAAGGAAAAAGCTCATTGGTAAAGACAAATATATAGTAAAGGTAGTAAATCAACCACATACAAAGCTAGTAGGAAGGCTAAAAGACAAAACTGGTAAAATCGTCTATGTCTGTAATAAGGAGTTAAGGAATACACAAAACAAAAAGATGTAAAATATAATGTTGAAAACAGTCATTGTAAGGGTTGGCGAGAACAAATGCACAGTTGTTAAAATGTATTTGAAATTAAGAAATCCGCAACTTAAGACAATCATGTATGTATACAGATTGCTATGTATAAACCTGATGATAACTATAAACCAAAAATTGACAATAGATACACACACAAAAAAGAGGAAAGAATCCAAACATAACACTAAAGATAATCATCAAATCTTAAGAGACAACAAAAGAAGAAAGGAACAAAACAGAACTGCAAAAACAATTTAAAAAATGGCACCAAGAATATACATATCAATAACTACTTCCAATGTAAACGGACCAAATGCTCCAATCAAAAGTCACAAAGTGACAGAATGCATATAAAAACAAGGTCCCAAAAAAAAAAAAAAAGGCCTGTATATATGCTGCTTATAAGAGACTCACTTCAGATCTAAAGACACACACAGACTAAATGTGAGGAGATGGAAAAAGGTATTCCATGCAAATGGAAATCGAAAGAAAGCCAGGGAAGTAATAATTATATCAGACAAAAATAGACTTTAAGACAAAGACTGTTATAAGAGACAACGAACAATATTACATAATGATATTATCAAGTGATCAATTCAAGAAGAAGATATAACAATTGCAAATACATATGCACCCAACATAGGAACACCTAAATAAACAAAGCAAATATTAACAGACATAAAGGGAGAAATTGACAGTAACACAAAAATAGTAGGGGACCTTAACACCCCACTTATATCAATGGACAGATCATTCAGACAGAAAGTCAATAAGGAAACACTCGCCTTAAATGACACATTAGGCCAAATGAATTTAATAGATATATATAGAACATACCATCCAAAAGCAGCAGAATACACATTCTTTTCAAGTGCACATAGAATACATTCTCCAGGATAGATCACAAGCTGCACGTGTTAGGGCACAAAACAAGCCTTGGTAAATTTAAGGAAACTGAAATCATATCAAGCATCATTTTTGACTACAACACTATTTCAATTACAAGGAAAAAATGCAAAAAACCACAAACACGTGGCTAAACACAAAAGACTAAACAATATGCTACTAAACAACCAATGGATCACTGAAGAAATCAATGCCGCCATAAATAAATAAATAAATAAATTTATTTAAAAAAAAAAAAAAACTCCAACAAAGAAAAGTCCAGGACCAGATGGCTTCACAGGTGAATTCTACCAAACATTTAGGGAAGAGTTACCATCTATTTTTCTCAAACTATTCCAAAAAGTTGCAGAGGAAGGAATGCTTCCAAACTCATTCTATGGTACCAGCATCACCCTGATACCAAATCCAGAGAAAGATATCACAAAAAATGAAAATTACAGGTCAATATCGCTGATAAACATAGATGCAGAAATCCTCAACAAAATATTAGCAAACTGAATCCAACAATATATTTAAAAGATCATACACCATGATCAAGTGGGATCTGTCTCAGATGCAAGGATTTTTCAATATCCACAAATCAATCAACATGATACAACAACAAATCAACAGACTGAATAATAAAAATCATATGATTGTCTCAATAGATGCAGAAAAAGTTTTTGACAAAAATTTTTATGTAAAACACCCGTTTATGACAAAAACTGTCAACAAAGTAAGTATACAGGGAGCATACCTCAACATAATACAGGCCATATATGATAAGCCCACAGCTAACATCATACCTAACAGTGAAAAGCTGAAAGCATTTCCTCTAAGATCAGGAACAGGGTGAGGATGGCCACTCTTGCCACCTTTATTCAACACAGTATTGGAAGTCCTAGCCACAGCAATCAAACAAGAAAAAGAAATAAAAGGAATCCAAACTGGAAAGGAAGAAGTAAAACTGTCACTGTTTGCAGTTGACATATTATACACAGAAAACCCTAAGGATGCCACCAAAAAACTACTAGGGCTCATCAATGATGATAAAGTTGGAGAATACAAAATTAATATACAAAAACCTATTGCATTTCTGTACACTAACAGTGAACTACCAGAAAGAGAAATTGAGGAAACTATCCCATTTACAATCACATCAAAAAGAATAAAACACCTAAGAATAAACTTTCCTAAGGAGGTAAAAGACCTGTACTCAGGAAACTATAAGACACTGATGAAAGAAATTGAAGATGACACAAACAGATGGAAAGATATACCATGTTCATGAATTGGGAGGACTAATATTGTTAAAATGACCATACTACCCAAGGCAATCTACAGATTCAATGCAATCCCTAACAAAATACCAATGGCATTTTTCACAAAACTAGAACAAATAATTTTAAAATTTGTATGGAATCACAAAAGACCCCAAATAGTCAAAACAATCTGAGAAAGAAGAACGGAGCTGGAAGCATCACATTCCCTGACTCCATACTATACTACAAAGCCACAGTCATCAAAACAGTATAGTACTGGCACAAGAACAGACACACAGATCAATGGAACAGAATAGAGAGCCCAGAAATAAACCCAGGCACTTATGGTCAATTAATCTATAACAAAGGAGGCAAGAATATACAATGGAGAAAAACAGTCTCTTCAATAACTGGTGCTGGGCAGCTACATGTGAAAGAATGAAATTATAACGTTTTCTCATACCATATACAAAAATAAACTCAAAATGGATTAAAGACCTAAATGTAAGACTGGAAATCATAAAACTCCTAGAAGAAAACACTGGCAGAACACTCTTTGACATAAATTGTAGCAGTATTTTTTTGGATCAGTTTCCTAAAGCAAGGAAATAAAAGCAAAAATAAACAAATGAGACCTAATTAAAGGCTTTTGCACAGCAATGAAAACCATCAACAAAACAAAAAGACAACCTACTGAATGAGAGAAAATATATGCAAATGTTATGACTGATAAGGGATTAATATCCAAAATATATAAACAGCTCATACAACTCAATATCAAAAAAACCAAACAACTCAATCAAAAAATAGGCAGAAGACCTATATAGACATTTTTCCAAAGAAGAGATAGGAATGGCCAAAAGGCACATGAAAAGGTGCTCAACATTACTAATTATCATAGAAATGCAAATCAAAACCACAATGATATATCATCTCACACCTGTCAGAATGACTATCGTCAAAAAGACCACAAATAACAAATGTTGTCGAGGATGTGGAGAAAAAGGAACTCTGTGCATTGTTGGTGGGATTGTAAATCGGTATAGGCACTGTGGAAACACTACGAGGTTCCTGAAAAAACTAAAAATAGAACTACCATATGATCCAGCAATTCCACTTCTGGGTATATATCTGAAAAAATCAAAAACACTAATTAAAAAAGATACATGCACCCCAATGTTCAAAGCAGCATCATTTACAATGGCCAACATATGGAAGCAAGCTAGGTGTCCCTCAACAAATGAATGGATAAAGAAGATGTGGTGTATATATATATACAATGGAATGCTACTCAACCATAAAAAAGAATAAATTTTGCCATTTCCAACAACATGGATGGACCTGGAGGGTATTATGCTTAGTGAAATAAGTCAAACAGAGAAAGACAAACAGTACATCTTATCAATTACTTGCAGACTCTAAAACAAACAAACAAAAACAAAACAAAAAAACCGAAGCTAACGAAACAGAAACAGACTCACAGATATAGGGAACAGATTAACGGTTACCGGGGGGAGAGGGAAGGGGAGACGGGCACAATAGGGGTAGGGGATAAGAGGTACCCATTACTGTGTATAAAGTAAATAACTACAAGGATATAAGGTACAGAAAAAAAAAATATGCTTTTTTTAAAAAAAAGAGACAATCCTAATGAAACAAGTCAAACAGACACTATCATTGCTGTTTTACTTACAGGTAAACTATGATCAAAAGCATTTGCTCTGGTGGTGTGATTTTTTATAAAGTTATTTCAAACCCAAACTGACTTCAAAGAGTGCATGAACAAGAACTGTGTGTGTACGCTGGGGCCGTTACACAAAGACGGTCACTGTAGAACCTCCAGGGATACAGTGGCTAAGGAATTTTAAGAGAAGAGTTGCCTCATGCTCAGTTTTGAAATTGTTCATTCTGCTGTAAGGAACAGCCTCCACTCCTATGTCCTCCCCTCTCCTCTACCCACCCCTAGCAGCAACCTTCATTAAAGAGTGCTACACACACAAATGCTTTGGGAGAGTGGTTTACTGAGGGGGGAACTGGGGGAAGGGGACTGAGCTGGGTCAGAGGGAAGAGAATATTCTCAGGAGGTGAATACACGCAGAAGGAGCTTTGAGCAGAATCTTGGGCCAGAAGTGATACTAGGAGTGAAAGCGCCTAGGGATTCAAAATGTTTAGGAATCTCAAACCAAACTCAGTCTTTATTAGCACCAACGTTTTGGCAAATTTCATCACCCCTTCTAACTGATTCTTTATCCATAAAATGGAAACATTTAATATAATGCCAAGGACTCAGTTAAGTCAATGAAATAGTAAGCTATTATTACTATTGAATCCAATTCCTCATTAAGTGGCTTAACAAATAAAATGTTAGCCTTGGGGGAGTATTATCAGTTTTCATAAAGCAATAATAAACTTTTGTTTACTAACTACAACTTTCTTACTAAACAATTATGAAATTAAATGTGACATTATACCAAAATTGACAAATGAAACAAATGTCACATTCCCACTGTGACACTGAGAGTCAGTTGGCCCCAGAGCAACTTAAACGAAGAGAGATGCTGACTAGTAAACCACCAGACAGGACATCTCCTGAAAACACCAGGGAACCTGCTGTTAGTCTGATGTGCCAGCAGGTTTTTGACATCTAGAATGAGGGAACACATCACATTTTTTTCTTTGCTTTGCTCTCTTTTTTTTCACCTTCGGTAACCCAGAGCGCTGCAGGCATAGTGTGAGTGGTAGTCGAGACAGTGACTAATGGAAATGGCTCCATAAGGGCACATCACCAGGTTGCAGAAAGAGCACCAGACTAGGAGTCAGGAGTTGCAAGTACAGTGATCACTCAGTACCTGGTGGGAGTGGGGGAAGGGGGGTGGGGAATAGTTCCTGGACACCCTCAGATACAAAAATCAGAGAATATAACCTACACACATCCTCTCATACACTTTAAATCATCTCTAGATTACTTATAAAACCCAAAACAATGTAAATAGTTGTAAGTACAATGTAAACAGTTGTGAGTATGCAGCAAATTCAAGTTTTGCTTGTTGGAACTTTCTGGGATTTTTTTTTTTTTTTTTTTTCCAATATCTTGACCCACAGTTGGTTGAATCCATGGATTTGCAACCCACGGATATGAGGGCTGACGGTACTGATTCCACCTCTAACTAGCACTATGACAAAAGGCAAAACACTTAACCCTAAAGAAACTCAGCCCTTGGTTTCCTTAAAAAATAAAACCATTGGACTTTCAGCACACCACCTCAAAGTCCACTTGGCAATAATGGTGATGTGCCACAACCCTCCCCAGTAGTTCATAAGCTTTGTGAGAGGAAGAAATACTACTGGCCTCACTTTTGACTCGCAAGAGGCTGGCAGACGACCTTGCACAGTGGCTGGCATTTATTAGGCACTATGTAAATATGTGTTGAATGAACTGAGTCTGTCAGCTCATGCTAACATTTAAGATTAAAATAGTTCTCAACTGTTCTTGCTAGGTGAGTAATCTTGGCCAAGTCACCTTGAAGAGTAGCCCCCACTCTCAGTAGCACTTATGTAAAATGAGGGCTTCTGACTCTGAAAGACTACTCTTTTCCAAATATAAAATGATAATGAAAGTATTTCTGGTAAATCGTGGATGAAAGTTGAAAAACTTAAATTTTCTTTATTACCCTGTAAATCTAATTCCTACAGTGAAATGTACTTAGAAAATAAGAACAAAAGTACTTTACAAATATTGATTTATTTATACCTCACATTACCTTACAGATAAGTAAATAATCACATCCTTTTTATAAGTGGAAAAATTTAGGCTCAGAAAGGTTGAGTAAAGTGCCCAAGTTTACACAGCTCTAAGCAATGTAGCCAGGATGCAGAAAGGAAATTAAAATGACAATTTTCCTCCAAACTGATCTACAAATTCAACGCAATCCCAATCATCTCAATAGGCTTTTTTCGTGTGTGGAAATGTACAGACTGATTCTAAAATTTATGTGAAAATGCAAAGGACCTAGAAGAGCCAGAACCACCTGGGGAAAAGAACTAAAACTGAAGGACTTACACTACCTGTTTTCAAAAGTTATTATAAAGTTGTAACTGTGGTACTGGCATAAAAGAAAAAAAATGTCAGTGGAACAGAAGAGAGAGTCCAGAAATAAATCCACACTTCTGTGGCCAACTGACTTCAACAAAGTTGAAAGGTAAATTCAATACATGATGCTGGAATAATTAGATATCCATATGTGAAAGGAAGGAAGGAAGAAGAAAAAACTTTCTACTTCACACCATTTACAAAAATTAATTCAAAACAAATCATAGACATTTACATAAAGATATAAAAATTCCATAAAATCTTTGGGACCTAGGGTTAGGCAAAGATTTCTTAAATATGACAACAAAAGTATGATTCATATAAGAAAAACTGATAAATAAAACTACTTCAAAATTAAAATTTTCTGCTTTTCAAAAGACAGTGCTGGACTTCCCTGGTGGCACAGTGGTTAAGAATCCACCTACCAATGCGGGGGACACGGGTTCGAGCCACGGTCCGGGAAGATCCCACATGCTGCAGACCAACTAGGCCTGTGTGCCACAACTACTGACCCTGTGCTCTAGAGCCTGCGAGCCACAACTACTGAAGCCCGCGTGCCTAAAGCCCGTGCTCCACAACAAGAGAAGTCACCGCAATGAGAAGCCCGTGCACTGCAACGAAGAGTAGCCCCCGCTCTCTGCAACTAGACAAAGCCCGCATGCAGCAACGAAGACCCAACGCAGCCAAAAATAAATAAATAAAATTTTAAAAATAAATAAATAGTAAATCCTAAAAGATTTCCAAAATCATTATTAAAAAAAAAAAAAAACAGTGTTAAGAGAATGAAAAAACAGCTATAGACTGGGAAAAGATATTTGCAAATCACAGGTCAGATAAAGGTCTTGCGTCCAGAACACATAAAGAATTCTCAAAATTTAATAAGAAAACAATCAACTCAATTAAAATACATGGGCAAAATATTTGAACAGACGTATCACCAAAGGCAATACACAGATGGCAAATTAGCATATGAAGAAATGTTCAACATCTTAGTTACTAGGGAAATGCAAATCAAAACTGCAGTAAGATACTATGACACATCTTCTAGCACAGCTAAAATTTAAAACTGAACATACCAAGTCTCAGAGAAGATGTGTTGAAACTGGACCTCTCACACACTGCTGGTGGAAATGTGAAATGGTACAACCACTTTGGAAAGCAGTTTGGCAGTTTCTTAAAAAGTTAAATAATACATCCACCCTATGACATAGTCATTTCATTCCTAGGTATCTGCCCCAAAGAACTGAAAGTATATATCCACACAAAGACTGTACACAATGTTCATGGCAGCTATATTTGTAATAGCTCCAAACTGGAAACAACTCAAATGTTGAAAAAAACAAATTGGGCTACATCCATACAGTGGAATACTACTTGGCAACAAAAATGAACTATTGAAGTATGCAACAATACGGATGAATTTCAAAATTATGCTCAGTAAAAAGAAGCCAGACATGGACTTACCTGGTCGGGCAGTGGTTAAGAATCCGCCTGCCAATGCGGGGGACACGGGTTCGAGCCCTGGTCCAGGAAGATCCCACATGCCACGGAGCAGCAAAGCCCGTGCACCACAACTACTGAGCCTGCGCTCTAGGGCCCACGAGCCATAACTACTGAGCCCGCAAGCCACAACTACTGAAGCCCACGTGCCTAGAGCTCGTGCTCCGCAACAAGAGAAGCCACCGCAATGAGAAGCCCCCACACCGCAATGAAGAGTAGCCCCCGCTCGCCGCAACTAGAGAAAGCCTGCGCGCAGCAACAAAGACCCAACACAGCAAAAAAAATAAATTAAAAATAAATAAATAAACAAAAGCCAGACAAAATGTACATATAGTATGTATATGTATACATACATATGCAATGTGTATATGCATACATGTATGTATGTATAGAATTCCACTTATATAAAATTCTAGAAAATACATACTCATCTATAGTGCCAGAAAGCAGATCAGTGGTTATCAAGGTGTAGAAGGGGAATTACAGAAGGGCAGGAGCAGACTTTTAGTGGTGACGGGGTTTGTTCATCATCTTTACTGCAGTGATGAACTCATCGGCGTTGCACATGTCCAACTGCACAGTGTAAGTATGGTCACTTTAGTGTATGTCACTTGTAGCTTATGGTGACTCCTGAAGAGTGTGCAGGAGCCAGCGGACAGGGAAAGAGGACTGAGGTGCTTCTCAATACTAGAGACTGGAAAGCAGGAAGAACAAGGGCATGGGATTCCAGACCATTCAAGATGATGGCTCCAAAGTCTCTAAACTAATGAAGGTAAGCAGCAGTTTAGAATGCAACAAAGGATAACGTATTAAATCAATCACAATTTCCACCCCTTTTACACCTGGTCCCCTAAAAAGTGAGTCAATCAGGGTCAGCTTCTCCACTACAGGTCCCTTGAGGTTCACACTGATCCCTCCCTGTACATAGTACAGCATTAAAATTGCAAACAAGCAAAAGGAAACCCTCAAATGACACAGAGCTCTGTGCCTAAAAGGAGGGGGCCTTTTAAAAATCTTGAAGCTAAACAGGTCTTACTTGAAAGAATGGTAGGTTATACTACTGATTTCAGCATTTTCTCTCAGTCTCTTCATTGTTTCCACGTATTTTAAAGATGTGAGAAAGAAACTACATGCCTTCACCCCACAAAGCTTACTGCCTCCATGAACATGACTTTAGAATCCAATCGCCTTCATTACCATAGCTTTACTATTCCCAGATACTTGCTCTGGAGCTAACTGTTCATCACAAGAACTTCTGAAAAACATCAACCCTTTAATAGGAAGCACCAACGAACAAGTTTCCTCCTAAAACTCTTTGAACCCTTGCCTCCAAATCCTTGCCTGGCTATTGCCACCAATCCCAAACTGTTACATTGTGATCCGTACCCAGTTCTAATCAAGACCCTGCATTGAAAGACCTGCCTTAAACCAAACTTCCAATTCTCAATAAAATCCAGCCTTGCCTTTCCCCCTCCAAGCTCTGCCAAAGCTTAGTATTGAGGTGGTGTTTTTCCTCACCACAGGAAGCAATAAACTCAACTTTGTCTTATCAACTGGTGGGTTGGTGGTATCTGGGGAGCCAGCATTCAAAAACTGTTGTTAAATAAAATGAATATGCTGCAAATGACAACATGGAAACTTATTTGGGTGATAACAGTGACTAACAATTGATGAACAATTGGGGAGTACCAACTTATATTTTATTCTGGATATCTAGATCTACATATTCATATTTTATTAATGGCCTATATTTAGATGGAAAAAATATAGAAAATGTTTAGCACACCTTCAAGTGACACCAAGACAACTCACAGTGAAGTGTGCCAAAGTGAAGAATTTATGGAAACACAAGTTCCAAAATTAAAAGTTTATTTTTTAAATATTAGAATATTTTTGAAAGAAACTACACCCATCTCAAATGAGGAAGGACAGAAGTTAACTGACCTCCAGACTGTTTCACCCTCAACTTCACAAACCCAAATCTGTATCAGAGTAGCATCCCCACATACAACCCCACAAGGGGTCCTCGCCTGACCGTGCACTATTCCACCGGTGCTCCCCATACTGGCCACGGCTTCCCTGTGTACCCACTTCTCTCCCACTTCCGGTCCGGTCAATTAGGTCTAGGCTTCACTTCAACTGCTCAATCTCTCTCAATCCATCCAGTGCTTCAACAGCCCTCTTTGAGCTTCCGTCCACTTTCTTGCCTACCCTAACTGTGTTCAATCCTGGCCCCCCTGGCTCACTCACTCCTCTGGCATCCTTGTCCTGGCATTCCCGACCACAAACACTCCCAGTGCCTTTCTTATTCTCAGCTATTAAATGGGAAATATTCCTAACCCATATAGCTGAGGAACAAAAAAAGAAAGATGTAAAATTACTGTTTTCTCTAAATCACTCTACAAGCATCAACTATTATGACTACTACTGCTACTGAGTTAAGAACTATGCTAATTCAATACATAACAAATTTGTGTTATTTTATTTCAACTGAATCTTCACTGAGTTTGATAATTCTGCCAGTTGCCTCTTGGTCATCTTACATCACACTCTCTAAAATGACATTCCAAAGGTGTCCCAGTCAGAGATGAGCTCTAGTTCCAGCTCTGCGACCCGCTTGAGGTCATTTCGGGCAATAACAAACACAGTCTAGGGCAAGTTTATTATTTAAAAATACACACACACACACACACACACACACACACACACACACACATACACAAACACACACATATATGTATATATGTATGATTGAACTAAATTGTTTCTAAGATCTCTTGAAGCTCTGTGGTTCTCAGACCCTACTTTACTGGGAAAATTTAAAGCGTCAAACACTGATCTCTCCTCTTCTGCTTTTCAAAATGTTTCTGTATCTAACCTCGATTCCTTTTTTCCTTTCCTTGAATACTCCAACCACCTGTACTCTCCACACCATGTCTACTTTCTTTTCCCTAGGGACTGCCCACCCTCATCAGCATCTGCGCTCCCACTTGACTTCTTTCTTTCTTCCTTCCTTCCTTTTTCCTTCCTTCCTTTCCTTCTTTCTTTCCTCCTTCCTTCCTTCCTCCCTCCCTCCCTTCCTTCCTCCTTTCTTCCTCCCTCTCTCCCTCCCTTCCTCTCTTTTTTTCTCCCTCCCTCCCTCTCTCTCTTTCTTTGTTCATCTTTGGCTGCGTTGGGTCTTCGTTGCTGCACACAGGCCTTCTCTAGTTGAGGCACACGAGCTTCTCATTGCGGTGGCTTGTCTTTGTTGTGGAGCACAGGCTCTAGGCACGTGGGCTTCAGTAGCTGTGGCACATGGGCTCAGTAGTTGTGGCTCGAGGGCTCTAGAGCACAGGCTCAGTAGTTGTGGCGCACGGGCTTAGATGCTCTGCGGCATGTGGGTTCTTCCCGGACCAGGGCTCAAACCCGTGTCCCCTGCATGCCACGGAGCAACTAAGCCCGTGCACCACAACTACTGAGCCCGCATGCTGCAACTACTGAACCCTGCGTGCCTACAGCCCGTGCTCCGCAACAAGAGAAGCCACCGCAATGAGAAGCTTGCGCACCGCAATGAAGAATAGCCCCCGCCCGCCGCAACTGGAGAAAGCCCGCGCACAGCGACAAAGACCCAATGCAGCCATAAATAAAAATAACGAAAGAAAGAAATTGAGAGGGAAATTAAATGAATTAGTATTATAAAAAAAATAAAAGATCTTTTGCTAAATTCCATGTTCTCTGCCCCTTCCTCATTTCTAAATACTAGTGATGATATCCTCTAAGCAATTCCTCCTCCTTTAGCTCCCAGGACCTCATTATCTTGGCGCCTTCTAACATCTCCAACCCTACTCTAAACATGGGCACCTCCCAAGGCTCTGTCTTCAGTTCTCTGCCCTCTCTATCCAAATCAAAAGTCTCCACACCTGACAGTTCATTTCAGTTCCCAACACCACCTTGAACCACTTCTCTGTTTTAAAGAATGCCATTCCTGCCCCACCCAACTCACCCATCTCGCTCATAACCTGAAAAACCCTGCAAAACTGCCCAATCATTTTTGCTTCTTTCCTAAGTCTCTTAAGTTGTGCATCAAAATGTGTCTCCCAGCAGGCTCTTCTTTTATTAGTCTTATCCTGATCACCCTTGTCTAGGTCCCATCACCATTATCTAATATACACTTCCTCTCTCTCAACCCCTACTCCCCAGCTCCTACTAGACTTAGTACATGCCCTCAATATTTCATATACATAGCATTTGCAATATACTCCTATCTGGTTTCTTTGTGGCAGGTCTCTCCCCTTCCCAACACTTTCTCCAGAGTGCTGCTAGAATGATAGGCTAATGCCTCTGAAAAAACTTTCCAGTGGCTTCCAGGAGTCCATGGAAGAAAGCCTAACCTCCCTCACAAGACTCTGAAACTCTCAACCCCTCCTCACAAACACATACAGTTTATGCTCCAGCATTATAAAACTAAGCTCAGTTCCCTGTGCCTAGAATGCTGATTTACGAAACAGTTCCACATGCCCTTTGCCTAGAATGCCCTTCCCTAACACTTGTCCACCTGGTGAGTCCCCAGGCATCTTTTAATTCCAAGGCTCAAACCCTCACCTCCTCTTAAAGCCTTTCCTGTTATCTCCATATAGCATCCAGCTATGCCCTCTTTGCTAACAATAAGCCTTGTTCAGACTTATATTAAATCTATCTCATATATATCTCCTGGGGGGGTTCCTCGAAGAAGTGGTCTTGTTATCTTTCAAGTATTACTGCAGCATTTAGCAACTGGGAACATTCCCCTGCAGGTAAGAAGCACCTTTTCACGTGTTAATGCTCTGGACCACAGAACTTTCTCTCAGTATGTCTCCAGGTCCTGAACAATGAGAAGGTCATGTTAATAACACCATTATAAAAAAGACTACAAAATGGCACGGGAGTGTACCATAACAGCAGAATATAACACACTTCCTGTGCTTCTTTCATTAATTCCATAAGAGTTTTGCCTTTACTGCAACTTGAATGGAGAAGGCACTTAAAAGAATTTCAATGGACCAAATATTAACCAGCCTCCGATGTGCAAACTGACTTTATAATGGCCCTTGACCTGGAAATACAGGTGCATTCAAATATACACCCTGATAAGAAAGGACATACAGAGGATAGAGTTCAGTGACACAAGGCTTGCCAAGTCAAAAGTTCCTTGCAATAAACTCTAAAAGTATGCAATACTTTAGATATGGTTTAGAAAATGCTCATCCTTGTCTAAGAAATCTTAACAGAACAGGTTACACATGGCAACACCTACTCTCAGAAAACAAAATCCCGCTGGGTATGTATTAATGAAAACCAATAGTGTGGCATTTATAAATAAATAAATAAATAAATATGCAGTGAGGTAACCCACTCACAGATAGCTAGAGACAACAGTTCTAATGAGTCAAATCAAACCAGAGAAGTAGTTTCCATTTTAAATATATTAGGGTGTTAAGAAACTAATTAATTCAAAAGTTATTTTATGGATGGCTTCCTTGAACATGTTTTTTTCTTATTAAAAGCTTGTTCCAGTTAAGGAAGTAAACATGGGGAAGCTGGTATTTCCTTGATTCTGAACTATATCAGTGCTAAAACAAAACAAACCCCAACCTAATTAATTCTATTTTTGGTCTAGTTTCCAAGGCAGTCTTCACAAAAACTATTCTTTGCCCACTCTTTTTAGCTTTGTAACATCAACCTTCAGAAGCTAGAAACTGTTACACTTTGTATAATTCCTTGATACATATGTTCTATCACAGACTCATTTTATTCCACCTGCCTATCAAGGGTAGGGGGGAAAAAAAGGATCTGTCTTCCCATTGATTCTAAAGTTTCATGCCTAAAATCACTGTTAAATTTATTATTTCATGATGTTGTCGGATATGTTCCTGCCAGAGCTTTATAAGGGGTTACCTCAAGTTCATCAATATCAAGTTCCAGGTGGAACCTTCCCCAAATCAGAACTGTGAGTGAGTCTCAGCAACAGTGCAAACCAGAAAAAAAGGAATCAGGGAACAGTTTCTAGTTCCAAAAGGCCACTGACTTGACCTTGAGCAATCTACTTCATTTCTATAATTCAAACTGCAATACCTGCTTCCAAAAAAGAATGCTTCTAGGAATAGCTTAAGTGCTTTGAGTTTCTAAGATAAAATGGAATCTTATAAACAGAAGATTTTATAAAACAATCTATCGCCTGGCCCAATTTCCTAAACTTATTACCAAATAAGCTGAACTTTGACTTTCTTCTACCTTTAAAAAGAATAGTGGCATTACATCTACTTATTCTTAAATGTGAAGCAAAGGCAATCTACAGAAATGGGAATTTAAAAAGTCCTCCTGAATTAACGTGTCAGGTAAAATGAAATCTACTGCTGCACTGTCGGCCGTGGAGGGTCACAACTGGGTCACGTGTAGGAGCCTCTCAAACCTCCAAAATCTATTATACTGAAAAAGGATAGAGGAAACGAAAGTGCTGATGGGGGAGCGCGAGAAGCCAAGTCTCCAGCGTCAGGATCCAATGGCATGTTAGAAGCGAAGGTGCATGACTTAAGTTTAGTCCTTACTAACTGTGTTCCTCTCCCGAGAAGAGGTGTGAGGTGGCAGCTACTAGAAAGCTGCGGCTCTTAGGGCGGCAGGCTCCATCCCGATTCTAGCGTCGGCCGCAGACCCCGGGGAGGGGGACTCGAATGGGCAGAAACTAAATTAGAGTCAAGTTGAATCATCCAGCTACCCTGGCAGCGGTCGAGGTCATCCTGGGAAACGCACCATCGCTGGGGTCCGAGTCCCACGTGAGAAAGAAGGAAACAAAGCCAGGCAGGGAGGGGGGCGCAGCCCGCAACTTCACCTGACATTCCGTGGGGCCCCACCCTCCCTCCCAGGTGTCCCGGCCCCAACCAGGACCCAGCCGGGGCGCGGGTGCGCGCCTCTCGCGGCTCTACTTACTTTGTCACTGGTGCTCTCGGTTTCGTGGTCGCCGCCGGCCGCCTCTCCCTCGCGGGGTGGCGGCGCCACCGCTCCCCCGGGGCCGGGGCAGCCTCCCCGGTGCCTGAGCTCCCACATGTCCCGCTCCCGCGCGGCCGGGGCGCTCTCCTCCAGCGTCCCGAAACCCGAGCTGCACGCGCGGTCTCGCCGGCTGGCCGCCCTGCCACCCCGCAGCTACACACCCGACGTCCCGCAAAGCCGCGGCCACTAACACGCCCCCACCGTGGAGGCGCCGCCGCCGCCGCCGCCGCCGCCGCCGCGCCGGGTCACCCCCAAAACGGCATCAACGAGCGAGCGCTCGAGGCCGCCCCCAGCGAGCGCGGGGCCGGCAGAGAGGCGAGGGGCGGGCGCCGGGGGCGGGCTCGGGGTGCAGGGCAGGCTCGGGGCGCCCGGCCAGAGCGGAGAAGGTGGGGGCGCGGCGGAGCGCGGCCGCCGGTTGCCAGGTGCGCGTCCCCACGCAGAGGCCCAGGTGGGAGGAGAAGAAAGGACGGGGAGGGAAGGAGGAAGCGTGACCCGCTTTAGCGCTTCACCGGGCGCCAGCCGCCCGGACCCTGCCACTCCCCGCCCCGCCCCCGCACTCAGGAGTCGGCAGGTCCCGGCCCCCCTACCCCTTTCTCCCGGTTGCTGCCTCCCGCAGCCAGGTCACGCGCCGCAAGCCCCACCCCGCCCCGCCCCTCTGCGCTGCACTGCGGTTCCCACAGCCCCGCCTCCATCGCGGAGGGGTGACGTCATGGGTCCGGACCGAGGCTCCGCCCGGGTCTCTGGGCGCACACAGGTGGCGGCGTTGAGAAATTGTGCGGGCTGGAACAAAGGTGAGGAGCAGGGAGGTGGAGGAGGGATGAGCAGCTTGCTTGGAAGTGAGGCGTGAGAACTTGGGGGCTCGTCACGGAGCAACTGGGAGGGCTGAAAGAACTACTCAAAGACGCCTGGTCAGCATTGACAGCACTCAGCACTACCCCTTCGAACGGCGCCGCAGCCGCCGCAGCTTGATACACCGCGGAGTGTCGGAGGTTTAGAGGCGTCCAGAAGCAGAAACTTGTCTGGCAGGAGGAACTCGACGACTTCGCGGCATTGTGACCCAGTGGCATCGCTTGCAAAATAGGAGATGCCTTTGCCTCACTGGGCGTCCCGGGTTGGCCAGTTTCAACCACATACCCAAACTCTGTCTCCAAGGAGCTCGAGTATTGAAATCTCTCCAAATTCACTGCCTAGGGCCTGAAGAGAGAACCAGGACCCTGAGGTGCCACGGGGTGCAGTTGCCAACCAGCTAATCTCTAAGCAGTCATGGACCTTGGGCTGCTAAAGTTGGAACAGGAAGGGCACAAGATCCGCATTAATTCTGTTCCAAATCCTGTTAGAAGGTGATTAGTTTTCTTGACATGTATGTACCACCTGGTCATTACTGACAAGCTGACAAATGGGGGGCGGGGGGAGGAGACAGGCCGTCATACAAACAGGACAACGTTCAGGAAAGCACCCTTATAGAAATAAATCAACAGTAGAAATTTCTTCAGGTCATTACTGACACCCTGAAAATAAGTAAGGTTGTTCCGAAAATTGAATAACAAGCAAAAACAGAAAGTCAAAGTAGGATGCATTGAAAAGCAGAGCACAAAGACATTATTTTACTTCATCAAACAAATCTTTAAAGCTCTGAGTTCAGATTACGTCACCATATTTTCAAAGGGATAGAGAGAAAATTCAGTCAGTCTTATGGGAAGAGTAATTAACATGACAAAAGATATGAAAATAAGTCCTTTGAGTCACAGTCATGGTGTGGTTTTCCTTAAGGAACAGAAGACTATGGGTGACTAGTTTAATCAATTGTTCTTCATTTCTTTGGAGGACCAGAGATGAAACGCTGCCTGACGGTCAGGAACATAAGGTTGAAGAGACTGCTGAAGGCAGTGGTGGAGTTTCCCACCTGGGTCCTAGTTCCGCCAATGCCACTAACTGGGTGTGGCCTTGGATAAGTCATTAAGCCTCAATGTCCCCAACTATAAAGTGGATAGTAAGGAGGATGGCCTCTGTGGTCCCTTCCAGCTTACACATGATTCTGCAACTAAAGCCTCCCTTTATCAGAACCCAGTCCTTCCTTTCTCCCATGCCTCAAGAAAAGGGGACCTAGCATTGCACCTGAATGGTTTCCTCCTTCCCCTTCCCCTAGTAAACCCAATAGCTCCTTTGACTTTCTTCTTCTTTTGCCACAGGAGAAAAAATGGTAATGAGAAAAGTGGCAGGAGGGAACAACAGAGGACAGGAGTGCACGCCAGGAGAAATAGTATTCCCTGACCCAGGAAATGTGGGACCAGGGCAGAGACTGCCAGACTAGAGTGGTTTACTACTTTATCTCACTCTTCTTTAAGCTCTGTATTTCAGCGGAAATGGTCATTTCTTTCTGCCTTCATTATAGTTATTGCCACTCGTTGAGTGATTACACTGAACCCAGACAGAAGGAACCACTGTTTATTCATCTTCACAGCCCAATCCCTTGCCACAGGACTGGCCCCCACTCTCATACAGTCAACACTTTTGTTGAAGAAGTGAACAAAGAAATGAATGAATGGCAGAGGTATAGCATAACCAGGGAAAGATATATAGTATTTGTATTTTTTTTTTAACTAAAAAGGTCTATATTAGCCTTAGAAAGGTACTCACGTGTCTTTGTTTTTCACTTTATGTGAATAGGAGAAAGATTGACTTTAAGATGTATTAAAAGGGGGTTATAGTAACGACTGGTGCATTTTACTTAAGGTATATTATGATATAGTCAACCAGAACTGGCCTTACTGAGCCCTATAGTCTCAAACTTTTTTAACGTTCTTCTTTTCTTTTTAATTTTTATCTTTCATTTTTCTTCATTCAGAGAGCTTACGTTCTCAAAGGTTATTACATTTATGTTCGATGACACAAAATCTGGCACGTAATGGTTTCTGAGGCCTCACCTGTTAGGTTTATAAGACTTTAATCTGCTAGAGGGCATCATGTAAACTCAAAGCACATGCATAGGCTAATCACAGGAGACACTTGGCCAACATTTCTTGGTTGATTTGTAGATTTTCTACTTTAGTGATATTGAAATGATTTATAACTCTTAGCGAGGTGTTTGCTAAAGAGGAAAGAGAGAGTTCTATTTATATGATTTTTAGTAGATTTTTTTTTTTACCTCCGCTTTTGCCCAAAGATGGAGGGACTTTGCCCGAAGTAGTAAGCTTATGAGATGGAGAGACCCCTTATCACCCTCTTCCCTGAGTACCCTCAAAATGTTCCCAGACTGATAAACATTCCCCTCTTGTGTGGGGATTTGAACTGCTTTCCACATCAGAGGCTCAAAGGCGCTCAACTGGAATGTCCCCAGCCTGCCAGGGAAAGAAGAAATCTTCCTCAGCCAAGCGTTTCTGGTTGCTTGGACACCTGCATTATAGTTTTTGTCGCTTGACCTATCTTCCTCTGTTGCCCTCCATCAGTTCCATCTGTAAGTCAGAGATAGAAATTTATGATTTAGGCCCACCTGAGAAACATTTTGTGGTAAATTATTGAAGGACAATTTATGTTTACATTCTTATTTTCAATGAAACTGCACAGGAAAACAACAGTGTACCATCAATTACATCTGACTATCAGAGGAGCAAGTACAGGGATATAGTAAGAAGCACGGTTTTATATACGGACGACCCTGGTTTCAAGTCATAGCTCCGCCATCTTCTAGCTGTGACCCAATTAACTTTATGGAACATTTCATCACACACAGCTGAAGGTACATCCTAACTGACGTGTCCAAAGTTTAAGTAATAACTCTTTACGTAACACTTTAAAAAGCATTTTCACATGATTTTATTGATTCTAGTCAACAACCTATGAAGTAGGCAAGACAAGTATTATTATTCTTATTTAACAAGGAGGAAAATAGGAGGTTCAGTGTGTAAACTACCCAGGTTTGCCAAGGAAATTTGGAATTGAAACCTAGGTTTTTGTATTTTAAATTCTGCCAGGTTCACTATGTACTGCAAGTAAGTAGTAGCAAAAACAAGTAAATTCTAAGAGAGGGCAACTTGTTATAACAATTAAGCACAGGAATTCATCAGCAAACCTGCCTGAGTTCAAGTCCCAGCTCTGCCACCTACTGGCCCGTGTCACCAGTCAAGTAACTTAACCCCTCTGTACCTCAGTGTGCTCATGTATAAAATGAGGATAAGGGTGATACTATTTTCCTCCCAGAATTCTTATGAAGATTGAATTGGTTAATATACGTAAAGTACTTAGAACAATGCTTGGTCCTAGTGAAG
The DNA here is from genome assembly GCF_028564815.1 of Eubalaena glacialis. Taxonomy (NCBI): domain Eukaryota; kingdom Metazoa; phylum Chordata; class Mammalia; order Artiodactyla; family Balaenidae; genus Eubalaena; species Eubalaena glacialis. The sequence goes on along the minus strand of NC_083720.1, from coordinate 106,732,785 downwards.
CACTATACAGGTGTTACCTATTATTACCATTTATCAATATGTTATTAAAAGCTGCATGTCTCAAGGAGAGCAATATTCAACTTCTAAACTCACTAAAGCTGCAACACCCCAGAAGACTCTGAAGAAAAAGGGATATGCTGACATTGCTTTGGTAAGGTGCATAGAAATTATGAAATGAGGTAGGGCAACTTGGCAAATAATTGCAAAGAAATCATCAGCCTATCAAATTAATTAATTTTTGCTTTATCCTTCAGCAGTAGTAAGATTAATGAAATTGGCATTTCCTATTATTAACTAGAATCAATTTACTACCATGTAGTTTGCATATGTATGATGACTGCAGAATTCCTTCCATTTCTAGCTTCTCCACTGAATCATAGTAAATCTGAGCAAATTATATTTTGGTGATTTAATTCCTTTGTAAAATAGGTAGTATATTCCTTATTTTTTAATTAATTAATTAATTTTTGGCTGCATTGGGTCTTCGTTGCTGTGCACGGGCTTTCTCTAGTTGCAGGGAGCAGGGGCTACTCTTCGTTGCAGTGTGTGGGCTTCACATTGTAGTGGCTTCTCTTGTTGCAGAGCACAGTCTCTAGGCATGCAGGCTCAGTAGTTGTGGCTTGTGGGCTCTAGAGCACAGGCTCAGTAGTTGTGGGCTTAGTTGGGCTTAGTTGCTCTGCGGCCTGTGGGATCTTCCCGGACCAGGGCTTGGACCCGTGTCCCCTGCATTGGCAGGTGGATTCTTAACCACTGCGCCACCAGGGAAGTCCCTATTCCTTCTATAACTTTGTAAGTTATATTCTAAAAGAATGGGTGTATGTGTGCTTTTGATACTGCATGATTCAATTATTTTTTAAATGTTGAATATGGCTGGATTTATATCTTTTTTGGAGATGGTCATTTAGAGAAGTGGAAGAGATTGGTAACTGTCCTTAGAAGAGCTAAGTCACTGATTTGCTTCAAATTATATCAATTATCTCTGTTCAAGAAATGGCTGAAATCCAGAAGTATCATCAGTCAAGGTTCTTAGATGCAAGTCTGGCTGACTTAGGCAAAGAATTTATTGAAAGGTTAATAAGAAGGTCACAGAACTCTTTGGAAAGCTGGAGGACCCAGCATAGAAAACTGGTAGAAACAAAGGATGCCCAGCAGCAGCAAGGACCATAGTCAAAGCCATACCCATACCAGCCAACTAGGGCCCACATTGCTAGACCCACTGGCACAGACCACCACAGCTTGCACCATCACTGTGAGGGTGCCAGCCACTGGGTGCCACCGTTGCCATAGCTGACCTTTCCCACTTCTGTTTTATTTTACAAACTCTTGTGTACTTATACTTTTACAATGGAATCATTTCCTTATAAGATGCAATAATAGCCATAAGATCTCTTTGTGAAAAAAGCCTTACTGATCAGAGAAATAAAAGCTATACGATTCGGGCTTCCCCGGTGGCTCAGTGGTTGAGAATCTGCCTGCCAATGCAGGTGACACGGGTTCGAGCCCTGGTCTGGGAAGATCCCACATGCCGCGGAGCAGCTAGGCCCGTGAGCCACAACTACTGAGCTCTGCGCGTCTGGAGCCTGTGCTCCGCAACAACAGAGGCCACGATAGTGAGAGGCCCGCGCATCCGCGATGAAGAGTGGCCCCCGCTTGCCGCAACTAGAAAAAGCCCTTGCATAGAAACGAAGACCCAACACAGCTAAAAATAAATAAATAATAAAAATAAAGGAATTCTTTAAAAAAAAAAAGCTATACGATTCATGTCTGTTGAAGCCATATCAAATACCATATCTCTTCTAAGATACCCTTTTTTTTTTTTAAGACACCCTTTTTAATTTACATTTTAACCTCTCTGAAATCATAGTGTGTCTTACAGTTGATAAGAATAATAAGTAATAAGAAAACATTGTTTTATATTTTAATTGGCCATTTAATTTTTCTTAGCAGTACATAAAATAATGGTGAGTTTTTTAGATGATGGTTTAATTGAGTCAATGAAGCACAGCACTTTAAAGATTGACTATTGTTGGTCAGGAAGATTACACATCTTGGATTTTTCCAGATCGTCCCAATTATATGTATTTTTTTTCAGTAAGTGTATTTATTAAATATATAACCATGTATGATAATGGTTTTGAAAAATCTACAAAACTTTCCCATGTCTTTATATTCTCATAGCAAAAAACAAAAACAAAAGACACATTTTGCTAGACTTTATGAAGCCTAATTTTTGGTTTGGAAAATATCAGCAAGCATGTTTAAAAGATTTTTTCCGTAGTGAATCTATTTTATTCCTGCATATTACAAAAGGCTTTTAAAATTAGATGTATTTCTAGTAATGCCTATTGTCTGTTGCCCCTCTTTTCTCACAGTTTGATTTAGAAAAAATATATTTATCATATATTAAGAGATTTAATTGATTTGCTCCCTGAATTAATATTAATATCCTAAATTATTATGGAGATTAAATCAATCTCATCCATCCTCTTAACAACAATAATTTGTGCCTTGATCATTTAGTATCTGATGCATTTTCTGCATTTAACCGGTATGGGTTGATGTATGGGAGTGGGAAGGGGCTGTGGCCTTCACTGTGCCCACCAGGCAGTTGGGAAGAGCCTAAAGCAGGAAATCGATTAGAGTATCTTTGGGTGGACCAGAAGGGGTTGTTAACCTAATATGCTTAAGAAGGACCTAATACTGCAGTGTGTGTTTTTTTCTCAACAAACCTGGCTTCAGCAACATACCACTCAGACGGTAAATACTGTACTGCTGTGTTTAGGGAACAAATGCCAAAATGACTTACTAACTGGTTCTGCCAAGTTATTTCCAGTATGTTTGAGGAGGAATTAGTGGTGCAATGAAAACATTCTATTGATTTAAAAATACAGTGCAAGGACACTGAGATTTTTATAAGGCAAAACTTTCAATTAGCTTACTTGCAGAGCAAATTTATTTATTTATTTATTTTTTTTTTTAATCAGTCATCAATTTTATACACATCAGTGTATACATGTCAATCCCAATCGCCCAATTCAGCACACCACCATCCCCACCCCACCGCGGTTTTCCCCCCTTGGTGTCCATACGTTTGTTCTCTACATCTGTGTCTCAACTTCTGCCCTGCAAACCAGTTCATCTGTACCATTTTTCTAGGTTCCACATACATGCATTAATATATGATATTTGTTTTTCTCTTTCTGACTTACTTCACTCTGTATGACAGTCTCTAGATCCATCCACGTCTCAACAAAGGACTCAGTTTCGTTCCTTTTTATGGCTGAGTAATATTCCATTGTATATATGTACCACATCTTCTTTATCCATTCGTCTGTTGATGGGCGTTTAGGTTGCTTCCATGACCTGGCTATTGTAAATAGTGCTGCAATGAACATTGGGGTGCATGTGTCTTTTTGAATTACGGTTTTCTCTGGGTATATGCCCAGTAGTGGGATTGCTGGATCATATGGTAATTCTATTTTTAGTTTTTTAAGGAACCTCCATATTGTTCTCCATAGTGGCTGTATCAATTTACATTCCCACCAGCAGTGCAAGAGGGTTCCCTTTTCTCCACACCCTCTCCAGCATTTGTTGTTTGTAGATTTTCTGATGATGCCCATTCTAACTGGTGTGAGGTGATACCTCATTGTAGTTTTGATTTGCATTTCTCTAATAATTAGTGATGTTGAGCATCTTTTCACGTGCTTCTTGGCCATCTGTATGTCTTCTTTGGAGAAATGTCTATTTAGGTCCTCTGGCCATTTTTGGATTGGGTTGTTTGTTTCTTTAATATTGAGCTGCATGAGCTGATTATATATTTTGGAGATTAATCCTTTGTCCGTTGATTCGTTTGCAAATATTCTCTCCCATTCTGAGGGTTGTCTTTTCGTTTTGTTTATGGTTTCCTTTGCTGTGCAAAAGCTTTTACATTTCATTAGGTCCCATTTGTTTATTTTTGTTTTTATTTCCATTACTCTAGGAGGTGGATCAAAAAAGATCTTGCTGTGATTTACGTCGAAGAGTGTTCTTCCTATGTTTTCCTCTAAGAGTTTTATAGTGTCCAGTCTTACATTTAGGTCTCAAATCCATTTTGAGTTTATTTTTGTGTAAGGTGTTAGCGAGTATTCTAATTTCATTCTTTTACATGTAGCTGTCCAGTTTTCCCAGCACCACTTATTGAAGAGACTGTCTTTTCTCCATTGTATATCTTTGCCTCCTTTGTCATAGATTAGTTGACCATAGGTGCGTGGGTTTATCTCTGGGCTTTCTATCTTGTTCCATTGATCTATGTTTCTGTTTTTGTGCCAGTACCATATTGTCTTGATTACTGTAGCTTTGTAGTATAGTCTGAAGTCAGGGAGTCTGATTCCTCCAGCTCCGTTTTTTTCCCTCAAGACTGCTTTGGCTATTCGGGGTCTTTTGCGTCTCCATACAAATTTTAAGATGATTTGTTCCAGTTCCGTAAAAAATGCCATTGGTAATTTGATAGGGATTGCATTGAATCTGTAGATTGCTTTGGGTAGTATAGTCATTTTCACAATATTGATTCTTCCAATCCAAGAACATGGTATATCTCTCCATCTGTGTCATCTTTAATTTCTTTCATCAGTGTCTTATAGTTTTCTGCATACAGGTCTTTTGTCTCCCTAGGTAGGTTTATTCCTAGGTATTTTATTCTTTTTGTTGCAATGGTAAGTGGGAGTGTTTCCATAATTTCTCTTTCAGATTTTTCATCATTAGTGTATAGGAATGCAAGAGATTTCTGTTCATTAATTTTGTATCCTGAAACTTTACCAAATTCATTGATTAGCTCTAGTAGTTTTCTGGTGGCATTTTTAGGATTCTCTATGTATAGTATCATGTCATCTGCAAACAGTGACAGTTTTACTTCTTCTTTTCCAATTTGTATTCCTTTTATTTCTTTTTCTTCTCTGACTGCCGTGGCTAGGACTTCCAAAACTATGTTGAATAATAGTGGTGAGAGTGGACATCCTTGTCTCGTTCCTGATCTTAGAGGAAATGCTTTCAGTTTTTCACCGTTGAGAATGATGTTTGCTGTGGGTTTGTCATATATGGCCTTTATTATGTTGAGGTAGGTTCCCTCTATGCCCACTTTCTGGAGAGTTTTTATCATAAATGGGTGTTGAATTTTGTCAAAAGCTTTTTCTGCATCTATTGAGATGATCATATGGTTTATTCTTCAATTTGTTAATATGGTGTATCACATTGATTGATTTGCGTATATTGAAGAATCCTTGCATCCCTAGGATAAATCCCACTTGATCGTGGTGTATGATCCTTTTAATTTGTTGTTGGATTCTGTTTGCTAGTATTTTGTTGAGGATTTTTGCATCTATATTCATCAGTGATATTGGTCTGTAATTTTCTTTTTTTGTAGTATCTTTGTCTGGTTTTGGTATCAGGGTGATGGTGGCCTCATAGAATGAGTTTGGGAGTGTTCCTTCCTCACTTGCAGAGCAAATTTAGACAACCTTGTCATTTGGCAATCCAGTCAAGAAAATGCATGGATAGTATCACTCTGCATAAATATAGATTAAAGACATTACTCAAAACTATGCAATCATTGACATATACTAGAAAAGAGGTTTATAAGTGTTTCAAAACACCAAGAAAATTGTTAATATAGCAATGTCAGGAAAAACTGACAGAGCTTCAGAAATGAACAAAAGGGTCCCTGGCTGTCCTTGCAGTAGGCGTTAGGCATTACCTAGCAGTCCTGCTGAGGATTATCTGATACTAAAGAGGGATGCACCTTTGTTGTCTTAGTCAGATCAGGCCGCCATGACAAAAATACCATAGACCAGGTGACTTGTAAACAACAGAAGTTTACTTCTTGCAGTTTTGGAGGCTGGACGTCCAAGATCAGGGTGCCAGCATGGTTGAGTTCTTGTGAGGGCCCTCTTTCACGTTGTAGACTGCTGACTTCTCCTTGTATTCTCACATAGTAGAGAGCAGAGAGAGAAAACCAGCTCTCACATGACTCTTATAAGGTCACTAATCCAATTCATAACGACTCCACCCTTGTGACCTCATCTCATCCTAATTACCTCCCAAAGGCCCCACCTCCTAATACCATCACATTGGAGGTAGGGGTTCAGTATTTGAATTTGTTGGGCGGGGTGAGGGGGGACACAAACATTGAGTCTATAGCAATTGCCTTTGGTCCAATGAGGCTATTTTACAACTCTGTAGGGATGAAAGTTAATCTGTGGAAAACTGATAACCATGCACATGGTTCTTGTTCAAGGCAATGTAAGTGAATTTTGTCTGATAGAGAAGTCCTACTGTCTATTTGCTGTCTGCAAGCTGGAAGCTTAGGGAAGCTGGGTGTTGTAGTTCCAGTACAAACCCAAAGGCCTGAGAACCAGGGAAGCCAATGGTGTAAATCCCCATCTGAGTCTGAAGGCCCAAGAACCAGGAGTGTGGATGTCCAAGGGTAGGAGAAGATGGATGCCCTAGCTCAAGCAAGAGAACAAATTCACTCGTCCTCCACTGTTTTTTTCTATTAGGCCTTCAGAGGATTGAATGATGCTACCCACATTGGTGAGGGCAATCTTCTTTACTCGGTCTACAGATTCAAATGCTAATCTCTTCTGGAAACACCCTCACAGACACACCAAGAAATAATGTTTTACCAGCTGTCTGGGCATTCCTTATCCCAGTCAAGCTGACACATAAAATTAACCATCACAGTGTTACAGCCGGGACCCAAGCCAGGTCCCACTCTTAATGGAAGAGTTTGTCAGCACTACTTCTGTTTTCTCCTGCGGTTCATCTTCAGCTACGTGCTGCTGAAGTGGTCTCCTTAGCCTTCCCTTGCAGCATCTCTACCTCCCCATCATCACCTTCTTGACCCCCTCATCGCTCCTCCTTTTCATACAGTACAATTTAGCTCTGTCCCAGCTGTCTCAGTTGTCCTTCCTACTCCTACTATTTCAAATATGCAAAAGCCTTTATCCTGAAGATGACAAGCAAAAGATACTCCAATTACCAACCAATATTCGTCCTCCTGGGAAGGGTGGTTGGAAGTGTGTGTATGGAGCAGGAGGGTAATTTTAAATAATAACTAATTTTGTTTTCCTATCAGATGTGTCTTTGTAAGTTAGTTTTGTTTTTGTTTTTCAAGGATTTTTACTTCTCTTTTCCTGGTATTTGGTCGGTGGCTTAGTGCTTTGGTGATTGACTGGATATGAAGGATGATAGGAATGGATGTGTCAAGGATGACTACAAGGTCTTGACATTGGGGACGACAAGAGAATGGTCATGTTTGCCAAAAGCAGGAAAATTGGAAAAAGCTGCTACTTCCTCCCTAACCCCAATGGAAATTAGTGGTGGGTGGGAACCGAGAATTTTATTTTGGACATGCACATTTTGAGATGATAGTAATACTCTGAAGTAAAACATTGAGGTAGTAGAAATTGTGTATGAGTGTGGTATAAGTGGAGGAAAAAAGATTGAAGATAAAAGACTTAGGAATTGACAGCATATAGGTGGGGGCTGGAGCAGAGAGACTGGAAAGACTCCCTCAAAGAATACATGCAAAATGTTGATTGAGTGAGGCAGGGCAAAGGGAAAGAATCCAAGACAACAACAAGCAAAGAAAGGACGGAGAGGTAAGAAGAGAATCAGAATGTTACAGCAATATGGAAGCCAAACAAGAAAAACATTCAACAAAAACAGTAGCTAACATTTATGAGCTTTTAATAATAGCATGCATTATTTCAGTTGAAATTCTCAATAACTATATGATTGAAGTACTGTTATTATACCTCTTCTCACTAATGAGGAAACTGACTTAGGAAGCTTACCTAATTTGTCTGAAGCCATAGAGCTGGTAGTCAAATCAAGACTACTAGGACCCTAAAAATCCAAGTTCCTACACACTACTCTACAGGATGCATTTGAGAATCCAGAGTTTCTGTGCAATTATTTAATCCTCATTGCATACCAGGCTCTGTTACATGTCTTTTATGTGCTTACTGAATTTTCCACACTCTGCAGATCTACTATCCCCAAATAAAATATAGAGAAGTGTTATGTAACTCACCCAAAACCACATGGTTAAGTAATGGAGCTGAGATTTGAACTCTGTCAGTCTGTTCCAGAGTTTATACAAAAAAAGGTTAAGAGGGTGGGGGGAAGCCATTATTCCATTTCAGCAGTTAAGAAACATCAAGCCCTTTCTCACTCTGCAATATATTCCACGGGATGAAACTTTGAAAGCCAATGTCTTAACCTGTGTCAGCTGTCTCCTTACACTGTGTCCACCTTGCAGGCTCAGCCTCTCAGAAAATCCTAACATCTTATCCATTCCATGGTCTCCTGCTGCCTTTTCTCCTTTTTGTTCTTCTCAACCATTGCAGGGAACTTGAAGTTTCTGCAGGGCCCAATAGTCTTCGTTGAGCAGATTTTAGTTAATATTAGAAAATAGCTGACTGTCCTAATGTGGCAAAAATGTTAGTCATGTAGGTATTCTTTACGTTTTTCCTTCTCTATTTCTTTTCTCTCTGCTCAAAGCCGGACAAATAGTAAATATTTTCCATCACCTCTTAAACTAGTATTCTCTCCTCCCCTCACCAATGAATGGATAGGGGAGCAGTGGTTAAAGGGAAATTTTATGTTCTTATTATGAGCAGAAGGTAGGGTGGCCAGATTTAGCAAATAAAAATAAAGGATGCCCATTTGAATTTGAATTACAATTAAAAAATAATTTTTTTTTTTAGTATAAGTATGTCCCATGCAGTATTTGGAACATACTTATACTAAAAATAAATATTGACTGTTTATCTGAAATTGAAATTTAACTAGGCATCCTGTATTTTATCTGGCAACTATACCAGACTATGAATTCAGATCATTTCTTTTGGACTTGGCAATTCAAATTAATTCAACTCAGTAACTCATGGTACAAAATGAGAAATGGTGCAAAATGTTGCATCTGAGAGGCTGTTCCATTTGAACTCACCTGGAGATATTTATAAACCACATTTCCTGAGTACCCTGATGCTATGGGCAAGGACGCCCACATTCTCCAGGCAAAGGAGCATGGAGATGCAGCTAACACAGAATGAAATTTTATTTGTGCTGTAATTTGAATCTGGGTGACTTGCAGCTGTCTGGTTTCACAGTGAATTTGAGTATTCACTGGCTAAATCTATCTAGTTGAAAATTAGGGTCATTTCTGAAATTTTCAAATTTATTTAAATCAAGTAAATAACTATTTGAAGTCCCTCCAGAGCCTTTCCTTTTTAGTTTTAAGCATCTGGTTTAAGTCTTGAGGTAACCTAATTGTCTACTGGGTTACCCACTTTCTCGCTTTCTATATACTATACTAATTTCAGACCCTTTTTCTTATCTATAAAACTATTTAAAAAATCTAATCAGAAAGAAATGTGATTGCAGAGGATCAGCCAAGATGGCAGCATAGAAAGACCCTAAGTGCACCTCTTCTCATGGGCACACCAAAATTACAACTATTCACAGAACAATCATCAATGAAAAAGATTGGAACCTGCCAGAAAAGACTATCTACAACTAAAGATATAAAGAAGGAACCCCAAGACAGGTGGGATGGGCAGAGTTGAGGTATAGTCAAGTCCCATACTGCCAGGTGGGTGACCCACAAACAGGAGAATAACTACAACTGCAGAGGTTCTCTCTAAGGAGTGATGGGTCTAACTCCACATCAGGTTACCGAGCCCCAGGGTCCTGCACCAAGAAGATGAACCTCAGAACGTTTGGCTTTGAAGGGCAGCGGGGCTTACTTTTGAAAGACCCAGAGGGCTGTGGGACATAGAAACTCCACTCTTAAGGGCACGCACAAAATCTCATATGCTCTGGGACCCAGGGCAGAAGCAGTAATTCGAAAACAGCCTGGGTCAGACCTACCTGCTAATCTTGGTGAGTCTCTAAGAGAAGCAGGAGGCAACTGGAGCTTAACCTGGGGACACAGACACTGGCAGAAGCCATTATTAGGAGTTTGTTCTACCACATGGACACTGGGGCTGGCAAGCACCATTCTGGAATCCTCCCTTTAGCATACTGACCTTGGGACCCAGCCCCACTCCCTGCCTACCACCTGTAGGCACCAGTACTGGGGCACCTCAGGCCAAGCAACTAACTGGGCAGGCACACAGCCCCACCCACCAGAAGAGAGCCTGCCTTAAAACTCCCTGAGCCCACAGCTTCCCTTGGGCACAGCCCTGCCCACCAGAGAGTCCAGGACCTGGTCCCACACACTAGTGTGCAGGCACTAGACTCCAGACCCCTAGCGCCCTGCAGCCAGAGACCCTACGACCCAGCTCCATCCACCAGTGGGTAGGTATCAACCCCAAAATACCAAGCCCCAACCACCATGAAGCCTGCCTAGCCTTGGGACCAGCCTAACCCACCAGCAGGCAGACACCAGCTCCAAGACAACAATAGCTCCACAGCCTGCAGACCCAGCCCACCAATCAGCAGGCCAACACCTGCCCCAGGACTGGCTGGGCCCTGACCCCACCTACAAGAAGGCCAAAACAAGCTTCAGGACACCCTGGACCCTACAGCCAGCTGCGTCAGGAACTGGCGCCCCCCCCTCCATCAGTGGTCCAACACCAGCTATGGGACCCCTGGGCCCTGCAGCCAGACCCTAGAACCTGGCTCTGCCAGTGGGCTGGCACTAGACCCAGGTCTGGTTTTACACTCTGGTGGGCAGACACCAGCCCTGGGATCTCCTGGACCCTGAATCGGCCCATCAGCCAGCAGCTGGCAGGCTCCACATGAGGCATGCCCTGGCAACCAACCAGACCAGGGGCCAACCAAGCCTACCAAACCAAACACAATTGTCAGTCCACCACAACAGAAGGATCCACACAGCCCAAAAAGGGGGCACCTATAACATATAACTCTGGTGACCAGAGGGGAGTGCACTGCTGGGACGCATAGGACATCTCCTACAAAAGGCCACTTCTCCAAGGCAGGACAATGTAACCAACCTACCACATATATATAAAAAAAAAACAGTAAGTTAGGCAAAATGAGGCAACAAAGGAATATTCCAAATGAAGGGAACTAAGTGAAGAGGAGATAGGCAATCCACCCAAGAAAGAGTTCTGGGTGTCGATCAAAAAGATGATCAAAGAACTCCAGAGGATACACAGAGCACTAAGTTAGAAGTTTTAAACAAATAGTTGGAAAATATAAAGAAGCACCAAACAGACATGAAGAATACAGTAATTGAAATGAAAAATACACTAGAAGCAATCAACAGTAGATTAAATGATACAGAGTAATGGATCTGCAAGCTGGAAGACAGTAGTGGAAATCACTGAAGATGAACAGAGAAACGAAAAAAGAATAAAAACAAATGAGGACAGTTTGAGACCTCTGTGACAACATCAAGTGTACTAACATTCACATTATAAGAGTCCCAGAAGAAAGAGAGAAAGGGGCAGAGAACATATTAGACATAAGGGCTGAAAACTTCCTAAACCTGGGAAAGGAAACAGATTTCCAAGTTCAGAAAGCACAGAGTCCCATACAGGATCAACCCAAAGAGGAACATGCCAAGACACATTGTAACTAAAATGGCAAAAATTAAAGATAAAGAGAGACTATTAAAAGCAACAAGGAAAAGCAGTAAGTTATATAAAAAGGAACTCCCACAAGGCTATTAGCCGACTTTTCAGCAGAAACTCTGAAGTCCAGAAGGGAGTGTCACAATATACATAAAATGATGGAAGAGAAAAACCTACAACCAAGAATATTCTACACACCAAGTCTCTTGTTCAGATTTCATGGAGAGATCAACAAACAAACAAAATCTAAAAGAGTTTGGCACCACCAAATGAGTTTATAAGCAATGTTAAAGGGATTTCTCTAAGCAAAAAGTAAAGGCCATGAGAAACATGAAAATTACAAATGAAAAAGCTCATCAGTAAAGGCAAATATACAGTAAAGTTAGAAAATCAACCACATACAAAGGTAGTAGGAAGGTTAGCAGACAAAAGTAGTAAAATCATCTATATCCAGGATAAGCAGATAAGGGATACACAAAACAATTAGATGTAAAATATATCGTCAAAAACTGTAATTGTGAGGAGAGGAGAGTACAAACACAGTTTTCATAAAATGCGTATGAAATTAAAAGTTTATCAACTTAAAGAAATCACAGAGCTATATATAGATATGATTGTTATAACAATCATACATATGTAGATAGATAGCTAGATGGATAGATAGATAGATATAAATATCTGTGATTTTTTTATATCTATGTATAAATCTCATGGTAAACACAAGCCAAAAATCAATAATAGATACACACACAAAAACGAGAAAAGAATCCAGACATAACACTAAAGATAGTCATCAAATCATACAAGAACAGAAGAAGAAGGGAGCAAAAAACAAACTACAAAAAACAACCCCCAAACAATTAACAAAATAGCAATAAGAACATATGTATCAATAGGTACTTTCAGTGTAAATAGACTAAATGCTCCAATCAAAAGACATAGAGTGACTGAATGGATACAAAAACAAGGCCTGTATATATGCTGCCTATAAGAGACTCACTTTAAATCTAAAGACACACACAGACTGAAAGTGAAGGGATGGAAAAAGGTATTCAATGCAAATGGAAATCAAAAGAAAGCCAGGGTAGCAATACTTGAATCAGACAAAATAGACTTTAAGACTGTTACAAGAGAAAAAGAATGACATTACATAATGATATAATCAAGGGATCAATCCAAGAAAAAGATATAACAATTGTAAATACATATGCACCCAACATAGAAACACCTAAATACACAAAGCAAATATTAACAGACATAAAGGGAGAAACTGACAGTAACACAATAATAGTAGTGTGTTAATGATAATAACCCAACTTACATCAATGGACAGATCATCCAGACAGAAAGTCAATAAGAATACACTGGTCTTAAATGACACATTAGGCCAAATGGATTAATAGATATATATATAGAACATTCCATCCAAAAGCAGCAGAATATACATTCTTTTCAAGTGCACATGGATCATTCTCCAGGATAGATCACATGCTGTACATGCTAGGCCACAAAACAAGCCTCAGTAAATTTAAGAAACTTGAAATCATATCAAGCATTTTTTCCAACCACAACACTATGAGACCAGAAATCAATTAGAGGAAAAAAATTCAGAAAATACAAACATGTGAAAAGTAAACAATATGCCACTAACCAACCAATGGATCACTGAAAAAATCAAAGAGGAAGTAAATAAATACCTGGAGACAAATGAAAATGAAAACACAATGATGCAAAAGCTATGTGCCACAGAAAAAGCAATTCTAAGAGGAAAGTTTAGAGCAGTTCAAGCTGACCTCAGGAAACAAGAAAAATCTCAAATAAACAACCTAACCTTACACCTAAAGGAACTAGAAAAAGGAGAACAAAGCCCAAAGTTAGTAGAAGGAAAGAAATCATAAAGGTCAGAGCAGAAACAAATGAAATAGAGACTAAAAAATCAGCAGAAAAGATCAATGAAACTAAGAGCTGGTTCTTTGAAAAGATAAACAAAATTGATAAACCTTTAGCAAGACTCATCAAGAAAAAAAAGAGAGAGGATCCAAGTCAATAAAATCAGACATGAAAAAGAAGTCACAACCGATACCACAGAAATACAAAGGATCATAAGAGACTACTATGAACTACTCTATGCCAATAAAATGGACAACCTAGAAATGGAAAAATTCCTAGAAGTGTACAAACTCCCAAGACTAAACCAGGAAGAAATATAAAATATGAACAGCCCAATTACCAGTAATGAAATTGAATCAGTAGTTTTAAAAAACTCCTGATGAACCAAAGGCCAGGACCAGATGGTGTCACAGGTGATTTCTACCAAACAATTAGAGAAGAATTAACACTTATCCTTCCCAAACCATTCTAAAAAATTGCAGAGGAAGGAACACTTCCAAACTCATTTCACAAGGCCAGCATCACTGGGATACCAAAATCAGACAAAGGTATCACACAAAAAAGAAAATCATAGGCCAATATCACTGATGAACATAGATGCAAAAATCCTCAATAAAATATCAGCAAACTGAATTCAACCATACATTAAAAGGATCATACACCATGATCAAGTGGGATTTATCCCAGGGATTCAAGGATGATTAAATATCCACAAATCAATCAATATGATACATCACGACAGGGTGAGAGAGTGGCATGGACATATATACACTACCAAATGTAAAATAGATAGCTAGTGGGAAGCAGCCGCATAGCACAGGGAGATCAGCTCGGTGCTTTTTGACCACCTAGAGGGGTGGGATAGGGAGGGTGGGAGGGAGGGAGATGCAAGAGGGAAGAGATATGGGAACATATGTATATATAAAACTGATTTGCTTTGTTATAAAATGGAAACTAACACACCATTGTAAAGCAATTATACTCCAATAAAGATGTCTAAAAAAAAAAAAAAAAGAATAACAATCATATGATCATCTCAATAGATGCAGAAAAAGCTTCTGACAACATTCAACATCCATTTATGATAAAAATTCTCCACAAAGTGAGTATAGAGAGAATATATCTCAACACAATACAGGCCATATATGATAAGCTGCAGCTAACAACATACTTAACAGTGAAAAGCTGAAAGCATTTCATCTAAGATCAGGAATAAGACAAAGATGTCCTTTCTTGCCACTTTTATTCAACACAGTATTGGAAGTCCTAGCCATAGAAATCAGAAAAGAAAAAACTAAATAAAATGAATCCAGGGCTTCCCTGGTGGCGCAGTGGTTGAGAGTCTGCCTGCCAATGCAGGGGACACGGGTTCGAGCCCTGGTCTGGGAGGGTCCCACATGCCGTGGAGCAACTGGGCCCATGAGCCACAACTACTGAGCCTGTGCGTCTGGAGCCTGTGCTCTGCAACAAGAGAGGCCGCGATAGTGAGAGGCCCGCGCACCGCAATGAAGAGTGGCCCCCACTCGCCGCAACTAGAGAAAGCCCTCGCACAGAAACGAAGACCCAACACAGCTAAAAATAAATAAATAAATTTATAAAAAAAAAAAAAAAAAAAATGAATCCAAATTGGAAAGGAAGAAGTAAAACTGTCACTGTTTGCAGATGACCTGATATTTTACATAGACAATTCTGAAGATGCTAATAAAAGCTACTTGAGCTTATCAATGAATTTGGTAAAGTTGCAGTATACAAAATTAATACAGAGGAATCTGTTGCATGTCTACACATTAGCAATGAACTACCAGAAAGAGAAATTAAGAAAGTTATCCCATTTACAACTGCATCAAATAGAATAAAATACCTAGGAATAAACTTTCCTAAGGAGGTAAAACAACTGTACTTGGGAAACTATAAGGCACTGATGAAAGAAATTGAAGATGACATAAACAAATGGAAAAATATACCATGTTCATTGATTGGAAGAATTAATATTGATTAATATTGTTAAAGTGGCCATACTATCCAAGGCAATCTACAGTCAATGCAATCCCTATCAAAATACCAATAGCATTTTTCACAGAACTAGAACAAATAATTTAAAATTTTTTATGGAAACTAAAAAAAAAAAGAAAGAAAGAAACCCAAATAGCCAAAACAACCTTGAGAAAAAGAACAGAGCTGGAGGTGTAATGTTCCCAGACTTCAGACTATACTACAACACTACAGTCATCAAAATAGTATGGTACTAGCACAGAAACAGGCACATAGATCAATGGAACATAATAGAGAGCCCAGAAATACACCCAGGCACTCATGGTCAATTAATCTATGACAAAGGAGGCAAGAATATACAATGGAGAAAAGACAGTCTCTTCAATAAGTGGTGCTGGGAAAACTGGACAGCTACATGTAAAAGAATGACGTTAGAACATTTTCTCACACTATACACAAAAATAAACTCAAGATGGATTAAAAATCTAAATGTGAGACTGGAAATCATAAAACTCCTAGAAGAAAACATTGGCAGAACACTCTTTGCCATAAACCATAGCAATATTTTTTTGATCTGTTTCCTAGGCAAAAGAAACAAAAGCAAAAATAAACAAATGGGACCTAATTAAAAGCTTTTGCACAGCAATGGAAACCATCGACAAAATGAAAAGACAACCTACTGAATGGGAGAAAATTTTTGCAAATGTTATGACCAATAAGGGATTAATATCCAAAATATATAAACAGCTCATACAGCTCAATAAAAAAAACCCTAAAAAACAACCTGATTAAAAAATGGGCAGAAGACCTGAGTAGACATTTTTCCAAAGAAGACATACAAATGGCCAGCAGACACATGAAAATGTGCTCAACATCAGTAATTATCACAGAAATGCAAATCAAAACCACAGTGATATATCACTTCACACCTGTCAGATGGCTATCATCAAAAAGACCTCAAATAACAAATGTTGACAAGGATGTGGAGAAGAGGGAACCCTTGTAACTGTTGGTGGGAATATAAATTGGTGTAGGCACTGTGGAAACAGTATGGAGTGTCCTCAAAAAACTAAAAATAGAACTACCATAAGATCCAGCAATTCCACTCCTGGGTATATATCTGAAGAAAATAAAAACATTAATTTGAAAAGATATATTCCCATGCTCTTGGATTGGAAGAATTAATATTGTTAAAATGGCCATACTACCCAAAGCAATCTACAGATTTAATGTGATCCCTATCAAGTTACCCATGGCATTTTTCACAGAACTAGAACAAATAATCCTAAAATTTATATGGAACCATAAAAGACTCAGAATTGCCAAAGCAATCCTTAGGAAAAAGAAGGAAGAAAGCAGGAGGAATAACCTTCTCAGACTTCAGATAATACTACAAAGCTACAGTAATCAAAACAGCATATATTGGTGCAAAAACAGACACATGGATCAATGGAACAGAATAGAGAGCCCAGAAATAAACCCACAGACCTATGGACAATTAATCTTCAACAAAGGAGGCAAGAATACGAAAAAGGGAAAAGACAGTCTCTTCAACAAGTGGTGTTGGAAAAGTTGAACAGCCACATGTAAACCAATGAAGTTAGAACACACCCTCACACCATACACAAAAATAAACTCAAAATGGCTTAAAGACTTAAATATAAGACATAACACCATAAAGCTCCTAGAAGAGAACATAGGCAAAACATTCTCTGACATAAATCTAACCAATGTTTTATCAGGTCAGTCTCCCAAGGAAATAGAAATAAAAGCAAAAATAAACAAACGGGACCTAATCACACTTACAAGCTTCTGTATAGCAAAGGGAACCATAAACAAAATGAAAAGACAACCTATGGACTGGGAGAAAATATTTGCAAATGATGCGACCGACAAGGGCTTAATTTCCAAAATACACAAACAGCTCATTCAACTCAATAGTAAAAAAACAAACAACCCAATCAAAAAATGGGCAGATGACCTAAATAGACATTTCTCCAAAGAAGACATACAGATGGCCAATAGGCACATGAAAAGATGCTCATCATCATAGGGGTGAATGAATGTTTTCGAATTATAGTTTTGTCTGTGAAACAGACCTGCATTTGTCTCTGCCCTGATGGAGCTCACAATACTCTCAGATGCTATTTCCTTTAATATATAAACTATGTGCAAACCCCAACATTGATTAATAAAAGGCAAATTTAGTTGCCCCTTGAACAACGCAGGGGTTAGGGATGCCCACCCTCCACGGAGTCAAAATCCAAGCATAATTTATAGTTGGCCCTCCATATATGCAGTTGGGTTCCTCAGTATCTACTTACTCTTTTTAAATAAAATGATCTCTATTTCATAATAAATCCAATATGGTTGTTTAATCTTGTTTTCATTCTATATTTCCCAACTGCTCGATTCTGGAATGTATTTTGTAGGAGTGTGTTCTACCTACCCATCCAAACTGAATATCAAGAAATCCAAATTTGGGACTTCCCTGGTGGCGCAGTGGTTAAGAATCCACCTGCCAATGCAGGGGACATAGGTTCAATCCCTGGTCCACGAAGATCCCCCATACCACAGAGCAGCTAAGTCCGTGCGCCACAACTACTGAGCCTGTGCTCTAGAGCCTGAGCACCACAAAGAAGAGTAGCCCCTGCTCACTGCAACTAGACAAAGCCCATGGGCAGCAAAGAAGACCCAACGCAGAGAAAAATAAATAAATTAATTAATTTAAAAAAAGAAATCCAAATTTGCCCAAATAAACATGCATATGCGTGCACGCATGCGCGCACACACACAGACACACACACACACACACAACACAACTATTGCCTTGGAAATTATTTATTTATGGTATTACTTTAAAGAGCAAGTTCTTCCTGGCTTGTTGAAAATCTTGTTCTAAAATACACATTCTTGGAGGGAGGGGCAAGATGGCGGAAGAGTAAGACGCAGAGATCACCTTCCTCCCCACAGATACATGAGAAATACATCTACACGTGGAACTGCTCCTACAGAACACCCACTGAACGCTGGCAGAAGACGTCAGACCTCCCAAAAGGCAAGAAAATCCCCACGTACTTGGGTAGGGCAAAAGAAAAAAGAAATAACAGAGACAAAAGAATAGGGACGGGACCTGCACCAGTGGGAGGGAGCTGTGAAGGAGGAAAGGTTTCCACACACTAGGAAGCCCCTTCGTGGGCAGAGACTGCGGGTAGCAGAGGGGGGAAGCTTCAGAGCAACGGAAGAGAGCGCAGCCACATTGGTGCAGAGAGATTCCCGCACAGAGGAGCGGTGCCGACCAGCACTCACCAGCCCGAGAGGCTTGTCTGCTCAGCCGCCGGGGCGGGCGGGGGCTGGGAGCTGGGGCTCGGGCTTCGGTGCTAGCCGGGAGGAAGTCCGGGTAAAAGACTGCAGCTGCCAAAGAGGCAAGAGACTTTTTCTTGCCTCTTTGTTTCGCGGCGTGCAAGGAGAGGGGATTCAGAGCGCCACCTAAACGAGCTCCAGAGACGGGCGCGAGCCGCGGCTATCAGCGCGGATCCCACAGCAACAGGGACGCAGAGGGAAAAACGGAGAGATTCCCGCACAGAGGCTCAGCGCCGAGCAGCACTCACCAGCCCGAGAGGCTTGTCTGCTCACCCGCCGGGGAGGGCGGGAGCTGGGAGCTGAGGCGCAGGCTTCGGTCGGATCCCAGGGAGAGGACTGGGGTTGGCTGCGTGAACACAGCCTGAAGGGGCTAGCGCACCACAACTAGCCGGGAGGGTGCCCGAGAAAAAGTCTGCAGCTGCCGAAGAGGCAAGCGACTTTTTCTTGCCTCTTTGTTTCGCAGCGTGCAAGGAGAGGGGATTCAGAGCGCCGCTTAAACGAACTCCAGAGACGGGCGCGAGCCGCGGCTATCAGCGCGGACCCCAGAGACGGGCATGAGACGCTAAGGCTGCTGCTGCCGCCACCAAAAAGCCTGTGGGCGAGCACAGGTCATTCTCCACACCGCCCCTCCCGGGAGCCTGTGCAGCCCGCCACGGCCAGGCTCCCGTAATCTGGGGACAACTTCCCCGGGAGAGCGCACCACGGCGCGCCTCAGGCTGCTGCAATGTCACGCCGGCTTCTGCCGCCGCAGGCTCGCCCCGCCTCCTCCATACCGCTCCCTCCCCCCCGGCCTGACTGAGCCAGAGCCCCCGAATCAGCTGCTCCTTTAACCCCGTTCTGTCTGGGCGGGGAACAGACGTCCTCAGGCGACCTACATGCAGAGGCGGGTCCAAATCCAAAGCTGAACCCCGGGAGCTGTACGAACAAAGAAGAGAAAGGGAACTCTCTCCCAGCAGCCTCAGAAGCAGCGGATTAAAGCTCCACAAACAACTTGATGTGCCTGCATCTGTTGAATACCTGAATAGACAACGAATCATCCCAAATTCAGGAGGTGGACTTTGGGAGCAGGATATATTAACTTTTCCCCTTTTCCTTTTTTTGTGAGTGTATATGTATATGCTTCTGGGTGAGATTTTGTCTATATAGCTTTGCTCTCACCGTTAGTCCTAGGGTTAGGTCCGTCCGTTTTTTTTTTTTTTTTTTGCTTAAAAAAAATTTTTTTTCCCTAATAAATGTTTTCTTAATAATTTTTTCCTTATTTTCTATTTTTAAAAAATTAAAAAAAAAATTTTTTAATAAGTTTTTTCATATTTTTTATTTTAAAAAATGAAAAAAGTTTTTGTTCTTCAATTTTTTCTTAATAATTTTTTATTTTTAGTATAAAAAATTAATAAATCTATTTTTAAAAATTAAAAAAAAAATTTTTCTTAATAAATTTATTCTTAATAATTTTTTTTCTTATTTTTTATTATAATTGCTTTATTTTATTTTATTTTATCCTTTTTCTTTCTTTCTTTCCATTTTTTCTCCCTTTTATTCTGAGCCGTGTGGATGAAAGGCTCTTGGTGCTCCAGCCAGGCATCAGGGCTGTGCCTCTGAGGTGGGAGAGCCAACTTCAGGACACTGGTCCACAAGAGACCTCCCAGCTCCACGTAATACCAAACGGCGAAAATCTCTCAGAGATCTCCATCTCAACATCAAGACCCAGCTTCACTCAACGACCAGCAAGCTACAGTGCTGGACACCCTATGCCAAACAACTAGCAAAACAGGAACACAGCCCCATCCATTAGCAGAGAGGCTGCCTAAAATCATAATAAGGCCACAGACACCCCAAAACACACCACCGGACGTGGCCCTGCCCAACAGAAGACAAGATCCAGCCTCATCCACCAGAACACAGGCACTAGTCCCCTCCACCAGGAAGCCTACACAACCCACTGAACCAACCTTAGCCACTGGGGACAGATACCAAAAACAACGGGAACTACGAACCTGTAGCCTGTGAAAAGGAGACCCCAAACACAGTAAGATAAGCAAAATGAGAAGACAGAAAAACACACAGCAGATGAAGGAGCAGGGTCAAAACACACCAGACCTAACAAATGAAGAGGAAATAGGTAGTCTACCTGAAAAAGAATTCAGAATAATGATAGTAAGGATAATCCAAAATCTTGGAAATAGAATAGAAAAAATGCAAGAAACATTTAACAAGGATGTAGAAGAACTAAAGAGGAACCAAGCAACGATGAAAAGCACAATAAATGAAATTAAAAATACTCTAGATGGGATCAATAGCAGAATAACTGAGGCAGAAGAACGGATAAGTGACCTGGAAGATAAAATGGTGGAAATAACTAATGCAGAGCAGAATAAAGAAAAAAGAATGAAAAGAACTGAGGACAGTCTCAGAGACCTCTGGGACAACATTAAACGCACCAACATTCGAATTATAGGGGTCCCAGAAGAAGAAGAGAAAAAGAAAGGGACTGAGAAAATATTTGAAGAGATTATAGTTGAAAACTTCCCTAATACGGGAAAGGAAATAGTTAATCAAGTCCTGGAAGCACAGAGAGTCCCATACAGGATAAATCCAAGGAGAAACACACCAAGACACATATTAATCAAACTATCAAAAATTAAATATAAAGAAAACATATTAAAAGCAGCAAGGGAAAAACAACAAATAACACACAAGGGCATCCCCATAAGGTTAACAGCTGATCTTTCAGCAGAAACTCTGCAAGCCAGAAGGGAGTGGCAGGATATACTTAAAGTGATGAAGGAGAAAAACCTACAACCAAGATTACTCTACCCAGCAAAGATCTCATTCAGATTTGATGGAGAAATTAAAACCTTGACAGACAAGCAAAAGCTGAGAGAGTTCAGCACCACCAAACCAGCTTTACAACAAATGCTAAAGGAACTTCTCTAGGCAAGAAACACAAGAGAAGGAAAACACCTACAATAACAAACCCAAAACATTTAAGAAAATGGGAATAGGAACATACATATCGATAATTACCTTAAATGTAAATGGATTAAATGCTCCCACCAAAAGACACAGACTGGCTGAATGGATACAAAAACAAGACCCGTATATATGCTGTCTACAAGAGACCCACTTCAGACCTAGAGACACATACAGACTGAAAGTGAGGGGATGGAAAAAGATATTCCATGCAAATGGAAATCAAAAGAAAGCTGGAGTAGCAATTCTCATATCAGACAAAATAGACTTCAAAATAAAGACTATTACAAGAGACAAAGAAGGACACTATATAATGATCAAGGGATCGATCCAAGAGGAAGGTATAACAATTGTAAATATTTATGCACCCAACATAGGAGCACCTCAATACATAAGGCAAATACTAACAGCCATAAAAGGGGAAATCGACAGCAACACAATCATAGTAGGGGACTTTAACACCCCACTTTCACCAATGGACAGATCATCCAAAATGAAAATAAATAAGGAAACACAAGCTTTAAATGATACATTAAACAAGATGGACTTAATTGATATTTATAGGACATTCCACCCAAAAACAACAGAATACACATTTTTCTCAAGTGCTCATGGAACATTCTCCAGGATAGATCATATCTTGGGTCACAAATCAAGCCTTGGTAAATTTAAAAAAATTGAAATCGTATCAAGTATCTTTTCCGATCACAACGCTATGAGACTAGATATCAATTACAGGAAAAGATCTGTAAAAAAATACAAACACGTGGAGGCTACACAATACACTACTTAATAACGAAGTGATCACTGAAGAAATCAAAGGGGAAATCAAAAAATACCTAGAAACAAATGATAATGGAGACACGACGATCCAAAACCTATGGGATGCAGCAAAAGCAGTTCTAAGAGGGAAGTTTATAGCAATACAAGCCTACATCAAGAAACAGGAAACATCTCGAATAAACAACCTAACCTTGCACCTTAAGCAATTAGAGAAAGAAGAACAAAAAAACCCCCAAAGCTAGCAGAAGGAAGAAATCATAAAGATCAGATCAGAAATAAATGAAAAAGAAATGAAGGAAACAATAGCAAAAATCAATGAAACTAAAAGTTGGTTCTTTGAGAAGATAAACAAAATTGATAAACCATTAGCC
Organism: Eubalaena glacialis; assembly: GCF_028564815.1. Taxonomy (NCBI): domain Eukaryota; kingdom Metazoa; phylum Chordata; class Mammalia; order Artiodactyla; family Balaenidae; genus Eubalaena; species Eubalaena glacialis. The sequence goes on along the minus strand of NC_083720.1, from coordinate 106,709,837 downwards.
AGACTCATCAAGAGAAAAAGGGAGAAGACTCAAATTAATAGAATTAGAAATGAAAAAGGAGAAGTAACCACTGACACTGCAGAAATACAAATGATCATGAGAGATTACTACAAGCAACTCTATGCCAATAAAATGGACAACCTGGAAGAAATGGACAGATTCTTAGAAATGCACAACCTGCCAAGACTGAACCAGGAAGAAATAGAAAATATGAACAGACCAATCACAAGCACTGAAATTGAAACTGTGATTAAAAATCTTCCAACACACAAAAGCCCAGGACCAGATGGCTTCACAGGCGAATTCTATCAAACATTTAGAGAAGAGCTAACACCTATCCTTCTCAAACTCTTCCAAAATATTGCAGAGGGAGGAACACTCCCCAACTCATTCTACGAGGCCACCATCACCCTGATACCAAAACCAGACAAAGATGTCACAAAGAAAGAAAACTACAGGCCAATATCACTGATGAACATAGATGCAAAAATCCTCAACAAAATACTAGCAAACAGAATCCAACAGCACATTAAAAGGATTATACACCATGATCAAGTGGGGTTTATTCCAGGAATGCAAGGATTCTTCAATATACGCAAATCAATCAACGTGATACATCATATTAACTAATTGAAGGAGAAAAACCATATGATCATCTCAATAGATGCAGAGAAATCTTTCGACAAAATTCAACACCCATTTATGATAAAAGTCCTGCAGAAAGTAGGCATAGAGGGAACTTTCCTCAACATAATAAAAGCCATATATGACAAACCCACAGCCAACATTGTCCTCAATGGTGAAAAACTGAAACCATTTCCACTAAGATCAGGAACAAGACAAGGTTGCCCACTCTCACCACTATTATTCAACATAGTTTTGGAAGTGTTAGCCACAGCAATCAGAGAAGAAAAAGAAATAAAAGGAATCCAAATCGGAAAAGAGGAAGTAAAGCTGTCACTGTTTGCAGATGACATAGAGAATCCTAAAGATGCTACCAGAAAACTACTAGAGCTAATCAATGAATTTGTTAATGTAGCAGGATACAAAATTAATGCACAGAAATCTCTTGCATTCATATATACTAATGATGAAAAATCTGAAAGTGAAATTAAGAAAACACTCCCGTTTACCATTGCAACAAAAAGAATAAAATATCTAGGAATAAACCTACCTAAGGAGACAAAAGACCTGTATGCAGAAAATTATAGGACACTGATGAAAGAAATTAAAGATGATACAAATAGATGGAGAGATATACCATGTTCTTGGATTGGAAGAATCAACATTGTGAAAATGACTCTGCTACCCAAAGCAATCTACAGATTCAATGCAATCCCTATCAAACTACCACTGGCATTTTTCACAGAACTAGAACAAAAAATTTCACAATTTGTATGGAAACACAAAAGACCCCGAATAGCCAAAGCAATCTTGAGAATGAAAAATGGAGCTGGAGGAATCAAGCTCCCTGACTTCAGACTATATTACAAAGCTACAGTAATTAAGACAGTTTGGTACTGGCACAGAAACAGAAATATAGATCAATGGAACAGGATAGAAAGCCCAGAGATAAGCCCACGCACATATGGTCACCTAATCTTTGATAAAGGAGGCAAGCATATACAGTGGAGAAAAGACAGCCTCTTCAATAAGTGGTGCTGGGAAAATTGGACAGGTACATGTAAAAGTATGAAATTAGAACACTCCCTGACACCATACACAAAAATAAAGTCAAAATGGATTAAAGACCTAAGTGTAAGGCCAGACACTATCAAACTCTTAGAGGAAAACATAGGCAGAACACTCTATGACATAAATCACAGCAAGATCCTTTTTGACCCAGGTCCTAGAGAAATGGAAATAAAAACACAAATAAACAAATGGGACCTAATGAAACTTAAAAGCTTTTGCACAGCAAAGGAAACCATAAGCAAGACCAAAAGACAACCCTCAGAATGGGAGAAAATATTTGCACATGAAGCAACTGACAAAGGATTAATCTCCAAGATTTACAAGCAGCTCATGCAGCTCAATAACAAAAAAACAAACAACCCAATCCAAAAATGGGCAGAAGACCTAAATAGACATTTCTCCAAAGAAGATATACAGATTGCCAACAGACACATGAAAGAATGCTCAACATCATTAATCATTAGAGAAATGCAAATCAAAACTACAATGAGATATCATCTCACACCAGTCAGAATGGCCATCATCAAAAAATCTAGAAATAATAAATGCTGGAGAGGGTGTGGAGAAAAGGGAACACTCTTGCACTGTTGGTGGGAATGTAAATTGATAGAGCCACTATGGAGAACAGTATGGAGGTTCCTTAAAAAACTAAAAATAGAACTACCATACGACCCAGCAATCCCACTACTGGGCATATACCCTGAGAAAACCATAATTCAGAAAGAGTCATGTACCAAAATATTCATTGCAGCTCTGTTTACGATAGCCAGGACATGGAAGCAACCTAGGTGTCCATCATCGGATGAATGGATAAAGAAGATGTGGCACATATATACAATGGAATATTACTCAGCCATAAAAAGAAATGAAATGGAGGTGTTTGTAATGAGGTGGATGGAGTTAGAGTCTGTCATACAGAGTGAAGTCAGAAAGAGAAAAACAAATACAGTATGCTAACACATATATATGGAATCTAAGGAAAAAAATAAAAAAGGTCATGAAGAACCTAGTGGCAAGATGGGAATAAAGACACAGACCTACTAGAGAATGGACTTGAGGATATGGGGAGGGGGAGAGGTGAAATGTGACAGGGTGAGAGAGTGTCATGGACATATATACACTACCAAATGTAAAATAGATAGCTAGTGGGAAGCAGCCGCATAGCACAGGGAGATCAGCTAGGTGCTTTGTGACCACCTAGAGGGGTGGGATAGGGAGGGTGGGAGGGAGGGAGATGCAAGAGGGAAGAGATATGGGAACATATGTATATGTATAACTGATTCACTTTGTTATAAAGCAGAAGCTAACACACCATTGTAAAGCAATTATACTTCAATAAAGATGTTTAAAAAAAAAAAAAATACACATTCTTTCTGACCTCAGTCCTTCTGACCTCAGGAGAGTCAAACTTTTCAATAGTTCTAGGTTTGCCCTGGCAAATCAGTGTCAGTGTGTAGTAGGCAGTAGTGGAGACAGTGGAGGGAGGGGATTGGGAGACTGAGAGATGGGAAGGAGAGGTGACCTGACACTTTAAGCCGTTTTGGGTGGTTGGCTGTAGCAAGGCCATGTCATCCGCTGGGCAAGAGCCTGGGCTTCCCAGGCAGGCTGCCCTAATTTGTCATTCTGGCTCTTTTACTTCCTGACATGTGAATAGCTTTAGGCAAGCTATTTAATCTCCATAAGCCTGTTTCCTCATCTGTAAAACTGAACAAATAATACTATAAGCCTCATAGGGTTGACGTGAAATTTATAAAATAAGAAATACTTTCTACTTACATTAGTTTTTAAGACTTGTTATCATTCTAATTAGCAGTTTTATTCAGGCATTCCAGTTATTGAAAACCATTGGCTCAGCTGGGCAAGGAAAAAAGAGGTTGTTTTTGTTTTTGTTTGGCCATGCGGCATAGATTGTGGGATCTTAGTTCCCCTACCAGGGATTGAACCCGGAACAGCAGTGAAAGCACCCAGTCCTAACCACTGGACCACCAGGGAACTCCCACAAAAAGAGTGTCGTTTTATTTTATATTTTGCTCAAGGAGTGTTATTTTAATTATAGCTAGTAGGATGTTACCACTTAAAGATGTTATTCCTGTTTCCACACGCTGCTTATAACACTGAAAATTATTTGCTGCTCTGAAATATCCTTAAGCACAAACAGTATCTCTTTCCAGGAGGAAGTTAAAAGCAGATAATGACAGCCTAACTTCTCCAAGTGTATTTCAATATGGTAATCAGGAAAAGATTTCCTTGTTTTCTTCTACTTGAGCCCTGCAACTCAAAAGAAAAGACTGAACCCAGAGTATCAGCTTTCTGTGCAAAGGAGAAACAAAAATAAGAATTGCAGGGCTGTGGAGTTCCAGCTTTCACTACCCTGCTGGCTTCTTCGGACACACCCAGAAACAATCTTAAAGATCATTATCTAAACCAAGAACCAAAGCCGACAAATCAGCATGCCTCTAGAGCAACGAGATGAAAAGAACACCAACAGCCTGAGGGTTATTTATTTCATGTTGATAGGATGATTACTTTGATTTTTTTTTTTTTTCTGGCCAAAACTGAAGTGAATTATATGAGGTTTGGGTTGGTTTGTGTATTAACTCTTACCCTTTAAAATGGTTATATTGTTTTTCCAGGATTTGGATTTCTCTGAAATCTTCCTTTAAACTGTAAATTATTGCTGACCTTTTGGTGTATTCCCTTCTAGTCTTCTTTGGTTACAGACACAAACACACACACACAGTCAGCTCTCCTTATCGGCAGGTTTTACATACACAGATTCCAACAAGCTTCGATTGAAAATATTTTTTAAAATTCCAGAAAGTTCCAAAAAGCAAAACTTGAATTTGCTGCACGCCTGACAACTATTTATATAGCATTTACATCATACTACATATTATAAGAAATCTAGAGATGATTTAAAGTATACAGGAGGATGTGCATAGGTTATATGCAAATACTACATCCTCCTATAGCAGGGATTTGAGCTTCTGTGGACTTTGGTATCCACAGAGGGTCTTGGAATCCATCCCCCAGGGATACTGAGGGATGGCCATATACACACATACACACACACAAGCATCTCTACACACTGCATTAGTCTTTTTTTTTCCCCCCTTCGCTTAATAATATAAAGCATTTTCCCAAGCACAACTTTTAAGGCCTGGATTTCACAGGAGTTTTTTCTCCTAATTCTACCTCTCTGTGAAGTAGAGCCTCAAACAGCTGGCTTGATGTGGCAGTGCCACACCTGTGACGGGGCTGGGAGGGTGCTGGTGGTGCCTACTCCTTGCTGGTTTCCCAGCGTACCCACTACATTGCCATCCTAAGTGTCACCTAGCCTCACACAACCTCAAGCCTTGATGGCTTAGCTATTCAGTCCTCATTCTCCCAGTCACGCATGCCTACCCACTCCACTGGTTAGGGTGTCCATTTCTAGAGCCAGACCTTGGGGATGAGGGAAATGGGAGAAAAGGGATGCCAGCCAAGTTTCTGTTCTCATAATGCTAAGGTTCCTCAGCCCAAAGTGTAATTGCCAATGATCCACACTCTGCTTTAATGCAGGATAGACAGCCAGTCCATTGTCTGTTCCAGCCTTCCTCCACTTCCCTCGGACACCCCACGATGTGAACCAAAGCAGGGTTTAGGGTTTCCCATCCACGTGGTAAGCGAGGGGGGAGCACCACTAGGTAAGTGGGTACCACTTCTTGAGAGCCTGAAAGTGGCCAGGCACTATACGCAGAGCTTTACCACCATCTTTTTTAATTTTTACAATGATAGCACCAGATATTGCCATTATTTTACATGTTTCTAAACTGAGCTTCAGAGAAGGTAAGGATAGAGATTTGTCAAAAACTTAATGGCCATTCACTGCCAAAACTAGGGTTTGAACATAGGTCTGCTTTATATTAAGGTTTTGTTCTTTCCACAGTGACGATCTGACTCCCCATATATGGCGATATTTCAGCATCCTATCAAGTTAATATATTTCAATGACTCTAAGGGCCCTTCTTATATTTATTTATTTTGAATACTGCACATTGTTCTGCACCTTTTCTTTTTTGTTGTTTAACAATATACCTTGGAACTCTTTGTATATGAGGACACATCAGTGAACTTCATAATTTTAATGTCTGGGTAGCATTCTATTTTTCATTGTATGGTAATTTTCATGATTCTTAGTCGTGCACACCAGAATTTCCTCTGGATGATTTAAACAGACGAGAGCAGTTTAAGAAATCTCGGGGACAATCAGAGAGCAATTGTCTGGAGCTCTGCAGCCAGCAACAAGACCCTTAAAAAGCTGCTAGGAATTCCTGTGCACTGTAGGCCTTGCCGACTGGTGGTCTTCATCACTGAATGATCAAGTGGAGGCCCCTGAATATCAATATTATTTTTCTCTTTTTTTCTTGATTTAGTCAGTTTCCTCAGAGAGAAATTTTCCAGTCTTCTGCCTATGGATTTATCGCTCATGTTTTGGAAGTCATAGGGAGGTTGGTCGTGGACAGCTGTGGATTTAGAAGTCTCACTTTTGAGGATGTAGATTTCTATACTTGCCTTCAATTCAGTCCCGTACCACCACTTTCAGCTGTATGTAATGTTGTTACTGAATCCAAGTTCATACTGCTAGCTGCATGACAGGTCAATAAATTGAAAGACAAGTGTTGGGGCAAGGAATAGCAACTTTATTTGGAAAGCGAATAGACTGCGAAGATGGTTGACTAGTGTCCCAAAGAACCATCTTATCCATGTTAGAATTCAGGCTCCTTTTATGCTAAAAGGTAAGGGGGTGTGGCTGGTTGTTGCACAGAGGGGATGTGATAATCCTTTATTCTTGCAGCTGCCGAGATAGGTCTGGTCACCATGTTCCTGTAAACCTCCCATTTTCTGTTCTGCAACTTTTTAGCTTTAAAGTGTTATACCTTTAAGGGTCAAGCATGGGAGGCAGAGCCTTGAGAAAGGGCTATTATGTACATTTCAGGCTACAGGCAACACTCTTTTACAAAGGTGCAGAGCCAGTTGACTAAGCATAGGCAACAGAGCACAAAGGTTAGAGCTAAAGGAATAGATTCAATATGGAGTCAGGTTTGCTCTTCTCTGTTACAATGTCTCTAGCTCCATGGACTGCATGGTCCCAAGAGAATCAACCTGTCTTCTGCCAGAGTGAGGAACTAGCCTGGCTACATAGGGTGTGCATGGGGATCTTGAACTCTTTATAATTAGCATTTTGTTCCTTATATCAAATTTCAGTCAATCCTCCAGTTTTTAGCCCTACTCCTAACATCCACCTGCAGGTGGGCCTGGTGCTTCCACAACTTTTCAGTGGCAGCAGTAAGAGGAGGAGGTGCACTGTAGTAGGAAATACCTTACTTTTTATTGGTTTTTCTCCTGGTAACAATTCAATTTCAGCTTTATACATCAGTTATTATTCATCTGTCTACTTTCTAGTTTCTAAAATGTTGACATTTTACCTGCTTTTTTCTCATTTCCTCTTTCTTTTCTTTTTCTTATCTCCATTTTTCTGTATTCTTTTGGCTTCATATCTTTTAAATTTCCTTACTCTAGTTTTAGTGAGTCTTGGTAGGTAGTGGAGATAAACATGGTATTAAATACACCATGTTTAAATGGAGATCCTTATTGCAATATGATCTACAGTAATATTTATCAAAAAGAGGATCTCCAGCCCTGCCCTGATTTATCAAGTAATATTGTTGTCAGAGTTTCTAGGCGTATCATATGAAGTTACTTAACTAGTCCCTGAGGAAGCTCAGGTCACTGACTTCAGCATTCTAGGACTTTTGGCCAAGCTGTGCCTCATAATAGCTTACTTAAGTGATAAATGAGAACCCTGCCCATAAAGAGACATCCTGGTACCAAAGAAAATATGATAATAAAAGCATGGGCTTTACTTACTTCTTAAAACATATTTAAGGGTCATAAGAAAACTTAGACACTATTTTATAGAGTTTTTTTCTCTTTTAGAATTTTTGTAAATTATTCACTTTGTCATTACGATGGTCATGACATTTCCCAATTTTTACAGAGAGATTTTGTTTTGAGAGTATAGAAAAAATTAAATTTGGAGGTTGGGAAAGATGGAGATACTGTGGATTTAGGGAAAAACTTTCCAAAAATTTTAGACATAAAACAAAGAAAGCTAAAGTACTGGCACAAAAACAGACAAGTAGATAAATGAAACATAATAGAGATCCCAGAAATAAACCCACGCACTTATGGTCAGTTAATCTATGACAAAGAAGGCAAGAATACACAATGGAGAAAAGAGTTTCTTCAACAAGTACTGCTGGGAAAACTGGACAGCTACATGTAAAAGAATGAAATTAGAACACTCCCTCACATCATATACAAAAATAAACTCAAAATGGATTAAAGACCTAAATGTAAGGCCAGACCCTATCAAACTCTTAGAGGAAAACATAGGCAGAACACTCTATGACATAAATCACAGCAAGATCCTTTTTGACCCACCTCCTACAGAAATGGAAATAAAAACAAAAATAAACAAATGAGAGCTAATTAAACTTAAAAGCTTTTGCACATCAAAGGAAACCATAAACAAGATGAAAAGACAACCCTCAGAATGGGAGAAAAGATTTGCAAACAAAGCAACTGACAAAGACTAATCTCCAAAATATACAAGCAGCTCATGCAGCTCAATATCAAAAAAATAAACAACCCAATCCAAAAATGGGCAGAAGACCTAAATACACATTTCTCCAAAGAAGATATACAGACTGCCAACAAACACATGAAAGGATGCTCAACATCACTAATCATTAGAGAAATGCAAATCAAAACTGCAATGAGGTATCACCTCACACCAGTCAGAATGGCCATCATCAAAAAATCTACAAACAATAAATGCTGGAGAGGGTGTGGAGAAAAGGGAACCCTCTCGTACTGTTGGTGAGAATGTAAATTGATACAGCCACTATGGAGAACAGTATGGAGGTTCCTTAAAAAACTAAAAATAGAACTACCATATGACCCAGCAATCCCACTACTGGGCATATACCCTGAGAAAGCCATAATTCAAAAAGAGTCATGTACCACAATGTTCATTGCAGCACTATTTACAATAGCCAGGACATGTAAGCAACCTAAGTGTCCATCAATAGATGAATGTATAAAGAATATGTGGCATGTATATACAATGGAATATTACTCAGCCATAAAAAGAAACGAAATTGAGTTATTTGTAGTAAGGTGGATGGAGTTAGAGTCTGTCATACAGAGTGAAGTAAGTCAGAAAGAGAAAAACAAATACCGTATGCTAACACATATATATGGAATCTAAAAAAAAAGAAAAAGAAAAAAAAATGGTTCTGATGAACCTAGGGGCAGGACAGGAATAAAGACACAGACGTAGAGAATGGACTTGAGGACGTGGGGAGAGGGAAGGGGAAGCTGGGACGAAGTGAGAGAGTAGCATTACATATATACACTACCAAATGTAAAACAGATAGCTAGTGGGAAGCAGCTGCATAGCACAGGGAGATCAGCTCAGTGCTTTGTGGCCACCTAGTGGGGTGGGATAGGGAGGGTTGGCGGGAGATGCAAGAGGGAGGGGATATGGGGATATATGTATACATATAGCTGATTCACTTTGTTATACAGCAGAAACTAACACAATATTGTAAAGCAGTTATACTCCAATAAAGGTGTTAAATAAAAAATAAATAAATAAAGCACTGGCAGAAAAACAGTCAAGTAGATAAATGAAACATAATAGAGATCCCAGAAATAAACCCACGCACTTATGGTCAACTAATCTATGACAAAGAATATACAATGGAGAAAAGAGTTTCTTCAACAAGTACTGCTGGGAAAACTGGATAGCTACATGTAAAAGAATGAAATTAGAACACTCCCTCACACCATATACAAAAATAAACTCAAAATGGTTTAAAGACCTAAATGTAAGACCTGAAACTATAAAACTCCTAGAAGAGAACACTCCTTGACATAAGTTGTATCAATATTTTTTTTGGATCTGTCTCCTAAGGCAAAAGAAATAAATAAAGCAAAAATAAACAAATGGGACCTAATTAAACTTAAAATATTTTGCACAGCGAAGGAAACCATTGACAAAACAAAAAAACCCTACTGGGTGAGAGAAAATATTTGCAAATGATATGACCAATAAGGGATTAATATCCAAAATCTATAAATAGCTCATACAACTCAATATAAAAAAAAACAACCAAAACCAAAAAAAAAACCCAAAAAAATCAAACTCAATCAAAAAATGGGCAGAAGACCTGTATAGACATTTTTCTGAAGAAGACATATGGATGGCTAATAGGCACATGATGATCAGCTCAACATCACTAATTATTAGAAAAATGCAAATCAAAAAAACGAGATATCACCTCACACCTGTCAGAATGGCTATTGTCAAAAAGCCTACAAATAACAAATGTTGGTGATGGTGTGCAGAAAAGGGAACCCTTGTACACTGTTGGTGGGAATGTTAATTGGTACAGCCACTGTGGAAACAGTATGGAGGTTTCAAACTAAAAGTAGAACTACCATATGATTCAGCAATTCCACTCCTGGATATATACTGGAAGAAAACAAAAACACTAATTCAAAAAGATACATGCACCCCAATGTTCATAGTGGCACTATTTGTAATAGCCAAGACATGGAGGCAACCCAAGTGCCCATCAACAGGTAAATGGATAAAGAAGATGTGGTGTGTATATATATATATAATGGAATAGTACTCAGCTGTAAAAAAAAAAAAAGAAGATGTGGTGTGTATATATATATATAATGGAATAGTACTCAGCTGTAAAAAAAAAAAAAAAAGAGTAAAATTTGCAGTAATGTCGATGGACCTAAGGAATATTATGCTTAGTGAAATAAGTCAAATACTGTATGATATCACTTATATGTGGAATCTAAAAAATAATATTAAAATATAATAATAAGTAATAAAAAATAATACAAATGAATGTATATGCAAAACAGAAGAACACTCACAGATACAGAAAACAAACTTGTGGTTACCAAAGCGGAAAGGGAAGAAGGGAGGGACAAATTCAGACTTTGGGATTAACAGATACAAATTACTATCTAACATAGATAAACAACAAGAATACACTGTATAGCACAGGGAATTATAGCCATCATCTTGTAATAAGTTATAACGGAGTATAATCTATAAAAATACTGAGTCACTATGCTGTATACTTGAAAATAATATAATATTGTTAACCAACTGTATACTTTAATTTTAAAAAAAGCAAAATACAAGAAAATAATTCATGTCGAACTAATTCACATGATTAGCTTACATGACTGAATATGAAGTTATTCTGAAATTTCCATTTTTAGCTATTATTGCATAATGAGGAAAATGGTGAGGACTTTTGAAATCTTATGTTACAGTGAGTCTCTGCTATGTTTGGTTCAGTCTTTCTCAGCTCCTTGTAATTAACCTGGCTTGATGAGATGGTTTTATGTCTGGGATTTGTTTCAAAATAACCCAGTGGAGTGAGTGGAGGGAAATGAATGGGTGTATAGATTAAACAAGATTGGCTGTGTGTTGATAATTACTGAAGCTGGCTTGATGGGTTCATTCTATTCTTTCTACTTTTGTATTTTTGAAAAATTTTGTAAAACCTTAAAAGGAGAAAAATCACTTAAAAAATAAACCTTATTTTTTAGAGCAGTTTTGAAGCACAATAAAATTGAGCAGAAAGTACAGAGAGTTTTCACACACCCCTTGTCCACCCCTCCCCAAGCCTCTCCCACAATCAACATCCCACATCAGAGTGGTTGCAATCAATGAACCCACACTGACAGATCATTATCGTCCAAAGTTCATAGCTTAGATTAGGGTTCATTCTTGGTGTACATTCTACGAATTTGAACAAATGTATAACACCATGTACCCACAATTATAACATACAGAATAATTTCACTGTTCTAAAAATCCTCTGTGCTCTGACAATTCATGCCTCTCTCTCCACTAACCTCTGACAATCACTTTTACCATCTTTGTAGTTTTGCCGTTTCCAGAACGTCATACAGGCAAAATCAGAAATCACTTTTTCAAATCATGACTCAAAATTAAAATCAGTATCTTGCCACATAACATTTATTTATGTAAAAATAAAAATAATTCAAATAGAATAAAAATTAAAAAAAATTTAAAACCTGGCTTTCCCACAAAAGCATGAATGAGGAACATGCAACAACCGTCCCAGAGAGTAATACCTCACCTCAGGGACAAATAAAAATCGATCTTGTATTTGCCCACTTGAATCTCCTTCCTTTCTCTTCATCTCCCAGGATGCCCCCTGATATTCTCTTAGACTCCTTTCAACTGGAGACTTGCATTGGACTTGCTTTTCTGGCTTGACCTAACCCTCTTCTTAAGCCTCCACTTGACGTGACTGGCCCAGGTAAGGTCCTTGCTCAGCTGTCCCTACAGAGGAGCAAACACCAGGCTTAGAAATAAGCCAGGCCACAAAAAATAAATGCTGGAGAGGGTGTGGAGAAAAGGGAACCCTCCTACACTGTTGGTGGGAATGTAAATTGGTACAACCACTATGGAGAACAGTATGGAGGTTCCTTAAAAAACTAAAAATAGAACTACCATATTACCCAGCAATCCCACTACTGGGCATATATCGGAAGAAAACCATAGTTCAAAAAGAGACATGCAACCCCAATATTCATTGCAGCTCTACTACAATAGCCAAGACATGGAAGCAACCTAAATGTCCATCGACAGAGGAATGGATAAAGAAGATGTGGTACATATATACAATGTAATATCATTCAGCCATAAAAAAGAACGAAATAATGCCATTTGCAGCAACATGGATGGACCTAGAGATTATCACACTAAGGGAAGAAGTCAGATAGAGAAAAACAAATATCATATAATATCACTCATATGTGGAATCTAATTTTAAAAAATAATACAGATGAACTTATTTACAAAACAGAAACAAACTCACAGATTTCGAAAACAAATGCACGGTTACCAAAGGAGAAACTTGGGCAGGGAGGGATAAATTAGGAGCTTGGGATTAACATACACACACCACTATATATAAAATAGATAACCAACAAGGACCTACTGTATAGCACAGGGAACTCTACTCAATAATCTGCAATAGACTATATGGGTAAAGAATCTGAAAAAGGGCTTCCCTGGTGGCGCAGTGGTTGAGAATCTGCCTGCCAATGCAGGGGACACAGGTTCGAACCCTGGTCTGGGAAGATCCCACATGCCACGGAGCAACTAGGCCCGTGAGCCACAACTACTGAGCCTGCGCATCTGGAGCCTGTGCTCCGCAACAAGAGAGGCTGCGATAGTGAGAGGCCCACGCACCACGATGAAGAGTGGCCCCCGCTTGCTGCAACTAGAGAAAGCCCTTGCACAGAAACGAAGACCCAACACAGCTAAAAAAAAAAAAAAAAAAAAAAAAAGAATCTGAAAAAGAATTAACATATGTATATGTATCACTGAATTGCTTTGCTGTACACCTGAAACTAATACAACATTCTAAGTCAACTATAAAATTAAAAAAAAAAAAAAAAAAAAAGAAAGAAGCCAGGTCATATACTTCCTTGTTAAAGAAGGACCTTGTTTGCTCTTTTTACATTTGCAATGGTGGATAATATAATAAGAAGTATCATTTTTTAAAATGTTACCTTATACGACTTGACTATTTTTATCCTCAGAACAGCCTTAACAAGATAGGTTTTAATATTACCTCCATTTTATAGATACAGACAGTGACGCAACAGAAAGTAAGTGGGTCAAGTTTGCCCTGTTGGTAAGAGGTGTGTAAACTCTGGGCTGGGAATTAGGAGATGATGTTCTCCTCCTGCCTCTGCTATAAACCAGTTATGTAACTTGAAAAAGCCTCATAAACTCGGTCTGCAGGCACGGGGTTGGACTAGCACTAGATTATCTTCTGGATCCTGTTCAGTTTTGTGATTCTCTGTGTGGTGTTCACGCAAAAGGAGGCACCTCAAAAGGAGACACGTCCAGCGTTCAATGAATCTCTTCTGGAGTATTGGGTTTTGTCAACTTTTCAGCTAAATGGAATGTGTCCAAGTAGTACATATTGCTTTACCTCTCCTTTCATTCTTGCATCCCCAAATGGTTCCTAAGTATGATTCACAATTGAGTGGCATGGGCAGTTTGTTCTCATGTAATGTCTTCTTTCTCTAGGATTTCAAAAGCTTAATGCAACTCATCAGGACTCTTTGTTCTTCCTCTCTTTTTCTTTTTTTAATATTTATTTATTTATTTGTTTGCATCGGATCTTAGTTGTGGCTTGCGGGCTCCTTAGTTGCAGCATGGGGGCTCCTTAGTTGTGGCTCCAGGGCTCCTTAGCTGCGGCTCGCCCGCTCCTTAGTTGCAGATGCAAACTCTTAGTTGCAGCATACATGTGGGATCTAGTTCCCTGACCAGGGATCAAACCCAGGCCTCCTGCATTGGGAGCGTGGAGTCTTATCCACTGTGACACCAGGCAAGTCCCCAGGACCCTTTTTTCTTAATGCAAATGTTTATCTAGAATCCACTTGTCAACCATTTGGTAATTCCCCTGCTTTTGTTATCTTTTGAGATGAAACAAAAGCCCAAACAAAACAATTCGCACCTGTGGTAGCCATCCTCCAAGGTGGCCCCCATCCTTGCCTCTTGGTATTCACACACTTATATGGTTCCCTTCCACATTGTGCCAGTTGGTCTGTGTGACCAATGGTAGATGGCAGAAGTCGTATTTATCACTTCCAAGATTGGGTTATAAAAGCCACAGTGGCTTCTATCTTGGTGACTCCCTCTGTTTTTCTCTTGGATCATTTGTTCTGGGGGAAGCCAGCTGCCGTGTCAGGAGTAACTGTACTGAGAGGCTCAGGGAGGGAAGAACTGAAGGCTCCTGGTTGAAGGAGATCCTCCAGCCCAGCCAAGCTTGAGATGACTGCAGCAGCTAACATCTTGACTGCAACCTCATGAGAGACCCTGAGCCTCAGGTCTGCCCAGTTAAACTGCATCTAAGTTTTAGGGTAATTTGTTATGCAGCAATAGGAAATTAATTTTACAGATGAGGAAACTGATGCACTGAAAAGTTGAGTGTGTTATCCAAGAACACTCAGCCAGCAAGTGGTATTGCTGAGTAAAGTTCATAATTGTGTTTCCTTCTCATTTTAACATCATTTATCCGGGGCACATTTTCTTGGTCACTTTATGAAGGAATTTTTGTTTGGGTTAATGATATAAAAATGGTATAAAAAAGACTCTTGTTATACCTTTAACTTACAAAGTTACATTGTTTGTTGAACAATGAAGGACTGATGTGTTTTCAATTTTCTTACAGCCTTTATTCTAAAAGAATAATTACATAAAAACTGCAAAAAATTAAGGTAAATTTAAAATGACTTTTGTGTACTTATACCACACATGGGGCTTGATTAGCAGGGTGACCCAGTATGCTCAGCAGAATCCTGCTTTTTGCCTGTTGTCTGGTGTAATTATTAGTAGTGCTCCCTTTCACACTCAAAAATGGACTATGAACTATATGATGACTAAGTCAATGAATTAGTCATTGCTTGTCTCCTACAACATCAGCTCCTATTTCAACCAGAGCAACCTGCTTGGCCCCTTAAGGCTCATTCATCTGCGTTCTCGGGTCGATTCTGGCCAGGTCAGGCCCTCCTCAGTGAGTCCTTGTCTAGGACACATTTAGCTCAGAATCAAGCAGATTCTTGCTGTCCATTCTCTTGCTGGTAGAAAGAGCAGGCTTTGCAGTCAAACGAACCTGCTCTCAAACACCACTCCATGACTTACCAGCAACGGGATCAGGTAGAGTAACTTAGATTAGGTTGTCCAATGGCACTTCTGCAATAACGGAAATGTTCTATAATTTGGCACTGCCAAATAGAGTAGCTACTAATCACATATGCTTATTGAGCACTTGCAGTGGGACTAGTATGAAGGAAGAACTTGATTTTTAGTCCTATTTAATTTAAAAATAAATAGCCACATGTGGCTAGTGGCTACCATACTAGATAGCACAAAAATTCCTAAACCTTAGTTTCTTCTCTTAAGAAATAGAGAAGATACCTACTTTCCAAAGTTGTAATAAATTTGAGAAAATGCTTCACAAATATTTGACACTCAAATAATTGTTATATTTACATACATAGACTCTTTGCCAGATTCTGTTCTCCAGTTGACCACACTATGACTCTATGCTTTGACACCTCCCTCCTCATTGCCTCCATATGCAGTCAGTCACCCTCCAGTGTTACTGTACCTCCTGTAAATGCAGCAAGTGTCCCACACCTTCCTTTCAGGGCCACCATCCTAGCCTGAGCTAACTTCATCTGGTCGATTTTGGCCTCAACAGTCCCTCTGCTTCTTTCTTGCTCCTCTCTAACTCATTTGTGACACTGAAGCCCAAGACATATTTTAAAAACACAAATATTGTCATTCCCTTACTTAAACTCCTTCAGTGGTTTCTCAATGATTAATTGACGTTAAAGACCAAGATGCTTCTGGAGACATAAAAGCTGTGCATGATCCTGCCTCACCTGCCTTTCCAGCTCTCCTTCCTCATTGTTCTCCAACCACACCAGTCTCCTTTCTTATCATCTAGTACAGCAAGCTCCTTCATGCCTTCAGGTTTTTACAGATATGGTTCATTTTGTCTGCACTGCTCTCAGTTCCTCCCTTTGCCTGGTTAACTCCTTCATAGGATTAAGATCTCTGCTCAGAAATGTCTCCTTCTCACGAGAGAACAGACTTCTGGCCAATTAAATTAGGGGGATCAACTCTCACTCCACCCTACCTTGCCTCTTTTTTTTTTTTTAATTATTATTTATTTATTATTTACTTTGGCTATGTTGGGTCTTCGTTTCTGTGCGAGGGCTTCCTCTAGTTGCGGCAAGCGGGGACCACTCTTCATCGCGGTGCGCGGGCCTCTCACTATCGCGGCCTCTCTTGTTGCAGAGCACAGGCTCCAGATGCGCAGCCTCAGTAGTTGTGACTCACGGGCCCAGTTGCTCCACGGCATGTGGGATCCTCCCAGACCAGGGCTCGAACCCGTGTCCCCCGCATTAGCAGGCAGACTCTCAACCACTGCGCCACCAGGGAAGCCCCTACCTTGCCTCTTCAAGGCACTGATCACAGTATGAAATTCTCTATTTATTTACAGATCATTTTTTTAAACAACTAACTCCCATGCCTGACTATAAACTTCAGGAGCACAGGTACTGTTTTTCTTCTGCTCACCATTGTATTCTTAGCACCTAATACAACCCATGGCTCATATCACATGCTCAATATGTATTTGTTAAGTGAAAGAGTGGGGCCAGGAAAATGATAGATTTTGCAATAGGTAAATGAAAACTGCAACTAGGACAGCAGCAAAACAGAACACATAAACAAAAACAGAGAGACAGAGTAGGATGAGAAGGAGAGAGAAAAGTTCAGCTTCAAATTAGTGCTTCAGAAAAATCTAGAAATAACCTATTCAATACCAACATATATGTAAGTTTTGAGTTTTGTGATTAAAAAAAGAATTATGCTGAGAGTTGACAAGCAATTTTTTCAACATTAGAGCTTCTAATGTTCATAATCTGGCTCTAATTATGGCTGATTTTTAAAAACTTGTAAGTATTTTTCAAATTAAAAAATGAGCTGTGGACTTCCCTAGTGGCACAGTGGTTAAGAATCTGTCTGCTAATGCAGGGGACACGGGTTCGAGCCCTGGTCTGGGAAGATCCCACATGCCGCAGAACAACTAAGCCCGTGCGCCACAACTACTGAGCCTGCTCTCTGGAGCCCGCAAGCTGCAACTACTGAGCCTGCATGCCACAACTACTGAAGCCCATGCACCTAGAGCCTGTGCTCCGCAACAAGAGAAGCCACTGCAATGAGAAGTCCATGCACTGCAACAAAGAGTAGGTCCCCACTTGCCACAACTAGAGAAAGCCCACGTGCAGCAACGAAGACCCAACGCAGCCGAAAATAAATAAATAAATAAATAAATAAATAAATAAATTTATTTTTAAAAAATGAGCTGTACTACTTTTATTTTTAAAAAAAGCTTTGTTTAAAAGCTAGGTTAAAAGATATTGTTTATATTGATAAACATTTAAAAATCCAGCATTACCAATTTATGATTTATATAGTATGAAAAATGAAGTAGAGTACAGTGAACTTGCATTGGATATATCCATCATAATTTTTTACTCTTACTTTCAGAATATTAGGCTGAAATAATTAGGAATGAATATTGAGCATGTGCTAATTTATGAAATAAATCCATTTTGTGAGCACAAATAGGCACAATCAGAAAAAAATGGCAAAAGCAAAGACAGATCACTTAAATGTAAAGGAACTCACATATTCTGTTATCAAAAGGGGCATTCCAAGAATACTTTGTTTTCCCAGCAGAGAGAGAGAAAACCAAACCCCAGTCTTGTAAGAGTTTACTTTTTTTTTTTGGCCGCGCCTCCTGCGGCGTGTAGAATCTGAGTTCCCCAACCAGGCATCGAACCCACACCCCCTGCAGTGGAAGGGTGGAGTCTTAATCATTGGACTGCCAGGGAAGTCCCGGTTTACTTTTAATAACAAAATTTATTTAAATTCAATCTAATCTTAGTCAGTCTTCATCATGCACAAAACCCTTTTCTCAAGGTTTCTTTTCCACAAACCTACCATCACTTTCTATATACATATTAGTTTGTCCCTTATTTTTGCAGAAACAACCAACTCTAGGATAAAATCACTCTTTTTTCCCACAACAAATGCATTTCCATTCTTTCCATTCTTCTAAAAACATACATCCTGCTTTCCTTGAACATTGAAATGTTTCCCTTATTATTTCTAGTAGCTTTTAATTACATGTATATTATAATTTTTAACCCTTAAAACAGCTTAATCTGTAGCAAAAACCAAGAAGCAAGCAACTGTGAACTGTTTATCATACCCGTATTTCCTGATTGGCAGTGTGAGGGAGGGGGGCTGCAGGGTGTGTGAGCAGCTCATGCTCACACAACCAATTCTTGGATTGGTTGACATCAAGGTGAAGTTCCAAGCACCAGCAATCTTCTGGTTTCAACCTATCTGGGGTCTACGTGTTTGTGGTCAGCAGTTTTAATCTGGTAGGGGTCTGGTTCCTGTAAAAATGACTTAGGAATGTGAGTCAGACCTTTATATATATTATATAAATATATATTATATACTTATATATATATTATATATATATATTATATATATATATATATATATATAAAATATATATATATTTCAGGGAACTGGGAGTTTAGTGACTCTGCTATGTGGCTGGTTTATAGTCTAAATTATCACCAGTTTCCTGGCCCAACAAGTATTCTTTGTTTTTCCATCTTCACATTTCCTAATCATTAACTCTTGCAGCAGACTTCTGAGATTCAGAGGAGGCCTGGAAGGCTAAAGCAAAAGTCTTTTACTTCAAAAGACAGGTACACAGGGGCTTGTATGTGGATTCAATCCCCCCTTTTCTTTGATACACCTCAATCTTAAGGGGAACAGGTGTCGTACAAGAAAGGGAATAATGTTTTGGATAGAGAGGTTAATCATAAACTCGGCAGAGGAACTCAGTTTTAGGGGGACTCGGTTTCATATTCAGAATGAGATTAACATCATATTGCATATAAAATGCATTAATATGATATAAAATCATACTAGAAGAATGTCATTCATTGGAAATGTCCTTAGGCAAACGTATTTTTAAAAAATTCTTAAGGTTAAATAGTAGGTGAAATAGAAAATAAGACCACAGAAAGTATGGGAAAATACTTAAAAGGGGCTGACGTTTGCCTATCACATATGGAATGTTTCAAATAAATTTTAGGTGACTATGTCAAGAATTTGAATATTAGTTGAATTAGATTAAGGGAAGTTGTTTTAAGGTCAATTGGTCTGTTTCTAAGGCAAGAACAATAAGGTTGGTGAGGAAGGGTGATATTTAGAAGGCAAAAATGCAGGACTTGGGAACAGATTAGATACATGAAAGTGACACAGAAGGAGTCATTGATTCTCACATTCTTTCCTTGAACACCTGTGTAGGTACTGATACCGTATCCCATCCTGAGAGGATGAGAACTTGGAAGGAGGAGCATATGTGACAGCAGAAATTAGTTCATTTTGGAGCATGCTGAGTTTTGAGATACTTCTCAGATGGCAGTATATGTTCCATTTGGCAGTTAGATATATAGGTATATATAGGTATATAGGTATGGAACTCAGGAATAAAAATGAGGGTGATAAAAACATTTAGGGCTTATTCATATATAAGTGAAATCTGATGCTATGGGAGTAACAACAACAAAATCCTCCAAGGATATTGTGTAAAGTCTTGCTCTTCCGAGCATGGCCCATGGACCAGTGTGAAAGCCAGCATCCAAGATGGTCCCCACCTCCAGGTATTCATGACGTTTTGTGGTCTCCTCCCACATTGAAAAAGGCTGACTTGTATAACTAGCAGGATGTCATATAAATGACAGTGCGACTTCTGAGGCTGGGTCATAAAGGACGCTGTGGTTTTCTTTTGCTCTCCTGAATCACTGGCTCTGTGGGAAGTCAACTGCCGAGTCCTGAGGACGTTGAAATAACCCAATAATTAGGAACTCCTTCCAACAGTCACATGGGTGAGCTATACTTGAATCAGATGATCCCCCCCTTGAACTTCAGATGACTACAGCCCTTGCCAACATTTTGTCTACAGCCTCACAAGAGATCCTGAGCCAGAACCATCCAGCTCCCAGGTTTCCTGACCTTTAAGAAATTGTGTGAAATAATACATTTGCTGTGTTAAGCTGCTACATTTTGGAGTAATTTATATGCAGCAATAGATAACTAATACAATCAGCATCAAAGCTGTAACCTGAAAGCTTGTTGACATGCAGAATCTCAGTCTCTACACAGGACCTATTGGAATAGAATCTGCATTTTAACAGAGCCCCTGGTGATTTGTATGCACGTTAAGTTTGAGAAGTCCTAGTACAGAGTTAAAAAAAGATAAGAGAGCCCAGGACAGTAAGTATGGGAGGGGGGAGGGTTACAAGTTGGGCAGAGAAAAAGAAGTGACAGTGGCGGAGGAAGAATTGCTAGCAAGGGAGGAGGGACATCAGGAGAAATTAAACAACATCAGGAGAAAGAACTGACAAGGAAAATAAAGGAGGAAGTTTCAAGAAGAAAGCGAATGTCAGTATTACCAAATGATGCAGTGAGACTGAGTGAGAGAAGAAACAGAAAAGGGCCATTAATGTTTGGTTATGCCTTTCTAAAAGTATTTTAAAAATAGTTTAGAAATAGATACTGACATAGTTAAGGATGATATGACATAATTTCTGGGATTTGCTTCAAAATACTATAAGAGGGTAGGAAACGGTAGTATAGATGAAGCATGCTTGACCATGAACTGATAATTGTTGAAACTGGGGGATGGGTACATGGGACAAATAGTATATTATACTAGTTGGTCTGTTTTATGTATGTTTGAAATTTCTCACATTAAAAAGCTTTAAAATGTCTATAAAATTGCTTTAGGAGATTATGGGTGACTTTTGTCAGGGTGAATTTATTAGAGTTTCAGAACAGAAGCTAGGCTACAGTGAGTTGAGAAGAAAAGATAACAAATGAGGACAGGGAGTGGAGATTTTTTTTTTCAGAAATTTGATTTTGAAGGAAAGGAGAGAGAGCAGAAGCTTCAAGGGGAGAAAAGGTTAATGTGGGGTTGTTAGAATGAGAGAGCCAAAGGCTCTCTATAAAATAAAGAAAAAAATCTACTTGTTATGACCCAGAAAAGTCATCAACATCAGCCTCAAGGCTGAGTCTTCCACTTGTTGTTCTTTAGCTTTGTTTGAAGACATTGTAAAATTTATTTGAATTGTCTTAAGAGTCTCCAAACCTTTTGATAATTCAATGACCAGAACTGTAGTTAAATATTTTCATAAACAGCTATTTATAGTGCTATGTATAACACTCAAGTGGTGAAGGTATTACCTGAGTTGAGAATTTTAGGATTGTTTAATGAAACCTCAAACAGAAATAAGTGGCCAAAGTCCAGTAATACCAGCCATGGGGTTGTTATGAGGATTATGTAACATGAGTAACAGTGCTCAATAAGTGTTACTTTTGTTTCCTTCATTATTATAAAATGACATTTTCCAAAATGTGTTTCAAGGACATGAATCCTAAAGGTTGTTAACAAATGTCATAAAAGTGTTCCATGGTTACATAAATTTGGGATATGTTGGGTTAACAGAGACATATCTATCCTTATCACTTCTTATAATCAGTTGCATGCTGAAGTGCATGGTGAATATCCAAGAATATTAAATATTTCCCAACTGTATTTAGCCAGTGAATCCTGTTGGAAAGGGGAATCTCTCAGGATTACTGTTCCTGAGAACCTACTTTGGGAAGTAATTGCACTAAATCATGTGAATCATGTAATCATCACATGACTCTGAACACATTTAAACACTTAACCATGACAGTTCCTTGTAGGGAAGTGCTCACTTTTGCTTTTCTGGTCTTATCAGTTACTCATAAATACGTTATACATTCTGAACAATGAAACACATCTTCCATGAGTCATTCATAAAGATTCATAAGAATGTCAAATTCCCTTCAACTCAACTGGAGTTGTTTGTTTTTGTATCCTATTCTTCCATAGAGTCTTAGGAAACAGTTTTCAGTAGTGGTTAAGAATATCAGCTCTGGAATATGATAGCCAGTACAGAATTAGAACCCAGCTGTGGGACTTACAGAATTAGACTTATAGAACCTGATAGTCAATACAGAATTAGACCCAGCTGTGAGCAAATCTCTTGGAGAAAACTCTGAGCCTCAGTGTTATCATCCATAAAATGGGGATAAACTATAGTCATCTCTGTTATACTGTTAGTTTTATACACATATAAATACTTTAGTGAGCTGTCTAGTAAGTTGTGTTTTATTAATATCCTCTTGTTGGTTTAGCTGTCTACAAGTAATATCTTTATTTCCTTTATAAAAGTCTCTACACATATTTTTATTTATTTATTTATTTTTATCTTCTGGCCGCACTGCACGGCATGTGGGAGGATCTTAGTTCCCCGACCAGGGATCGAACCCACGCACCCTGCATTGGAAGCATGGAGTCTTAACCACTGGACCACCAGGGAAGTCCCTCTACACATATTATTAAAAAAAAAAAAAAATGAGAGCACAGGACTGAGAGGGCCTCACCAGCCTAAAATGAAGAAAGACTCTGCTGCTAAGATTAAGTGAGCAGGTATGAGTCTCTCCTTAATAAATGGTCAACATCCTAGGGATGGGGCTAGAGATTGGGACCTGTTTGGAGAAATGTCACAAATGGATAAAGCTAGAGGGGACATGTCACATCACATCCATGGAAGATCACCAAGGGTGAAGCTGAAGAAACCAATTCTATCATCAGGTAGTAAGGATGTTGGTGATGATGAGAGATGAAGTGACAGGCAGGGATGGAACCAGAGCTGACTTGTGTAGGGGTTCAGAATGTCACCCCAAAACATGCCACTATGATATATTATTTTGAATTAAAGGTGCTTGAGAAACAGCCAGTGCAAGAAGGACCCTCTGAGCCTTCTTGGTTTCCCTAAAAGAAGGAAATAAATCTTCCACATGAAAGGTACCAGGAGGGTGAAACAGATAGGAAATTCAGGGCCAAGAAGGCTTACTTAACAAACTTTGTTACCTCTTCACCATTTTACTACCCCTAGCCCAAACTCCTTTGTCTTGTTAATTCTTCACAAATGTATTGTTTCTTTGTCTAAAAGGCATCAAAGCTTCCTGCTCTGGTCACTCCTTTGAATCTCATACCTTTGTGGAGCTGCCATACATACTCACTTCAATACATGCAAGAAATAAAGCAAGAACAATTTGGGAGGGTTCAAACCTTTGTTGTAAACAGGGCTGAGTCACCCTGAGCTCCCTCTTAACGTGTGCTGGCCGTATGGTAAGTGAGTGGCTTGTTCTGAGTATAAAGCATGTGTCACAGCCAGGAGGTGCCTCAGCTGGTCTGTGTGGTTGCCCAACTCTTTACAGATACTTAAGCTGCTTAGTGAGTCATCTCTTCCTTCTTAGGCTCCTTCTTTACTCACTCGCACATTCCTACTTCCAAATGTTACTTGCAAACCCCTACTATTTGTATTAGTCAGGGTTCTCCAGAGAAAGAGAGCCAGTAGGATAGATATAGATGTGCAGATATAGAGAGAGGAAAAGAGAGAGAGATTTACTTAAAGAGTTGGCTCATGTAATTGTGGGAGCTAGCAAGTTCAACATTTGCAGGCTTGGCCAGCAGGCTGGAGACCTGGGGAAGAGTTGATGCAGTAGTTCAAGTCCCAAAGTAGTCTGCTGGTAGAATTCCTTATTTGGGGAAGGTCAGTCTTTTTCACTAAGGCCTTCAACTAACTGGATGAGGCCCACCTGCATTACAGGAGAATAATCTGCTTTAATCAAAGTCTGATTTAAATGTTAATGTAATCTAAAAAATACCTTCACAGAAACATCTAGAATATCTGGGTACCGTGGACTAGCCAAGTTGACACATAAAGTTAACATCACACTATTCTTTCTTCTTCTTTTACCAAAAACATAGCTTCTTCTACCAGTTATCATATTAAAAAGAGAATTAGGTTGATTCTTGGAAACTTGAAACTCATCTTAGAGCTGTGTATTAATTTTTATGCTCTCATTATAGGGCTCTCACATTAGCATGGCCTAATTTCCACTACCAGGAATAGGATGTGTGCTGTGCAAATGGGAAATGATATATTTACTGTTTTGTATGATCATTCTTTAGTGTCTGTGTCCCTTTTATTGGATGAGAGCCCACATGGAGTAGTTGGATGAAAGTGTCCTTTCTGCTTACCTGTGCATTAGGAATAAAAGAGAGAAAAAATATGCTTGTACTCAGGGAAAAAATCCATTACTTTACAGTTATTTATGGTATTATAATCAGTATAATAACTTTCAAGTACCTTCTAGTTAGTAAGCTCCAAAGACAATAGAGTAATTTCATATTACCTGAAGCTAGTGTCTTCTCCCATAGTGAATTCAATTCCAGTTATGCTTTAAGTGACATATGTTCCTCCATAACATTTAACCACTAAGTACTAATTTTTGGGGGCAATGTAATTAGCAAAATAATGATAAAATAGAATTTAAAAAAGGGCAATTCTTTTCAAACCTTATATAACTATATTATGGTGAGCAGATAGATAATATTTTTTGAATTAGAGTAATTTTAATCAATTCAGTGTCTAAAGACCACAATCAATTTAATTTTCACAACATGTTAAATAGCCATATTTGGTTTATATTAGAATAGCATAAAGGTGTGAAACCAATTTTTTTTTTAACATCTTTATTGGAGTATAATTGCTTTACAATGGTGTGTTAGTTTCTGCTTTATAACAAAGTGAATCAGTTATACATATACATATGTTCCCATATCTCTTCCCTCTTGCATCTCCCTCCTTCCCACCCTCCCTATGCCACCCCTCTAGGTGGTCACAAAGCACTGAGCTGATCTCCCTGTGCTATGCGGCTGCTTCCCACTAGCTATCTATTGTACATTTGGTAGTGTATATATGTCCATGCCACTCTCTCACTTTGTCACATCTTACCCTTCCCCCTCCCCACATCCTCAAGTCCATTCTCTCGTAGGTCTGTGTCTTTATTCCCATCTTGCCACTAGGTTCTTCATGACCTTTTTTTTTTTTTTCCCTTTGATTCCATATATATGTGTTAGCATACGGTATTTGTTTTTCTCTTTCTGACTTACTTCACTTTGTATGACAGACTCTACGTCCATCCACCTCACTACAAATAACTCAATTTCGTTTCTTTTTATGGCTGAGTAATATTCCATTGTATATATGTGTCACATCTTCTTTATCCATTCATCTGATGATGGACATTTAGGTTGCTTCCATGTCCTGGCTATTGTAAATAGAGCTGCAATGAACATTTTGGTACATGACTCTTTTTGAATTATGGTTTTCTCAGGGTATATGCCCAGTAGTGGGATTGCTGGGTCATATGGTAGTTCTATTTTTAGTTTTTTAAGCAACCTCCATACTGTTCTCCATAGTGGCTGTATCAATTTACATTCCCACCAACAGTGCAAGAGTTTTCCCTTTTCTCCGCACCCTCTCCAGCATTTATTGTTTCTAGATTTTTTGATGATGGCCATTGTGACTGGTGTCAGATGATATCTCATTGTAGTTTTGATTTGCATTTCTCTAATGATTAATGATGTTGAGCATTCGTTCGTGTGTTTGTTGGCAATCTGTATATCTTCTTTGGAGAAATGTGTATTTAGGTCTTCTGCCCATTTTTGGATTGGGTTGTTTGTTTTTTTGTTATTGAGCTGCATGAGCTGCTTGTAAATCTTGGAGATTAATCCTTTGTCAGTTGCTTCATTTGCAAATATTTTCTCCCATTCTGAGGCTTGTCTTTTCGTCTTGTTTATGGTTTCCTTTGCTGTGCAAAAGCTTTTAAGTTTCATTAGGTCCCATTTGTTTACTTTTGTTTTTATTTCCATTTCTCTGGGAGCTGGGTCAAAAAGGATCTTGCTGGGATTTATGTCATAGAGTGTTCTGCCTATGTTTTCCTCTAAGAGTTTGATAGTGTCTGGCCTTACATTTAGTTCTTTAATCCATTTTGAGTTTATTTTTGTGTATGGTGTTAGGGAGTGTTCTAATTTCATACTTTTACATGTACCTGTCCAGTTTTCCCAGCACCACTTATTGAAGAGGCTGTCTTTTTCCACTGTATATGCTTGCCTCCTTTATCAAAGAGAAGGTGACCATATGTGCGTGGGTTTATCTCTGGACTTTCTATCCTGTTCCATTGATCTATATTTCTGTTTTTGTGCCAGTACCATACTGTCTTGATTACTGTAGCTTTGTAGTATAGTCTGAAGCCAGGGGGTCTGATTCCTCCAGCTCCATTTTTCGTTCTCAAGATTGCTTTGGCTATTCGGGGTCTTTTGTGTTTCCATACAAATTGTGAAATTTTTTGTTCTAGTTCTGTGAAAAATGCCAGTGGTAGTTTGATAGGGATTGCATTGAATCTGTAGATTGCTTTGGGTAGTAGAGTCATTTTCACAATGTTGATTCTTCCAATCCAAGAACATGGTATATCTCTCCATCTATTTGTATCATCTTTAATTTCTTTCATCAGTGTCTTATAATTTTCTGCATACAGGTCTTTTGTCTCCTTAGGTAGGTTTATTCCTAGATATTTTATTCTTTTTGTTGCAATGGTAAATGGGAGTGTTTTCTTAATTTCACTTTCAGATATTTCGTCATTAGTGTATAGGAATGCAAGAGATTTCTGTGCATTAACTTTGTATCCTGCTACTTTACCAAATTCATTGATTAGCTCTAGTAGTTTTCTGGTAGAACCTTTAGGATACTCTATGTATAGTATCATGTCATCTGCAAACAGTAACAGCTTTACTTCTTCTTTTCTGATTTGGATTCCTTTTATTTCTTTTTCTTCTCTGACTGCTGTGGCTAAAACTTCCAAAACTATGTTGAATAATAGTGGTGAGGGTGGGCAACCTTGTCTTGTTCCTGACCTTAGTGGAAATGGTTTCAGTTTTTCACCATTGAGGATGATGTTGGCTGTGGGTTTGTCATATACGGCCTTTATTATGTTGAGGAAAGTTCCCTCTATGCCTACTTTCTGCAGGGCTTTTATCATAAATGGGCATTGAATTTTGTCAAAAGCTTTCTCTGCATCTATTGAGATGATCATATGGTTTTTTTCCTTCAGTTTGTTAATATGGTGTATCACATTGATTGATTTGCATATATTGAAGTATCCTTGCATTCCTGGAATAAAGCCCACTTGATCATGGTGTATGATCCTTTTAATGTGCTGTTGAATTCTGTTTGCTAGTATTTTGTTGAGGATTTTTGCATCTATGTTCATCAGTGATATTGGCCTGTAGTTTTCTTTCTTTGTGACATCTTTGTCTGGTTTTGGTATCAGGGTGACGGTGGCCTCGTAGAATGAGTTGGGGAGTGTTCCTCCCTCTGCAATATTTTGGAAGAGTTTGAGAAGGATAGGTGTTAGCTCTTCTCTAAATGTTTGATAGAATTCACCTGTGAAGCCATCTGGTCCTGGGCTTTTGTGTTTTGGAAGATTTTTAATCACAGTTTCAATTTCAGTGCTTGTGATTGGTCTGTTCATATTTTCTATTTCTTCCTGGTTCAGTCTTGGCAGGTTGTGCATTTCTAAGAATTTGTCCATTTCTTCCAGGTTGTCCATTTTATTGGCATAGAGTTGCTTGTGGTAATCTCTCATGATCGTTTGTATTTCTGCAGTGTCAGTTGTTACTTCTCCTTTTTTGTTTCTAATTCTATTGATTTGAGTCTTCTCCCTTTTTTTCTTGATGAGTCTGGCTAATGGTTTATCAATTTTGTTTATCTTCTCAAAAAACCAGCTTTTAGTTTTATCTTTGCTATCGTTTCCTTCATTTCTTTTTCATTTATTTCTGATCTGATCTTTATGATTTATTTCCTTTTGCTAACTTTGGGGTGTTTTTGTTCTTCTTTCTCTAATTGCTTTAGGTGCAAGATTAGGTTGTTTTTTTGAGATGTTTCCTGTTTCTTAAGGTAGGATTGTATTGCTCTAAACTTCCCTCTTAGAACTGCTTTTGCTGCATCCCATAGGTTTGGGGTCGTCGTGTCTCCATTGGCATTTGTTTCTAGGTATTTTTTGATTTCCCCTTTGATTTCTTCAGTGATCACTTCGTTATTAAGTAGTGTATTGTGTAGCCTCCATGTGTTTGTATTTTTTACAGCTCTTTTCCTGTAAGTGATATCTAGTCTCATAGCGTTGTGGTCGGAAAAGATACTTGACATGATTTCAATTTTCTTAAATTTACCAAGGCTTGATTTGTGACCCAAGATATGATCTATCCTGGAGAATGTTCCATGAGCACTTGAGAAAAATATGTATTCTGTTGTTTTTGGGTGGAATGTCCTATAAATATCAATTAAGTCCATCTTGTTTAATGTATCATTTAAAGCTTGTGTTTCCTTATTTATTTTCATTTTGGATGATCTGTCCATTGGTGAAAGTGGGGTGTTAAAGTCCCCTACTATGATTGTGTTACTGTTGATTTCCCCTTTTATGGCTGTTAGTATTTGCCTTATGTATTGAGGTGCTCCTATGTTGGGTGCATAAATATTTACAATTGTTATATCTTCTTCTTGGATTGATCCCTTGATCATTATGTAGTGTCCTTCTTTGTCTCTTGTAATAGTCTTTATTTTAAAGTCTATTTTGTCTGATATGAGAATTGCTACTCCAGCTTTCTTTTGACTTCCATTTGCATGGAATATCTTTTTCCATCCCCTCACTTTCAGTCTGTATGTGTCCCTAGGTCTGAAGTGGGTCTCTTGTAGACAGCATATATACGGGTCTTGTTTTTGTATCCATTCAGCCAGTCTGTGTCTTTTGGTGGGAGCATTTAATCCATTTACATTTAAGGTAATTATCGATATGTATGTTCCTATTCCCATTTTCTTAAATGTTTTGGGTTTGTTATTGTAGGTGTTTTCCTTCTCTTGTGTTTCTTGCCTAGAGAAGTTCCTTTAGCATTTGTTGAAAAGGTAGTTTGGTGGTGCTGAACTCTCTCAGCTTTTGCTTGTCTGTCAAGGTTTTAATTTCTCCATCAAATCTGAATGAGATCCTTGCTGGGTAGAGTAATATTGGTTGTAGGTTTTTCTCCTTCATCACTTTAAATATGTCCTGCCACTCCCTTCTGGCTTGCAGAGTTTCTGCTGAAAGATCAGCTGTTAACCTTATGGGGATGCCCTTGTGTGTTATTTGTTGTTTTTCCCTTGCTGCTTTTAATATGTTTTCTTTATATTTAATTTTTGATAATTAGATTAATATGTGTCTTGGCATGTTTCTCCTTGGATTTATCCTGTATGGGACTCTCTGTGCTTCCAGGACTTGATTAACTAATTCCTTTCCCATATTAGGGAAGTTTTCAACTATAATCTCTTCAAATATTTTCTCAGTCCCTTTCTTTTTCTCTTCTTCTTCTGAGACCCCTATAATTTGAATGTTGGTGCGTTTAATGTTGTCCCAGAGGTCTCTGAGACTGTCCTCAGTTCTTTTCATTCTTTTGTCTTTATCCTGCTCTGCAGTAGTTATTTCCACTATTTTATCTTCCAGGTCACTTATCCGTTCTTCTGCCTCAGTTATTCTGCTATTGATCCCTTCTAGAGTATTTTTAATTTCATTTATTGTGTTGTTCATCGTTGCTTGTTTCCTCTTTAGTTCTTCTAGGTCCTTGTTAAATGTTTCTTTCATTTTGTCTATTCTATTTCCAAGATTTTGGATTATCTTTACTATCATTATTCTGAATTCTTTTTCAGGTAGACTGCCTATTTCCTCTTCATTTGTTAGGTCTGGTGTGTTTTTACCTTGCTCCTTCATCTGCTGTGTGTTTTTCTGTCTTCTTATTTTGCTTATCTTACTGTGTTTGGGGTCTCCTTTTCACACGCTGCAGGTTCGTAGTTCCCGTTGTTTTTGGTGTCTGTCTCCAGTGGCTAAGGTTGGTTCAGTGGGTTGTGTAGGCTTCCTGGTGGAGGGGACTAGTGACTGTGTTCTGGTGGGTGAGGCTGGATCTTGTCTTTCTGGTGGGCAGGTCCACGTCTGGTGGTGTGTTTTGGGGTGTCTGTGGCCTTATTATGATTTTAGGCAGCCTCTCTGCTAATGGATGAGGCTGTGTTCCTGTCTTGCTAGTTGTTTGGCATACGGTGTCCAGCACTGTAGCTTGCTGGTCATTGAGTGAAGCTGGGTCTTGGTGTTGAGATGGAGATCTCTGGGAGATTTTTGCCGTTTGGTATTACATGGAGCTGGGAGGTCTCTTGTGGACCAGTGTCCTGAAGTTGGCTCTCCCACCTCAGAGGCACAGCCCTGATGCCTGGCTGGAGCACCAAGAGCCTTTCATCCACACGGCTCAAACACAAACACAAATTCCAGATGGAGAACAGACCTGTCAGTGTTGGAGGGTCTCCTGCAGAGGTTGGGGGGTGGCTGTGGCTCACTGTGGGGACAAGGACACTGGCAGCAGAAGTTCTGGGAAGTCATGAAACCAATTTTTTGAAGCATCTAGACATTTTGCTTTGTGGACATATGGAGAAAGATAACATTTTCAACTCAATCTATTGGTACCCAAGATTAAGAGAATGATAGATAACATAGACTCCCTAAAGGTGGAGACCAAATCTCCTAGTTCTCCAAACAAGGGGATTTAACACGATGTTTTGGTGTAACTGATGAGGAGAAGCTTGTTGTTGTTCTCAGAGTGAATCAGGTAACAGCCTGGTCTACTTCAGTTAGGAATGGCTACACGGTCTCCTTGGTGCCTTGTGGCTTCTTTAGCAACAATAAGGGCACGTGATCCTGGAAATGGGTACCCTTTGTTTTATTTCTATAACTCTTTCAGTGGTTTATGAACTTAGGTGGAACAGCTTACACTCTTCACAAAGGAAATACACCCCGATATCCGAAAGTAGAGCATTCCTATGAAGTTTTTCAATGAAATCTTTTGTAAGTAAACCAAAATGACGTAAAGCAAAGAAGCAATTACCTTAGGACACATCTTGCTAACAGATGCATAAAATAAATTGAGGTAAAGCACAGATACTCACGGACACAGTTCAAAGCTATGGCGGCTGATGCTGAATGTCGTTCCCAGGGAAAGAGCTTGGCGGTGCTGCTCTCGCTGCTAGGGGTGTGCTCTGCCTCTATAATCACTGGCTGCAAAACAAATGCTGAACATTAGTTTTGCTTTCTGCGTTTGTGTGTGTGTGTGAAAGGGAAAATCCTCTTCAGATTTCTTTCAGTTAGTGAAAACAGGTATTAATGTAGGCCTTTCCTAAAACTGAAGAGGCCTAAAGCCAACTTTTGAAAAGCAGGGCATACCTGTAATGAAAAGCTGTATATTTTACAGAAAATTAAATACAAAGGTCCCTAAACCCATGAAGAGAACATGCAAATTAAAACTATACTGACATACCACATTTCACCTTGATAGGCAAAAATCCAAAGGTTTGACAGTTCATTCTGTGGGTGAGACTCTGGGGAAACAGTCACTATCACTTGTTGCTGTTGGAATTGCAAAATGTCATAACAGGCACTGCAGGGAAATTGCTCATATCCTCAAACAGTGAAAGGCATTTATCTATTTTTTGCCCTTCTCTTTACTGCTCTGTACCATGAGAGGCTAACCCTTTTGGAAGGCCTCACTCACATTTCTTCATTAGCTGCTTTAGACCACTACAACACCTAAGTGGCTTGTTAGAGAGAGGTTGGCTCAGTGGCACCACAGACAAATCCACTAGACATGCTGGGTTTCTAGCCTGTCTCTCCTGTCTCCCCTTAAATCTCCAAAATTCACACAAGCTGAGGGGAAAACATTTCCTAGAGTTTTGAAATACAGGCCTTAAGAGAGAAGTGTAAAGAAAGCATTGTTGATTAGTGGACCCCAAACCTGATTGAGCATCAGAATTATGTGAGGTACTTATAAAATTAGTGCAAATTCTTTGACCCCATCACAATCAATTGCATTGGAATCTCAGGTGGGAGGGCTGGGAATCTGTCCTTTGAAGACCCATCATGTTTGGTAACCACTGACCTGAAGCAGTTTTTCAAGTTGCTGCATCTGATCTAGATCACGGAGATGTTAATGTGTAGTCGTCTAAAATAATCATTGGAATACCACTAGCAATACAACAACAACAATAATATACCAATAGCAAACACTTTTCTAGTGTTTATTAGGAGCCAAGTACTGTTCCAAATATTTCACATTTGTTAACTCTTTGAATCTTCCTAACAACCTATAAAATAGCTGCCTTTATTATTTCAGAATTTCAGATTCAGAAACTGAGGCACAAAATGATTAAGTAATTTGTCCAAGATGGCACAGTTACCAGAGACATAGTTTGAACAAAGGCCATCTGGCTCTGGAGTCTGTGTACTAAAATAAGGGTTCTATGGTCAGACATTTTTTGGAAATTCTGCTCTCTCTCAGATTATAATCTAACAGCATATTGGTATAAATCTTTGAGAAGTCTCTGTAAACAATCCTGCTTAATATCAAATTGTCTAATATTTTATAAATTTAACTCGGGAACCCTTTTATTTATAACATGTATTAACATCTTGAAGAACTTGTATTCCAAGGGATGCACAAGATTATTGCAATCTGATAAACAATAACAGAGATAGGGTGTCTTGATTACTCTTGATTCCAGTATTTTTTTCTTCTTTTTAAGATAGTAGAATGTTGTGGACCTTGACCTGGAGTCCAGAGACTTAGATTTCAGTTCAGGCTCTCACCCTACCAGCTGTATCATCTTGACCAATGATTCATCACCCTGGACGTTAGTTTCCTCATGTGTGAAATGAGAAGGCTGGACTGATTGGCAGATTCCCTTCCAGCATAAGCATGACTGGATCTGTGGTTCTGGATAGGATGCTCTGTGAGTGATGTTGAATGGACCCATTTATTGTCACTAAGAAGAGTGGACTTGAATTTTAACAGGAGGAATTTGTGTAAGTTTTAAGAAAAATGTTCTGAATATAAGTATTACATGACTTTGAAACATTTTACCATGAAAATATTCTTATAATAATAGCAACAACAACTGTCAATAAAAAGTCAGACTGCTACAGTTTACAAAGCTCTTTCACCTCCACATGCCACATTTGGCATCCCCATAGGTGGAGATTACTATCATTTCCATTTTAAAGATGAATAAGGTTCAGTGAGGTTAGATGAATTGCCCAAAAACAAGAGCCAGTAAATCGTTGAGCTATTTCAATCCATTACTTTTAGCTCCAAATCCCAGATCTTTCACATTTCCTCACATGACCTTCAGTTTACATAGTGACTTGCACCCTACTAATCAGGCTAGATGGTCATCCATGTAGCAGAGTTTGAATGTAGACCTTTTGGAATGCGGAGTATGATCTTTTGGTTTCAGGGAAGTCCTGATAGTTTTTAAGAATGTTCTTTCACTTTTTTTCACCTTTTATTTTCCACAGATTTTTTTTTTTCCAATAAGGACATAGGTACAGTTAAACACTGTAAAGAGCATAAAGCAATTCAAAGAGCTGTGTCTACTAAGGTGTTGGGATTCTAGCTGTAGTGATAATGGTGATGATGCTGTTTATATTTGTGATAAATTCTTATCATCATCATCACCATTGTCAAGCCCTGCTTTTCTCTTTGTTAGCTCTAGCTAGGGTATTTTTCTGGATTATCTATCACCATTATATTTCTGTAAGTTGAGTCATGTGATTTTATCTATTAAAACTAGACCTGACATTTGAATATATATTATAGAATTAGAGAGCTGCAATTAACAAGTCTTCTCAGACAGGTGTTTGTCACCTTAGAGTTACAGGGAACTTTCCCATTTTTATATGGAAAATTTCCAGCATATATGAAGGTGGACAAAATAGAATAAATGAACATCCATGTAGTTATCCAGCTTTAATAATTATCAAGACACAGCCAATTTTCTTGCATCTACACCCCTACCCACTACCCTGCCACTCCCCAGATATTGTACCATTTTTTCAGGACACTTTTTGATAAAGCTTTCCTGATATTTTAGTTAGAAACATCAGGGGGGAAATGAAAAAGAATTAAAGACTTACCTAAATTTTTAGCTAAAAGGGTAAAATAAAATTATTTTGAAGAACAGTAAATGGACACCAATTATCATGACAAAAGAATAGCCAATATATCTCTCCTTGGAATAAGCCAAAATAACACAATTGGACATTATAACTTACTTTTCCAGAACGCTTTATAACTCCCAGAGGACTTGCATATAGATTTCACATTTGATATTTAAAACAGATCTGTGAAGTAAGTAGGATCTTATTCTATTTTAAAGATAATGAGTAACGCTCAGACGAGACTTATCTATTGTGTCTTAGTTCATTCAGGCTGGTATAAAACAAAGAAACAGCCCCACCCATCAGCAGACAGGCTGCTTAAAGTCTTCCTGAGTCAACAGCTGCCCAATAAACACCTCCTGACATGGCCTTGTCCACCAGAGGGACAAGACCCAGCTCCACCTACCAGTGAGCAGGTACTAGTCCCTCCCACCAGGAAGCCTGCAAAAACCTCTCAGATAGCCTAATCCACCAGGGGGCAGACTGCAGAAGCAAGAAGAACTACAATCCTGCAGCCTGTGGAATGGAAACCACAATCACAGAAAGTTAGAAAAAATGAGGCAGAGAATATGTCCCAGATGAAGGAACAAGATAATACCCCAGAAGAACAACTAAGTGAAGTGGAGATAGGCAATCTACCTGAAAAAGAATCAGAGTAATGATAGTAAAGATGATCTAAGATCTCAGAAAAAGAATGGAGGCACAGGTGGAGAAGATACAAGAAATATTTTAACAAAGACCTAGAAGAACTAAAGAACAAACAAACAGAGATGAACAATACAATAACTGAAATGAAAAATATACTAGAAGGAATCAATAGCAGAATAAATGAGGCAGACGAATGGATAAGTGACCTGGAAGACAGAATTGTGGAAATCACTGCCACAGAACAGAAGAAAAAAGAATGAAAATAAATTAGGACTGTTTAAGAGATCTCTGGGACAAGATTAAATGCACCAACATTTGCATTA
Organism: Eubalaena glacialis; assembly: GCF_028564815.1. NCBI lineage: Eukaryota > Metazoa > Chordata > Mammalia > Artiodactyla > Balaenidae > Eubalaena > Eubalaena glacialis. The sequence goes on along the minus strand of NC_083720.1, from coordinate 106,674,371 downwards.
TAGGGGTCCCAGAAGGAGAAGAGAGAGAGAAAGAACCTGAGAAAATATTTGAAGAGATAATAGCTGAAAACTTCCCTAATATGGGAAAGGAAACAGTCACCCAAGTCCAGGAAGCAGATAGTCCCAGGAAGGATAAACCCAAGGAGGAACGTGCCGAGACATGTAGTAATCAAATTGACAAAAATTAAAGGCAAAGAAAAAATATTAAAAGCAACAAGGGAAAAGCAACAAATAATGTACAGGGAACTCCCATAAGCAAGGCTCTCATTCAAATTCGGAGAAATCAAAAGTTTTACAAACAAGCAAAAGCTAAGAGAATTCAGGACCACCAGACCAGCTTTGCAACAAATGCTAAAGAAGCTTCTCTAGGGGGAAAAAAAAGGCCACAACTATAAACAAGAAAATTACAAATGGAAGAGCTCACCAGTAAAAGCAAACATAAAGTAAAGGTAGGAAATCATCTGATCACCAATATGATATCAAAACCAGCAAATTGTGAGAAAAGGAGAGCACAAATGCAGGATATTGGAAATGCTTTTGAAATTAAAAGACCAGCATCTTAAAACAATCTTGTTTATATATAGACTGCTATATCAAAACCTCATGGTAACCGCAAACCGAAAACCTACAATAGATATACACACAAAAAAGAAAGAGGAATCCAAACACAACACTAAAGTAAGTTATCAAATCACAAGAGAAGAGAACAAAAGAGGAAGGGAAGAAAAATCACCTACAAAATCAAATCCAAAACAATTAACAAAATGGCAATAAGAACATACATATTGATAATTAACTTAAACGTAAATGGATTAAATGCTCCAACCAAAAGACATAGACTGGCTGAATGGATACAAAAACATATATATGTTGTCTACAAGAGACCCACTTCAGACCTAGGGACACACACAGACTGAAAGTGAGGGGATAGAAAAATGTATTCCACGCAAATGGAAACCAAAAGAAAGCTGAAGTAGCAATACTAATATCAGAAAAAATAGACTTTGAAATAAAACTGTTACAAGAGACAAAGGACACTACATAATATATCGATCCAAGAAGAAGATATAACAATTGTAAATATATATACACCCAACATAGGGGCACCTCAATATATAAGGCCAATGCTGACAGCCATAAAAAGGGAAATCAACAGCAACACAATAATAGTGGGGGACTTTAACACCCCACTTTCATCACTGGACAGATCATCCAATCAATAAGGAAACGCAAGCTTTAAGTGACACATTAGATCATAAGGACTTAATTGATATTTATAGAGCATTCCATCCAAAAGCAGCAGAATACACATTTTTCTAAAGTACACACAGAACATTCTCCAGGATCACATGCTGGGCCACAAAGCAAACTTCAGTAAATTTAAGAAAATTGAAATCATATCAAGCATCTTTTCTGACCACAATGCTATGAGATTAGAAATCAAATACAAGAAAAAAAAAAACATACAAACAATATGCTGCTAAACAAACAATGGATTACTGAAGAAGTCAAAGAGGAAATAAAAAAACACCTAGAGACTTCCCTGGTGGCACAGTGGTTAAGAATCTGCCTGCCAATGCAGGGGACACGGGTTCAATCCCTGGTCTGGGAAGATCTCACATGCCATGGAGCAACTAAGCCTGTGTGCCACAACAACTGAGCCTGTGCTCTAAAGCCCCCAAGTCACAACTACTGAGCCCACATGCCACAACTACTGAAGCCCACACACCTAGAGTCTGTGCTCCTCAACAAGAGAAGCCATTGCAGTGAGAAGCCCGTGCACCTCAACGAAGAGTAGTCTCTGCTCGCCGCAACTAGAGAAAGCCCGCGTGCAGCAGTGAAGACCCAACACAGCCATAAATAAATAAATAAATAAATAAATAAATTTACTTTAAAAAAGATACCTAGAGACAAATGAAAACAAAAGCACAACAATCCAAAACCTATGGGACACAGGAAAAGTGGTTCTAAGAGGGACGTTTATAGCAATACAATCTTACCTCAGGAAACAAGAAAAATCTCAAACAACCTAACCTTACACCTACAGCAACTAGATAAAGAAGAACAAAAAAAACCCAAAGTTAGTAGAAGGAAAGAAATTATAATGATCACAGCAGAAATAAATGAAATAGAGATGAAGAAAGCAACAGAAAAGATCAATGAAACTAAAAGCTGGTTCTTCAAAAAGATAAACAAAATTGATAAACTTTTAGCCAGACTCGTCAAGAAAAAAAGCGAGAGGGCAAATCAATAAAATTAGAAATGAAAAAGGAGAAGTAACAACCAATACAATAGAAATACAAAAGATCATAAGAGACTACTATGAATTACCATATGCCAATAAAATGGACAACCTAGAAGAAATGGATAAATTCTTAGAAAGGTACAACCTCCCAACACTGAACCAGGAAGAAATAGAAAATATGAACAGACCAATCACAAGCACCAAAATTGAAACTGTGATTAAGAAACTCCCAACAAACAAAAGTCTAGGACCAGTTGGCTTCACAGGCGAATTCTATCAGACATTTAGAGAAGAGTTAACATCTATCCTTCTGAAACTATTCCAAAATATTGCAGAGGAAGGGACACTCCCAAACTCATTCTGTGAGGCCAACAACACCCTGATATCGAAACCAGACAAAGATACCACAAAAAAAGAAAATTACAGGCCAATATCACTGATGAACATAGATGCAAAATTCCTCAACAAAATACTAGCAAACTGAACCCAACAATACATTAAAAGGCTCATACACCATGATCAATTGGGATTTATCCCAGGGATGCAAGGATTCTTCAATATACGCAAATCAATCAATGTGATACACCATATTAACAAATTGAAAAATAAAAACCATATGATTCTCTTAATAGATGCAGAAAAATCTTTTGACAAAATTCGAAACCCATTTATGACAAGAACTCTCCAGAAAGTGGGCATAGAGGGAACATACCTCAACATAATAAAGGCCATATATGATAAATGTACAGCTAACATCATACTCAGTGGTGAAAAGCTGAAAGCATTTCCTCTAAGATCAGGAACAAGACAAGGATGTCCACTCTCACCACTTTTATTCAACATAGTTTTGGAAGTCTTATCCATGATAATCAGAGAAGAAAAAGAAATAATAGGAATCCAAATTGGAAAAGAAGAAGTAAAACTGTCACTGTTTGCAGATGACATGATACTCTACATAGAAAATCGTAAAGATGCTACCAGAAAAATACTAGAGCTCATCAATGAATATGGTAAAGTTGCAGGATGCAAAATAAATACACAGATCTGTTGCATTTCTATACACTAATGATGAAAGATCAGAAAGAGAAATTAAAGAAACAATCTCATTTACCATCACATTAAAAAGAATAAAATATCTAGGAATAAACCTACCTAAGGAGGCAAAAGACCTGTACTCCAAAAACTATAAGACGCTGATGAATGAAATTGAAGATGACACAAACAGATGGAAAGATATACCATGTTCTTGGATTGGAAGAATTAATATGGTCAAAATGTCTATACCACCCAAGGCAATCTACAGATTCAATGCAATCCCTATCAAATTACTGATAGCATTTTTCACAGAACTAGAACAAAAAATCTTAAAATTTGTATGGAGACAAAAAAGACCCTGAATAGCCAAAGCAATCTTGAGAAAGAAAAACGGAGCTGGAGGAATCAGGGTCCCTGGCATCAGACTATACTACAAAGCTACCGTAATCAAAACAGTATGGTACTAGCACAAAAACAAATATGGATCAATAGAACAGGACAGAAAGCTCAGAAATAAACCCATGCACATATGGTCAATTAATCTACAACAAAGGAGGCAAGTACAATGGAGAAAAGACAGTCTCTTCAATAAATAGTGCTGGGAAAACTGGACAGCTACATGTAAAAAAAAAAAGAAATTAGAACATTCTGCAACACCATACACAAAAATAAACTCAAAATGGATTAAAGACCTAAATGTAAAACTGGATACTGTAAAACTCTTAGAGGAAAATGTAGGCAGAACACTCTTTGACATAAATTGCAGCAATATCTTTTTCTTTTGTTTAAAATTTATTTTATTTTACTTTTTTAAAATACTTTTTATTTATCAATTAATTTACTTGTTTATTAATTAATTGATTTTTTGGCTGCATTGGGTCTTCATTGCTGCACACTGGCTTCCTCTCGCTGCAGCAAGCAAACCGGGGCTACTCTTCGTTGCAGTGCATGGGCTTCTCATTGCAATGGCTTCTCTTGCTGTGGAGCACAGGCTCTAGGTGCGTGGGCTTCAGTAGTTGTGGCACGCGGGCTTCAGTAGTTGCGGCACACAGGCTCTAGAGCACAGGCTCAGTAGTTGTGCCTGGGCTTAGTTTCTCCACAGCATGTGGGATCTTCCTGGACCAGGGATCGAACCCATGTCCCCTGCATTGGCAGACAGATTCTTAACCATTGCACCACCAGGGAAGTCCTGCAATATCTTTTTTGATCTGTCTCCTAGAGTAATGGAAATAAAAACAAAAATAAACAAATGGGACCTAATTAAACTCAAAAGTTTTTTTCACAGAAAAAAACCTAACAAAACAATAAACCATACGAAAAGACAACCCACAAAATGGGAGAAAACATGTGCAAATGATGTGACTGACAAGGGATTAATCTCCAAAATTTACAAATAGTTCATGGGGCTCAATATCAACAAAACAAACAACCCAATCAAAAAATGGGCAGAAGACCTAAATAGACATTTCTCCAAAGAAGACATACAGATGGCCAACAAACACATGAAAAGATGCTCAATATCACTAATTATTAGAGAAATGCAAACCAAAACTACAATGAGATACCACCTCACACCAGTCAGAATGGCCATCAAAAAAAGTTTACAAACAATAAATACTGGCGAGGGTGTGGAGGAAGGGAACCCTCCTACACTGTTGGTGGGAATGTAAATTGGCACAGCCATGATGGAGCACAGTATGGAGGTTCCTTAAAAAACTAAAAATAGAGCTGCCATATGATCCAGCAATCCCACTCCTGGGCATATATCCAGAGAAAACCATCATTTGAAAAGATATATGCACCCCAGTGTTCATTGCAGCACTATTTACAATAGCCAGAACATGTAAGCAACCTAAATGTCCATCAACAGATGAATGGATAAAGAAGATGTGGTACATATATACAATGGAATATTACTCAGCCATAAAACGAATGAAATAATGCAATTTGCAGCAACATGGATGGACCTGGAAATTATCATACTAAGTGAAGTAAGCCAGTCAGAGAAAGACAAATATCACATGACATCACTTATATGTGGAATCTAAAAAAATTGATACAAACGAACTTACTTACAAAACAGAAACAGACTCACAGACTTAGAGAACGAACTTATGGTTACCAGGGGGGAAGGGTGGGGGAAGGGATAGATTGGGAAGTTGGGATTGACGTGTACGTACTGCTATATTTAAAATAGATATATCAGACACTGATGAAAGAAATTAAAGATGAAAGAAATTAAAGATGAAACAAATAGATGGAGAGATATACCATGTTCTTGGATTGGAAGAATCAACATTGTGAAAATGACTCTACTACCCAAAGCAATCTACAGATTCAATGCAATCCCTATCAAACTACCACTGGCATTTTCCACAGAACTAGAACAAAAAATTTCACAATTTGTATGGAAACACAAAAGACCCCGAATAGCCAAAGCAATCTTGAGAACGAAAAATGGAGCTGGAGGAATCAGACCCCCTGGCTTCAGACTATATTACAAAGCTACAGTAATCAAGACAGTATGGCACTGGCACAAAAACAGAAATATACATCAATGGAACAGGATAGAAAGCCCAGAGATAAACCCACGCACATATGGTCACCTTCTCTTTGATAAAGGAGGCACGCATATACAGTGGAGAAAAGACAGCCTCTTCAATAAGTGGTGCTGGGAAAACTGGACAGGTACATGTAAAAGTATGAAATTAGAACACTTCCCAACACCATACACAAAAATAAGCTCAAAATGGATTAAAGACCTAAATGTAAGGCCAGACCCTATCAAACTCTTAGAGGAAAACATAGGAAGAACACTCTATGACATAAATCACAGCAAGATTCTTTTTGACCCATCTCCTACAGAAATGGAAATAAAAACAAAAATAAACAAATGGGACTTAATGAAACTTAAAAGCTTTTGCACAGCAAAGGAAACCATAAACAAGACCAAAAGACAGCCCTCAGAATGGGAGAAAATATTTGCAAATGAAGCAACTGACAAAGGATTAATCTCTAAAATTTACAAGCAGCTTATGCAGCTCAATAACAAAAAAACAAAACAACCCAATCCAAAAATGGGCAGAAGATCTAAATAGACATTTCTCCAAAGAAGATATACAGACTGCCAAGAAACACATGAAAGAATGCTCAACATCATTAATCATTAGAGAAATGCAAATCAATACTACAATGAGATATCATCTCACACCGGTCAGAATGGCCATCATCAAAAAATCTAGAAACAATAAATGCTGGAGAGGGTGTGGAGAATAGGGAACACTCTTGCACTGTTGGTGGGAATGTAAATTGATACAGCCACTATGGAGAACAGTATGGAGGTTCCTTAAAAAACTAAAAATAGAACTACCATATGACTCAGCAATCCCACTACTGGGCATATACCCTGAGAAAACCATAATTCAAAAAGAGTCATGTACCAAAATGTTCATTGCAGCTCTATTTACAATAGCCAGGACATGGAAGCAACCTAAGTGTCCATCAGCAGATGAATGGATAAAGAAGATGTGACACATATATACAATGGAATATTACTCAGCCATAAAAAAAATGAAATTGAGTTATTTGTAGTGAGGTGGATGGACTTAGAGTCTGTCATACAGAGTGAAGTAAGTCAGAAAGAGAAAAACAAATACAGTATGCTAACACATATATATGGAATCTAAGGGAAAAAAAAAAAAAAGGTCATGAAGAACCTGGGGGCAAGATGGGAATAAGGATGCAGACCTGCTAGAGAATGGACTTGAGGATATGGGGAGGGGGAAGGGTAAGCTGTGACAAAGTAAGAGAGTGGCATGGACATATATACACTACCAAACGTAAAATAGATAGCTAGTGGGAAGCAGCCGCATAGCACAGGGAGATCAGCTCAGTGGTTTGTGACCACCTAGAGGGGTGGGATGGGGAGGGTGGGAGGGAGGGAGATGCAAGAGGGAAGAGATATGGGAACATATGTATAGGTATAACTGATTCACTTTGTTGTAAAGCAGAAACTAACACACCACTGTAAAGCAATTATACTCCAATAAAGATGTTTAAAAAAAATTTTAAAAATTTAAAAAATTAAAAAAATAAAATAGATAGCCAACAAGGATCTACTGTATAGCACAGGGAACTCTGCTCAATACTCTGTAAAAACCTAAATGGAAAAGAATTTGAAAAAGAATAGATATATGTATATGTATAACTTGTATCACTTTGCTGTACACCTGAAACACAACATTGTTAGTCAACTATACTCCAATACAAAATAAAAATTAAAAAATAAGAGAATAGTCAATTGACACCAATTTTCATGACAGAAGAACAGGCAATATATCTCTCCTTGGAATAAGCCAAACAACACAACTGGATATTCATAACTTACTTTACCAGAATGCTTTATAATTCCAGAGCACTTGTAAAGAGATTTCACATTTTATGTATAAACAGATCTGTGAAGTAAGTTTGGTCTTATTCCATTTTAAAGATTATGAATAAGGATCAGAAGTGACTTATCCCATGTGCCTTAGTTTGTTCAGGCTGGTATAAAAAAATGACACAGACTGGATGGCTTATAAGCAACAGAAATTTATTTCTCACAGTTCTGGAGGCTAGAAGTCTGAGATCAAGGTGTCAGCACCGTCAGTTGAGAGCCCTCTTCTGGATTGCAGATTTCTCATTGTATCCTCACATGGAAGAAGGAACAAACACATTCTCTGGCCCTCTTTTATAAGGGCACTAATCCTATTGATGAGGACTCCATCCTTATGACCTAATCACCTCCCAAAGACCCTACCTCCTAATACCATCATCTTGGGGGTTAGGTTTCAACATATGAATTTGGGGGAAATAAAGACATTCAGACCATAGCACAATGTCAACTCAACTGATAAGTGGCAGAGCTTGAAACTTAAATTTTAAATTCCAGTCCCTCTTTTCTTTCCATGGCACACTGCAAATGCAATCTCAATGAAGGACCAAATTTATATGTAGCTTTTATTATTAGTGATCTTTTGTTGTAAATGACAGAATATCAACTCAAGTAAGCTTAGCCAAAAAGGGGAAATTGTAGGTTTAGGAATTAAAGGTGCAGGGTAGGCCATGCTCAGATGCTGCAGGATCCAGGTGTTCAGACAGAAATCCGTCTCTTGATATGTCTTAGTTCTGCTCTCTTTTGCTTTGATCCCATTCTCTGACAGGTTCTTTCCATTGGTGGCAAAGTTGGCCATGAATAGCTCCAGGCTGACATTCTACCAGTCACCAACCCCAGCAAAAAGAGATTCACATTTATTGGCTTCAATTGAGTCAAATGCCTACTCTTGGAATGGGTATGGTATTAGCCCCACTAGTAATGTACTGTGCCCACTAATAATGAGGAGAACCTGCATCTAGAATGGGACATTTGAGTGCCAGTACTAGTAAAAAGGGAAAAAGAGTGCTGGGTAGATTAAAAGCAGCAGGTATCCTCAGGACAAATCCTTACAAAGGAGCAAGACATTCAGAAAAATATGTGGAAAAGGGGCTGATGCTCCCAGTTCTCTCAGCCAATCAATCTGCCCACTCCCCAAATCAATAAGGGGAGATGATGATGCTGTTACATAAAGCTCCATAACTGGAATGCCTTCATGGTTTTACCACTGGATGGTTCTAGATTGAAGGGCATTTTCATGTTTACAAAGCATTTTTATGTACATTATTTTTATAACATTCACAATATTGTGAGTTAAATACCATTAGCCCCAAGGCCTGGAAATGAGAGCCACTTGTGGGAATTTGAGGCGTAGGCTCTCAGCTTGGACTTACCACTCACTCTTTTCTAACAGTAGCATTTGAACCCTTTCGGTAGGACCAGAGGCTCACAGGGTGCTTGGCTACACCAAGCAAACACCTGGGCACTGAAGAGCATTCCACTTGGGCAAAGCAAGTCACTAAGTACAAAAGGGTACGGCATATTACCTATATCCACTTATGGGAGTGAGCAGAGTACCTGAGCAGTATAGTCACCCCAAAGGGCTAGTTAGTTATGAGGCTAACAACTTCTGAAAATCTAGTTAGTTAAGCAGAAGGCAAACTTGAGAGGTTGTCCAGAACTCAGAAGAAAAGGGCAAAATGATGAAAATTATGAAAGCTACATGTGGCACAGGTGGAAGAGATCCAATTTGTTAGTAAGAAGAATTTCGGAAAGGGGTGACAGAATCACGGCAGAACAGTAATCAAAGAAGATGAAAAAAGGCTATACTGCATTTATAGTTATTATAGAAGATGAGCTTCTTGAGCCAAAGAAAGATTTCAATCTGAAAATTAAGGGCAAGTACCATGTACTGGGCAAATTATTAGAAAAAAGGACACATGAATGTATTCTGATAGAATTTTAAAACAATAAGGAAGAAATTCTATGAGTACTCAGAAACAGTAGTTATTCACAAATAAATGAAAACATCAGGCAGGTCTCAGTCTTCTTCTCTGTAACATCAAGTGTTGAAAGGAGTCTCAGACTGGCTCCTGCCAGATGCAGAGCCTGAGACCAGGGCTTGAGTGCAGGCAGTTTATGTGGGGCACTTGTCAAGCGACACAGTATAGGATAGCAAGCCAAGGAAACTAGTCCCATATATAAACACGAGGGACACTAGAAGAGAGAATGCCCTTGCTGCCCCCCAAAGGGGGTGGAAATGGCACATCCCAGCCACTATCCTTGAAGGCAGATGGTCCAAATAGATGAAGAATAATGGGGTCAGGGAGCTCCTAAGCTGGCACTTCAATTGAACTCCGAGTCTCAGATGACATTGGACATAGGGGGAAAGCCTATTGAATTTTTAGTCAACACCGGTGTCATTTACTTGGTTCTGAACACCAGATCAGGCAAACCTCGGTCACAAGAGTTGTAAAATTATGGGGGTATCAGGGAAGGCCCAAGATTGGGCATTTACAGAGCCACTAGAATGTAAATTCGACAAACACACACTCACCCACTCCTTCTTGTATGTCCCTGAATGCCCTGTACCCCTGCTAGGAAGAGATATCTTACATAAATTGGGGGCTACTATCTACTTAATGGGAGACAAACTGGAGATTGGAGTCCCCTTAGACAAAGAGCAAAGATGATAATGTTAATGTCTGAGGACACACCTCCCAGGACAGAGCAAGTTGATATCCCTGGAGTAAATCCTGAGGTCTGGGACCAGGGACGGGTGGGACGAGCTGTAGGAGCCAGTCCCGTGAGAGTCCATCTAAAACCCAGACATACTTGACCAATAGAAAACAGTACCCTCTCCATCAGGAGGCCCTGTTGGGCATTGCCCCTATTATACAGGGCCTAATTGACCAGGGCGTTGTTAGACTATGCCAGTCAGCCTGGAATACAGTAAGTCCCCTACATACAAACGAGTTCCACATGAGAGTACATTCGTAAGTCCAATTTGTTCGTAAGTCCAACAAAGTTTAGCCTAGGTACCCAACTAAAATAATTGGCTATATAGTACAGTACAGTAATAAGTTTATAATACTTTTCACACAAGTAATACATAAAAACAAACACAAAAAAATAAAGAAACATTTTAAATCTTACAGTACAGTACCTTGAAAAGTACAGTAGTACAGTACAGCAGCTGGCATACAGGGGCAAGTTCGCGTCTTTGAAAGTTCGCAACTTGAAAGTTCATATGTAGGGGACTTACTGTATCCCCCCATTCTTCCTGTAAAGAAACCCAATGGGGAATATTGGATGGTACAGGACCTGAGGGCAGTCAATGAAGCCATCGAGGATATACATCCAGCGGTCCCTAACCCGTATACTCTTCTGGCCACTCTACCATCTACCAGGACTTGGTATTCTGTATTAGGTTTAAAAGCTGTCTTCTTTTGTATTCTATTAGCCCCAGAGTCACAAAAAATTTTTGCTTTTGAGTGGCAGGACCCAAACAAGCAACAAAAACAATACTGCTGGACAGTCCTGCCCTAAGAGTTCAAAGATTCCCCCACCATCTTCAGGGAAACTTTAGCTAAGGACCTAAAAGATCTACATCTGGAGGAGAAAACCCTCCTCCAGTATGTAGACAACATTTTGATCACCAGCCCTACTAAGGAGGCCTCTGAAAAAACACTATAACCACTCTGAACCACCTAGCTGATAAAGAATATACGGTGTCCAAGAAAAAGGCTCAAATATCACAAACTAGGGGGACGTACCTAGGCTTCATTCTCACAGAAGGTCAGAGAAACCTACCCCAGGAAAGGAAAGAAGTCATTTTTGGCCTTGTCCCTCCTAAAACTAGAAGACAGCTTAGGAGTTTCCTGGGGATGGCAGGGTTCTGCCGTGTCTAGATCCTTAACTATGGTCTAATAACAAGGCCTCTATATGAAAAGTTGAAAGGAAAGGATGATGATTGTTTTGAATGGAATTCAGAATGCGGAGGGGCCTTTCAAGAATTGAAAGAGCAATTATTTCAGGCCCCTGCTCTGGCCCTCCCAGATTTAGCTAAACCCTTTGACTTTTCTATTCACAAGGGAAGGGGACTCACCCTTGGGGTATTAACTCAAAAACTGGGACCCTTTACTACGCAGGTGGTTGCTTGTTTCTCTAAACAATTAGATCAAACTACTAAGGGATGGCCTCCTTGCCTATGGCAGAAGCATCTACTACAACCCTGCTAAAGGAGGCTGAAAAGTTAACGTTTTGTCAGCCAATCACTATACGGACTCCACACCAGGTTCAGGCTTTAGTAAGTTCTAAGGAAACAGAGTGGCTCTCCCCCAGAAGGTTGACTCAAGTTCAGGCTACGCTTTTAGACAACCCACTGGCTACCATAAAAAACTGTCACACGCTAAATCCGGCCACCCTGCTACCTGCTGAAATGGGGCCCCCGGAGTGTGATCGTATAGAAACCATAGACACGATCTAGACCAATCGCCCCTACCTAGGAAGTCTCAAATGCGGAAGAGGAAGGGTTCAAGGACGGGAACAGTTTAATGAGAGACGGAAAAAGGCTAGTGAGATATGCAGTGACCTCCCAGACCCAAGTCATAGAGGCACGAAGCCTAACCCCTGGGACTTCTGCCCAAAAGGCAGATCTGATAGCCCCCATCTGAGCCTTAGAGCTCGGGACAGGGAAGATCTTAAACGTTTACACAGATTCCCGGTATGCGTATGCCATCCTACAGGCACAGGGGTTATCTGGAAGGAAAGAGGTAGCTTACTGTTGAGAATTAAAATGGACCTTGCACTCAGCCTGGAGACCCCAATCATCAGGAAAAGTAGAGAGGTCCAATCAGGCCTTTAAAGCTGTGTCAGGAAACTCACAAGAAAACTGGATTAAGCTGCTTCTGATTGCCTTGCTCCCGCATGCAATTAGCCCCAAGGGATAAGTTAAAGTTAAGTGCGTTTGACCTTTTGTATGTAAACCCATTCCCCAAGCCTGAGAGAAGGGTTCCATATCCCCTTGAAATGGAACAACTCACCTGTGCTCTCCAGTTGGAGAAACCATAAAAGCTCTCAGGAAATATGGTGACCAGGTGCTGCTCGCACCCACCGACCTGGCCCTTCACCCCTTCTGGCCAAGAGACCAGGTGAACCTAGAAACCTGGAAAACTGGCAGCCGCAAATCAGCCTCCTCCTAAGGGGAACGGAACTCAGTGAGCTTAACCACCCATTTCTCCCTAAAGTTGCAGGGATCGCTCTGTGGGGACAACACACTCGAATGAAGAGGGCCCCCGAGCCTCAACCTCCGGAGAGACAACCTGGGGCAACGGACACCCCTGACTACTTGTGTGAACCTCTCTCTGGCCTGAAGCTTCTCTTCTGAAAAACAACAAAAGTGAGACCAGGGATACTCAGGCCCCGGCAATGAGCCTCAACATCAGGGCACACTTGTGCCTACAGGCAAAAGACCTAGATACCTTCATTTTCAGGAAAAATTTGACATGTGACCATTGCTCTCTTGCTAATATTTGGGCCATGCATCCTAAATTGTCTGATGTCCTTTGTCTCCAAAAGATTAGAGTTTATAAAACTCCAAACAGTGGTTGCTCGGGGATGCAAAGAGTCAGGGCTGAGGCACATCTACAGGCAGCTGGGGAGACGCTCTGCTCCTTCACCCGGGGTTATGACGACGCCCCAAGTCAGCAGGAAACAGTTACAGAAGACGGACCTGTACCCGTCGGCGCCCCTCAAGAATGAGGAGTGGGACAAAGGACAGAGGAGGAGTTTGTCATCGGCAAAGCCCACTGACAATTCCCAAGAAATAAGAATAGAATCTGAGTAATAAAGTTTGACCTTTTTGTGCGTGTGCTTAGTCCAGTTTCCCTTGGTCACAGGGGGCCACATGCAGAAGCCTCGCACCCAGCACTTCAGACCAGAGTTCCTCGTGTGAAACAGCTGCTCTTGGTGGGCCCCAAGCAGAAGCTCACTGCGTGCTACCCTCAGTTCAAGATGGTGGCGGTAGGCTGCGTGCAGAGATGCTGTCCCCGGCGCTGCATGATCTGGAGTGTGAGCTGTGCAGCTGGGCCAACCCCGTGAGAACTCTGCCCTCTCCCTGCAGATGAGATCCTATAAAGCAGCCCCACCCACGGCCTGTCTGGGAGAGCCAGTGCTCTAGAGCCAGAGCTTGTACCTCTCCATTCTCTGATCAAAGCATAAAGCTTTCCTTTGCTTCTGAACCAAACTCAGTCTCGTTCTATTGGTTTGAATGACACTGGGCAGGAAAACTCTTGCTGGGGACTGATTTGGGAGGGTTGGTAGCAGCTACATCTCTGATAGCTGCATGAAAGACCTTATAAGCATAAAAGAAATGGAAGAAATGCAATAGAAATGTATGCAACATAATATTAAAATGCTGTGTTGATATTTAAAAACAGACGGGCACAAATTACCCAAGTACCAACTACGCCCACCTAATGACATATCTCTCCTGGCTTTGCTAACCATCAGGGACTTGCCTGTAAGGGCAAAGGAAAGAAATGCCATCTACCAGGGATGATGGCAGACCAACTTTGAAGTACCTAAAGTAGTGAGATTTTTAAATAGTTCTGTGGTTTATCTTAAAAACTCCTTATGTACTTGCTAACCTATTACATATATTTGTTTGAATATAAAAATGTATTAAAGTGTCCTTGAAGATATGCCATTTTATCAGGGGCTTCTCAGACCTCTTGGCATACTCCCAGACACTCCTTTGAGAAGCATGGTGCCCTGCTGCTTCAAACTGCTACATAGAATGAACTTTTCCCTCTGCTTGTCATACCCTTCACATCTGCCACCAGCTTCCCACATGACAACCCCAAGAATATATATATATTCTTACCTTTATGAATCTCGGGTGCAGAATGCTAAGTTGATCATACTCCTCTGTTCCTGGGTGGTGAAGTCTTCATTCATCCTTCAACACTCATCTCAATACAGAGGCTTCACCTCCATGTGGCCTAACTGTACAACTCTGCAGAGAAGAGGGCCTCATCCCATTTCTGTCTTGGGACACACCACTGTCAAACATTACTTTAGGACATATCTTTATGTCTTCCTCTCCCCTCTAGACAATCAGCTCCTGGAGAGTAGATGCTATCTGGAAACTGACAGTGTCTAGCACAGCCGTGATTATTGAGTAAATCCTTGTTTCCGGGTTCGTTTTACCTGGCACACAGCAAGCCAAAACGCTGAGACACTGAGATTTGTAGCAAAGAGAGGGTTTGTTTACAAGGCAGCCATGAGAGGAGATGAGAGAACTAGCCTCAGATCTATCTCTCTTAGGCAAGGGGCTCGGGGTATTTATGGTATGAAGAATAAAGAAGCAGGGTGGTCTGAGGTGTGGGGAGCATGGGAAGCATGGGGTAAGGTGATTGGAAAAAGGTGTGGTAATCGTAGTTTTGCACAGCTGTAGCTAAGCTACAGGCCTCAGCATGTTCAAAATGGAGGTACTTAGCACAATCTAAGGGTGGAGTTTTCAACCCTCTGATGTCAAAAAGGTCACCAAGTGGACACTGGTGCATGCCCAGTTGTAGGAAAGTGGTCCTACTCAGTCTTAGCCAGGTCAGCTTGAACTAGACATAGCTGACTTCAATTTCCCAGACAACAACTCAGGCAAATGTCTTATTGTTTAGGCTACATGATGCTTGGAGGACATACAAGTTTTAAAAAACCTTGATTTGTGAAGGAAGGTGAAATGGATTTGACTCATTACCCATGTTTCACTTTCTCATGTAAAATAGCACCTGCCAAAATAGGCCTTCTCCAATCATTACTTCAAATCAAGGCACCTGTCTTTGAGCTCACTGGTAAGTACTAGGCACAAGAGGTCACAGTTGGTCCTGTACATGTATAGGATATTTCCTTCCAATCTGACATATGTCTGTGAACGTACACCATTTTTTGGTCAAAGTATTTTTTTTAAACTTTTTAATTTAATTTTATTTATTTTTTTATACAGCAGGTTTTTATTAGTCATCAATTTTATACACATCAGTGTATACACGTCAATCCCAATCGCCCAATTCATCACACCACCAACCCCACCCCCCCGCTGCTTTCCCCCCTTGGTGTCCATACGTTTGTTCTCTACATCTGTGTCTCAATTTCTGCCCTGCAAACCGGTTCACCTGTACCATTTTTCTAGGTTCCACATATATGCGTTAATATACGATATTTGTTTTTCTCTTTCTGACTTACTTCACTCTGTATGACAGTCTCTAGATCCATCCACGTCTCAACAAATGACCCAGTTTCGTTCCTTTTTATGGCTGAGTAATATTCCATTGTATATATGTACATCTTCTTCATCCATTCGTCTGTCGATGGGCATTTAGGTTGCTTCCATGACCTGGCTATTGTAAATAGTGCTGCAATGAACATTGGGGTGCATATGTCTTTTTGAATTATGGTTTTGTCTGGGTATATGCCCAGTAGTGGGATTGCTGGATCATATGGTAATTCTATTTTTAGTTTTTTAAGGAACCTCCATATTGTTCTCCATAGTGGCTGTATCAGTTTACATTCCCACCAACAGTGCAAGAGGGTTCCCTTTTCTCCACACCCTCTCCAGCATTTGTTTGGAGATTTTCTGATGAAGCCCATTCTAACTGGTGTGAGGTGATACCTTATTGTAGTTTTGATTTGCATTTCTCTAATAATTAGTGATGTTGAGCAGCTTTTCATGTGCTTCTTGCCCATCTGTATGTCTTCTTTGGAGAAATGTCTATTTAGGTCTTCTGCCCATTTTTGGATTGGGTTGTTTGTCTTTTTAATATTGAGCTTCATGAGCTGTTTATATATTTTGGAGATTAATCCTTTGTCCATTGATTCGTTTGCAAATATTTTCTCCCATTCTGAGGGGTGTCTTTTCATCTTGCTTATGGTTTCCTTTGCTGTGCAAAAGTTTTTAAGTTTCATTAGGTCCCATTTGTTTATTTTTGTTTTTATTTCCATTACTCTAGGAGGTGGATCAAAAAAGATCTTGCTGTGATTTATGTCAAAGAGTGTTCTTTCTATGTTTTCCTCTAAGAGTTTTATAGTGTCCGGTCTTACATTTAGGTCTTTAATCCATTTTGAGTTTATTTTTGTGTATGGTGTTAGGGAGTGTTCTAATTTCATTCTTTTACATGTAGCTGTCCAGTTTTCCCAGCACCACTTGTTGAAGAGACTGTCTTCTTCACTGTATATCCTTGCCTCCTTTGTCATAGATTAGTTGACCATAGGTGCGTGGGTTTACCTCTGGGCTTTCTATCTTGTTCCATTGATCTATGTTTCTGTTTTTGTACCAGTACCCTATTGTCTTGATTACTGTAGCTTTGTAGTATAGTCTGAAGTCAGGGAGTCTGATTCCTCCAGGTCCATTTTTTTCCCTCAAGACTGCTTTGGCTATTCAGGGTCTTTTGTGTCTCCATACAAATTTTAAGATTTTTTGTTCTAGTTCCGTAAAAAATGCCATTGGTAATTTGATAGGGATTGCATTGAATCTGTAGATTGCTTTGTGTAGTATAGTCATTTTCACAATATTGATTCTTCCAATCCAAGAACATGGTGTATCTCTCCATCGGTTGGTATCATCTTTAATTTCTTTCATCAGTGTCTTATAGTTTTCTGCATACAGGTCTTTTGTCTCCCTAGGCAGGTTTATTCCTAGGTATTTTATTCTTTTTGTTGCAATGGTAAATGGGAGTGTTTCCTTAATTTCTCTTTCAGATTTTTCATCATCAGTGTATAGGAATGCAAGAGACTTCTGTGCATTAATTTTGTATCCTGCAACTTTTACCAAATTCATTGATTAGCTCTAGTAGTTTTCTGGTGGCATCTTTAGGATTCTCTATGTATAGAATCATGTCATCTGCAAACAGTGAGAGTTTTACTTCTTCTTTTCCAATTTGTATTCCTTTTATTTCTTTTTCTTCTCTGATTGCTGTGGCTAGGACTTCCAAAACTATGTTGAATAATAGTGGTGAGAGTGGACATCCTTGTCTTGTTCCTGATCTTAGAGGAAATGCTTCCAGTTTTTCACCATTGAGAATGATGTTTGCTGTGGGTTTGTCATATATGGCCTTTATTATGTTGAGGTATGTTCCCTTTGCCCACTTTCTGGAGAGTTTTTATCATAAATGGGTGTTGAATTTTGTCAAAAGCTTTTTCTGCATCTATTGAGATGATCATATGGTTTTTATTCTTCAATTTGTTAATATGGTTTATCGCATTTATTGATTTGCGTATATTGAAGTATCCTTGCATCCCTGGGATAAATCCTACTTGATCATGGTGTATGATCCTTTTAATGTGTTGTTGGATTCTGTTTGCTAGTATTTTGTTGAGGATTTTTGCATCTATGTTCATCAGTGATATTGGTCTGTAATTTTCTTTTTTTGTAGTATCTTTGTCTGGTTTTGCTATCGGGGTGATGGTGGCCTCATAGAATGAGTTTGGGAGTGTTCCTCCCTCTGCAATTTTTTGGAAGAGTTTGAGAAGGATGGGTGTTAGCTCTTCTCTAAATGTTTGGTAGAATTCACCTGTGAAGCCATCTGGTCCTGGACTTTTGTTTGTTGGAAAATTTTTAATCACAGTTTCAATTTCATTACTTGTGATTGGTCTGTTCATATTTTCTATTTCTTCCTGGTTCAGTCTTGGAAGGTTATACCTTTCTAAGAATTTGTCCATTTCTTCCAGGTTGTTCATTTTATTGGCATGGAGTTGCTGGTAGTAGTCTCTTAGGATGCTTTGTATTTCTGCAGTGTCTGTTGTAACTTCTTTTTCATTTCTAATTTTATTGATTTGAGTCCTCTCCCTCTTTTTCTTGATGAGTCTGGCTGATGGTTTATCAATTTTGTTTATCTTCTCAAAGAACCAGCTTTCAGTTTTATTGATCTTTGCTATTGTTTTCTTTGTTTATATTTCATTTATTTCTGCTCTGATCTTTATGATTTCTTTCCTTCTGCTAACTTGGGTTTTGTTTGTTCTTCTTTCTCTAGTTCCTTTAGGTGTAACGTTAGATTGTTTATTTGAGATTTTTCTTGTTTCTTGAGGTAGGTTTGTATAGCTATAAACTTCCCTCATAGAACTGCCTTTGCTGCATCCCATAGGTTTTGGGTCGTTGTGTTTTCATTGTCATTTGTCTCTAAGTATTTTTTGATTTCCTCTTTGATTTCTTCAGTGATCTCTTGGTTATTAAGTAATGTATTGTTTAGCCTCCATGTGTTTGTATTTTTTACAGATTTTTTTCCTGTAATTGATATCTAGTCTCATAGCATTGTGGTCAGAAAAGATGCTTGATATGATTTCAATTTTCTTAAATTTACTGAGGCTTGATTTGTGACCCAAGATGTGATCTATCCTGGAGAATGTTCCGTGCGCACTTGAGAAGGAAGTGTAATCTGCTGTTTTTGGATGGAATGTCCTATAAATATCAAAAAAATCTATCTGGTCTATTGTGTCATTTAAAGCTTCTGTTTCCTTATTTATTTTCATTTTGGATGATCTGTCCATTGGTGAAAGCGGGGTGTTAAAGTCCCCTAGTATGATTGTGTTATGGTCAATTTCCCCTTTTATGGCTGTTAGCAGTTGCCTTATGTATTGAGGTGCTCCTATGTTGGGTGCATATATATTTATAATTGTTATATCTTCTTCTTGGATTGATCCCTTGATCATTATGTAGTGTCCTTCCTTGTCTCTTGTAACATTCTTTATTTTAAAGTCTATTTTATCTGATATGAATATTGCTACTCCAGCTTTCTTTTGTTTATTTATTTATTTATTTATTTATTTATTTATTTATTATTATTATTTTTTTAAACATCTTTATTGAAGTATAATTGCTTTACAATGGTGTGCTAGCTTCTGCTTTACAACAAAGTGAATCAGTTACACATATACATATGTTGCCATATCTCTTCCCTCTTGCATCTCCCTCCCTCCCACCCTCCCTATCCCACCCCTCTAGGTGGTCACAAAGCACCGAGCTGATCTCCCTGTGCTATGCGGCTGCTTCCCACTAGTTATCTATTTTACATTTGGTAGTGTATATATGTCCATGACACTCTCTCACCCTGTCACATCTCACCCCTCCCCCTCCCCATATCCTCAAGTCCATTCTCTAGTAGGTCTGTGTCTTTATTCCCATCTTGCCACTAGGTTCTTCATGACCTCTTTTTTTTTTTTTTTTCCCTTAGATTCCATATATATGTGTTAGCATACTGTATTTGTTTTTCTCTTTCTGACTTACTTCACTCTGTATGACAGACTCTAACTCCATCCACCTCATTACAAACACCTCCATTTCATTTCTTTTTATGGCTGAGTAATATTCCATTGTATATATGTGCCACATCTTCTTTATCCATTCATCCGATGATGGACACCTAGGTTGCTTCCATGTCCTGGCTATTGTAAACAGAGCTGCAATGAATATTTTGGTACATGACTCTTTCTGAATTATGGTTTTCTCAGGGTATATGCCCAGTAGTGGGATTGCTGGGTCATATGGTAGTTCTATTTTTAGTTTTTTAAGGAATCTCCATACTGTTCTCCATAGTGGCTGTATCAATTTACATTCCCACCAACAGTGCAAGAGTGTTCCCTTTTCTCCACACCCTCTCCAGCATTTATTGTTTCTAGATTTTTTGATGATGGCCATTCTGACCGGTGTGAGATGATACCTCATTGTAGTTTTGATTTGCATTTCTCTAATGATTAATGATGTTGAGCATTCTTTCATGTGTCTGTTGGCAATCTGTATCTCTTCTTTGGAGAAATGTCTATTTAGGTCTTCTGCCCATTTTTGGATTGGGTTGTTTGTTTTTTTGTTATTGAGCTGCATGAGCTGCTTGTAAATCTTGGAGATTAATCCTTTGTCCGTTGCTTCATTTGCAAATATTTTCTCCCATTCTGAGGGTTGTCTTTTGGTCTTGTTTATGGTTTCCTTTGCTGTGCAAAAGCTTTTAAGTTTCATTAGGTCCCATTTGTTTATTTGTGTTTTTATTTCCATTTCTCTAGGACCTGGGTCAAAAAGGATCTTGCTGTGATTTATGTCATAGAGTGTTCTGCCTATGTTTTCCTCTAAGAGTTTGATAGTGTCTGGCCTTACACTTAGGTCTTTAATCCATTTTGACTTTATTTTTGTGTATGGTGTCAGGGAGTGTTCTAATTTCATACTTTTACATGTACCTGTCCAATTTTCCCAGCACCACTTATTGAAGAGGCTGTCTTTTCTCCACTGTATATGCTTGCCTCCTTTATCAAAGATAAGGTGACCATATGTGCGTGGGCTTATCTCTGGGTTTTCTATCCTGTTCCATTGATCTATATTTCTGTTTTTGTGCCAGTACCATACTGTCTTGATTACTGTAGCTTTGTAATATAGTCTGAAGTCAGGGAGCCTGATTCCTCCAGCTCCATTTTTCGTTCTCAAGATTGCTTTGGCTATTCGGGGTCTTTTGTGTTTCCATACAAATTGTGAAATTTTTTGTTCTAGTTCTGTGAAAAATGCCAGTGGTAGTTTGATAGGGATTGCATTGAATCTGTAGATTGCTTTGGGTAGCAGAGTCATTTTCACAATGTTGATTCTTCCAATCCAAGAACATGGTATATCTCTCCATCTATTTGTATCATCTTTAATTTCTTTCATCAGTGTCCTATAATTTTCTGCATACAGGTCTTTTGTCTCCTTAGGTAGGTTTATTCCTAGGTATTTTATTCTTTTTGTTGCAATGGTAAACGGGAGTGTTTTCTTAATTTCACTTTCAGATTTTTCATCATTAGTATACAGGAATG
The DNA here is from genome assembly GCF_028564815.1 of Eubalaena glacialis. Lineage (NCBI taxonomy): Eukaryota > Metazoa > Chordata > Mammalia > Artiodactyla > Balaenidae > Eubalaena > Eubalaena glacialis. The sequence continues at coordinate 106,652,856 of NC_083720.1, read as the reverse complement.
CAAGAGATTTCTGTGCATTAATTTTGTATCCTGCTACTTTACCAAATTCATTGACTAGCTCTAGTAGTTTTCTGGTAGCATCTTTTGGATTCTCTATGTATAGTATCATGTCATCTGCAAACAGTGACAGCTTTACTTCTTCTTTTCCGATTTGGATTCCTTTTATTTCTTTTTCGTCTCTGATTGCTGTGGCTAACACTTCCAAAACTATGTTGAATAATAGTGGTGAGAGTGGGCAACCTTGTCTTGTTCCTGATCTTAGTGGAAATGGTTTCAGTTTTTCACCATTGAGGACAATGTTGGCTGTGGGTTTGTCATATACGGCCTTTATTATGTTGAGGAAAGTTCCCTCTATGCCTACTTTCTGCAGGACTTTTATCATAAATGGGTGTTGAATTTTGTCGAAAGCTTTCTCTGCATCTATTGAGATGATCATATGGTTTTTCTCCTTCAATTTGTTAATATGATGTATCACGTTGATTGATTTGCGTATATTGAAGAATCCTTGCATTCCTGGAATAAACCCCACTTGATCATGGTGTATGATCCTTTTAATGTGCTGTTGGATTCTGTTTGCTAGTATTTTGTTGAGGATTTTTGCATCTATGTTCATCAGTGATATTGGCCTGTAGTTTTCTTTCTTTGTGACATCTTTGCCTGGTTTTGGTATCAGGGTGATGGTGGCCTCGTAGAATGAGTTGGGGAGTGTTCCTCCCTCTGCAATATTTTGGAAGAGTTTGAGAAGGATAGGTGTTAGCTCTTCTCTAAATGTTTGATAGAATTCGCCTGTGAAGCCATCTGGTCCTGGGCTTTTGTGTGTTGGAAGATTTTTAATCACAGTTTCAATTTCAGTGCTTGTGATTGGTCTGTTCATATTTTCTATTTCTTCCTGGTTCAGTCTCGGCACGTTGTGCATTTCTAAGAATCTGTCCATTTCTTCCAGGTTGTCCATTTTATTAGCATAGAGTTGCTTGTAGTAATCTCTTATGATCGTTTGTATTTCTGCAGTGTCAGTGGTTACTTCTCCTTTTTCATTTCTAATTCTATTAATTTGAGTCTTCTCCTTTTTTCTCTTGATGAGTCTGGCTAATGGTTTATCAATTTTGTTTATCTTCTCAAAGAACCAGCTTTTAGTTTCATTGATTTTTGCTATTGTTTCCTTCATTTCTTTTTCATTTATTTCTGATCTGATCTTTATGATTTCTTTCCTTCTGCTAGCTTTGGGGTTTTTTTGTTCTTCTTTCTCTAATTGCTTTAGGTGCAAGGTTAGGTTGTTTATTCGAGATGTTTCCTGTTTCTTGATGTAGGCTTGTATTGCTATAAACTTCCCTCTTAGAACTGCTTTTGCTGCATCCCATAGGTTTTGGATCGTCGTGTCTCCATTGTCATTTGTTTCTAGGTATTTTTTGATTTCCCCTTTGATTTCTTCAGTGATCACTTCGTTATTAAGTAGTGTATTGTGTAGCCTCCATGTGTTTGTATTTTTTACAGATCTTTTCCTGTAATTGATATCTAGTCTCATAGCGTTGTGGTCGGAAAAGATACTTGATACGATTTCAATTTTTTTAAATTTACCAAGGCTTGATTTGTGACCCAAGATATGATCTATCCTGGAGAATGTTCCATGAGCACTTGAGAAAAATGTGTATTCTGTTGTTTTTGGGTGGAATGTCCTATAAATATCAATTAAGTCCATCTTGTTTAATGTATCATTTAAAGCTTGTGTTTCCTTATTTATTTTCATTTTGGATGATCTGTCCATTGGTGAAAGTGGGGTGTTAAAGTCCCCTACTATGATTGTGTTACTGTCGATTTCCCCTTTTATGGCTGTTAGTATTTGCCTTATGTATTGAGGTGCTCCTATGTTGGGTGCATAAATATTTACAATTGTTATACCTTCCTCTTGGATCGATCCCTTGATCATTATATAGTGTCCGTCTTTGTCTCTTGTAATTGTCTTTATTTTAAAGTCTATTTTGTCTGATATGAGAATTGCTACTCCAGCTTTCTTTTGATTTCCATTTGCATGGAATATCTTTTTCCATCCCCTCACTTTCAGTCTGTATGTGTCTCTAGGTCTGAAGTGGGTCTCTTGTAGACAGCATATATATGGGTCTTGTTTTTGTATCCATTCAGCCAGTCTGTGTCTTTTGGTGGGAGCATTTAATCCATTTACATTTAAGGTAATTATCGATATGTATGTTCCTATTCCCATTTTCTTAAATGTTTTGGGTTTGTTATTGTAGGTGTTTTCCTTCTCTTGTGTTTCTTGCCTAGAGAAGTTCCTTTAGCATTTGTTGTAAAGCCGGTTTGGTGGTGCTGAACTCTCTCAGCTTTTGCTTGTCTGTCAAGGTTTTAATTTCTCCATCAAATCTGAATGAGATCCTTGCTGGGTAGAGTAATCTTGGTTGTAGGTTTTTCTCCTTCATCACTTTAAGTATATCCTGCCACTCCCTTCTGGCTTGCAGCGTTTCTGCTGAAAGATCAGCTGTTAACCTTATGGGGATGCCCTTGTGTGTTATCTGTTGTTTTTCCCTTGCTGCTTTTAATATGTTTTCTTTATATTTAATTTTGGATAGTTTGATTAATATGTGTCTTGGTGTGTTTCTCCTTGGATTTATCCTGTATGGGACTCTCTGTGCTTCCAGGACTTGATTAACTATTTCCTTTCCCATATTAGGGAAGTTTTCAACTATAATCTCTTCAAATATTTTCTCAGTCCCTTTCTTTTTCTCTTCTTCTTCTGGGACCCCTATAATTCGAATGTTGGTGCGTTTAATGTTGTCCCAGAGGTCTCTGAGACTGTCCTCAGTTCTTTTCATTCTTTTTTCTTTATTCTGGTCTGCAGTAGTTATTTCCACCATTTTATCTTCCAGGTCACTTATCCGTTCTTCTGCCTCAGTTATTCTGCTATTGATCCCATCTAGAGTATTTTTAATTTCATTTATTGTGCTTGTCATCGTTTCTTGGTTCCTCTTTAGTTCTTCTACGTCCTTGTTAAATGTTTGTTGCATTTTGTCTATTCTATTTCCAAGACTTTGGATCATCCTTACTATCATTATTCTGAATTCTTTTTCAGGTAGACTACCTATTTCCTCTTCATTTGTTAGGTCTGGTGTGTTTTGACCCTGCTCCTTCATCTGCTGTGTGTTTTACTGTCTTCTCATTTTGCTTATCTTACTGTGTTTGGGGTCTCCTTTTCACAGGCTGCAGGTTCGTAGTTCCCGTTGTTTTTGGTATCTGTCCCCAGTGGCTAAGGTTGGTTCAGTGGGTTGTGTAGGTTTCCTGGTGGAGGGAACTAGTGCCTGTGTTCTGGTGGATGAGGCTGGATGTTGTCTTTCTGGTGGGTTCGTCCACGTCTGGTGGTGTGTTTTGGGGTGTCTGTGGCCTTATTATGATTTTAGGCAGCCTCTCTGTTAATGGATGGGGCTGTGTTCCTCTCTTGCTAGTTGTTTGGCATAGGGTGTCCAGCAGTGTAGCTTGCTGGTCGTTGAGTGAAGCTGGGTCTTGATGTTGAGATGGAGATCTGTGAGAGATTTTCGCCGTTTGGTATTACGTGGAGCTGGGAGGTCTCTTGTGGACCAGTGTCCTGAAGTTGGCTCTCCCACCTCAGAGGCACAGCCCTGATGCCTGGCTGGAGCACCAAGAGCCTTTCATCCACACGGCTCAGAATAAAAGGGAGAAAAAATGGAAAGAAAGAAAAAAAGAGGATAAAATAAAATAAAATAAAGCAATTATAATAAAAAATAAGAAAAAAAAATTATTAAGAGTAAATTTATTAAGAAAAAAAATTTTTTTAATTTTTAAAAATAGATTTATTAATTTTTTATACTAAAAATAAGAAAAAAATTATTTAGAAAAAATTTATTAAGAAAAAAAATTTTTTTAAATAAAAAATATGAAAAAACTTATTAAAATTTTTTTTAAAAATAGAAAATAAGGAAAAAATTATTAAGAAAACATTTATTAGGGAAAAAAAAAAAGAAAAAAAAAAAAAAGAAAAAACGGACGGACCTAACCCTAGGACTAACGGTGAGAGCAAAGCTATACAGACAAAATCTCACCCAGAAGCATACACATCTACACTCACAAAAAAAAGGAAAAGGGGAGAAGTTAATATATCCTGCTCCCAAAGTCCATCTCCTAAATTTGGGATGATTCGTTGTCTATTCAGGTATTCAACAGATGCAGGCACATCAAGTTGTTTGTGGAGCTTTAATCCGCTGCTTCTGAGGCTGCTGGGAGAGATTTCCCTTTCTCTTCTTTGTTCGTACAGCTCCCGGGGTTCAGCTTTGGATTTGGACCCGCCTCTGCATGTAGGTCCCCTGAGGGCGTCTGTTCCCCGCCCAGACAGAACGGGGTTAAAGGAGCAGCTGATTCGGGGGCTCTGGCTCAGTCAGGCCGGGGGGAGGGAGCGGTATGGAGGAGGCGGGGAGAGCCTGCGGCGGCAGAAGCCGGCGTGACGTTGCAGCAGCCTGAGGCGCGCCGTGCGCTCTCCCGGGGAAGTTGTCCCCAGATTACGGGAGCCTGGCCGTGGCGGGCTGCACAGGCTCCCGGGAGGGGCGGTGTGGAGAATGACCTGTGCTCGCCCACAGGCTGTTTGGTGGCGGCAGCAGCAGCCTTAGCGTCTCATGCCCGTCTCTGGGGTCCGCGCTGATAGCCGCGGCTCGCGCCCGTCTCTGGAGTTCGTTTAAGTGGCGCTCTGAATCCCCTCTCCTTGCACGCCGCGAAACAAAGAGGCAAGAAAAAGTCTCCTGCCTCTTCGGCAGCTGCAGACTTTTTCTCGTGCACCCTCCCGGCTAGTTGTGGTGCGCTAGACCCTTCAGGCTGTGTTCACGCAGCCAACCCCAGTCCTCTCCCTGGGATCCGACCGAAGCCCGCGCCTCAGCTCCCAGCCCCCGCCCGCCCCGGCGGGTGAGCAGACAAGCCTCTCGGGCTGGTGAGTGCTGCTCGGCGCCGAGCCTCTGTGCGGGAATCTCTCCGTTTTTCCCTCTGCGTCCCTGTTGCTGTGGGATCCGCGCTGATAGCCGCGGCTCGTGCCCGTCTCTGGAGCTCGTTTAGGCGGCGCTCTGAATCCCCTCTCCTTGCGCGCCGCGAAACAAAGAGGCAAGAAAAATTCTCTTGCCTCTTTGGCAGCTGCAGTCTTTTTCCCGGACTCCCTCCCGGCTAGCACCGAAGCCCGAGCCCCAGCTCCCAGGCCCCGCCCGCCCTGGCGGCTGAGCAGACAAGCCTCTCGGGCTGGTGAGTGCTGGTCGGCGCCGATCCTCTGTGCGGGAATCTCTCCGCTTTGCCCTCCGCACCAATGTGGCTGCGCTCTCCTCCGTGGCTCCGAAGCTTCCCGCCTCTGCTACCCGCAGTCTCTGCCCACGAAGGGGCTTCCTAGTGTGTGGAAACCTTTCCTCCTTCACAGCTCCCTCCCACTGGTGCAGGTCCCGTCCCTATTCTTTTGTCTCTGTTATTTCTTTTTTCTTTTGCCCTACCCAAGTACGTGGGGATTTTCTTGCCTTTTGGGAGGTCTGACGTCTTCTGCCAGCGTTCAGTGGGTGTTCTGTAGGAGCAGTTCCACGTGTAGATGTATTTCTCATGTATCTGTGGGGAGGAAGGTGATCTCCGCGTCTTACTCTTCCGCCATCTTGCCCCTCCCTCCTCCAGCTTTCTTTTGATTTCCATTTGCATGGAATATCTTTTTCCATCCCCTCACTTTCAGTCTGTATGTGTCCCTAGGTCTGAAGTGGGTCTCCTGTAGACAGCATATATATGGGTCTTGTTTTTGTATCCATTCAGCAAGCCTGTGGCTGTTCGTTGGAGCATTTAATCCATTCACGTTTAAGGTAATTATTGATATGTATGTTCCTATGACCATTTTCTTAATTGTTTTGGGTTTGTTTTTGTAGGTCCTTTTCTTCTCTTGTGTTTCCCACTTAGAGAAGTTCCTTTAGCGTTTGTTGTAGAGCTGGTTTGGTGGTGCTGAATTCTCTTAGCTTTTGCTTGTCTGTAAAGCTTTTGATTTCTCCATCAAATATGAATGAGATCCTTGCTGCGTAGAGTAATCTTGGTTGTAGGTTCTTCCCTTTCATCACTTTAAGTATATCATGCCACTCCCTTCTGGCTTGTAGAGTTTCTGCTGAGAAATCAGCTGTTAACCTTATGGGAGTTCCCTTGTATGTTATTTGTCGTTTTTCCCTTGCTGCTTTCAATAATTTTTCTTTGTCTTTAATTTTTGCCAATTTGATTACTATGTGTCTCCGTGTGTTTCTCCCTGGGTTTATCCTATATGGGACTCTCTGTGCTTCCGGGACTTGGGTGGCTATTTCCTTTCACATGTTAGGGACGTTTTCGACTATAATCTCTGCAAATATTTTCTCTGGTCCTGTCTCTCTCTCTTCTCCTTTCTCTCTCTCTTCTCCTTCTGGGACCCCTATAATTCGAATGTTGTTGTGTTTAGTGTTGTCCCAGAGGTCTCTTAGGCTGTCTTCATTTGTTTTCATTCTTTTTTCTTTAGTCTGTTCTGCAGCAGTGAATTCCACCATTCTGTCTTCCAGGTCACTTATCCGTTCTTCTGCCTCAGTTATTCTGCTATTGATTCCTTCTAGTGTAGTTTTCATTTCAGTTATTGTATTGTTCATCTCTGTTTGTTTGTTCTTTAATTCTTCTAGGTCTTTGTTAAACATTTCTTGCATCTTCTCGATCTTTGCCTCCATTGTTTTTCCGAGGTCCTGGATCATCTTCACTATCATTATTCTGAATTCTTTTTCTGGAAGGTTGTCTATCTCCACTTCATTTAGTTGTTTTTCTGGGGTTTTATCTTGTTCCTTCATCTGGTACATAGCCCTCTGCCTTTTCATCTTGTCTATCTTTTTGTGAATGTGGTTTTTGTTCCACAGGCTGCAGGATTGTAGTTCTTCTTGCTTCTGCTGTCTGCCGTCTGGTGGATGGTCAAAGTATTTATAATATTTTCTCCTAACCTGTTGCCCATTCCTCTTCCTCTGGGCATAACTCCATTTTCGATTTTTGGTATTGACCCATTCATGCCCTTTAGAGCAGGGGTCCCCATCCCCCTGGCCGCAGACCGGTAGCAGCCTGGGGCCTGTTAGGAACCAGGCCGCACAGCAGGAGGCGAGTGGCAGCCCAGCGAGCGAAGCTTCATCTGCTGCCCCCCATTGGTCGCATTACCGCGGTCCATCCCTGGGTCGGTGGAAAAATTGTCTTCCACGAAACGGGTCCCTGGTGCCCAAAAAGTTGGGGACCGCTGCTGTACAGCATTCGCGCCCTGCCCCCCCCCCCAGAATGAAGTCTAAAAACAGGTATTGCATTTAGTTGTCATGTCTCTCGAGCCTCTTTAATCCAGATTGTTTCCACAGCCTTTCTTTGTCTTTTGTGATTTTGACTGTTTGAAAGAATATACTCTCCCCATTTACAATAGCAGAACATTAATCATTTTGTCTTTTTTTTCCCTGTGGTTGCACTCAGGTTATGCATTCCTGACTGGAATCCTACACACTTGATATGTTCTTCTGAGGGTCTCATATCTGGAGGCACATGATGCCCAACTGTGATGTCAACGAAAATAATCAATAAACAATCTATAACAGGAATAGAAAAGAGTTTTATTTGAGCCATACTGAGGACTATAGCCTGGGAGACAGCCTCTCTGAGGAACTGCTCCAGAGAAGCATGGTTTCTGCTCTGTTTTATATCTTGTCGGAACAAAGAACATTAAACAGCTCAGGGATACATTCCTTCTAGTTTCAAACAACAAAAAACAAACAAACAAACAAAACCAGATCAGCATGTACACAGCAAGTTAGTGTGGTTTTGGTACCTGGGAAGGGAGTGTCATCATTGAAGGAGTACTAGCATTGGCATCCTGGGAAGGGAGGCATTTAATCTTTATTTTTAGCATGGACATCCTTTACTTCTGGTCAGTGCACACTTTTCTTTAATGATTAAAGCAGATGTACAATATATGTTTGATAGGCTACAAACAGGAGGTTTTACTTAGCATAAAATTCAAGTTAAATCATGTATAAGCCAGAATGACTTCCCCATACCTCAATATGTGAAAATTTCATCCATTAGTGATGTACATTTGACCACCAGATCACGGTGTTATCTTATTTCTCCATTGTATAATTACTATTTTAATTTTCCTTCCTTGCAACTAATAAAGAGTAGGTGAGAAGATACTTTAAAATCATGCAAGTATCATGGTCCTCATCAAAATTTCTCCTTAGATTTGGAATCTATTGATGTTTCTTGCCTTATTCAATCTTACTACCATGGTGGCAAAATGATCATTTTAAACTCCTGCACTCCCTCCACATGTACCAGTCTGCCCTCACATTCTCCTGTCAACCAGAGCCCTCCCTTTTTCTTATCTATCTGCCTGCCTATCTATTTACCTGTCTATCTTAGTATGAACTCATGAATTCTTAATTTTTCAGTGGTTTAAAATGAATCATTTTGGTCCTCAAATTGTCCCAGGTTTGGCAAGGAGAAGTCTCAAGGTAGCACCTGGGTCCTTGTGACATGCTCCTATCCTATCCTATCCTTTTTGTTTTTATTTGGAGGACTTCCTTACTTTCTGACATAACAAGCTGTTTCGGGATCATCTTGTATCTATTCTGCCCCAGCCCTGGAATTAATTAATACTACTTCTTATCTAGGTGGCAGTTGTAGACTCCAATGCATAGCATAAAGAGGGGAATTACAACCCTGGGGCAGGAAGACTTTGAGCCTTCTGTGATATAAGCAAAGTAGAATGGATAAATAATGAAGTAATCTGGTGGACACGTTTGCTATTGTGAGAAAGACCACATATGACACATAAATTACTCTGTGGCTGTGTCAGAAGAATAGAACAGTGGCTTGGCCCATGGACCATGATGTCAGTCTACTTGAATTCCAATTTCAGCTCTCATGTGCTGACTCTATGTCCTTTGGCCAAAGACTTAGTTTCTTCATCTGTAAAATGAGAGTACTAATACTATTCACAGCATAAAGTAATACAAGGACTGCATTAAATAACTCATGTAAGTGCTGAGCAAAATCCATAGCACATAATGAATCATCAATAAATCACAGTTGTTATCATAAATTATATTCTGTGGATTCTTCTTTTTCATTTTTCCTGTTTCAAGTTGAATGAAAAAAATAACACTACTCTTTTCTAGTTGAAAGCCATTCTGCTAATAGGGTTAATTCTTTTGAGTGTACGTGGAACTGAAAAAATCATTTGACGACAAAACTTTTGTTTTACGTATGATAGAAAGAAAATTTCTAAGAAACTATATAACAAGCATTAAAATAGCCCTCAAGGGTGTTCAGAAAATAATAGTGGGAATGTTCGCTAGGGGGAGCTATTATAACAGGTTATGTGGTGTTCCTTTTCAAAATATTTTTTGTAGTTTGTTGATAATGAATCTTTGCTGTGAAGTGAAAATTGATAAGTATTATGCTGTACCTTTGTGCAGACTATAAATATGACAGCTGACTGTTTTAAAAGATAAACATTAATGTAATTTGTAGAGAATAAATGTTTACCAAGCTTTGAAAACTACACTAGGATCCTATTCCATCTTGGCCAGAAGGATCTCATAAAAACTGTAAGAGTTAAATAATGAATAGGGCTATATAGTTAAATAAAGTTCACATTAAATAGTGAAACAAAAATCAAACCATTTAAAACAGTTGCCAACATTCTCTGAAATGACTGTGGAAAGTAAAATAAACACAGATGACAATTTCAAAGCAGTTCTCCCTAGTCTTTCTCCAACCAGGAGTGAGGGCAGACTTTTAACAGAAAAGAAGTGGCTTTGAATCAGAAATAATCTGGCAATTTGGGACATAGTGTGACACAGCAGCAGGGCAAAGGATCGGTCTGGTAGTCAGGTGACCTAACTTTCCTGCTGTTGGACCCCAGGTGAGTCATTCAGCCTCAGTTGCCTCATCTCTAACGGAAGGGGGCTGGAGCTCCAAGGTTCCTTTGGGTTCTCACACTCTATGATGGTGACATTAAAAGCAGAAAGTTAGTGTAATTTTGTTTAAGGTAGTTATTTGCTTAACTTTTAATATTTTATGTGTTGTAGTCACCTGGTCCATATTTTACTCCAGCCAAATCCCCGCTAACACCAGAATCAGTCATAATTTATATATGTAAAAATGTCTAACATGGAATTACTACTATTGTTTTTGCTTTGTTTTGGTTCTTTTTGGAGGGTAAGAGAATACTAGTTTCTAAGGACTGGGCTGAGCTGAAGAATGTTTAAGCTGGCTACGTTAGTACGGTTGGAAGAATAGATGGGCTATAGTTCACTGCACAAAGCCAAATCAACCAGTAGAAGAAGTATATATTTATTTAAATAAGATTTTGTATTTTCAGTGGAAAACTTCCATATCAATTGTGAATGTATTTGTAATTGGCAGACCCAAATCATAGTCCTACTTTTTTTTTTTTTTAATTTATTTATTTATTTATTTATTTATTTATTTATTTATGGCTGTGTTGGGTCTTCGTTTCTGTGCGAGGGCTTTCTCTAGTTGCGGCAAATGGGGGCCACTCTTCATCGCGGTGCGCGGGCCTCTCACTGTAGCGGCCTCTCGTTGCGGAGCACAAGCTCCAGACGCGCAGGCTCAGTAGTTGTGGCTCACGGGCCTAGTTGCTCCGCGGCATGTGGGATCTTCCCAGACCAGGGCTCGAACCCGTGTCCCCTGCATTGGCAGGCAGATTCTCAACCACTGCGCCACCAGGGAAGCCCCATAGTCCTACTTTTAATTTTGCTTGAGAAAATGCCTTTCAGTATTTGGAAAGATTCCTTACACCTTATAGAATTATATTTAAAAATACACTGTTCCCATTTCATTCAATACTGATTTTATACTGTATACCATAATACTAAAGAGCTTCTGGTAATTTGCAAAACTGTCTATTAGTCCCTTTCAAAGATGATGCGTCCATTTGTAGACCTTGTTGGGATCTTGATTCAAACAATCTACATGTAAAAAGACATTTATGATACATTTGAGGAAATATGAACCCTGAAGAATATTTGATGGAGTTAAGAAACTAAATTTTAGGTGTGAAAATGATAGTATAGTTATATGGGGTTTTTTTTTTAAAGAGTCCTTCTCCTCTTTTAGACACTCACATTGAAGTAATTATAGATGTAATATGATGTCTGGGATTTGCTTCAAAACAGTCCAGTGCTTGAGGAGAGAAAGGTGAGGGAGGTTATAGATGAAATAAGCTTAGCCATTAGTAATTTTGAAGCTGGGTCCTGAGCATATGGTGGGGAGGGTCATTATCTATTCTACTTTTGCATATTATAAAATTTTTCATAGTAAAACATTAAAAACAAATTGTAGGCCAAAAAACTCCCAAACCCAACTGCCATTATTTAATAACTTTGAACTTAGTGTGGACCTAAGAAGACATCTTTTACAAGAGAAATTTGCAGTTCCAAGTCTTTTTCTTGATGATTGGGTCTGAATGTGTTCATCAGCGCTGCCCTGTCATAGCCCCTGACATAAGGAAAATGCTGAAATGTGATTTTCAAATCATAAAAATGTGCCCATAGTAATAGCTCCATCTTTTGCATAATATTTAAATCAATTCATGGATTTCCAGTTGCCTGATATGCTTATTTCAGTAACAAAATAAACGATATGTAGTTCAGTAAAGTTGAATCCATTCGGGTTCATTTGTGCGCAAAGTCTGAAGCCAATTAAGATCTGCTTCTTGGCTGCGTATCTGGGCACAGGGCATCAGTTTCTTTGTAAGGCTTGGTATTTTTGCTTTCTTTATTGTACAGTAGTTCACCATGTTCTCAAAAAGAGAAATCAAGAGTAAAACGCACCCATGTCCTGCCTTGGCTCTTTGTATATTTGCCTGTAAAGAGATAGCGTCACAGTGAGTGTCTATAAACTCTTATAAATATCTCCATAAGAAAAGCAAAACATCCTCAGAAAGCAAAACTTCCCAACCCCATATTCTCCTTCTTTCTCTATGTTTCTGTTTCCCTTTCCAGCAGAACTCCTCAGATGTCAATAGTTGCTGTGTCTCCAGCTCCTTTCCTCGTACCATTTCTTGAATTCACTTCATCTGGGCTTTTTTTGCCCCTACCACCTCCCCTGTCTTGTCAAGGTTATTAATTGACTTTCCTTTTGCTAAATCCAAGTGTCAGTTCTTACTCCCCACCTGACTTGACCTATCAGCTGCATCTGACATGGTTGACCACTCCAATACAGTTTTTCACTTCACTTTCAGATCACAACAATCTTCAGGTTTTCCTTATGCTTCACTGGTCACCCCTTCTCAGTCTTTCTTGCTGGTTCTTCCTCAGATTCTTGATTTTAAAGTCTCCTGTCTCACTCCTTGAAATCCTTCTCTATCCATGCTCATTATCTTGATAATATCATTCACTCTCAACTTAGCATTAAAAGCCATATAAATACAGATGCTCCCGAATTTATATCCTCCCAAATTTCTCCCAATGAATTTCAGACTCACGTTTGACTACCTCCTTGATCTTTTGGATACAAAAATGCATCTCACAGTTAACATGTCCAAAACAACCATTAATCTTCCCACCCACCTGAAACCTGGTAGGGATGATGAAGATGGAAGGGAGAAATAAAGTGACTGTATCAAATTCCTTCTTGGCTCTGTCATTTGCATAAGACAACTTACAGTTTATCAAGAGCCCTTTCATATGCATTATTGTTGGATTTGAGCCTCACAAACAACCTTCATGGATAGGCATCCCTATACCCAAGAGGTAGATGAGGAATCTGGGGCTGTGAGAGGTTAAGGAACTGTCCCAAGACTGTGTAGCTACTTGGTGACATAGACAGTAAGAAAGGAGCCCAGTGTTTGCTATGGAGGACATGGAATTGAATTCTACCTCCTTATCTGTGCAAATGCATTACTAAAATACCATAGGGTCTTGGTAAAGTCACTTAGGGTTTACATATCTGATATTAAGAAACCTATTGAAAATGAAAAATCCTGCTAAAATATTGTCTGTACTACAGCTTGATAGTTTCACTCTACTGATCCATTATGTTATTATGATGTGGAGACAGCCGTAGACTTTTCAATCATATTGTTGCAGGGGCACTTGAGACATCGTTTAGTTTACCCTGGACATTTTTTTCTGACAGGCCTGCAACAAAAACAGTAACAACTAAGATTACTAAGCACCCTCAATCGTACAAAGCACACTGGGCCATCACAGAAGAATAGGAAACTAGTCTATATTTGGAGGCCTCCAGAATGAGAGGAGATTCCACAAATTCTTCCTTGGTGACCTGTTTTGGTGTTTAATAATGCTCTCTGTGGTTGATCTTCTACTTAACAGATGAGAAATATAAAGTACCTATCAGATTCCCTGGCACAAGATCGGCACTCAATAAAAAGTATATATGAAGCTGTGGTTGATGAGCGTGTCACTTGCACACATGATCACCATTTAAAAATGGGACTTTAAAAAAATTTTTATTTTATTGAAGTATAGTTGATTTACAGTGTTGTGTCAATTTCTGCTGTACAGCAAAGTGATTCAGTTATACATATGTATATTCTTTTTCATGTTCTTTTCCATTATGGTTTATCACAGGATATTAAATATAGTTCCCTGTGCAATGCAGTAGGACCTTGTTGTTTATCCATCTTATATATAATAGTTTGCATCTGCTAACCCTAAACTCCCAATCCATCTCTCTTCTGCCTTGGCAACCACAAGTCTGTTCTCTATGTCTGTGAGTCTGTTTCTGTTCCATAGATAAGTTCATTTGTGTCATATTTTAGATTCCACATGTAAGTGATATAATATGGTACTTGTCTTTCTCTTTCTGACTTATTTCACTTAACATAATGCCTTCCAAGTCCATCCAGGTTGCTGCAAATGGCATTATTTCATTCTTTTTTATGGCTGAGTAGTATTCCATTATATATATACCACATCTTCTTTATCCATTCATCTTTTGATGGACATTTTGGTCACTTCCATGTCTTGGCTATTGTAAATAGTGCTGCTATGAACATTGGAGTGTATGTATCTTTTTGAATTATAGTTTTTTCAGATACATGTCCAGGCTGAGGGGTGGGCAAACTCTCCAATAAACAGTACACATTTAAAGATCACATATTCATCTGTCTCATTGGAAGAATTGTTACTCTAGTGTATCAGTCCTCAGACATTTTCCTCTCAGAACTCCTCTCCATCCTTAAAAATTATTGAGAACCTCAAAAAGCTTTTGTTTATGTGAGTTATGATGTCTATCAAAATAAATCATATAAGATATTAAACTGAAAAACATTTTAACTTATTAATCCATTCAAAAGTAACAGTAATACACCTATTACCTGTTAACATGGATAGCATATTTTTATGAAAAAAACCCATGTTTTTAAAAAAAATTAGTGAGAAGAATGTCACTGTTCTACATTTTTGTAAACTGCTTTGAAGTCTGGCTTTGTAGACAGCTAGATTCTGGGGACTTCCCTGGTGGTGCAGCGGTTAAGAATCCGCCAGGCAATGCAGGGGACATGGGTTCGATCCCTGGTTCAGGAACATCCCCCATGCTGCGGAGCAACTAAGCCTGTGCACCACAACTACTGAGCCTGCGAGCCACAGCTACTGAGACCATGCGTCACAACTACTGAAGCCCGTGCACCTAGAGCCCATGCTCCACAACAAGAGAAGCCACCGCAATAAGAAGCCCACGCACCGCAGCAAAAAGGAGCCCCCACTAGCCGCAACTAGAGAAAGCCCATGCACAGCAACAAAGACCCAACGCAGCCCAAAATTAAAAAAAAAAAAAAAGACAGCTAGATTGTCATATGTGCTTCTGCATTCAATCTGTTGCAATACATTGTTGTTTGGTTGAATTATATGAAGAAAATCTGGGTTTACATGGATACATGATTGGAAAGGAGGAGTATTTTAATAGCTTTTTCAGATAATTGTGTATATTCTTCTTTGATAGTACATCAAAATTCAACAAATAGTAGTTTCTAAAAGGTTAGTTGCAATTTGGAATCTGAAATTTTTGTAGTGTGTAACATTAAATCCATTCATCATACACTTTGCATGGCTCTTCTACCCATGCATGATTTTGAACATTAAACACTTGTCATTTTGAAAATGTAGGTTCACCAAGTTATGCATATCTTCCAAATGTTGACACAATCACTTAAAAAGATATTTTTAAAAATCACATTTGTTAATATCACCACCTGTTGCAGGCAGAATAATGGTCCCCCAAAGATGTCCACATCCTAATCCCCAGAGTGGGTGAATATGATAGGTTACATGGCAAAGGGGAATTAAGGTGGCAGAAGAAATGAAGTTTGCATATTGGCTGAGCTTAACATAGGGAATCAGCTGTGATAATCCAGGCGGATGCAATGTAATCGTAAGGGTCTTTAAAAGTGGGAAGCTGAAAGAGAGGGTCAGAGGAAAAAGATGTGATGACAGAAGCAGAGGTCAGAGAGATGTTATGTTGTTGGTGTTGAAAATGGAGGAAGAGGTCAAGAACCAAGGAAAATGGGCAGTCTCTAGAAGCTAGAAAAAGCAAGGAAACTGATTTTCCCCTAGAGCCTTCAGATAGCCCTGCTGACACATTGACTTTAGCCTAGAGAGAATTGTGTCAAATTTCTAGCCAACGTGACTATAATAAGATAAAAAAAATTGTGTTGTTTTAAGCCACTAAGTTTGTGTAATTTGTTCTGAAAACAAATCATTTTTCTGACCATCAATGTCATCAGAAAAGTTTTTAAATGCTGGGAAGTGGTCAAGCTCATAGTAGCAAATACAAGTTTTCAAAAGTTTTGCTTGAAACTTTACATTTTATCATTGGCGACAAATATTGTCCAATATTTTCCTTGTAGTGAGCAGCTTACCTTATTTATATTTGAGAAAATGCCTGCCAAATACCCAAGTCTGTTTGTTTATCAACTGTTCTTTCAAGTAAAAATGGTTTTCTTTGAGAACTACTGCTCTACTACACTTTGTAACAAAACTATTATTTGTTACATAAAGTATTATTTGTTGAAAAAAGATACCCTTAAATAGTTTGGAAGACATTGAAATGCTGCTTACTTTTTAGCTTTCTTCTCTCCTATTTTCAGGTGATTTTTCAGTTTTAAAGTCATATTCCAAAAATTTCTGGGAGGGACTCCCTGGTCTCCAGAAAGGAAATCTTTCCCAGCATTAAAAATACCTGGAGTGAATTTTAAAAATAAACCTTGTGGTTGAAAAATGAAGTCATAACTTTTGAGTAGAACTGGCCCTGCCATCCTGAGTGAAGTATAACTTCTCTTAAGACCAAATTTATTCATTTACTCACCAAGTATTTACTAAATATACTAGGCACTATGCTTTGCATTGAGAAGGAAGAGAGGAAGGTATTGTCTCTACCTTTAAGGAGGTTACATTCTAATGAGGAAGCCCAGAAAGCTGACACTTTCAGTAACCAAAGGATAATACTATGCGAGCTGAGCACAGGGTGCCACGGAAACAAAGAAAGGGCACCCAGCCAGACAGAGAGGGTGTGAGATGGGAGGCTCTGGGAGGCTTCCAGGCGTTGGAGCAGGAGCTGGGCCTGAGAAGGTAAGGAAGGAGTGGGTTCTTGTTCTAGGGAGTAGCATGTGTGAAGGCTTGGTGGTGAGAGGGCTTAGCACGTTCAGAAAGCTGCGAGTAGACAGCTGGGAGCACTGAGTTGAGTGTGAGGGTAGGGCAGGGCTGGTGCGCCTGGTAAAAGGCAGCCTTAGAGAGAGAAGCTGGAGCCAGAGCAAGAGTACACGACCTTGCCTTCCGTGGCAAGGAGTTGCACTTTGTGCTGAGGATTTAGGGAGAAACTCTTACGTTTCTAGAAGGGAGGTCATCCAGGGCTGGTCCTGAGTGCCCCAGATCCTCACATGGCCTTTCCCTCCCACTGTCCTGTCTGATCCCTGCAGGCTGCATTTCCCAGACCCCAGTATCTGCTGGCTTCTGGCTGGGTTTAGTGAAAGGGAGGTACTGTTAGGAAACTGGATGGTGGTGGGAAGGCAGAAATCAGGGTGTTTCTCCCCGACTCTTTCCACCTCAGGCAGCATCGCCGGCTGCAACTCTATCTGCCCCGTGGCCTCTCCTCTCTTTGTACAGGGTGGATGTAGTTCCCACTTCCGCTGTGTGACCCCAGATTCTGGGGTCCAGTAAGAACCCTATTTCCCTTTGTTCCTCCCCACTTTGGGTGGCAGTGTCTCTTTCTTCTGCCGTTGCTAATCCCTGGGTTGCCTCTCCATCCTCTTTTTGATTTCTAAGCTATTTCATCACCTGTGTAATCAGTTTTCGGTATGAAATTACATCTGCTTTTCAGGGTAGCTGGTTTCCTGGCTGGACCCTGACTGGTAGAAAAATGATATAATTAATTGACGTTTGGAAAAGATCACTCAAACTGCAGGGGAAGAATGAATTGCACGGAGGGAGGTGGAAGCAGGGAGACCAACTGAGGTTGATACGGTAACCTTGGTGACAGGCTGAGAGGTTGAATGTAGGCAGTGGCCAGAGTTTCAAATGAAAAGGGGTTAATCTGAGAAATGTTAAGAAGGTGGAATCCACAATAGTTGTGCCTGATGGGCTGTTGGGGAGAAGTTATAGTGATATCCATGTTTCTAGCTTGGGCAAATGGGTGAGGGCATTCCTTGAGGTGGGAAATATTGGAGAGAGAAGGAAGATGATGGGTTCTGCTTTGGACCCATGGGGGTTTGAGGAGTCTGTGAGATCAGTTATTGGACAGGTGAGTTAGAGCTCAAATAAGAGATCTGAGCTAGAGAAGTCTATGAGAGAATCACCAGAGTCTCCAGCTGTTTACAACCACAAAAGTGGCAGAGATCATACGAGGTAGTATGTGGAATGAGGACAGAGAGGGAATAATAGATGAGAAGAGAAGTTTTTGAGGAACTACAAAATTGTCAGCAGCCTACTTTCAGATTTACAAGAATCTGTGGATTCTTTATTTACTTATTAGTTTTGTCTGTTTGGTTTTGGCTGCGTGGCTTGCAGGATCTTATTTCCTCCGAAAAGGGATTGAACCCGGGCCCACAGTGAAAGCTCCGAGTCCTTACCACTGGACTGCCAGGGAATTCCCCCGAATCTGTGGATTCTTTCCTGGCCTGTTGATTCAGAGCTTCTGCTTACCTCAAGAGGAGGCTGGCTAGAACAGACCCTTGGAAAAACTGGTTTGAACAAAGGAAAGAGGTTAGAAGGTAGTTGCCAAGATGCTGACTCAGACTTGTCAACCAGGATCTGATACTTGAAGCAGCCACTTCATCAAGCTTTCTATATTACATGAGAAGTTTTCCTAAGCACTAATAAATATGGGCCAGCCTTAATTACTATTTAGCACAATGTGTTACATGTTTTGAGAAGGAAGAGATTGCTCTGCATTGTTTGGATCAGAAAATGATTTGTACAAGTGAGGATGATCTGGGCCTTTAGCACAGGCTGGGTTTAGCCAGCTAGAGAGGAAGGGCAGACAATCCCTCTTTGCAGGACATGTCAGCAAAAAGGCAAAGACAAGGCTATATCTGTTCAAGGGACTGAGAGAAAATAATCTGAAAGAAAACAGAGAGTTTATAGGAGACAGTTGGGACAAATATGATAGCCCCAGAATACAAATGTCTGGTTGAAAAACTGTCACGATGAGGAGGAATTTGACTTCTCTATATGATTCCAAAGGACGGCAGTTGAGCTGTAGGGCAAAGTTACAGGAGTCATACTTTAGCTGTGCCAGAGACACCCAGAGATAAAAAGTCCCACCTTGGGAGGTAGTGAGTTCTCTGTCACTGCAAGTGTTCAAGATGGACAGAAGATGCTGGAGAGGGCAGCAGGACCAAATTCATTTTCCCCAAACTGCTCTTCAAGGCCCACTAATGGGTCATGAAATCAATTTAGTGTGTTGTATTAATTTGCTGGCTGCCATATAACAAAACACCATAGACTGGGCGGCTTAAGCAGCAGAAATTGTCTCACAGTTCTGGAGGCTAGAAGCCCCAAATCAAGGTGTTGGCAGGGTTGGTTCCTTCTGAGGGCTGTGAGGGAAGAATCCGTTCCAGGCCTTTCTCCTTAGCCCATCTTCTCCCTATGTCTCTTCATATCGTCTTCCCTCTGTGCACGTCTCTGTGTCCAAATTTCCCGTTTTTATAAGGACACCAGTCATATTGGGTTAGAACTCACCCTAATGACCTTATTTTAACTTGCTTACCTCTGTAAAGACACCATCTCCAAATATGGTCACCCTCTGAGGTATAGGATTTAGGACTTCAACACATGAAATTGGGTTGTGTGGAGGGGACACAATTAAACCCATAACAGGTTTCTTCATCAAAATTTAGAAAGAATGAAATAGCATAGAATAGAATAGAAAACATTAGAAGACATCATCTCTATGCGTATGTGCATGTGTCCTGGGTTGTCATGTAAAATGTCACAGTTAAAGTTTCTAAAGCTGAGAATTTGGACTTTAGATCGAGGGAAAGCTCAAAGGAGGATTTCAGAGCAGTTTCCTTTCCCCCACCGCCTCAGAAGTGGGAGAGATGAATCTGAGCGACTCTGCCTTGCTCTCTGCTACTCACAGGCCATCGCTCTGTGTGCACAAGGTGGGTCCCAGAGTTATCTGAGCAGTTCACGTCTGCAGGTCTGTGTAGGCCCTGTGCGGGCCTTCCTGAGCCATGCTGGTCTGTGTTTGTACTGCCTGCTTTTCGTTTCCTGTGTGTTGTGCACACTTGCCTTTATTAAATTTTATTCCATTGGTACAGGAATCTCCTTGTGCTTCGTTGTTTTTTTTTTTTTTCACAATGCTTTTACTCTTACTTAAAATTCCATTTGTAGAACGAATTTATTCTAAGCCTAACTTTAAACCGAGTTACGTGGGATGAACTATATCTTATCTTTGTTAAGGGAAAATACTAGTTATAAAAATATAGCTGTGTGGAAGCATACCATATTTCAAGTAATTGTGGCATTAGTTAGGACTGAAAATATAAATCACATCACTCTCTGCTCGAGGACGCTAGCAAGTGCCCCAGGTGAAATTTCCAGTGACGGTTCTCTACTTATTGATGGAAGAGATAGGACTGGTCTTGGCTGTTTGGATTTTATGCCTGAATAATGCTCCTCTTCACTCAGAATGTAATCAAATTTGTGACTTGGCATCTGTAGTCATCTGGGTGACTGTATTTTTTACGCATTTGAATCAATTGACAGGAAAATATGTCCTTTTACATAATTGCAGGTTCTTCTAACTGCAGAAAGGAATGCCCATTGGTGGGGGCTACTTTGGTAGTCAGGCCTCAGATGCAAAGGTCAGGACGCAAAAGTCTGAGATGTAAACGGACAGCTCAGAGTAGGTTGCCTGAGTCACAGAGAACGGATAAATCTGTTTCTCTTCTGCTAAAAAAAATTCTGTGCATCTAGATCATGCAGTGCGTAAACATAGCACCAGGGGCGCTCTCCTGCAGGTGAACTATTAAGGGCCACCTTAAAGGGTAAATAAGGGTAAATTATGCGACGTGTCGATTAAGTCTGGAGGGGAAGGCAACGCGAGCCCGCTATAGTGCTGTTGTTTTACGTTTCAACTTCTTTCCTGTTAATTGAATCTTGATTAGGAGTCAGAGAGGATATTACGAATTTCTATCTTCATTCAGCACTATAATAAGCTCTCTAGGAGGAACCAATAGGTATTTTCCCTGAGTAATAGGTTTAAATGTAACTCCTTTGTCAGCAGTTCTGAATTTAGGGCACAGTTTTACTTTTTAAACCATACTGACATAATCGAAGTGAGAAACAGGAACTGTATTTTACCTGGTGGAAGAGATGATCATAGCCATAAGCTACTTACAAAATATCTCTTATAAGAAGTGCAGATAAAAATGATCACACTTACTGAGCCCTCTCTAGGTTCTGCAAAGCCTAGATATGGCCAGGCTGGCACAGAGAAGGCAAGCCCTCTCGCAAGCCCATGTCTCCACCCTAAAAATATAGGAACCAAGTAGTGCAAAGGCAAAGGAAAAGAATTCAAAGGCCAGCCTCTTTCTCTCACAGCATCAGTGGCATTGCTCACCATCTACAAATCACTCACTGCCCAGGTTCCAGTGGGGGATGAGTGATGCTGGAGGAGCTACTGGAGCAGAGCCATCCATCCTGAAAAGTTCACGCAGCCCATTGGGTAGCTCCACCCTATGACTAAATAATCCTTTATTCACCTCTTCTTGATCCATTCACGCATTTATCTTGGAAACTTGCATGAATTTTCTTTCTTCTCACATTGCCTACTCTTCCCTGAATCTTTCCATCAAGGGGACATTTCCTGCTTACCTGATAGAAGTTTCCTTATCCACTCTACTCTCCTACCCTAAACATCTATGTTTCTTTATATCTAGTCCTGCCTCCTTCAACCTCAAAGAAAGGCTTACCTTTCTACCTATTTTCAGCCTCTTGGACAATTCTTATTCAATTATCCCCTCCTTCTTTAGACTCTCCAGTCTTTTCCATTGCGTTTTCTTCCTTTTGGCTTTTTACAAAAATGCACAAGAATATCTGGTCCAGGGGAGAACACACAAACACACACTCAAAAGTGAAAAGGTCCAGCTTAGATTAGATTCTGCCTCATCTGCAGCTTTCTCTCTGACCAGAGGCTCTCTTCTCCATGAACTCCAGCCCTCAGTTCTGGCTGACCAGGTGACGTGTGGTACTTATCAGTTAGTCTCTCCCTTGTATTGCCAGTATTTTTACATGTAAGAACCAAGTTATAGGTAGGCTCCTATAAGAGGGACTTAGTGGTTTTTGTTATACCTCTCAGCACCCAGCTGATTTGAGATCAAGACTATATTCTCTGTCCTAATGTCAAGGGAGAATTGATGTTCTGATTATCTGGACATATCAAAGAAAAAAAATTTTTTTTTAATATTAGGATAATTCAAGCAGAAGTAGATTTGTCATGTAGTGTTTAAGTAATACCAGGGACCCTCATAAGAACTTTTTTTACTGACGAGTCCCAGGGTCCCTTCTCAGACCATGGAAGTCCTTTATTACCTTTTTCCATTACGGCAGGCCCCAGAAATTTTTACTTCCTTCTCTTCTTAGCAGCTGCCACCGCCCATGCCATTTCATAGAATCAGAGCCTCTCAAAGGTGCAGAGGGACCCAAGCTACTTCCATTTTCTGAAGTTCCTGGTATATTAAAGGATACATAAATTTCAAAATAGGATAATAAAAATTCTGGTCTGTTTAACAATTAAGCACTTTTAACGTATGCATTGTTACTATTCATAGGATAATTATGAGATGTATTAAAAATATTAATGTAGATCCTATAAAGACCGTGTGGTTGGGTAATGGGACACAGGATTGAAATTGAAACATCTTTTTCAAAATTAATTTTTATTGGAGTATAATTAATTTACAATGTTTTGTTAGTTTCAGGCATACAGCAAAGTGAATCAGTTATACATATACATATATCCGCTCTTATTTTTATTTATTTATTTATTTATTTATTTATTTTTTGGGGTCTTTATTGCTGTGCGCGAGCTTTCTCTAGTTGTGGCGAGCAGGGGCTACTCTTCGTTGCGGTGCGCCGGCTTCTCATTGCGGTGGCTTCTCTTGTTGCGGAGCACAGGCTCTATGCACGTGGGCTTCAGTAGTTGCCGCATGTGGGCTCAGTAGTTGTGGCTCGCAGGCTCTAGAGCGCAGGCTCAGTAGTTGTGGCGCATAGGCTTAGCTGCTCCGCGGCATGTGGGATCTTCCCGGACCAGGGATCAAACCCGTGACCCCTGCATTGGCAGGTGGATTCTTATCCACTGCACCACCAGGGAAGTCCTATCCACTCTTTTTTAGATTCTTTTCCCATATAAGTCATTACAGAGCATTGAGGAGAGTTCCCTGTGCTCTACAATAGGTCCTTATTCATTACCTATTTTATATATAGTAGTGTGTATATGTCAATCTCAATCTCCAAATTTATCCCTCCCCCCCTTCTTTTTTAAAATTGAAAGGTCTTTTTCTTTCCATTGGTCAGTGTATGTGATTGTCTGTGATTGTGTGCATAGTCTTTCTTGGAGGTAACTTCCAACGTCTAAATTTGAGGCCCTTTGTGTGTTGAAGTGCTCAGCTAAATAGCTTTCCTGCACTGCCTACCTGCTTCCTCCAGGTACCAGACACACAGGCAAATGGTCCCACAGTCCAAGTGATATGTCTCCTTGGAGATAAGCTCTCCTCAAGACCTGCTGAAGAGTGGTAGGAAGTCTCCCAGGTATCACCCTGTCTTGCTGTCCCTAAATATAAGCACACAGAACCACTAGGCTTTGAGGAGAAAACAAAAAACAAGTATCCTTAAGTTATTAACTTTGGGAAATTTTACAGAGGTTTGATATTCCTAGTTCCTTGTGTCTGCCTCCTGACTCCCTGGGCTGAGATGGCACCTGAAAGCGCTGTGATTATGTCCTCCACCACTATTCTTCTGAAAGTTAAAGCTTATTACAGACACTCCATTATTCTTACTCCATCTTCTGTGAATCCCCCTTGCTCCAGGATGTACAGGGAAGCCATGCAATCCCACACCAGCTCCTGTCATTAAAACTTGCTCTTAGGTAAGGCTCTGCTAAATTCATTACACCGGGACTTATACGATTGCTAGGGCATACTTCTCGGTCTTTCCAAGGACTTACAATTTTAACCAAAGACAAAGCATTATTTTTAAAGAGCAATAACTGAAAAAGCACCATAGTGCTATTTAAAATGTAAACTACTCTTGTTGACTATTTAGGGATTTAAGCTTCTTACCTGATATTCTGCTGTGAGGCATTTTCAGTTTTGATCTAGAGATCTAAACAGAACTGGTTAGTTGATAACTAGTGTTTTGCTTCTTGCTCCATGTCTGTAATGTATAGAAATTATGAAACGGGGAAAATTCATCCACTTGCTCTGTACAACAGCCTACAAAGTATATTTATCTATAAAAGAACGAACATGGTATTCAAGCATTCTTTTGCAGAATACTTAATCCTTCAGGGAGAAAAGATACAGTGCCTAGCATTCCTGCTCAGAATTTTAATGATAAACTTTATTATAGTTTAGTGTATCATTGGCTTGCATTTTTGTAATCTTACAAGAAAATTTCCGTTTCCACATAGCCATTAAATATCTGATTCATTTTCTTGGCCCAAGATAATGCCTTTCAGCTATACCACCAGCAAACCAGAGTCTGCATTGCACAAATATAAGACTGAGGGTGATTAAGCTATTAAGTATTTTAATTACCTTTTACTGTTCTTTGGACATAGTATGTTTCTGAGGAAGCAGAAGCAGAATTGGAGTACCTTGATATTATAAAGCTTTATAGAACAAGCATATGGACTTGGCTTATTCATCATAATTGGCAGAGATTCTGCTGTACAGAATCCTGCAACAACATCTCAATTTTCTTGCTCTAGTGAATGTCACAGTGAGCACATTTACAGCATGAGTTATGGAGAGAGTGAAAATATTTAAATCTTTATAGCATTTTTATGTTCTCTCTTCCTTTTTGGTAATCAGATCTTGATTAAGAGGTAGAATTAACACTCAGTAGGACATCAGTTTGTTGGCTTGAATCTTCTGCTTATCTTTTCCTTGTCCCTAGGACAGATAATGATTTATGGACTTCGTGATTCCGAAACAATAAAAAGTATCTGAATGCGTATTTGCTGTTTCCTACAAGCCAATTACATCTTGTTTACAATACGAAATATAAAAGAAACTTGGAAGGGAAAATAAGTAAATTGGTGTCATTTTGTTTTCGTATTGCCTTAGTATGTTTTAATTTTCCATTTATAGGGCAGTCATTCCCATGCCCTTCCTCCATCAGTATCCATTTCTTTAGCTACTGAAATTTTGTCACTTCCTCTCTCAGCAGATTTCCTTAGGTGAAGACAACAGTAGGCGTGTTTTGCTCTTTATGGAGTGCTTTTGCCTATACTCTTGGCACTTTTTCACAATCTCTCTCTTATTTTAAAATAGTTTTATTGAGATATGTTTCATAGGCCATAACAGTCACTCATTTAAAGTGTACAGTTCAGGGGTTTTTAGTATATTCACAGAGTTGTGCAACCATCACCAGAGTCTAATTTTAGAACATTTCAAAATCCCCTAAAGAACCTCTGGTAACCATTAATAGTCATTCCTGTTCCTGTTTCCCTCACCATGCTCCCAGCCCCAAGGGGCCACTAATCTATTTTCTGTCTCTGTGGATTTACCTATTCTGCACATTTCACATAAATGGAATCATACAGTATGTGTGGTCTTTTGTCACTGGCCTCTTTACTTAGCAAAATGTTTTCAAGGTTCATCCATATTGCAGCATGAAGCAGTACTTCATTCCTTTCTATTGTTGAATAATACTCCATTATATAGATATATTATGTTTTATGTATCCATTCATTAATTGATGAACATTTGGGTTGCTTCTACTTTTTGGTTTTTATGAATAATGCTGCTGTGAACGTTAGCATAAAAGTTTTTGAATAGACATATGTTTAGTCTATTTTTTTTTAAGGGTGAGGAAAATCAGACTCTGAGTGTTAGAACTTAGGCTTCTGATTCCTAATAAAGCTCTTTTCCTACTCACTGTATTCCAGAAATTTTAGAAATACAAGTTATTTTTAAAACTCTAGTATCACATATTGCTTCTATTTCTAAACTTGATTTGCATCCAAAATGCAGGAATATGTTTTAAATTTTTTCTCAAAATATTTTAAATATCTTTGCATCTGCCTATATATCTCTTCATAATCCAAATTGCAGATAGGCAGTGATGCCAACCTTCTAGTAAGTCTTTGGGATACTTTGCCTGCAATATAATCCTTTTAAATAATAAATAATTGTGAAGGAATTCTGTTGAGAGTACTTATGGAATGAACCACCCCTTGTTATGGGCCTTAGAATGCTGAGGAAATGAATGCTGTGCAGAATGACCTGGCTGTAATAAATCAACCTAACGTAAACTATGTCAAATTAAAATTGAGTGCCTAAATGAGCTGTGATCATAAGTGTGCTGCAGTCTCCAAGTACAGAAACTGCATACAGCCAGCTTGTAGCAACCTCCTGGAAAGTCAGTCCTCTGGAAACCAAACCACGGCAGCTGGTTAATGATATTTTCATTTGTACCCTCCTTCAGAGTGCTGGGCTTCCTCACTAGTTTCCTAGTTCTCTCCACATAGTCTGGTTTGTGTCTGCCTTTAGGTTGGCCTTTTGCATACACCTGGCTGTCAGTCAACTCTTAGGCCCATAGAATATGAGCATCAAAAGGCACCATAGAAATGACCTAAATCAATGCTCTCCTTCACCCACCAATACGTTAAAGACGAGAAAAATTAGGTCTGCCAGGGTCAAATAAGCTGATGACCTAAACCCATACTATTCTGGAACTCCTAAATCCGAATCCAGGCTAATCCCAATCTAAGAGAGGCCCCACAACCTGAGAACCGTGATGATTATAAGACATGACATTTGTTCCTTAGCTGTCTGAACAATTCAAGATTAATTGTGGTTACATCCATTTTATGTGGGAGCACACATGTTTTCATTATCAGTCACACAGCAAGATCAGGACTAAAAAGAAAATGCATGTGAGGTAGTGTTGATTGGTGGATATTAGGCACGGACTGTGTGCCAGGTACTGTGCTGGGTACTGGGGATGCAAAGATAAATAAGGCATGGTCCTGCTCTCAAGAAGTAAGCAAGTAGGTTCAATAGTGAAGTAGTGGGATATTCTAGGCACAGAACAACATAAACCAAGGTACAGAGAGAGAGCTGAGCACTGTGTGTGTGTGTGTGTTGTGTTTAAGACTGATAGCAGCTTACAGGAAAGAGTGGGTCATACGGAGGCAAACTGAAATAACCTATCAGTGCTCCTAACAGAACTTTCAGCAATGGTGGGAAAGCTCTATACCTGCGCTGTCCAATAGGGTAACCGCTAGCCACATGTGGTTATTGAGCATTTGAAATGTGGCTGTGTGACTAAGGAATTATATACATATATATATATATTTTTTTTAAATAAATTTATTTATTTATTTTTGGCTGTGTTGGGTCTTCGTTTCTGTGTGAGGGCTTTCCCTATTTGCGGCGAGAGGGGGCCACTCTTCATCGCGGTGCACGGGCCTCTCACTATCGCGGCCTCTCTTGTAGCGGAGCACAGGCTCCAGACGCCCAGGCTCAGTAGTTGTGGCTCACAGGCCCAGTTGCTCCACGGCATGTGGGATCTTCCCAGACCAGGGCTCGAACCCGTGTCCCCTGCATTGGCAGGCAGATTCTCAACCACTGCGCCACCAGGGAAGCCCAGGAACTATATTTTAATTTTCATTTAAATTAATATAAATTTAAGTTGCCACATATGGTTAGTGGTTACTATATTGCATAGCTCAAGTCTAGATAGCCAAGCTAGATTCAATGGAGTTTTCTGGGTTAAAAGCAGAATTATATCCTGTGTTCTATCTCTCTATATGCTCCAGACTGATGAGTCAAGGAGATGATAAGGATGTGCTCTGGTGAATGACTTTGACTTTTCACATCTCCTTTTGGTGCCTTAGTTTCCTCATTGTTGAAATGGCAGTAATAATGTCCTTCTCATGGGTTTTGAGGAGAATTAAACGAGATATTATATGTGAAAATGCTTTGCAAACTTAATATATATGAAAACACTTTCTAAACTGTCTGAAGTTCTAAAACAGTGATTCTCAATGGGGACTTTGGGCACATCTGTGTGTGTTTTTCCCTTATCAGATTGGATAGGGGCAATACTGGCTAACAGGCAGGGCTCAGGAAGCCTAGACGTCCTGCATTGCGTGGGACATTCGTGCAAAAAGTAAAAATTTCAAATCTCCCAATGGACATTTACGTAGATGAAAAACCTACTTATTATTATTGAGCACATAATTTACTCCGTTTTATATATAAACACAAAGCAATTTTATATGGTTTCAATAAACACTGAATTATCCAGGAGAGTAACTTCCATGTATATTAAAGGAAAAACATAGTGTCTCATTCAAGAGTTATTTACCATTTCTGAAAATCGACACAAATGTTAATGTCACTAATTATATTTGAAACTCCTTAATCAGCCTGTATTTGCAGTGGTTGCATTTATCGTGATTATATGTGCATGTATGTCTGATTATTTCATTGTCTTCAGTGTAGATAGCCCCCATTCATTTACATACTGAATTGCACATCATATTATTATAAAGTATTTTCCATTTATTTTTCCTTTATGTTATAGCTCAGGTTGTATATTGATTTTTTTGGAAATTATGTGTGTAGTTAGATATGAATATCGCTTCAGGGCAGTAAAAGAGCCATTATTAAAAATTTGTTATAAAAAGGTAGCACTCATTCTAATAGGGTTGAGAACCACTGTTTTAAACCAACGTGGCCCTTGTTATCCCTGTTTGCTGTAGTCTCTTAACCCTATCAGAGAACTTTCTATGCATGTGAAAAACACAAATTGTTACTTCTGAGAGTACACTAGTGCTCTCCTTTCCAAGGTGGGGCAATAGTTTTGTGGTGGAAGGGAGAAATAGCTGGACAGCCAACCTAGACAGCCTAGGAGGGGCACAGATCTCCCTCTAATATTGTGTGCAAATATGGACAGTAGATTTGTACTTTCTAGCAGCAATTCCTAGACCACGATAGAACATTTCAATAAAGCATAGGGAAAATTAAAAGGAAAAAATGAGTATCATGAAACTAGGTAAACTAGTTTATACAATGTACTCATCATCAGTTTGGGGTTCCCTTCAGGATTTTCTTCTTCCTAGATCAAGTTTTGCTTCCACGTGATAGTGCTTAAATTTAACCTCTATCTTAAAAGCACCTTGGACAGCTCGAAATCCAAACCAAAACAAGGGACAGTCCGAGTGAGATAAACATTTTCTCTTTTCTTATCGTATGATGTCACTTATATGCAGAATCTAAAAAGAAATGATACAAATGAACTTATTTACAAAACAAACACACTCACAGAATTAGAGAAGGAACTTACGGTTACGGGGGGAAGGCGGGGGGAAGGGATAGTTAGGGAGTTTGGGATTGACATGTACACACTGCTATATTTAAAATGGATAACCAGCAAGGACCTACTGTATAGCACAGGGAACTCTGCTCAATATTATGTAGCAACCTAAATGGGAAAAGAATTTGAAAAAGAATAGATACATGTATATGTATAACTGAATCACTTTGCTGTACACCTGAAACTATCACAACATTGTTAATCAACTATACTCCAATATAAAATAGAAAGTTAAAAAAAAAAATTTTCTCTTTTCTAATTATTTAAGGGCTGCCTTCAAGTATACCTTTCCTTCCCAAGGACCTGCTCTTTCACTGATGATTAAGATCAAGAAGTTCTACTTCATTTGAGTAAACTTCACCCCTGTATACATAGGGCCCTACTTCTGCAAGATTACCTCTACCAGCCAACTCTAGGAAAGGCAATACACTAAGTCTAGAGACTCACTTATTAGCATGACAAAGTGCCAGTTTTAAATAAGAGTAATTAACTTGCCCAAGGTCACAGCTAGGAGGGAGTAGAGCATGAATCAGATAGGGTTGCTGAATTCTAGGCTGATAAACAGCACATTTGTTCTAATAGACAGGGTATCACTTCTGGTTGGTTGATAGTTGTGCCCTGTAGATTGTAAAATAGCTTTAGTACCACTCCTATTCCA
Source organism: Eubalaena glacialis (assembly GCF_028564815.1). NCBI lineage: Eukaryota > Metazoa > Chordata > Mammalia > Artiodactyla > Balaenidae > Eubalaena > Eubalaena glacialis. The sequence goes on along the minus strand of NC_083720.1, from coordinate 106,623,105 downwards.
TCATTATTTCATGATACCTAAAGTATACCAAGTAACTGGAGATTTTCTCACTGGGATAACCCACATCCTTGGCAATTTTGCAGGGTAAAATGGCCAGGTTGACAGGTTTATTTAGAAGTCTACCTGGCCCGTGAATAGCTATTTAGAGCTATAATCTAGACCATCTGTGAAGCAAATCTATGATTAACCACTCCCCTGGATTCAGGGAAAAAAATATGAAGCTGAGGTGTGTGTTTGTTAAAATTAAAAATTTAAGTTAAAGTAATTAAAATGCCTAAAACTGCTCTAAAAAAAAAGTAACTAAAATTAAAATTATTTTGAAACTGAAATGCTTGTCTTGTGTGTAAACCAAGGTCTAATATTATTTTCAGGAATTAAATTTTTATCTGAATAACGCAGAAAAGAATTCAATAAGCTCTATTATCCTTTTCAATGTTCTTCTTATCTAAGAAAATGTGAATTGTGTTTTTTTTCTGTAATAGAATATGCAAAGATTCACTTTATATTTACTTATCAATTTATAATATTCAGATTGCTTTCCTATGCATTAACTTTTTTTCAGTTATCAGTGGAGCAGTTTAATATACTGGTTAAAAGTAGGGACTCTAGAACCAGACTACCCGGGGTTTAAATCCCAGCTTCCCAAATTAGTAGCTGTATAATCTTAAGCAAGTTACTTAACTTCTCTGTGCTTTAATTTCATCATCCTTATAATGGGCGCAGCTCTTGTACCTAATTCAGAGATGCAGAGTTGTTGAATTAATGCTGTAAAGTACTTGAAACAGTAAACACTCAGTGTTAGCTATTGTTAATATTACTATGTCATAACATTCTGAGAACTAGTGGCCAAGTGTCTGAGGGGGTTAATGGTAAGTGGAAGAACCAGGGCAGGAACCTTGGCATTGGAGCACTTAGCATCCCTGCAGGATTATGGTTTGTGGGAGTAGGCTGGACCCAGGCCTCTGACAGTGCGCAGGGCTCTAAGAGGAGACTAAGTCTGGGAGATTTCAGTGCTGATCTGTATCTGCTTCAATAAGTGAATAAAGCAGGTTATAAAATAAGCTTGAGGATACACTATTACATACTCAGTGTGATCTCAACCATTAAAACAAAACATAGAATAAAGATGGGAGAAAAGACAGCAAGCAAATATGCCAGAATATCAGAAGAGTTTGTCCCCTGAAGATGGGATTATGGGTAACTCTTTGTTTTTATAATTCTCTCTACTTTCCAAATATTCTGAATTAAGTAGAGTATTGTTTTGATAATTAGGGAAGAAAAGTAAAAAAATAAAACAATTCCAATAAAAATTGAAATTTGTTTTATCCCAATTGAGTCAAATAATGGAGTGCAACGAAATGTAGGTGAGGAAAAAAGATTAAAATCGAAATGTTCATTTTAGAGGGCTTTTACTATCTGAATTAAAGCAAGAACTGAAACCCACACTTCATTTTATGAATTTGGCATTTCAGATAAAAATTAAGCACATGTTAATCAACGAGCACAGCAGTTACACAAAGGCAGACCTCTTTGAGAAAATAAATCCTTCTAACACAATCAGGCAGGTTTGTCTACTCTAGACCGAATTAACCGCTAAGTTTTTTTCCACAAGAGGGCGGTAACTGCTCAGGATTTCTTCAAAAGGACCTGAAGGACCCAGGAACTGTAAGCAAAGCAGTGACGCAAATAAAACAACTTTTTCTCATCGAAGAATAAGGAGCCGCACGCGTGAGGCGGCTGAAAGGACCAATGCTGACACACTCACTCACACGCAACGACTTTTAGCAGGACAGAAAGGGGAACTAGTTCACAGGCTCGTTTAAAATTACTTAAATTATGTTCAGTGGACGTCATTTATACAGGTGTAAATTTTTTACCGCTGTTCACATCAGATATTGTTTAATCTGGTGGTGAAACTGAACCAGCATTTTATTCTTTAAGGAAATTGTAGAAACTCACAGACATTCCTTGGAGCGCATGATTCCACGCCGGATCCCCGTCTCCAGAATATACATCAAAGCAAGTGGGTTCCCTGGAAGCAAATGGGGTCTCTGCAGAAAATGCTTGGGAGCGTGAGGGGTCAGGGGTATTATACATACATGTATGTGCTTTGCTGAAGTTATGTGTGCTTTGCTGAAGTTGAGGACTAGTTTTCTCTCTAGCAGGTCATTGGTGTCTTCTTGCAATTATTCTTATTCCTGGATCGGGTCTTGATATTGCAGACATTTCCGGACTTTAGTATTCTGCATCTTCTTGGACTTTTCAGAACCCTCCCTTCCGAGTGCACGTGTCTCCCAGGAGAGCCCAGTACGTATTCTGCGGTTGTGCACTGGACTCCCATGTTGCTACTTTGAAGATCGCTTGGTGGTGGTGATGCTGGGGGGGGATCCTGGCTTGACGTTCGAGATCTTTTTGGTAGTAGATCCAACGAGGCAGTCTACACCGAGGGTCGCTTCCCTCTCGTGTTTTGCGTTGGCCTCGGCTGGGAGAGCGCCGACAGCAGGATCCCCCAGCGCTCTTCCCCACCCAGCATTGTTGGCCCCTCGCTACCCCAACCCTTCCCAAGTAGTCTCGTTAATTCCCTGTCAGCAGAAGCGGCCAAGGGTCGCGTTCCCATCCCGCCGCGTTTACGGGTTGCAAAGATGCAGACAGCCGTGCTCTCCCTCCTCGCCGGTTCTCCTTCTCTGACACTGGGTTGTTCCAAGATCGTGGACATTCTTCTTTCTCCCTTGAGTTGCCACTTAGCTGCCCGCTAGACCCCTCTTTTAACATGAACGTAAACCCAGCCGGCCTCTGGGTTCAGCCCGAACAGGCCCCACTCGTCGGCGGAAGTGGCGTTATTAAAGAAGTCATCCAGACGATACAAGCAAACACATTTTCTAGTGGGTTTTGGCCTGAAACACACAAAATTCCCTTCATCCCCTCCTCCCTCCTTCTGCGAATATAGAATTGGCTTCCGGTGGCTACACTCGAGCATCCCGACCTTTTAACGTTAATATATCTGGGGAAGAATAGTTATCACCCATCAACGACAGACTGCTGAATTTAGGTACACTTAGCTGAGATTTCATTTGCATTCCTTCTGTGAATTACTCTGAATTTAGTGGCTGCTCCTTCATTTTAAACCAGAAGTATCAACGCACTAGGCGTCTGAGTCCAGGGTTAGATCGAGGGTAGGGTGGGCAAGTGCGTGGCGCAGGCTGCGTAATAGTAGGAGTGGGCTAAAAACAGTAACTTGAGAACTGAGGCCCTTGTTTGCAGGCTTAAAGAAAGTCAAGGGGCTGGAGAGGGGTGCGTCGCCTTCCTCACCCCTACCCTTTTTAGCCCTTTTTGCAACCTCAGAATTTGCCAAACCGCTTTCATTTGTTTTTCAATTAAAATGCAAATCACTCGGTTTCAAACACAGTCCCCCCAAATATATATATACTGTTCAGAGACGCGGGGCGCGTGGGGCGTCGCGACCACGTGTGACACGTTCCATTCCTAGGGGTTGCTTAGAAATGCCGGACTTTACGGCAGAAGCGCGCGAGGGTCCTGGGGGTTCCCCGAGGGAGAGAAGTCCGGACTCTCTAGGGCGTGTGTATGCAGTGTGTAAGATGGCCCCGACCGAAAACGGCCTCCCCTATCCGCGTCGGAATCTGCTCCTCCAGGACGCCGTCCTGAAGGTGGTTTTAGCTCTGGAGAGACAGGGCTATCTTTCCCCGCGAGAGACTGGGGCAGCCCACCCCCTTCGAGGACGCCCCTCGCTCTCCCGGCTCCCAGCTGGAGACAGACGGAGCAGATCGATGATGACCACCAGCACCACGCAAGAGGCACCGGCCTTCCTTCAGCGCCTCGCAGCGTGCGTCTGGAATACACACTGCTCCACGCGGGATTCAGGCACCCGGGGTTCACCCCCCGGGGATCGAGGTACACAGACCCCAGATTTTTTTTACTGTCACAGTTAAGAACAATGCTGCTATTTTAATTCCCCAATGTGAATGATAAGTAAAAGCAAACGATTGAGACTTCTTACCCGTACCCAGCTTTGCAACTATTTACCGATGGCAATTAACCCGGAGTTGGGTGGAGTTGAATCAATCTCTCCTGGTGTCGGTCTGTCTCTTTGATTTTGCTCTGTCTCTACCTCACCCACTCCAAATCTGATACTAAATTTACAATAGGAAAATGCTCAATTCTTTCCCAGGTCACGCTATTTACATGAAATAAAGGGGAGTAGCTTTTTAAAATTGGAATCTTTGGGAATTACTGGCCTCCTTCCCTCTCCATTCCTACCTAGCCCTTGAGAATGCTGTGAGGAATGTCGGGGATGTGAGGTCGCTGGTGGCCAAGGCGCGCGGTCCAGGCGAAAGGTTGTGTGCCACCTCCGTATTGGAGACACACGAGGCGAGAAAAAGTTTCGTTTTTAACGAATCGAGAAGCAGAGGACCCCAACACTCGGGGCAGGGCCGGGCTACACGCGCCACTCTCCTGCAGCAGTCTCTCGGCCTCCCGAAGGGGCACGGCGCTGGGGTTTAGACCCATAGCCCAGCAAAACATCCTCGCCGGGAAATACAGACAGCCCCCTCATCATCTCTATTCTTGCTCTACTCAGCATAATTCACATTGAGGAAAGACTTCACCTTCCCCGGAGTCAGATTCTAAGGTCTATGAGGTGATGGGTTTAGCCCAGTCTTGAAGTTAATGAAAAAGGGTCGGGAAGCAAGAAGGGAACTTTACTTTTATCTCAGAAGTGAATAATAAAAGTGGCAAAAGATAAACAAAAACCCCTCAAGCTCAAGCTCAAGTTGCCACCCTTAAAAGACCAGTGCGTCGGAAATGAAGGTTATCAAAGCGGAATAATCCCTCTGGCTTTTGGTGCTTGGATGCAAATGAGTGCTTTTGGCACTCATAGCCAAACTCCGTCCATGGGTGGTGCTACTGGAATTTTATTCCTTTATTATAGCTGTTTATTTCTATTTTCTGCGAATTAAGTTTGGACTTAATGATCTCATCCAAATTACTCTAGTCACCACCCCTCAGTGGTGTGTTACTTTAATATCTTGAAATCTCTAAATTGTGCAAGGGTCCTCCTCCCCGTCTACACAGCTCAACCCTGCTGGAAATTTAAAGATCTCCAGGGATGGAAGAAATTGAGAGGGAATAAGGCAAACCGCCCTCCAACTCACACCCTAAACATCCCATCACCACAGCGCAGAAGCCGGAACATCTCCATCTCCCGAAACAACCCTGGACTTGAGAGCAGGGGTAAGAGTTTCGGAGACGGTTTTCAAAATCTTACAGTGGATCGGGGGTGTAACCAGGTACTTCTGTATCTAAAGACTCCACCTCAATTTTGGTGATTCTGCCCCCGTAAAACTCAAAACGAATAATAATCACAGGGGAGAAAAGTTTAAAAAGTTCACTGTTCTCAGGTCGAAACATCACACGAGAAATAAATATTCCCAATAAGCTGATTCCGTTCCCTGCGGATTGAGTAAACCTATAAATGATAACATCGTGTGTGTGGGGGGGCGGGGGGGACCCAGGAATAAAAAGAAAATGAAGGAGAAGGAACAGCGAAGGAGAGCGGGAGGTGGCAAAGACGGAAAAGGACGATGCTTCGGCCTACAAGAGGATTAAGGACATCTATAAGGCTTAAGGAGCAACAAATTAATTTACACAATCCTGGGAGAGCCCAGATGGCCTTTAATTAATCCCTTCAAAAGAAGGAGCCAGGCCAGGGTTACGCCGGCTGCCTGCTCCATTAGCTCCATTTTACAAGAGACCAGACTCTGTTCGAGGTGAGGCGTCGCGAGCTAGTGGGGGGAAGGGGGGTAGGGTGACGCGAGCAGGCGAGGGGGAGGCGAGGGAAGAATATGAACTGCTTTTCCATAAAAGGGTTGGGTTTCCATTATTCTTCTCTTTAAAAAGTAATACCCTCTTCATCTCTGCTCCCCCCTCCCCTTTCCCGTTTTATTTAACACAATTAATTGAAGCGTCCACTGGCCCAGCGGCCGAACCTCACCGCTCGCCAGGCCCCGCCTCCGGGCCCCACCCACAGGAGGGATGGAAGTGGGAGGGGGCGGGAACCAGGCGGACGCGGCCCAACGGCTCGTCCTCCTAAGCCAATCAGAGGGCGCGGCGCTCCCGAGTGGGCGCGACCCGGAGGCGACGCGAGGCCCAAGGCTGAGTGCTATTGGAGACGGTGGTTACGCCCCCCGGCCTGCACCCCACTCCTCGGCCCCGCCCTTGTCGGCCGCCTCGGAGTGACGTCCTTCAAAGTTCTCATTTTGGACCCCCATTTCCCCCTCCCTCTCGTCCCCCAGCTAAAGAGGGGTAGGGAGTGATGCAAATGTTTTATTACCTTTGAGAGCTTCATCTGAACTGTCAGGCCCGAAGGGAAAAGGAGAGGAGAGAGTGGAAGAGCCGCGGAGAGGGTCAGCTTGGCCAGAGGACAGGACTTAGAAGAGCGAAGCCTGTAGAGCCGCGAAGAAAATGCGAGAGAGGAGAGGCAAAGGCGGAGAGTGAGAGGAAGAGAGGGCGCTGGGGGGGGTGGGGCCGGGGTCGCCAGGCCCGTTTACAGAAGTGGACAGACGAGTGGAGCTGTAACCGAAGCCGTCAGACTTTTCACTTAGTCTGTTTTTCCGTGTGTTTCTCGCCCTTTTTCTTTTCAATATTGCAACTCTAGTGCCCCGTGGCCCAGAGGGGAAGGCAGGTCGGCGCGCCGAATCCGGGAGCCGCGGGGATTGGTGGCACTGCCCTTTCTGGCGCAGAAGCCTCGGGCAGCGCTGGCGGAGGAAGCCCGCCCAGAGGCCAAATCCTCCGGCGGGCTGGATGCTCTCTCTCCCTGCGCGCTCCGAGCGCCGAGTGCGAATCAACCTCGTGGCCTAAAGATCAGGGCATCCAAGTAAGATTGGACGAGCTCATCGGGCGGAACCCGGCGTCCTTTGAACCTCCCCAAAGAAAAAGAGCCAGCCCCCACTCTCCCACATCAAAGCGGAGATTCGGTGACTCTTAACTTTGTTACAAGCTCTCTGGGGCCGGCTGGGGTTTTGTTTTGCTTATTTCCAAGAGGGAGAAGATGAGAAGTAGCGCACTTCGAGCGGCGAGGAAAAAGTGAGGAAGAGAGAAGAGCCCGGGATTGAATCCGGGACTCTAAGAGGGAAAAGACAGCCCAGACCACCTGGACCCTCGCTGGTCTCGGCGAGCCACCGCCTCTCGACTGGTGTGTTTGGACATTTCTGCTGCGCAGTTACGAGAGCAACTCTCAGCGGCTGCATTCTTGGCCCAGTTGGCAGGTCGCCTCCTGGTGTGCGGAGCAACTCCTCGCTCGCGCCCTCGGCGCTTCTCGCTCTCCTGAGCCCCTCCGGGGGCACCGGCCGGCGCTCCCGCTGCGTGGCTGCGGGCTCCGGCCTGATCGTGGGATGTTAGCGGTGGGGGCGATGGAGGGCACCCGGCAGAGCGCGTTCCTGCTCAGCAGCCCGCCCCTGGCCGCCCTGCACAGCATGGCAGAAATGAAGACCCCGCTGTACCCCGCCGCGTACCCCCCGCTGCCCGCCGGCCCCCCCTCCTCCTCGTCCTCCTCGTCCTCCTCGTCGTCACCCTCCCCGCCTTTGGGTTCCCACAACCCAGGCAGCCTGAAGCCCCCGGCCGCGGGGGGGCTCTCATCCCTGGGCAGCCCCCCTCAGCAGCTCTCGGCCGCCACCCCACATGGCATCAACGACATCCTGAGCCGGCCCTCCATGCCCGTGGCCTCAGGGGCAGCCCTGCCCTCCGCCTCGCCCTCCGGTTCCTCCTCCTCTTCCTCGTCCACCTCCGCTTCCTCCGCTTCGGCCGCCGCGGCCGCAGCTGCGGCCGCTGCCGCTGCCGCCTCAACCCCAGCGGGGCTGCTGGCCGGCCTGCCCCGTTTCAGCAGCCTGAGCCCGCCGCCGCCGCCGCCCGGGCTCTACTTCAGCCCCAGCGCCGCGGCCGTGGCCGCCGTGGGTCGGTACCCCAAACCGCTAGCCGAGCTGCCCGGCCGGACGCCTATCTTCTGGCCAGGAGTGATGCAGAGTCCACCCTGGAGGGACGCTCGCCTGGCCTGCACTCCTCGTGAGTACAATCGACTGCGCCCAGTTGTGCTTGTTTTGCCCGCTCTCAGGTCATGGCCCCTGGTGTGCATGCGGGTCGGTCCACCCTCTTGCCTGCCGAGTAGTTTGGCAGCACCAGAATCGCACGAGTTAGGTTGGGCCAGGGCGTTCAGCGAGGAAGTCTCGCTGTCCTGAGCTCCATGGTTGCGTCCAAGCGCCCCCCCTCTCCCCAAGCCTTGGGCACGCCTCGCGGAACCGGTGTGCATGCGTCTCCACGGAACACAATGTGGTGCGGGGCGTGTCTCATCCGAGGCCCTGGCTGCTCCCGGAACAGCCCGGCCGGTACCGCATACCCCTCCTGGGTTAAAGAGGTGGGGAGGGCAGGAGAGGCTACTGTGCTCCAGCCCGCACCCCAGCTTTACAGTGTCCCATGCCGAAGTCCCACTCGACCTTCGCCAGCCTGACTGGCCTCCTCTCTACGAACCGGTGGGGACCGGCAGCGGCGAGCCCTCCACAGCCCTGAGCCGAACGTGTGTGTTTGATGTACGTCTCGGTCCAGGGTGTCCCCACCTCACCTCGTCGCCCTCACCACCCTCCCCCCTCGTTCCCCGAGTACGCTCAGCCCAGGTGAGCCCACTGAAGACAGGTCCGCGGCCCGTGGAGGAGGGCAAGCGCCACTTCGGGCCGCTCCCCACCGCTGGGCCCTGGCTTTTCCACCTGCCTCGGCCCCGGACATATTGAGGGGCATCGTGGCTCTCAACATCCTAATATGAGAAAGAACCGGAGGAAGAACGAGGTAACAGGGCAAGGACGGGGGAAAATGCAACATCCCGCAAAGATCTTGCTCGAAACCAACTGAGTTACCCCAGGATCCCCCTAATCTTATAGGTAGTTGGCCAGCGCGCCGCGGAAGCTCCCATACTCCCAGGTGGCATTTAAGGGCCAGTCCCCGGTCCTTTTCTCGCTCTGTTCTTTGCTTTTGACCGAGTCCCCGAAGTTTCTTCTGTCTCCTGATCTCTTTCGTTTGGCTGAGCGGCAGTAACTGAGGGAAGCTGGGGGAGCCAAGCGGAGGCTCCCTTCGGAAGCCTCGGGACAGGGGCGGCCGGGGCGGGGGCGGCTGTCGGGGAGACGTTATTGTATTCGTTTGGATGGCCACGTAGGGACCGCCAACAAAGGCGGCGCCCCCTCCCCCTCGGCCGCAGCGGCTTTCGACTGGGGGGCGATTTAGCTCTCTTGTGTTCCAAAAACAAGGCGCTCTTTGTTGCGCGGGCACAGGTTAGGAAAGCGTTCAAGGAACAAAACTAGTCACCCCCATGCAAAGGCCCCGGGACCGAACAAGCCCCAACTAGACTTGGCGATGAGAGGGGACTTTCCCACCCCCCCCCCGTACCCACACGCCTCAGTTTATTGGGCCTAGAGATTGGGCCTCGGCAAACTTCAGCAGTGCGTCCCTCTGTTGGACGTCGTTGTTGGGCCGAAGGTTATTTACAGCGGCTCCAAACACACGCGCTTTTAAAAAAACAGGTGGGTGTAAGAAGGCAAAGCGAGAAGCGCAGTGGGACTTCAAGCGCCACGGCCCTTCTCGTGCCGCCGCGGAATACGCTTCCCTTTCCCGCCACAACGTTGTTTCTGGAGTTCGTCTCTTCTCAGCGGAGCCGCTCGTAACTGGTTTTTTCCCCCCTTCCTTTCTTTCTTTAATCTGTTCTCGTAGATCAAGGATCCATTTTGTTGGACAAAGATGGGAAGAGAAAACACACGAGACCCACGTTCTCGGGCCAGCAGATCTTCGCCCTGGAGAAGACTTTCGAACAAACGAAATACTTGGCGGGGCCCGAGAGGGCTCGCTTGGCCTATTCGTTGGGGATGACGGAGAGTCAGGTCAAGGTGAGTGGACCTTGCAAACCTCGAGGGAGAGCTCCCCCATGTACGTCATGCGCGCGGGTGTGCGCGCGCACACACACACACAAACACACACACACACACACACACACACACCCCAAACTAACAAACAGCCGGCCGAGGGTGCAGTCTGAGAAGCATGGGGAGAGATGAGATCAGCGAAGGGGGTGGAGGGGGAGGTTACAAAGGCTCTGGGGTCTCTCGGGCGGGCAAACTGTTGATGAACAAAAGGAATCAAGCCTCCGCCTTTGAAATTAGGTTAATCTAGATAGCAGCATGTGCTGGGGGAACTCGCCATTATTAGAGAATAAAAGCATTACGGAAATATCAGCCCTGAGAATAGACCAGGCCAGTTAGATAGCTTCTATGTATTCTATTTGTAAGGATATTCAAGCTTTTGTTTGTCAATTCAGGCTCCACTAGTTATATAATTTCCTAATGTAGATCAGCATTATAGTGCTACTGTATTAACTTGCAGGTTAAAAAAACCCCAATAAATCCACAAGATCTAACCACTTAGCATGGATGCATCTGCTTTTAGCTTACCTGAGGCAGCCACTTTGGAATAGTAATTTTCCAAATGAATTGACAAGATTATTACTGTATTATGAAATATAAGTTTATCAATAGATGTAAGATGTTTTACTGTTTATGACAACAAATTATAATTAAAATGTCACTTACCTTATAATTGAGTTGTACAGTGTATTTCCAGGGAATCAAATTGGAGAAATCTTCCCCTGAAATATAAAGGGATTGAAACAGCTAGGTACTTTAAATCTAGTGGTTTCCTATATTTCTGGTATTCTCTTTTGTTCTTCTTTTTCATTATATTATATGTATGTATGTGTATATATATATATATTTTTTTGGTGTGTGTGTGTGTTTAAGTCTGTTTCCATTAGTTATACTGTTGCTTTTAAAATTAAGTAGGGATAACGTTAGCCATATCTGCTGGTCAGAGAGTATTTCCCCACAGACAAGCACCATAAAATGCATTTCAGGAGTGATTTTGTATGTGACCATTAGAGTACCATCGCAGTTAAAATTATTTTTGCAGTGGTTGGTACAGAGCCTACCACAGTAATGTGGAGATATTCATTTGTCACCATAAATATGTTGGCGTGGCTAGAAGTGAATTATTATAGCTGTATAAAGAAACTAAAAATCACTTTCTTAACAATTCTGATTCTCTAGATAAATACATAATGGATGAGAAAATGGATGAGAAGCATAAAGAGAGGATGATTCAATATGTTTGGGAAATTGGTTGCTATTGCTGATGCTTTAGGTTAAAATATATGTATCAAACACGATGTCAAACATCGTGAATAGGTTTAAAATATTTGTATAAAAATGAATGTCTTAGGGAGGGACAATATTAAAGTAATATTTGAAAGACTAGGCATGCTAATAGTGGGAAGTAATGTAACTGGCAAAATTTCACTTAAAAAAAATAACATGAAAATTCTTACTTTGACTTCGGTTTTATGAAAAACATTAAACCAGAGAGACAGAGAAAGACACACAAACTACTATGATGATTTCAACTTTTAAATGTTAAATATTTTCAAATATTAAATATTTTAATGCATTTATGTTGGTTATTATTACTGATTTGAGGTTTCTGTTTTAGCAGATTTTTTTTAACTTTACATCATACAAGTGTAAGTGGGTAGGGGAGTGTTTACCTACCATATTTGTGTGTATTCAGACCCAAAATAAGTGAAACAGACAAATACCCAAAAGTGAAAAGAACAGAGGTAATTGGGGTAAATGCTGTGGCTTCTCCCACAAATCACACTAAAAAGCCAGTACACTTCAGATTGTTTGAAATACCTTAATCTGAGAAAGTTGAAAACGAATAGAATCGCAGTCATTATGAGGCAACTTTACGAAAGGGAAAAGTTTTCTACTTCAATCGAGAAAGCAGGCAAGCGAACTCTTTTAGGGAAACTCATTTTAAGTTTCCAAGTTTTTTTCTTTTCTGAGAAATCGCTCACTGACAGCCTCAATACTCTTGTGTTACCATCGCTATGGCAACGGCAGTCAGTTTGTTGGTGCCTGATACTCGGAGGAAGCTGGGGCAGTGGAGACCGACTTCAACGGCCCAGACATGGAAGGGCTCTGAGGGAGGGTGTCAAGACGTCAGGGGCCCGCAGGAGCGACTGCGGGATGTGGGAGAGAAGGCATTGACTGGCTCTGCTCCCCTTAAACTCCTTCCGCCCCTGTCTCCCCTCTTCTCCGCTTTCTCGGCCCCCAGGTTTGGTTCCAGAACCGTCGGACCAAGTGGCGGAAGAAGCACGCAGCCGAGATGGCCACGGCCAAGAAGAAGCAGGACTCGGAAACCGAGCGGCTGAAAGGGGCCTCGGAGAACGAGGAGGAGGACGACGACTACAACAAGCCCCTGGACCCCAACTCGGACGACGAGAAAATCACGCAGCTGCTGAAGAAGCACAAGTCCGGCGGCGGCGGCGGCGGCGGCCTCCTGCTGCACGCGTCCGAGAACGAGAGCTCGTCCTGAGCGCCCGCCGCCCGCCCGGCCTCCGGCCCCTCCGCGGCGACCGCGGGGACCGCGCGTCCCGTCTTCCCGCTCCTCGGGGCCCGGAGGACACGGCCCCGCCTGCCGGGGCCCTTTGCTATTTTCTAAGATGTACATATCTATTTTTTTAACCTAGAAGTTGAGCGGGGCGGGGGAGAGAGACTCGGAGGATGATGAGAAGGCAGAGAAGACCACGAAATACACCGCAAGACTAACGCAACAGACGCCGCAGCTGGGCCACCCTCCCGCCCCGCTCGGTGTCCTAGTCGCGGCCCCCCTCCCGTGCCCCCCCGCGCCCCCGCCTCTGTCTTGCGGCCGCTGGCCAGGGCGGGGGCGCTGAGAGGGCCTCTGGACCCGTCGACACCCACCGCGCGGGGGACCTCGGAGCCACGCGGGCGGGCGGCCGCCACAGATGGGAAGAGGGATGTTTCTCCCGCACAAACTGCTGTGCCGACTAAAGTGGCCTGTTGAAGGCTCTTTGTAAATAAATCGTGAGTCTCACTGACTAGAAGTTACTTTATTGTGAATATTTAAAATGTAAAACGCTTTTTTGAATTTGGTATAAAAAGATGGACCTCCTTCTTCCTGCTACCCTTCCCCTTTTAAGAGCTATTCAAACCACGTTCCCCTTTGCTTAACTGGAGAAGCGTAGTAAAGAATGTTCTCATCCTCCCTCGCCCGCTCCCCTCCCGGGTTTGGATTTGATCAATCCCATTTCCCCTTCATCCCTCTCGCTCTTCCCGGACCACCCCTGGCTCCGCACCCGGCTCCCGCCTCCAGGGCTTGAAGTAGAACACTTGGAACCAGGAAGGGCCTCAGACCTGCCTCTCTGTTTCTCTCCGAAATTGCACAGTCGTTTGTTGCTATTTATTAGTGATTTAAAGAAAAGTGTTGGGGAGGGAGGGGCTACAATAGCTTGTATTTAATTTAACTCCTTTCTGATAAAAATGCGTGTTAAAGTAGATGGTGGGAATTGTTACGACTGTTCTGGGTCAGAAACATAAAAATCCATTTAGTTGCTGTAATTGAATTTGAAGTGTTTTGTATCATAAGAATACTATAGACTATGTAAATTGTTTTCTTTTTAAAGCTAATAACGGTGATATATTAGCATCTTTAACTTTTATTAATTTATATAAGGAATTCGGTTTGTAAAGAGAAGAAAACCCCCTTTGCAAGACCAGTTAAATGTAATGCACTTTCTGTTTCAAAGGATAAATCAAATTAAAAAACAGTTGAAGACGTCTGTTGCCTTGAATGAAAGGGTATAGATCGTTTGATCTCATCAGAGATCTCAAATAAAAGTCAAAACCACAAGCACTTTATATTGGTTTCTTGGGTAAAATAGCTGTTACCTGATTATTATTTTGGAAGAGTGGGGTCACATCTCCTGGTTTGGGAAGATAAATGCAGTCCCACTCATTGGGCTTCTTGGAGAGACTTGTCCAGCGGGCTTCCTCTGGTGTCTGTGTTGTCTAATTTTTTCCTGATGGCTTTTTCCTTTGCTAGGAATTCCCCGGGGGTTTTGGAGGAGACCTCATTTCCATACATCCAAGATAGCTTCTCAATTCAGCCTTAGCTCACTTAGCTGAGAGGAGGCAGCGGAGCCTGCTGTCAGCGGAGCACGGCTGTTGGATGCTAACATTTTCTCCCCAGTAGCCTGTAAGAATACAGAAGTTGGTGGAAAGCTGGGAACCTGGATTTTGCTAAACATTACAATAAAGAAGGATACATTTAAAGAAAGCTGCTTCTAAGTGATGTGAAACTCTCTAGGATTAAGGAAGCAATGTCACAGCTTCTGCAGCTGAATTTGCCAAAAAAAAAAAAAAAAAAAATTGGGAATCCCAGGGAGAGAGCTGTATCACTGTCTTGGGATCTTTTTGTTTTCAGACACTCAGTTATAGGCTCAGTGAAATATAGTTATCCCCTTAGTGTTTCAGGTTAATGAGCTTGTGTTCAAAGGGAGAAAAATCAATATAATTCAATAGATTCTTCAGGCTAGTGTTAGGTAAAGAAAGTGTGGGTCTGTTTTGTTCCCTTGAAAATAAAAAACAGTGAAAACTGGAAATGAAATTGCCTGAAGGAAATTATTGTAGAATACATTCCTGATGGCATGGTTTAATGGAAAAAAGGATGCAAATCTGCCTTATTTCTTTTCTCTAGTTTGTGAAGTTCCCAGTAAGTTTTAAACTTATGAATTTCTGTGTGCTTAGCAAGACTAAGGTGTGTGTCCTACAAAGAGGCAGCTATTTCAAAAGAGGCTTTGCTGTGCTGGGGTGATATAATTTAAATCCTAGCTGTAAATAATAAGATCTTTCTTTTCCCTTCCCTCCCTCCCTCCCTCATCTTTTTCTTTATAAAAGAACCTGGGGGTGGGGCAAGTCTGTTATCTTAAAGCACCACTTTATTATTTGTTATTTTGCAACAACTGAGTCTCTTATCTACTTTATTTACTTATTTTTACCTTTCCCATCCCTCTTCTGTCTTGAAAAGCCAAGCAACTTTTTATTTATTCCTTCTTCCTAAGAAAGCAAAAATCCACAAGATAATGAGAAATGCTATTCCTGAAATATAATAATAAAAACTACTACTATACCAGTAGTAGTAGTAATATAGTCATATCACTGATAGAAACTTGGAACTACGATTGAAACTTTTTCTCAAGAAGTAAATAGGGTTATAATATTTATCCCGAGTTAGATATGTGGAAAGACACCTCTTTTAGTTCCTTTAGGAAGCATTCTCTCTGAGCTCCTTATGTTTAGAGCGTCCGAGAAGTGTGAAAGTTTGTGGCCTGGCCTCCATGCTACAGGCAAATACGCAGAAGGCAGACAGAGTCTGCGTGCTTGCCAGCCTGAGCACAGAAGTGCTCTGAGTGGTGTGGGCAGTAGCCAGAGGTGGGCTCTGGGGCCATGCTGCACTGGCATTCGTTCCTTTATTCCAGGGGACTGCAGCAGTGACTCGAGTTTCCAGTTAATTTACTTCCACCCAGGATTCCAGCCGGCCACCAGTTGCAACTGGCCCTGTAAAACTGGGAGTGAGTGAGAAGTGGGTGGAGGGCACCTTACTTAGGTGTCCTTTACCCTGGTTGGTTTGGTTTAGTTCCATGTATGCACAACAGGAATGTTTTTCCTAAGAGTTAGCACGGTGGAGAAGCTGAGGAAACGCTTTACAGCTCAAGCAAGGGAGAGTAAGAATTATCTCTCATCATGGCTCAAAAACTTTATGACGTTAACCAGCCATAAGCATCTGACTGAGCCTGCCAATCAGTCATTACAGCTAAAGGGGGTCACGACTTAAAAACAAAAAGTAAGGGCAAGTGACCTCATACACCACTGCTTTTATTTTAACAATTTCCCCGGTTTCATTAAGATATAATTGACAAATAATATTGTGTAAGTGTAAGGTGTACAACATAACGATTTGATATACATATATATTGCAAAATGATCACCACAATAAATCTAGTTAATATTCATCACCTCACACAGTTACAATTTTTCTTCCTTATGATGAAAACTTTAAAGATCTACTCTCTTACTAACTTTTAAATACACAATACAGTATTGTTAACCATCGTCCCCAGGCCGTACATTACGTCCCCAGATGTTTTCTACCTTTTGACCACCTTCACCCATTTCCCGCTGCCCCCCACTTGACCTCTGCTTTTAAAAATGCTTACAGGTAACAAAGTGTCAACATGGAAAACAAAATGAGAAAAACAAGGGTTTTGTGTGTGTGGTGAAAGGAAGGTAAAACTGCTTTTTCATTTTTGTTTTATAGTGTATATGTGTCTTCTCCTGTAAAGGGAAAGCCAGTGAGGTTGGGTGAGGGATACAGAGTGGAAGGGAAGGGCCCTGTCTGTGTCTCTCAGATGTCCCAGCAGCATTCACAATTTGAGGCTCCTACACAGTTATTTTCCCAGTACCCAAATTCCAAGCTCAGTTCTTTGGTTCACATTCAGAGGATTCTGTAACTTAAAGCTCTATACCTTCTTTCCCAGAAGTTGTGGTTTATTGAGTGGCTTCCCAAGCTTGTGAACACTGTAATCCACTTTTCCTTTCACTACTTGGGAGATGGTAGGAAGAGAAGGAACCAAAAATGTTTCATTCTTCTCTGGAAAGATGTGTACCCCTCACCACTCAGTGTGCAGGCAATCTGGACTGGAGGCCAGCTCTTCTTGTAAATATGGTATCAGGCAACAGAGTCAGAGGGCGCCTTTGAAAACTTTTGGAGCCTAATGTCATGTACATGAGTGTGTTACTAGACCAGCATCAGCTTGGGTTGATCTACACCGTCTTGCCCTTTAAGCTGGTCATCAGGGCGTGCGCATGTGCACACACACACACACACACACACAAACACACACACAGGAGAGGTGAAATTCCACTTGGTAACTCCTAGCACTGAATAGCTTAGAAAAGACAGTGACTCTTTTGTCAATCATTGACAATAGGATCGTGTAATAACAACAGAGGAAAGCAGCAAATTTCATCTAGAAACTCTATTTTAGGCTTATCTGAGCAGATTTCTCTGCACTAAATTTCCTCCCTCTTACCACACAGATACATGCAAAAAGTATTCTTCTCCCTTCCTCAGTATGACTTTTTTAAAAAAGCCAGCTCCTCATTATATTTCCTTTTTTGACAGGAAAGTGTGTATTTTGTTCTAAAGCATTTAGGCTCCAGCTTCACAGAGAAATATTCTCCCTAATGTAGCCCATTTAAAGATCTGCAGAAATCACAATAATACAAACCCCATATCTATCAATGTAAAATTTGACTGGCGAGTAGAGTGATGGTGTGAGTTGGATGACAAAAGGGCTGGGATATTTTCCTGAATTTTAGCCTTCAGCATTCCATAAATTGGCTTGGGATTGTTCCACAAACTGGAAAGTTTATCTGAGAGCCTCAGTTCACTCTCGGGTCTTCTTCTTTAATCCAACAGATCATTCACCTCAAGGATGAAATGTCTAGATATGCATCATTTATTTTCTGGTCTGGACCAGACATTTCCATGGAATACCACACTTGGAAAAAGGAAAGCATAATGTCTCTTTGGGGTTTAATATCTACTGGAGGCTGGCGAGAATTCTGAAGTAGAAGCCTCATCCAGGGCTTCTATATTAGTATACTCTGAATAATAAGGGCTAGTTTGGATGAAGATACATTCAAAGGTGAATCCCTTCCTCATTATACGGAAAGAAAGAATTTTTAGTACACAATTTAAATGGGTGCATATTATTTTTGTAGAGGAACCCTACCACCTCCCTAATGTCACTGCCTATGTCTACCTTGGCGAAGCTAAAGGAAATCTTGAGATATAAATATCTTATATACTTGGTTATTACAAGGGAGACAGAGATATCAGGTTGAGAAAGAAAACCAGCACACCTCTATAATATAGTTTTATTTCTTAAAAAAATTCTGAAGGTGCATACATTCTGAAAAAACTATCAATCGTCAGTATGTTGTTTGGGATTAATCTGCTTGTATAGACCACAGAAAAGCAAGGTTGCTGAAAATCCATTAACCTAGTTATTACCAGATGGTCTAACCACCTTCAAACAAAGGCAACCAACAAGTTTTCATGCCTCCAATCTGAGCCTCGTATGTGGATCCGCGGTTTGCAGTAATTCCTCTAGTCATCATCTGCAGCTTGGACCCTTGTGCTTGATGCTATGGCTCAGCTCTTAAAAAGAATTCTGTAAACTTTTTTTTTATCCTGGATTTTTCTTCTTCCCTCTCTGTGCTCTTCACTTTGGTCTATAAAGATCTGTCTAGGGGCTTCCCTGGCGGCGCAGTGGTTGAGAATCTGCCTGCTAATGCAGGGGACACGGGTTCGAGCCCTGGTCTGGGAAGATCCCACATGCCGCGGAGCAACTGGGCCCGTGAGCCACAACTGCTGAGCCTGCACGTCTGGAGCCTGTGCTCCACAACAAGAGATGCCACGATAGTGAGAGGCCCGCGCACCGCGATGAAGAGTGGCCCCCGCTTGCCACAACTAGAGAAAGCCCTCGCACAGAAACGAAGACCCAACACAGCCCAATAAATAAATAAATAATAATTAAAGGTGCTAAAAAATAAATAAATAAATGTATTAACCTTAAATGAATTTAAAAAAAAAAAAAAAAAAGATCTGTCTAATTTTCTCCCAAATCCAAATGGCCCCAAGTGAATAAGAGGCTCTGAGAAATCTTTTATCTTTGCCAAAACCAGAAGAGCACACAGTGGTTGAGAGCACAACTGTGCAGCCAGATTATCTGGTCTATAGCACTCACTGGTTGTGGTCAAATGACTCCATCTCTCTGTGCCTCAGTCTTTTCATCTGTAAAATGGAGATGATAATTGTACCTATTTCATAGTGTTATTGGGAGAATTAAGTGAATTAACATATACGAAGTTCTTAGAACAGTGCCTGGCCTAGTAAGCTATGAAAGTCTTAGCTATCATCATCATCATCATCATCCTGAAAGGCCCAGTCTCGGGTCACTCCTAGCTCAGGCCCTGCTGTCTTGTACAGGATAACTATTCAACCGAGGAAAGGATTCAAAGTGAAAGTGAAAAGAGAAGTAGGAGCAAGGGATATTTTCTATCCTGTGACACTTAAAGGTCTAATTACCTGTGGTGGTTTTCAAATATTTCCAAAAATTCCTTGATGTTCCTTTCTTTGAAAGATGGAGCCTAATGCCCCTCTTCCTGAGTGTGGCTTGTATTTAGTGACTCTCACGAATAGAGTGCAGCAGAAGTGATGGTGTGTGGTTGGGTCATAAAAGGCCCTGTGGCTTCCTCCTTGCTCTTTCTCTTGATCACTCACTCTGGCGCAAGTCAGCTGCCATGTTATAAGGACACTCAAGCAGCCCTATGTGGAGGTCCGTTTGGTGAGAAGCTGAGGCTTCTGCCAACAATCAGTCCTCATTTACAAGGAATGTCAGTGAACCCTGGAAGCAGATCCTCCAGCCCCACTCAGGCCATCACATGACTGCAGCCCTGGCCAACACATTGACTGCAACCTTATGAGATGCTCTGAGGCAGAATCACCCATCTAAGCTCTCCAGGATTCCTGACCTACAACAACTGTGTGAGATAATCAAGGTTTATTGTTCTAAGTCATTACATCTGGGGGTAATTTGTTACATAGCATAGATAACGAATATAGTATTTAACAGACCTATCTCAGGATAGGTCTGTTTTCTGGATAAAGAAGAGTCTTTTGAAGGTAAAGATCTGGAGGGAGGCATCTTTTATGATTACTTAAACTCATTTGAAAATGACCCCATGTGGTGTGAAAGAAGCACTGGGTAACTTCATTAGGGTCAAAAAACTTGAGCCCTAGTGCTGGTTTCTATTTCTTGCTGATAACTGGATCCCAGAAAAGTCACTTAACTTTGGTAAGCTTCTGTTTCCTCGTCTATAAAATTATCTTAATGATAATTACTGCCTCACAAAGTTATTGTGAAACTCAAAAGCAAAAGGGCTTTAAAAATATAACACAGCACATAAATAAATGTAAGCGGTGATGACTGTATTCTATAATGTGGATGTACAGTTTGGCTAACTGTGTCATACTGTTGTTGAAGGAATCTCAGCCATGGAGAGAATTTGGATCTGGCTTCACAGGCCAGTATTATTTATTTCACCATAGAACATAGCCCCAGACACTCTTCAATCTTTACTCTGGCTGGTTGGATGCCGGGAAACCTTTTCTCTAGCGGGAGAAAAGCTCAGGGAAACAAACAAAAAGGTACAAAGGAGAGAAGGGACCCTGAGTTTTGAGTAAGGATCGAGGGTTTGGAATTGCCCCCTTTATCTCTCCTTTGAGAACTGGGGACAAGACTCTGTTTCCAAGAGAGTCAAGGTGGCAAGAAGGCAGGAGAGAGAGGGGGTAAGTGACAGGCTCTGAACCTGCTGTTGGCTACTTGGGATGAAGGAAGGAAGGGAGGCAGCAAGCCCTTAGAAAAATAAAGTCCCCCAAAGCCAGGAGAGCTGGCTCTTGATTAAGAGGAAAGCTCCTGTAGACCTTGCTCCTTCCAGAGTGAACTTGGGCATTACTTGCCAACTGAAGTTGATGGGCAGAAGGTTCCTCTTCCTTGCCTGACTACTCTACTCTTGCATATCGCTTCCAACAGAGCAGAAGCAGAGAAGTCAGTGCGCCAGGGTAACAGTACAAACTGCAAATACAGTTGAAGACTTGGGCTTCATGGCCTTTGGTGTAAGAAGCCATCCCAGCGCCAGTCTAGGTATCCTGATAGAGGCAATTACAAAGAGACAAAGGACTGTAAAGGCATATATGAAATCAGCGTGTTGTCATTAACCTCCTTGGTATAGAGAGTAAGGCAGAAGTGGATGACTTCAAGGGACCTTGCTTCCAGCACACGCAGGGTGACTGTCAGCCAGGGACCCACGCTCTACCTAGAAGGATCATGATGTTTCCAGTGAACAGCCTGCCTGTCTGTTTGCCTGCCTCTCTCCCTCCCTTTCTCCTCTTCTTCCCTCTCCTCTTCCTTCTCCTTCTTTACAGTATAGTGCTGTGTTTTTTCACTTGGGAAGAATGTGCCTCAAAGGCCAAAGTGGGTGACAGCTTGGACAGAGCTGCAACTGTACTACCTCTTCGAAAACTAAGATGCAGAATAGTCAAACTGCAAGGGCACAGGCCCACATGCTCCTTGTTTACTGTTGGATCCCCAGCACACTGCATGGTGCCTGCCACATGGTGGGCATTCAAGGAATATTCTTTGAATGCGCGTGCGTGAGCACACACCCACACACACTCACAAAGCTGAAGCCACAGGGAACTTTGCATTCTCTTGAAGGTCTTAAAGAAAATGATAGACCTTTAATGCAACCCTTTCTCATCTCCCAGCCTGCAGGCAGAGAACTGATCTCCAAGCTATCAGGAGTCTAATTTAACTCTGTGTATATATGTAAACATCTGACATATTGCTGTAAAAATAAGCACGAACAGCTTAAGTAGCAAATGGGTGAGTTCAAATATAAAAAAAATTTTTTTTGGACAAAATGCAAGATCAAGTAAGGGTATTAAAATACATTCATTTATCAGCTCACATAGTTCCTTTAAAATAACTTTAAAATACAATCTTCAGCATAATCATCATTTGTAGTGATGTTATGTCACTCTCCAAGACACATGGATTATAATCATGTGTAAAACAAATAAGAGGAGGACTTATAGACCATTTAAAATACTCTTTGCAGTTGAGATGCATGTCTCAGTTACTGATTCCATCGAATAGTCTGCAATACCAAACTTAGATTTCCAGCAATATTTTCTTAGAAATAAAAATTTGAGAAGGTATAAATTAATACATCTAACTCCTGTATGTTTTAACTGGGGTTTCCTGCTGTTAGAGGATTCTCTCTCTAAGACTTGGAAGCATTTCTCTTGGCCACCCTCCATGTCTGTCTCATGCTATTCTCAGTACCTGAAACGTCTGGATGCACTGTGGAGACCTGTGCATCTTCAGAGACCTCTTTGTGGTGAACTGATCCTTGGAGGCTGTGAGAGATCTTGCTGCAAGTAGGTGGTGGTGGTAGTGGTGGGTTTGGAGTCAACTTCTTCTTGACCTGTTGGTCAAGGTTACAATTAAGCTGTTTTCTTTAGTCCACTCCCTTTTCTTTCCCCTAGAACAGGGAATTTAGGGGCTCCTGGTCCGTGTCCCCAACCCCCCCTCCACCACTGGCCTCTGTATTGAAAGCCAACAGCCAATGACCACTTCTATTTCCAAGGGAAGGTTTTTAAAATTTTGTTCTGGAGAGAGGAACAAAATCTAGGACAAATCCAGGATCCAAGGAGGAGGAGGAATAAATAAATCAAGACCTCAGATCTCTTCAATAAAACTATGAAACTAGCAATAGCTGCCCCGCCCCTGCAGTCCCCTATCCTCACCTTCGCAAGGGGTATGAATTCTTCCACCTGTAATAGCGGCATCACTCAACAACTTTTATGCAGTACTCTATCTGTATTGCTGGCTTACAGCAATAGCCACCCCACTGTCCCCTGGCTGCCCTGGGAAGCCTAGAAAAGTCCTTTGTGTGGTACCTTTGCTCCCTGCAAATCTGGGAGATTCTTACCCAGGGAGTGGTGTCTGGTCTGTGGCTCTCCGTCCACAGCTTGAGTCCAGGCTATTTTACCTGGTCCTATTCCGCTGGGCGGAAAACTTGCTTTCGTTTTAGGAGCTGTTTCCCAGACCCCACCTCTTACTCGAACTGGCACCAGTGAGGCTCTCTTTAAAGAGTGGGAAGTGTATAAGAGCAAAGAATGAGGGAACTCAGCTTCCCCAGGGGAAAAAGGCCGTATCTGGTGAGGGAAGATTTCCCAGACCAGGACAAATGTGCCTAAGGGAAAAGTTTGCAGTATGCTCTGCGTCCCACCTACAACAGGCAGGGGCTGAAATAATCGCCCGAAAGCCTGAGAGGCTGTGCCTGGTCTATAGGCCTCCCAAAACTTTCCATCCAGGTGAGGAGGGAGGGGACACCCTGAAGGGCTTGGAAGCCGAAAGCTCTCAAAAGGTCTTCCAGTTCAAAAAGGACCTGGAAGCAAAAGATGTGGAGTTTGCGGGGGCTGAGATTCCCTTTGAATCACAAAGGTCTGAAGGAGACAAATGGGAATTCATCTTGATTAAATGGGAAGACAATTGAAAAAACGCTATTTGCCTGCCTCATTCCATTTGCTCTGAAAGGGGCTCCCCACAGGGAAATCCTACATACAGGCTCAAGCTCCGTCCTCTCCCGTCCCTCTCCCGTCTCTCTCTCGTGAGACTCTGGGTCCTCGAGTCCACGGCTGCAAAGGGGGACAAGCGGGCAAGAGCGTGTCTGTAACGGGGGTTTAATGGGGTTCCTCGCGGAGTGGATGATGCGGGGATGCAGGCAAGGAGAGCCCACTGGATGGGTTTGCTTCTCTACTTTGCTTACAGACTGCTTTAAGCCCAGAGGGCTGCGCCTCTGCGGACAGCTGCAGCGCTCATCCCGCCCTCCTAGGGAGCGCGCGCGCCTACCCTTAGAGGAACAGGTGCTGCAGATCCCGGATCCCTCCAGATCCCCTTAGATTGGGAAAGGGCACTTGTGGCTGCTGCCTTCTGTTATATGGCTGTCCCTTACTTTGTAGACTCCCTCTTGTCGTGCTGTCTCCTCTGCGACCCTCCCACGATTTGGATCGAGCTAAAACCCAGCCACTGCACAGCTGGTCACAGGGAACTCACCTCCACACATCATCAGACTCCCGCGACCACGTTCTCTACTTTCGGAGGTGACAAGGCCCAGGAAATTCGACAGAGTTCGGAAGTGGCAGGCGCCGTGCTTCCCTCTCTGGTTTCGGCTCTGCCTTTCGGCAGATTCCTTATTGAGCCCAGACAAACGAAGTGTGTTTGGGATTCAGGACACCCGGCCCCAGTCCGCTTGTGCCCGGGGCAGACTCCATCCCCGGACCCCGGGCCCCCGGGAGACACCGCGGCCTCGGCCCCTACCGCTGGGCACAGGCCTGCGGGGGCCTTCGGGCTACACTTGCCATTGCCAAGTGTGCGCAGCCAGTCGGGCTCCCTCCCGCAGGACAGCTTCCCGCTGAAACGAGAGGGCTCCAGAAGCCCCTGGGAAGGCACCACCGAGCCGCGCCACTATCTTCCTTTGATACCTCCGTGCCTAGAACTGAACCTATTCCCCTCCAGACACTTGACAGCTCGGCTTCACAGAGGAATAAAACCGGGGTGCCCAGGGCAGAGCCGAGCACGGCCCGCTCTTTCTCCTCCACCTCCAGGAGTTTTTTACCCGAGCTTGCAGGCTGAAGGCTGAGCCTCGGAGGCCCGCGCGTCGACGCTGCAGCCTGGGCGCGCCCCCTGCAGGAGGGGCGGGCTGTTCAGGCGGTTGGGATTCCGACCGGGGCTGGGCCCACGGAGCCCGAGCGCGCCCCCTGCAGGCCGGGAGAGCCCACGCGCACCCGCGGTGGCGCCCCGAGCTTGGTCACCACTCTCCCCTTGTCCCAGCTTAATTTGCACCTCTGACGTGGCCGGCGCACGACGTCTTCGTCGCCACCCGCCCTCCCGTCCGCCCAGGGAAAGGTCCCTCTTCTGGGCCTCCCCAGGTCGCAGAGCTGCAGCGCCCGGGCAGTGCACGCCCGGGCAGTGCACGAAGGCGAGCCCTCTTCCCCGAATTCCTCCGCACAGACCACCTAGACGCACTGCGCTCGCTTCCGCGTTTCCCAGCTTCTCTCCGTACTTGGTTATCACGAAGAAGCCGTAAAGGCCACCGCAGCCATGCTGGACTTCACCGTTAAAAAAAAAAGCGATTAAATGATTCATTTAGAGAAGTGTGTGCGCACGTGTGTACATAAATTTTCTCTTTCTCTCGTCTTTCTCACTCTCCTGATTCTTCCCCAGTCCATTCTCCCGTCAATACTGCCTCTCCCTTCTCCCCCGCAGCTCCCACCAGGTATGTTCTAGAACCGACACAGGTTGCTAGCGCGGTCCACCAGCTGTCCCGAACATCAGTTACAAGTCTCCGCGAGGGACGAAAACATCTGTTCGGGTAGAGGCTGGAAGCAGCGGCGGCCGGTGTCGCGCGGTGGGGACGCACCACACCCCGGCGCGGCGCCAAGGGAGAAGGGCCCTGCAGGTCACGAAGGATTTTCGAGATCGCAGGTACCCCTCGCGGAAGGGCACGGCGAGAGCGCTTCACGGTCTTCCACGCCCTGCCCCCCCCACCTCCGACCTTTGTTCTTGCCGGGGGTGGGGACATTCCCTCCACCTTCCGCGTCGGCTCCCGGGAAAGGTTTGCGCCCGCCCTTGTCCCGCAGCGCGCCGACTGGGTGCGGGTGAAAGGGGTCGTCGCGGCGGCGGCGGCGCCCTGCGGGCACAGAGATGGGGCGCTGCTCCCCGCTCGCTGCCCGCGTCTCCGTCTCGGAAATCCCGCCGGAGACCTCGTTTGAGCCGTCTCTCCAGAGACCGCGAGGGAAGGCAAGGCTGCCTGCAGTTACAAATATATGTAATTTTTATAGTTTGTTCATATTTTACTATGTAGTACGCGCACATGGTGAAAAGAAATTCAAGCAGGACAAAAGGATGCTCATGCAAGCAGGTATTTGAATATATCCTCTTGGGTGCCTCATCTACGGAGTGTCAGGGCTCTTGGCTCTCTGGGCGCAAAGAGACTCTCAGTCCATGTGCCCACAGACTCGGCGGACGCTTCCTGAGTTATCCACAGTTTCTCACTTAGTGGTTTTCTCATCCCCCCTGCTCAGCGGCAGTTCGCTGTGCTGTTCCCGGGAGAGCGGCTGCTTGTCCCGCGGGTTCTAGTTGAGCGTAGCCAGCCCTCTGTGACTTCCGACGGAGGGCTCCTGGTATCAAACGCTCATTATTGACTACCTAGATGGCTAATACGGGAGGGGGTGAGCGGCGGGAGGGGGCGGTTTCATTTTTCTTTTTCATTCCCCTGATTACACTCACAGTGAACGTACTAATGGTTAATAAAATGTAGTTTGCGACGGTAATATGGGGACGGAGCGGTCCCAATAAATGTCACAAGATATAAGACAAAAAGTACCCTCCAACTGTATGCGGAACTGTATTGCTTCCAGTTTCGGCTACGGATGCACTAAAATAACTTGTTAACACACACCAAAGTGCATCCCTATAATAACCTCCTCAATCATTTATTAAAAGTCGTGTCAAGCAGGCCCGTATAACTCATCTCTATGCAAATACATCAATGTCAGGCCATTAGTGTATTGCGCAGGTTTTTATTAAAGTGCATTCTTTTTAATTCAGCCCCGTAAAATACGAGCCCCATTGCTCAAGAATTATAGCAACTATTAGAGTAACATATGGGCAACATGCACTCAGAAAATAAAAACCAACAGATAAAGTGGCAGGGTCACATCGCAGGAGCAAACACTTAACAAAATGGCAGTGGGGTAATAGATTTTTCTCCCAGGGCCTTTGCGAGAGGGTGTCATGGGCATCAACACCTCGGAAAAGGCAAGAGGCTCGAAGTTGCTCTGCCCGGTCCCAACCCCAGAACCAGCCCGGGATGGACATCGTAGGAGTTAAGAGAGGAGAAGCTTTCAGAGCTCCTCCGTATCCGGCCTCCATCTTTCGCCTCGAGGATTTCAACATTCACCAGAGAGAAAAGTCAACGTAGGGTGTTTGGTTGAAACCATTCTCTCCCTTCCAGGCCCTCCACCTCTTCCCTCCCTCCCATCTCCCCGCCCCCGCCCCCGCCCCCCACCCGGTCAAGGCCACTTCTCAGGACTCACTGAGGAGGCTGGGAGCCCCACCCCCATCTCGAACACTTGCTGAGATGTTCTTCCTTTCTTGCAGGAAAACCGAGCAGAAATGAACAAGGCCCAGGAAGGCCCGGGGATTTGCTGGCAAATTTCCCTCTCACGTGTAGAAGCCTGGAGAAAAACTTTATATGAAATCAACCCGTGGCTAAATAGTATGGACATCTCCTGTAAACTCCCGACTCAGAGGAAACGTAGGTGACCTCTGCCCGCTCCACCCCTTTCTCCCTCCCTCCCCGCTGGGCGCCCGCCGGTTTTCCTGGTTAGAACTCTTTGCTGTAAATTTTGCTAAACCGGGGCAAGCTCTATTCTGATCCCGGGGGCCCTGGCTATTTTTTTGTACCGAATACCGAGGACGGTTTGGGGGGCCCTGTGTTCTTTCAACCAACAGCCAACGCACAGGTTTGAGGCGGGGTGGGGGAAGGGAGGGAGGGAGGGGGGAGAGAGGGGGGAGGGAGGGGGAGAGAGAGGAGGAGGGAGGGGGAGAGAGAGGGGGAGAGAGGGAGAAAGAGAACACCGAAGTGAAATAGCAGCTGACAAATCCACTGGAGAAGTCAGCAGCATCAAATTCAGTTTTTTATTTTTAATTCCGTTAGAACAATCAATTTCTAGAGGCCTCAAAATAAACCTCAAATCCAAAGCACAGCACAGCTCTCACGGAAAAATAGAGAGAAAAGGGGAAAAAACTCTTAAGAACAATCTCCCAGATTTAATGAGAGAGTCGCCCACATCCTCATCACCCCAGCATGGTAATTGAGCAGATCTATTAACTTGTTACACTAGATTTGTTTAAAGAGACTATTACACAGTCATTTAATCAATTTGTTACACTGGAGGTCCTGACTTATGAGACACTTGCCTTATGATTCCTTAATGACTGAATTAATTTGTTTTAATAAAACCAACATTGTGTACCAGTACATTTCTAGAAATGTAATTTTGGAGACAGAGCAGTCCAATGCTTCATCTGATTAGGTCCTTTCTATGGTTTATCAAAGTCTGTAGTTTCTGACATAGCTGCTTGTATGGAGTATTTTTCTTTTTTATAGCGCCATTAATTTAATATGGATCATTAGTTCTTTATACACATGCATGTTCTGACAAATGTACCCAATGAATAATGCAGCTAATGTGCTTAGGCCCAAATGCATCACATCATAAACAGAGACCTCTGCAAAAATAACAACAATGAAATAAAACGCCCCCTCTAGTCAACGTGATCATCGTCAGGATAGCATTTCAGTTACAAGTTTTGCAGAGCAAGGTATGTTTGGCCCCAGGATTATATCAGCATAACCAACTGGGTCTAACTATGCAGTGAGCACAGATAGATTTATGGTGAATTAAGGTTGTCTTGAGAGCAGATGCAGGACAAGAAAATCGGTTTTGCTCTTGATTGAAACTGACGTGTTTAGAATAAAATGTAAAGAAACAGAAAGTCCCCAAGAAAAGGGACTTGATGTTATTGATTATGTAAAATAATTAGGACATTACAAATGATAATGCACTACAAATAGTTGGCATTTATGGCTGGATTTTTTGCAGAAAGAAACGATTTAGTCTCTGAAACACCACTTGAAAAATGGGGCATGATCTGAAGGGCAATAAAAAAATTAATAATGGAGGGATTGGAATGACCAGTTTGTAACTGATAACTGATATAAATGGTAACTGAATGAGCCTGCTGCAGAGTAAACATTTGAGCTTAGAGGAATATAAGGCGAGTGATGGCCCTACATGATCACTTGAGGCATAAAGTGCTTTTGTATAATGTGTAACTATGCACAGAAGCCGAATATTGACTAACTAGCTTACTATTATTACAGGGAAGAGAGAGAAGCTGGATGTATTTCCAATAAGGAGATGCTTTACAAATCTTTCTTAACAATGCTGGACAGGCAGGCGTTTGAACTTGACTTCATTTCGAAAAAGACTCTAGGCTGCACACGTATTACAGTATATTTGAATGCTTTCATGCCCTCCTTTTGGTGTCCTTTTGAAACAGAAATGGACATGAAGTTGATGAATGGAATTTGTAAATAAAAAGATATGGCTAGTTCTGCTGTATCAAGAGTCATTATGATGATTACATACCAATGAAACTCAGCTTAGAGTTATATGAATAGAAAGAAACTTGCTCTACAAATAGTCTGAAAAAAACCCTGCCAAGATTTCAATAAGAGGTACAAAAATCAGATGTGGTTGTGTGTATTGGTTTTGGTTAAACAATGTAATACTATTCATGGTTGGGATTCTCTTTTGGAACTAATTTTCCCAACATTGTTCTGTTGATAAAATAGGCTATTTTTGAGTCATTCATCCTAGAGTTTGTGGATAACCTGGAGGACGTCACTAGAGTTTTGGTTTTTGAAGCATAAACATTTGTAAAACAAGGAAGGGTTTTAGAAATCAGATAGTTCTACAATTCTGACATTTTCACAAGCTACATTTATCTTTTCTCTTTCACTAGATAGAGCTCAGTGATTTCTCTGCCTGAGATAGGAATGTTTATGATGATAAATCAGTGTTGTTTAATTAGATTCATCTTTACTTCATTTTAATGTTAGCTGGAAATGTATTTCTTTAGTTTATAAAAATGAATAATTTAATCACTTCCTGGTATAAAATAAGTGGTGTGTGACCAAAAATCAATGTTGGCTCCTTTTTGGAATTTTTTGATTTATTTTAAATTCGTTATGTAATATCTTACCTTCTTGCTTTGACAAACAAATTTTATGCATCTCTTCCTATTTGTAAGCAGCTAATGTAAAATATATTTGCTACTTATTACAAAGTAAATGAATTTGACCTTTTGCCCATCTCACCAGATGCTGTTTCTGACCATCCCAAAAAGCCTGTTTAAAGTCAACGACATGAAGCAGTTGAGGTCACAGGACCGACTCAAGGTCATTTTAATACTGGCAAAAGGTTAATTAGATCACTGCATTAAAACAGGAATAGACTTTTTTTCAACTTCATCTAAATAAGCACAGACAAGCTTACTTTACCTTTTAAGGTTTCCTTAAAGATTCTACCTCATTTCTTAGAATGGTAAAAAATAACTCTTTGTAAATATAAGTTTTAAAGATTTCCTTTCCCAAATTTTAGTAACATTTGTCATTTATTGGGTGCTTACTATATACCAGGCACTATCTAACATACTTTATACATCTTCACATACTTTGCATCATCTCATGTAATCCTCCCAATAACCCTATGAAGTATTATTATTATTATTATCCCCATTTTACAGATGAGTATACTGAGGGTCAGAGAGGTTACTTACTTGACCAAGATTAACAGAGGTGTTAATCTGGATTCAAATTCAGGCTCTAAACTTAACTGCTGCCTTCATTAAACGTATTAAACATCATGTTAAAGCCACAGACTCTTTCTTAATTTGAAGCTGTTGTCTATCATATAGTTTAACGTGGTAGAAGAAGAGAGGCTAAGCAATATGTATAGTTATGTTGGTTCTAAGAACAGTGAACTTTTGTGCTTACCTCACACAACACTAATAAACAAGTATTCAGTATGAGGATAAATCAGTGTTTAATTAAAACCGTCCCATAGTGTGTATGACAGTAAACACCACCAAGTGTAAATGGCCTGCCTATTAGTGCTCTGGAAAAGTACTTTACTACAGCATTCCTTATGGCCCCTGAAGAAAAAGATTTGCACTCTCCAAGGGACAGTTTCTTGTGAGACTCTGTCGCTCCTAGAGAGAAACTTCTTTCCTAGTAAATTGACTGGTGGATTAATTGAATCATATTAGTTCACTTGGATGTCCCCCAAACGAACCCTGGTAACTTTCAATGTGACTTAGGAATAGTTAGAAATTTTCAGGCATGCATCCTACTTTAGAGTTACTTTTTCTGGAGACTGGGAGGATTTGTTATTGTCTCCATACCTCAGCACTGTATTGTTTTCTATTTGTTTCGTCTGGTTATTAACCTACTTTCCCAAGTAGACTGGACTAAATACTTTGAAGGGAAAAATACACGTTCTGCTCTAGTCTTTCTTCATCCAGATTATTTTTCTTCTTGGTCTCTGAAATGCAACTCTGGGACACTTGCAGGTCACAGACTGTAGAGGCAATCTTCTCATAAGCTTATATTTAAAATTAATTAGAAATAGATTTAGAAATAATTAGTTAGTAGAAATATTTCTGTTTTCCAGATACTCAATATTCATTATACATTGTGGAAGATTTTTCAGTGGAATGGATCTGTACTCAGAGAGCAACAGGTGTTCCACGTTCTGCCTTCCAAATAGCCTGGCCCTTCTTTGAGTGCCTGTGAAGCTAGGCATCCTCTGGGACAGGGTTAAAAAGAAAGAATACCTAAAAGGAGATGAGCCAGGTAAGTCAGACAAATAACTTCATGTTGGAGCCTACATGGAATTTTCTTTTTTCCTTTATGAGTGACAAGATTAAGATAATGTAATGAACATACCCACCACTCAGATTCTGGAATTACCATATCTTTTAACATAGAATTTAATTCTCATATATTAAATATGATAATACCTCAAGTGCTCTAAGGGCTGCCATATGCAATTCATGATCTCCCAATCACTGCCAAGAACTAAAGATTCCAACTCCAACCTGATATACCACAGAGGTAGCAAATCCTATTTCCAAATTCCATGTGTTCAGACTTCATTTAAGTGGTTCTTGGTCAGGACTTTTCGGCTCTTGATCACTACTGGAGGACTGAATGCTCCTGGTTTAGGTGAGCTCCAAGACAAGATGCTCCAGCCGTGAGAACTGGCCATAAAATTACAAGGCAGAACTTGCCCCTAAGAATGGATCTGGAAAACTCTTCTTAGGTTTTCTACTGGTTCTACTTTGGAATCTAGGCCTACTCTTTTGCCTTTCCTATGGGGCTTTTCTGAGACATCATGTCCATCTTACAATCTGCAGACTGTACTGAATCTCCAGACTGCATGTGAAAATGTAGTGTCTTCTGGCTTTATGACCAATGGCATAACTAAATTTAAGTGAGATAATATGTAATGTGCATACAATAATGCTTGGCATGAAGTAACGGTATAATAATTGATAGCCGTTGTTATTATTGATGTTATTATTACTATGACAGTTGCTGTTACTGTTTTTTACCCAGCTTTATTGAGATGTAATTGACACATAACACAGTGTAAGTTTAAGGTGTACCGTGTGCTGATTTCATACATGTACATAGTGTGAAGTGATTACCACAGTTAGATTAGTTAACATGTCTTTCACCTCACCTAATTACCATTTTTTGTTGTTCTTTTGGTGAGAACATTTAAGATTTACTGTCTTACCAACTTTTAAGTATACAGTGCAGTATTGTTAGATTATTATTGATGCTGTATGTTAGATCCTGAGAACTTATTCATCTTATGACTGGAATTTTGTACCCTTTAACCAGCATCTTCCCATGTCTCCCACCACCTAGCCCCTTACAATCACCAGTCTACTCTTTGTTTCTATGAGTTCTGCTTTTTTAGATTACACATATAAATGAAATCATACAGTGTTTGTCTTTCTCTCTCTGACTTATTTCACTTAGCATAATGTCCTCAAGGTCCATCCATGTTGTTGCAGGTGGATTTCCTTCTTTCTCCTGGCTGAGTAATATTCCACCGTATATATATACATACCACATTTTGTTGTTGTGAATGGCAGGATTTTTTTCTTTTTTATGGCTAAATAATGTTATCTATATATCTACCTATCTATCTGTCTTTCTCACATTTTCTTTATTCATTCATTTGTTGATGGATACTTAGGTTGTTTCCATGTCTTGGTTATTGTGAATAGTGCTGCTGTGAAAATGGGAGTGCAGATGTCTCTTTGATATCTTGATTTCATTTCCTTTAATTTTTTAAATAACTTTTAAAATTTTATTTATTTAATTTATTTATTTTTGGCTGTGTTGGGTCTTCATTGCTGCACACGGGCTTTCTCTAGTTGTGGTGAGTGGGGGGCTACTCTCTGTTGTGTTTTGCGGGCGTCTCATTGCCGTGGCTTCTCTTGTTGCAGAGCATGGGCTCTAGGCGCGTGGGCTTCGGTAGTTGTGGCACGAGGGCTCAGTAGTTGTGGCTCATGGGCTCTAGAGCACAGGCTCAGTAGTTGTAGCGCGTGGGCTCAGTAGTTGTGGCGCATGGGCTGAGTTGCTCCGTAGCATGTGGGATCTTCCTGGACCAGGGATCAAACCCATGTCCCCTGCATTGGCAGGCGGATTCTTAACCACTGCGCCACCAGGGAAGTCCCTCATTTCCTTTAGATATATATCCAGAAGTAGAATTGCTGGATCATATGTTATTCTATTTTAATTTTTTGAAGAACATCCATACTGTTTTCCTTAGTGGCTGCATCAATATACATTCTCACCAACAGTGTACAAGTCCCCTTTTCTCCCCATTCTCACCAACACTTCTCTCGTCTTTTTGATAATAGCCTTCTCCAGGTGTGAGGTGATATCTCATTGTGGTTTTGATTAGCATTTCCCTAATGATTAGTGTTGTTGAGCACCTTTTCATAAGCGTGTTGGCTATTTGTATGTCTTCTTTGAAATGATGTCTATTCAGATCCTCTCCCCATTTTAAAATCAGATTATTTGTATTTTTGCTATTGAGTTATATGAGTTTGCTATGATGGTTAATAAGGCCAGGTTGTAATAAGAACAACAGTGGTCATAATGATCCTCCTAATCAACTTTGACCCTTGGGATGACTTCTGAATTCTGAAGCTCCTTGATCTGAGTACAAGGCAAGGGCTGACATTTTATTTTTGGTACTCCACAGAAGCAAGAGGCAGTTTGAAGCCGGCCACCCCACCCCCGCCCCCCACCGCACCCCTGCATCTCCTTTTATAGGATAGCAGTAAACACAGCTGTATCTCATTAAATTTAATGAGTCTTCATAAAATAACCATTACATTCTGAAGGTAATGAAAGAATAGCTTTGATGGTTAGTAAATAAACTACCAAGGGCAGTTTCATCACATTCTAGGGCTGCATGGGGTACAGGCAACATCAGGAAGGGACTGTAGCATTTTTGTGTTAAGACCAAGACAGGGTGTGCCTGGCTTCACTGCATGAAAACCCATGGGACAACAATCTTCCTTTTGGCCAGGGTGTTCCCAGCTATGCCTTGGTTGTGAGATGTGATTAAATTGATTGGCTTAAAAATCTGCTAAAGGATTTTATGTGTACCATGTCAGTGATATTGAATTTGAATACTATCATAGTAGGTTAGACCAAATAATTTATCTTATAAATATAGAGGTAGAGCAGATTGAATAGAGTATGCAAATTTATGTAAATAACCCTACAAATTCAGACTCTTCTGATCCAAGAGCCCTGGTACTTTATAAACAGGGCTGTAACATTGTAAATCAGGAGTTATTAACCTATGGTCCATGGCCCAGTAGGGTCCTGAATTTATATGCAAAATTGCATGCGTGTGTATTTTTCTAGAGAGAAGGTCCAAAGCTTTCATTATATTCTCAAAGGGGCTCACCACCAAAAGAGTGTAAGAACCATAATATAAATATTCTAGATGGTCATATTAAATCAAATCACATTTACACTCTCTGCTTTTCAGGAAGTGTTGCTTAATTAGAATAAAAATCTGCTACTTATTTATGATCTAAGTAGAACTAACAGTTCCTGACTTTTTAATGAAATCTTTCAGTTTCTTTTGTAGACATATAAATTAAAAAAATTCTATTCTTTCATATACTTGAATTTTTCTATATTACTTTCTACCCCAGGCTACTCTTTCACCTTCAGTAGTTTTTTTTTTTTTTCAGTTTTAATTTTCAATCTTTATTTTTTTGAATTCATTTTGATACCAAGCCACCAAAGGCTTTGGTCAAAGAAAATGGGTCTGAAAATAGGCTAAGGAGGAACAAAGGAAAATGAATCTATAAATAAACAATCCTTTCTGGTGCTATTTTTTTCTTCTAATTGTCTTTTAATCTAGATTATAAACTTCCTGAATTAATCTAATAATTATTCAAATATTTCAGATTGACAAATATAGCAGGAACACTTATGTCCCTAGATTATTCCTGCGAGATAGGCAGAGCATGTGTAAGATAATTTTACTGTTATGTCAACTGAGCTCCAAGGAGATGTGTTTATGGCCGTAGAGTCCAGGTCTCCATAGCAAAGCGAAGGCAGAGAGTCAGAATTTTAGAGCTGGAAGGGATCTTTGATATTACTGACTTATTCTTTACCAAGTTAAAAAGAAAAAAGAAAAAAACTTTAACTTAGAACTCTTCTCCTAAATCGCAACCTAGAACTTACTTATGACACTGTATCACCAAAGGCAATCAGGTGTGTGTTTGGGATCAAATAAACACAGCAGTCTCAATGTATACCAACTCAAGGATAATTTCCAATTTGGCTGGTTCTTTTTTCTCCTGTGATTGTATGTATGTGTGTATCCATGTACATACCCATACACATACAAATGTAAGTATGTAGAAGCCCCAACATGTAAAGTGCTATTTATATACAGTCACAGTGAATTATTTCCTTTTCTTGGATCCCAAGAAACTTCTTTGTAAGCAAGATAATCTTCTTTATTTAACAGGACCTAATTTCTCTCAAAATGAAGGCATTCTGGGTCAGGCATACTCTGGAAGTGTCACTGGTCACAATTTTTTTGTTGTTGTTTTGAAAATTGTAAACTGAGTGGACACACCAGAAGGACAGAGGATCTATATAAGTAGCCTTACCATTTCATCATTTTGGGGTATATAACATCACAAATAAGTCTATGTCTAGCCTTATGCTGATGGATGGTTGGCATTACTTGCAAAATAATAATGATGTATAAAATAATTTTATAAAATAATGTGTATAAAAGTATTTAGTGGCTACATATCTCTTAACAAACATAAGGTCATTACTCACTAATCTGGAAAAATATTTCTTCTCTCTTGATTAAACAAATGTAATAGAAACTCTAGTATCTTTTCTTATAACGTGCCTGTAAAACAGAGTGAGAAAATCAGCAGCATACTCTTGGTTTATGGAACCAGGAACATCCTCATTTCTTAGGAATCAGAGAGGATTCCAAATCCTTGAGCCTATGGATTTTTATTCCCCAAATCTTATTATACTTCTTGTAGCTCCTAATGAGAACATCCTTTGGGAAGTTGGAGTTTGAGCATAATTTCTGATACTTCGGGGGGATCTGATATTTCAGCTCAGCTGAATGCTCCAATTAGGCACTCTGGTTGCCATTTGGAAAAAATGGTCGGTTGCCTCTTTGTGGTCTGGGCTGCTTAATGAAGCTGTTGAAGACTTTTCAGTTAATCTTTAATCTTTTGGCCTCTGTAAAGTTCCCTACCTGTTGAATAGGTCACTACCTTAAAACAATGCATTCATGAACTCTTAAATAGGCTTGAACCCGTGGAACAGTTCCAGAGTCTTAGGACATAATTTGACTATTACATTAGTAATTGGAATATAAAGGTAAGAATAGATCTGAGTCCTTCTGTTCTCAGAACTGTAATTAATGATCAAAGAAAAGTGCTAAATGCTTCTAAAGGAGATTCCTGCCTTGACAATAAAAATGTTCTGCCCACTATTTCCATTTTTATATCTTCTCTATCTTTGGAAATAGGCAGAGATGTGAATCCATTCACAAATACAGACTCACATTAACACCAGAAAACAGAAACATGGGAAAGCAGTTAATGACCTTAACAGTAAACTATTGTGTGTGTATGTTGCACACTCTTACTTACATATAATATAATAATTATCATTATTTTATTGTAGCATGGTTGTAATTTTTTTTGCATTATAAATATCGCAGATCCAATTTTTTTTTTTTTACTACCACAGCAGTTTCTGAAGACATGTAAACCCATAGTGTTATTACTCTCTAATCTAGTTGAGGTGATGAAATAGTGCCAAAACTCTCATTGCAATTTCATTAGCATACTCATGAGTCGCACTTCTGCAGTGTTGCAGAAACAACACAAATTGGTTTGTGGATTGTGAACTCCCCCTTCTTCTTCTCTCCAGAAGCACAGACTGTGGATTAGAAAGTCAAGTTGGTCCACAAACTTCTTTTTTAAAATTTTTTTATTTTTTGCCCGTGCTGTGTGGCATGTGGGATCCTAGTTCCCTAACCAGGGGTCGAACCCGCACCCCCTGCAATGGAAGCTTGGAGTCTCAACCGCTGGACTGCCAGGGAAGTCCCAGGTCCACACGCTTCTGAACACTGAATTGCCTAAGTTTTCTGCTCTGCTCTCATTTCCATATTTTATGATTCTTCTGTTGTTGAATGCCATGTGAATGGACATACCGTCCAATAGAAGAACAAGAATTGGGGTTTGAATGGCTTCGAAAAATGGAAGTTCTGGAAAAGCCAGACTAAATTGCCCTGCTAGAAGAGAACATTTCTTTTTTGGTTGTTCTTGATGTTTGTTCTCTTTCCTTTTTCTTTTGAGTGGGGGTTAAGAGCACATTTGTAGTTTGACTGAAATTGGCTCTCAGTCTACTAAGTCAGTTTTCTTCCCTCCTTGGCAGACAACTAGACTACATTTTTGCAGCCCTCCTTGCATTTAGATGAGACCATAGTACTGATTTCAGGCCAATGGAATGTGAGTGGAGGATATGCACATCCCTTCTACGTCTGACCCGAGGCACAGTCTCTGTGATGTTCTACCCTCCCTCTTGCTCCATCTACTGGACACATACTTATCCTTAGGGCAACTCTGGCAGCTGATAGTTGAAGATGACAGAACCTTCATCAGCCTGGGTCCCTGAATGACTGCATGCAATTCCTGCTCTCCATTCCTTCCTGAACCTTTGTGATAACCTGCTGAGATCTTAGATTTTATCTGTTAAAACATTTAGCATTATCTTAACTAATTCAATGATAACTTTATTATCCAGATTTTGTGCTCTTTAAGAAACTCAGTTGCTATTATTTAAATTTTTATTTGACATGAGAACTTTGGGGATTAAATGTATGGTTCATTTCTGCTGTTTGTTGTATTTTCTTGCTGTGGTTATGTCTTTTAGCTTCTTTGTGACCCATTTTTACTAATTACCTGCCCTGAAGGGACATTATACAATTAACTAAACCCAGTTCTTCCATCCCTCATAGTAAATTAAGTATTGAGAGAAATATCTGTGAACATATTCAAGTTCTAGGTAGAACACTGAAGTCCACCTGTTAGTTAACTAGAAAACTAGAAAAGTCAACTTTGCTCAGCACCCTGCATATTTCAGAAGTTAAACACTGGGAATAGTGATGATTTTTAAAGCTTATGCAGCGCTTTTGGCTTTTCAAAACACTTCCACATAATAATGTACAGTGAAATGTATGTTTGCTCAGTTCTTTGAAAGATTTAGGTAAGAGATTTTTCTGAAGATGAAACGTGCAATTTTAAATGAAAAATCTGTATTACAGTAACAACAACAACAAAATCACACACTGTTAACACATTGAAAACTGTATTTTACTCCTAACTTTAGTAGGCAGCTAGGGAAAGTTACTCAAGGTGACCAGCTCTTCTTTGTTAGCACTGCTTTTGATTTATATGTTATGTTGCTATGGTACTTTCAAAAAATGTAAAGCCTTTCAGGCTTTGTGTGGGCAGTTAAAGATGGCTGATACCAAGGCACAATAAGAAAATTATTATTGAAACTTTAAGAGTAGATAATCAGGGTAAGAGTTGGTACTGATGTACAAAAGATCACGAATTCTGGGCTTTTTCTAGCTTATTTGAGAGGCTATGTAGAAATCTGGATGAAGTTTAAATATGTTATAAAATGTCTTTGGTACCTCTCATCCCAGCCAAGAATCCATTATATTTAGAGTTCAGAGCTTTTTTGAGCAGATGACAGGCAATGTGTGAGGTATCCCATGTTTATATACATCTGAATTATAAATATGTTTTATTTAATTTTTCCATGGAAAGATTGCTGTGGGCTCACATTGTTCACATGGCATAATGCAACATAACTGATTTAATTAGAGCCTGTTTCTTGGCATGCAATCTCTCTATATGGGAGGGACTGCTTTTTCCATGGAAAAACTATTAGTGGGTAACACGATTTAAGAGACAACTGCAGAATACATCCTCTGCTCTTTTTTCAGCCTTCAATCCATTGCTCAGTTTAAGTACAGAAATACTGCTTGTCAAAGACTTCTTGACACATGAATTTTACAACAAAATATCAGCGCACCTACTGCTTGGATTTCTAGCTCATTTATTTTACAGTATACAGCTAATCCAATCTACTGCTACAAACATGGTTTGTGCAGTTATGCTTAGATACAGCACAATGGTTTTCTTTAAACTGGAGGGTTTTCTGAAGTTTTATTTTCTTTCCTTGGGCAGATAAAAGTGGACAAGACCTATTTTACTTGATAAGCATGATGGTGTTGAGTCCATAAGTGGAAGAGTGGGGTTTGCAGAACTGAGAGGCTCTGGTTGCCTTTGAGACCAGCAAGACAGTGTCTTCTGAACTGAAGCTTAAGGGAAGACTCTAGGAAAGCGTGGTGCAAGAACTGGGGGGTGACTAGTAGGGAAATATCTGTAAAACTCTTGGAGAAAGATGCCTTAAAGGGGAAGAAATTATTTTACTCAACTCTGTTACGTTATTGGTGAGCTGAATTAAAGTGGAGGAGAAGCAAGTGTTTAGAATTTGCATTTAAAAAAGATGAAAAACGTAAGTGAAAGGGTCAATTTCTTTTTCTTCTTTGTATTATTTTTAATTTTAAGGATAGTGTATGCTTACTGTGAGAGACTTAGCCTCGCTCTCCAGGGATTACCACTGTGAACTGCGTAATATATAGCCTGACTCTCTTTTTGCATATTTAAACACGTTAATTAAAAAGTAAAGGATCACCCTAGACATGTGTTCTATGACCAGCTTTTTTTTTTTTAAACATCTTTATTGGAGTATAATTGCTTTACAATGGTGTGTTAGTTTCTGCTGTATAACAAAGTGAATCAGCTATACATATACATATATCCCCATATCCCCTCCCTCTTGCGTCTCCCTCCCACCCTCCGTATATCACCCCTCTAGGTGGTCACAAAGCACTGAGCTGATCTCCCTGTGCTATGCGGCTGCTTCCCACTAGCTATCTGTTTTACATTTCGTAGTGTATATATGTCCATGCCGCTCTCTCACTTCGTCTCAGCTTACCCTTCCCCCTCCCCATGTCCTCAAGACGTTCTCTACATCTGCGTCTTCTTGTCCTGCCCCTAGGTTCTTCATAACCATTTTTTTTAGATTCCATATATATGTGTTAGCATACGGTATTTGTTTTTCTCTTTCTGACTTACTTCACTCTGTATGACAGACTCTAGGTCCATCCACCTCACTACAGATAACTCAATTTCATTTCTTTTTATGGCTGAGTAATATTCCATTGTATATATGTGCCACATCTTCTTTATCCATTCATCTGTCGATGGACACTTAGGTTGCTTCCATGTCCTGGCTATTGTAAATAGTGCTGCAATGAACATTGGAGTACATCTGTCTTTTTGAATTATGGTTTTCTCTGGGTATATGCCCAGTAGTGGGATTGCTGGGTCGTATGGTAGTTCTATTTTTAGTTTTTTAAGGAACCTCCACACTGTTCTCCATAGTGGCTGTATCAATTTACATTCTCACCAGTAGTGCAGGAGGATTCCCTTTTCTCCATACCCTTTCCAGCATTTATTGTTTGTAGATTTTTTTTTTTAATTTCAATGCATCAATGTGCCAATTTAGTTTTATTTTCATTATAGACCAGATATTTTAGGCCAAATTCTACCACTTAGATATAACCACTCTTGTCCTTCATAACAGCAGGTACAACAGATCAACAAATATCTACTAAGCTCCAGGCACATGTTCAACACTGGGATTGTTATAATTAATACAAAAAGTTTAAGTCTAGTTTCCTGCCTCAAAGAGCTTACAGTCTTAATGAGGAAATTGTATTAGTATTTACTTAATTAAGAAACATTTCTAGCATGGTGCTAAGCACTATATATAAAAAGATCATCATAAGAAACAAAGACCAGATATAGTCCCTGCCTTCCAGAAGTTTATAATCTATACATTTGAAACTATTAGAAAATAATTCAATGAAACAAAATTATTATTTGGTACATAATTGACATGCCTTTTTCCTCTCCTTGCTCAATTACCTTACTCCTGTAAGTGTCAACATCAGCTTCAGAAAAGCATGTTCAATATACCTTAAGAAATTTCAAAGTCATGGTTTTATAAAACGACAGATTCATTATTTTAAATGAATGAGTTTGTATATTAGTTTTCTATCACTAGTTATAAATGACCACAAACTTAGTTAAAACAACAAAAATTTATTATCTTACAGTTCCATAGGTCAGAAATCTAAAGTGGATTTCACTAGGCTAAAACCAAGGCATTGGCAGAGCTGCATTCGTTCGGTAGGCCTAGGGGTGAATCCGTTTCCCTGCCTTTCCCAGCTTCTAGAGGCTGCCTGCATTCCTTGGCTTGTGGCCCCTTCCTCCATCTTCAAAGGCAGCAGCATCAAGCTGAATCCCTCTCAGCTGCCACCTCTCTGGTTCTCTCCTTTCCCTTCCTCCTCCACTTTCAAAGACTCTTGTGCTTACATTGAGCCCACTTGAATAATCCAAGATAACCTCCCTATTTTAAGGTCAGCTGATTAGCAACCTTAATTCCATCTGCAACCTTAATTCCCCTTTGCCAGGTAAAAATATATTCACATCTTTGGGTGTGCATGGGGTGAGGGGAGCCACATTACTCTGCCAACCATGTATACTATCTGAAAGATTTCTTAGTGTAAAAAATATTAATTTCTACATTCAGAAGTTAGTCCTGTTGTCTAAATTGAGAAGAAAATTAATAAAGCCTTGGGATTACTGGAAAACCCTTACAATAAATGTATATTTATGACTGTTCCCGAAGAGACGCTGTAATAGATACTTGTTACTTAAGAAAAAGTTCAATAATCACACTTGTATATTTTGACTGGTGGTTGATGTTCCTGGGTCTTCATCAACAATACAAATTTTGTCATCAGATGGAGTAAAAATACTCTCCAAACCTTCATTTAATTCTGCGTATTTCTGCATGCCTATCCCCTCTCTTTCTTTTCAGCATCCTTAGAGGAACAGGAAACCTCTTCCCTTTTTTCTGCCTCTTTGGAAGTAGAGAGTTTTTCCAGGGATTCTACTACTTCATTTCTCAACTCATCTTCAGATTCTTCAAAATTTGTATCATCATCATCAGATCTTGGTTCTGGTTGTTCTTCATCTACTTCGATGTCAGAGGCCACTTCTACCTTCCCCTCATCTTCTTTAGGAAGTCATTGTTTTAATGGTCCCACTGGCCACCTGGAGGTTGGCTGGTCTAGCATGGCTCCACTTGGGATGGCTTGTCTCTCTGTTCCACACGGTCCCTCATTTTCCAGCAGGGCAACTGGAGCTTTCACAAAGATTCCCCTTTTCTTGAGCTTCACAAACTGGCAGACTCACTCTTCAGAAACAGTCGGGTACGCCTCTTGCATTATTCTCAGTGTTGTTCTTTAATTTTGTAACCACGCATCCGCCTCCATCACTATCAGGTTTCTAACCAGGCCTCCGCTCCACCTCAGCCTCGCCTCTCCGCAACCCCGTTTGTAGATTTTTTGATGATGGCCATTCTGACCAGTGTGAGGTGATACCTCATTGTAGTTTTGATTTGCATTTCTCTAATGATTAGTGATATTGAGCATCCTTTCATGTGTTTGTTGGCAATCTGTATATCTTCTTTGGAGAAATGTCTATTTAGGTCTTCTGCCCATTTTTGGATTGGGTTGTTTGTTTTTTTGATATTCAGCTGCATGAGCTGCTTGTATATTTTGGAGATTAATCCTTTGTCAGTTGCTTCATTTGCAAGTATTTTCTCCCATTCTGAGGGTTGTCTTTTCGTCTTGTTTATGGTTTCCTTTGCTGTGCAAAAGCTTTTAAATTTCATTAGGTTCCATTTGTTTATTTTTGTTTTTATTTCCATTTCTCTAGGAGATGGGTATGATCAGCTTTTAAGAAAATTCACCAATGTATTATGACAACCTATCTTTGTTCATACAACATAGAGTATGTGGTAGGCAAAATTCTAAGAATGACCTCTAATGACCTTTGCCCTTGCATAGATCCCTCCCCTTTTAGTGTGGGTGGAATCTCTGAATATGATGAGATATCACTTCCTTGATTATGTTACAATAAAGCAAGAGGAGGATTATCTGGATTTTCCTTTAAAGTAGAGAGTTTTTTTTCTAGCAGATGAGTAGTAGGAATCAGTGATTCAAAGCCCGAGGGGGATTCACTGTGAGGGAGATTGGCCTTGAACACTTCTGCTGCCACCGTGTTGTGAACTGCTTATGGAGAAGCCAGGTGAGAAGGCGTGTAGGCAGCCTCCAGCAGTGGAGAGCAGTCAGTTGACATCCAGCCAGGACATGGGAACCTTAGTTCTGCAGAACTGAAAGAACTGAAAATCTGCCAGCAACCTGAAGGAACTTGGAAGTGGATTCTTCCCTACCTGAGCCTCCAGAGGAGAGAAGGCAGCCTGGCTGATACCTTGATTGCAACCCTGTGAGACCCAAAGCAGGAGACCCAGCTGCCCTGTGCCAGACTTCTGCCCCACCGAACCATGAGCTCGTAAATGGGGGTTGTTTTAAGCCATGAGGTTTGTGGAAATTTGTTACACAGCAATAGAAAATTAATACAGTGTAGGTGATTCCTCTCTGCTTCAGATTCCTCATCTGACTTCAGGGAGGCAAAAGGTCAAACAAAAGGAGCTTCAGAATTATAGAAATGTGATGTTCATTTATTCACTCAACAATAGTTTTGGATTATTACTATGTGCCAATCATGATTCTAAGTGCTGGGGATACATCTACGGGCAAAGCAGACAGAAATATAAGTTGTTGATCTCTTAAAGGGGTGGAAGGGAATTGTTGTGTTACAATAATGCACATATGTTTAGCACTTTATATATTACAAAGCATTTTTTTCATTCATCTTCTTATTCTGTTTCCCACTGACATTTTCACTATGAGGCAGGTATTATTATTATCCTCTTTTAATAGGTATGCAAACCAATGCTCCTGTCCTGGAGATGAAGGAACGCCACAAGCTCACCCAGCTCCTAATGGCTTCAGGGATCTGTTCTTAGTAGTAGTATTTTAAGGAGTGTTTGCAATGTACCTGACGTTTGTGTTGAGTACTTTACAGGAATTATCTGAGTTAATCTTCACAACCACTCTGCGAGGTTGATAACTATATCTATCCTCATTTTATAGATGAGGAAGTTGAGAGTGATCAAGGCTAAACAACTTTTCCATGCTGAAGCCAAGATCCAAACCCTGGCAGTCTGACTCCAAGATCCATCTTCTAAATCCTAAACTGCCTCCCCAGGCCAACATTACTGTGCTGGCCTTCCAGAAGGACTGGCCATAAGTACACATTTATACTCTGCTGCATGTTACTTTAGGGCTTATGTATGTCTTCAGTTTTTATGATTTTAAGCTGCATTGTTCCTCATGTTTCTTGTTTTACCGTGTAGGTTACTTTTTTAACCCATGAAATGTGAAGTCATTGTTAAACAGAAAATGGTAGTTTACATTCTTTATAGTTTTCATTGAGAACATCGTACCATAAAGAACACTATCATAGGGCCAACCATCGTCTGCTTATTAAACTTTTATCTCTAACAATGGAACAAAAAAGTTTAGAAGTTTAGATTTATGCCCCCTCTGTTCTCTCAGCAGCTTACTCTGGATCGTTAATCCATGAATGTACACTTGTCTCAGATAGATGATAAATCTTTAAGAGAAGGTCCAAGTTTTAAGCATTTCTCTCATATCTAGAGTACTGGTATTCTAGACACAATAACAGGTACATCTTCATTAAATTAAATCTCAACTTATCT
This sequence comes from Eubalaena glacialis, assembly GCF_028564815.1. Taxonomy (NCBI): domain Eukaryota; kingdom Metazoa; phylum Chordata; class Mammalia; order Artiodactyla; family Balaenidae; genus Eubalaena; species Eubalaena glacialis. The sequence goes on along the minus strand of NC_083720.1, from coordinate 106,578,379 downwards.
CCAACTGTATTGAAATGACTCCCTCCCCCCCTCCCCCACTAGCCCATCTCATTTCTTGAAAGTAAGAATTTCCATGTTAGCTATCTTCCTTCCTTTGCTCTATAAAAACCTCTTTCCAATTTCAGTTGGTACTCTGGTGTTCTACGGTTTGATTAATGAGTTCATGTTTAAGCTGTCCATTCCATTTAAAACCATAATAACTTTGATTGTGTCCCCTTCACCCTCTGTCACTAATACTAAATAGTCTTACTTTAAAAAAGTTTAACCTCGAAGACTACAGCCTCAGCCATCCCATTTATTATTATTGAAGTAGTCTTTCTCCAGGTCTCTCTTTTTTGTGCTGTGGGGACCAGAATTGTGTGTATAATTTATAATTTGGTGTAAGAGTAAGATACTGCTTTTTAATTTTATTTACCCTGCCTCTTGGGTTGATGTTTGGTAATTTTGTACTCTTCACTGCAGCAGGACCCTGGGCAAGGCTCACAATGACTTGTAGGTTCATTTCCTGGGCAGTGACAGTCTGCCCAGTATCTTCTGTGTGTTTTTGGAAGTTTCCTTAACATACTACTGTGGTAATATTTTATATCTGGTTAAAAACTATGTTAAATTATATATATATAAAATACATACATATATATATATAAATGTTATTTGAAAGTACTTTTTTAAAGAAGAGGTAATAGTCTCTGTAGAGAACACTTTCCGGTATAAACTGATATTTTTAGACCTCCAAATCAGATTTTGTGTTAGGTTGCTATTTCATACAATTTAACTGGATGATAGAATCTTAGTGATAATTTTATTATCCTTCTTTAATAGATGAAACTGAGGCCTAGAAAAGGCAAGTGATAGGATCTAGTTGGGCCAGCTACTTGAGCAGTGAGAATTGGGTAAGGAAACAAAACAAATATATTGAATGAAAGAAGAGACAGTTGGGTTAAATATAAGACATATTACACTGTTATGACTTTTTTGATTTTTGTTTCTTTTCCTTATAAAGTAGGAAAGCTAAGAGCTGAAGAACCACCATTTTAATTATCTTTAAAAGTCACCTGTAAATACCCCCTCCTTTTTTTTTTTTTTTTAAGTGTGTGTATGTGTGATAGATTAAAAACAACAAGAAGCAAAGGAAAAGTCACAAACATTTGTTATCAAAGTGAACTGAGGTCTTGGAGCCCATGGACTGGCCCTGGTAACATCGTGATTCCCAGATAATGACCTGGAATTAGAAAGGAGCATCCTTCTCAATTCATAGATATAACCAGGTAGTTGACTACAGTTAGGAGTTAATGTGTAAGTGCTAAATTGTATTTAGATATTTAATTTATCTGAATTTCAGGTATTATATATAGCTTTAAAAATACTCCTTATCATTGTTATATTAATATTTTGATAAATAGTTCCTTTTTTATTTAAAAGATGAAAAATGTGATCATGTTTCTCTGGTTACCTAGATAATTGAAAGTTTGACTTCCATGCGTAAAAGTACTGTTTCTCTTCTAGATGAGGTTTACTCTAACTGCAGAGTATTCAGGAAAAATAAGCACGCTGAATTTCTACACCTACATATGTGAAGTGATGACAGCAAGTGTTTTGACATAATGAAGCTTTTCTGCCACTCTCACACTTTTGATTGATGTACGGAGGATATCGTTCTAAAATTTCTAAACTTTCTACATTATTTATTTCACTATTTTAAAGTGCTCAGTGCCTACAACAACTTGGATATTTCATATTGTAGGAGCTCTCCTTCCTTAACATTTTTCTGACAATTGCACTGAAGGCATACTCAGTTTTTCCCACCCAATTTTTCCTATTTCTTTGAAATTAGTTTCTTATCCTTCCCCATTAATCTCACAATGACTCAATTTTAATAACAATTGTCAAGGGAATATTATAAAGGTCTTTTGGAAATTCAATGTCAAGATAGCTTTTATGAACCTACAAAATGTATTCGCTTCTTGTTATAGAAATCTTGTGTCATTTGCAAGGTGATCTTAAACTCTATCGAAACTTCTCTATAATGCATTGGCTTTGTTCCTAATTGATGATATTGCCTGGGATATTTGATTTCAGGAGTGGAAGAAGAACAGTAGAGTGTAGTAGTGGCCAGTAGGTTAAATTCCACTGTTATTAGAGTATTTTAAAATTTTGAATTAATTTCCAAAATCCATATGTTAGGGGATTTCATACAAAATATTTATATCTCTAAGATTTATATCTTCTCTTCAATAATTAGAAGAGCTGAAAACACTTGGTTTGCATCCTACATGTCAGTAGTCTGTTGGAATGTTTTTAAAAAATTTATTTAATTTTATTATCTTTTATTGAAGTATAGTTGATTTATAATGTTATATTAGTTTCAGGTGTACAACATAGTGATTCAATATTTTTATAGATTATACTCCATTTAAAGTTATAAAACATTGGTTATATTCCCTATACATTATATCCTTGTATATTATTGATTTTATTTTATTTTTTTAATTTATTTATTTTTAAACATTTTTATTGGAGTATAATTGCTTTACAGTGGTGTGTTAGTTTCTGCTTTATAACAAAGTGAATCAGTTATACATATACATATATCCCCATATCTCTTCCCTCTTGCGTCTCCCTCCCTCCCACCCTCCCTATCCCATCCTTCTAGCTGGTCACAAAGCACTGAGCTGATCTTCCTGTGCTATGCGACTGCTTCCCACTAGCTATCTATTTTACATTTGGTAGTGTATATATGTCCATATATACACTATCACTCTCTCACTTTGTCCCAGCTTACCCTTCCCCCTCCCCGTGTCCTCAAGTACTTTCTATAGTAGGTCTGAGTCTTTATTCCCTTCTTGCCCCTAGGTTCTTCATGTCCATTTTTTTTTTTATATTCCATATATATGTGTTAGCATACAGTATTTGTTTTTCTCTTTCTGACTTACTTCACTTTGTATGACAGACTTTACGTCCATCCACTTCACTACAAATAACTCAATTTCATTTCTTTTTATGGCTGAGTAATATTCCATTGTATATATGAGCCACATCTTCTTTATCCATTCATCTGTCAATGGACACTTAGGTTGCTTCCATGTCCTGGCTATTGTAAATAGAGCTGCAATGAACATTGTGGTACATGACTCTTTTTGAATTACGGTTTTCTCAGGGTATATGCCCAGTAGTGTGATTGCTGGGTCATATGGTAGTTCTATTTTTAGTTTTTTAAGCAACCTCCATACTGTTCTCCATAGTGGCTGTATCAATTTACATTCCCACCAACAGTGTATGAGGGTTGCCTTTTCTCCACACCCTCTCCAGCATTTATTGTTTCTAGATTTTTTGATGATGGCCATTCTGACTGGTGTGAGGTGATATCGCGTTGTAGTTTTGATTTGCATTTCTCTAATGATTAATGATTTTGAGCATTCTTTCATGTGTTTTTGGGCAACCTGTATATCTTCTTTGGAGAAATGTCTACTTAGGTCTTCTGCCCATTTTTGGATTGGGTTGTTTGTGTTTTTGTTATTGAGCTGCATGAGCTGCTTGTAAATTTTGGAGATTAATCCTTTGTCAGTGGCTTCATGTGCAAACATTTTCTCCCATTCTGAGGGTTGTCTTTTCATCTTGTTCATAGTTTCCTTTGATGTGCAAAAGCTTTTAAGTTTCATTAGGTCCCATTTGTTTATTTGTGTTTTTATTTCCATTTCTCTAGGAGGTGGGTCAAGAAGAATCTGGCTGTGATTTATATCATAGAGTGTTCTGCCTATGTTTTCCTCTAAGAGTTTGATAGTGTCTGGCTTTAAATTTAGGTCTTTAATCCATTTTGAGTTTATTTTTGTGTTTGGTGTTAGGGAGTGTTCTAATTTCATTCTTTTACATGTAGCTGTCCAGTTTTCACAGCACCACTTATTGAAAAGGCTGTCTTTTCTCCATTGTATATTCTTGCCTCCTTTATCAAAGATAAGGCGACCATATGTGCGTGGGTTTATCTCTGGGCTTTCTATCCTGTTCCGTTGAACTATATTTCTGTTTTTGTGCCAGTACCATACCGTCTTGATTACTGTAGCTTTGTAGTATAGTCTGAAGTCCAGGAGCCTGATTCCTCCAGCTCTGTTTTTCTTTCTCAAGATTGCTTTGGCTATTTTGGGTCTTTTGTGTTTCCATATAAATTGTGAAATTTTTTGTTCTAGTTCTGTGAAAAATGCTATTGGTGGTTTGATAAGGATTGCATTGAATCTGTAGATTGCTTTGGGCAGTAGAGTCATTTTCACAATGTTGATTCTTCCAATCCAAGAACATGGTATATCTCTCCATCTATTTGTATCACCTTTAATTTCTTTCATCAGTGTCTTATAATTTTCTGCATACAGGTCTTTTGTCTCCTTAGGTAGGTTTCTTCCTAGGTATTTTATTCTTTTTGTTGCAGTGGTAAATGGGAGTGTTTTCTTAATTTCACTTTCAGATTTTTCGTCATTAGTGTATAGGAATGCAAGAGATTTCTGTGCATTAATTTTGTATCCTGCTACTTTACCAAATTCATTGATTAGCTCTAGTAGTTTTCTGGTAGCATCTTTAGGATTCTCTATGTATAGTATCATGTCATCTGCAAACAGTGACAGCTTTACTTCTTCTTTTCCGATTTGGATTCCTTTTATTTTTTTGTCTCCTCTGATTGCTGTGGCTAAAACTTCCAAAACTATGTTGAATAATAGTGGTGAGAGTGGGCAACCTTGTCTTGTTCCTGATCTTAGTGGAAATGGTTTCAGTTTTTCATCATTGAGGATGATGTTGGCTGTGGGTTTGTCATATATGGCCTTTATTTTGTTGAGGTAAGTTCCCTCTATGCCTAATTTCTGCAGGGCTTTTATCATAAATGGGTGTTGAATTTTGTCAAAAGCTTTCTCTGCATCTATTGAGATGATCATATGGTTTTTCTCCTTCAATTTGTTAATATGGTGTATCACATTGATTGATTTGTGTATATTGAAGAATCCTTGCATTCCTGGGATAAACCCCACTTGATCATGGTGTATGATCCTTTTAATGTGCTGTTGGATTCCGTTTGCTAGTATTTTGTTGAGGATTTTTGCATCTATGTTCATCAGTGATATTGGTCTGTAGTTTTCTTTTTTTGTGACATCTTTGTCTGGTTTTGGTATCAGGGTGATGGTGACCTCGTAGAATGAGTTTGGGAGTGTCCTCCCTTTGCTATATTTTGGAAGAGTTTGAGAATGATAGGTGTTAGCTCCTCTCTACATGTTTGATAGAATTCGCCTGTGAAGCCATCTGGTCCTGGGCTTTTGTTTGTTGGAAGATTTTTAATCACAGTTTCAATTTCAGTGCTTGTGATTGGTCTGTTCATATTTTCTATTTCTTCCTGGTTCAGTCTCGGAGGGTTGTGCATTTCTAAGAATTTGTCCATTTCTTCCAGGTTGTCCATTTTATTGGCATACAATTGCTTGTAGTAATCTCTCATGATCCTTTGTATTTCTGCCATGTCCATTGTTACTTCCCTTTTTCATTTCTAATTCTATTGATTTGAGTCTTCTCCCTTTTTTTCTTGATGAGTCTGGCTGATGGTTTATCAACTTTGTTTATCTTCTCAAAGAACCAGCTTTTAGTTTTATTGATCTTTGCTATTGTTTCCTTCATTTCTTTTTCATTTATTTCTGATCTGATCTTTATGATTTATTTCCTTTTGCTAACTTAAGGGTTTTTTTGTTCTTCTTTCTCTAATTACTTTAGGTGTAAGGTTAGGTTGTTTATTTGAGATGTTTCTTGTTTCTTAAGGCAGGATTGTATTGCTATAAACTTCCCTCTTAGCACTGCTTTTGCTGCTTCCCATAGGTTTTGGGTCATTGTGTTTTCATTTTCATTTGTTTCTAGGTATTTTTTGATTTTCTCTTTGATTTCTTCAGTGATCTCTTGGTTATTAAGTAATGTATTGTTTAGCCTCCACGTGTTTGTATTTTTTACAGATTTTTTTCCTGTAATTGATATCTAGTCTCATAGCATTGTGGTCAGAAAAGATACTTGATAAGATTTCAATTTTCTTAAATTTACCAAGGCTTGATTTGTGACCCAAGATATGATCTATCCTGGAGAATGTTCCATGAGCACTTGAGAAGAAAGTGTATTCTGTTGTTTTTGGATGGAATATCCTATAAATATCAATTAAGTCCATCTTGTTTAATGTATCATTTAAAGCTTGTGTTTCCTTATTTATTTTCATTTTGGGTGATCTGTCCATTGGTGAAAGTGGGATGTTAAAGTCCCCTACTATGATTGTGTTACTGTCGATTTCCCCTTTTATGGCTGTTAGTATTTGCCTTATATATGGAGGTGCTCCTATGTTGGGTGCATAAATATTTACAATTGTTATATCTTCTTCTTGGATTGATCCCTTGATCATTATGTAGTGTCCTTCTTTGTCTCTTGTAATAGTTTTTGTTTTAAAGTGTATTTTGTTTGATATGAGAATTGCTACTCCAGCTTTCTTTTGGTTTCCATTTGCATGGAATATCATTTTCCACCCCCTCACTTTCAGTCTGTATGTGTCCCTAGGTCTGTAGTGGGTGTCTTGTAGACAGCACATATATGGGTCTTGTTTTTGTATCCATTCAGCCAGTCTCTGTCTTTTGGTTGGAGCATTTAATCCATTTACATTTAAGGTAATTATTGATATGTATGTTCCTATTACCATTTTCTTAATTGTTTTGGATTTGTTATTGTAGATGTTTTCCTACTCTTGTGCTTCCTGCCTAGAGAAGTTCCTTTAGCATTTGTTGTAAAGCTGGTTTGGTGGTGCTGAATTCTGTCAGCTTTTGCTTGTCTGTAAAGGTTTTAATTTCTCCGTCAAATCTGAATGAGATCCTTGCTGGATAGAGTAATCTTGGTTTTAGGTTTTTCCCTTTCATCACTTTAAATATGTCCTGACACTCCCTTCTGGCTTGCAGAGTTTCTCCTGAAAGACCAGCTGTTAACCTTATGGGGATTCCCTTGTATGTTATTTGTTGTTTTTCCCTTGCTGCTTTTAATATTTTTTCTTTGTATTTAATTTTTGATAGTTTGAGTAATATGTGTCTTGGCGTGTTTCTCCTTGGATTTATCCTGTATGGGACTCTCTGTGCTTCCTGGACTTGATTAACTATTTCCTTTCCCATATTAGGCAAGTTTTCAACTATAATCTCTTCAAGTATTTTCTCAGTCCCTTTCTTTTTCTCTTCTTCTTCTGGGACCCCTAAAATTCGAATGTTGGTACGTTTAATGTTGGCCCAGAGGTCTCTGAGACTGTCCTCAGTTCTTTTCATTCTTTTTTCTTTATTCTGCTCTGCAGTAGTTATTTCCACTCTTTTATCTTCCAGGTCACTTATCCGTTCTTTTGCCTCAGTTATTCTGCTATTGATCCCTTCTAGAGAATTTTTAATTTCATTTATTGTGTTGTTCATGATTGTTTGTTTGCTCTTTAATTCTTCTAGGTCCTTGTTAAACGTTTCTTGTATTTTCTCCATTCTATTTCCAAGATTATGGATCATCTTTACTCTCATTATTCTGAATTCTTTTTCAGGTAGACTGCCCACCTCCTCTTCATTTGTTAGGTCTGGTGGGTTTTTACCTTGCTCCTTCATCTGCTGTGTGTTTCTTTGTCTTCTCATTTTGCTTAACTTACTGTGTTTGGGTTCTCCTTTTTGCAGGCTGCAGGTTCGTAGTTCCTGTTGTTTTTGGTGTCTGCCCTCAGTGGCTAAGGTTGGTTCAGTGGGTTGTGTAGGCTTCCTGGTGGAGGGGACTAGTGCCTGTGTTCTGGTGGATGAGGCTGGATCTTGTCTTTCTGGTGGGCAGGTCCACGTCTGGTGGTGTTTTTTGGGGTGTCTGTGACCTTATTATGATTTTAGGCAGCCTCTCTAATAATGCATGGTGTTGTGTTCCTGTCTTGCTAGTTGTTTGGCATAGGGTGTCGAGCACTGTAGCTTGCTGGTCATTGAGTGGAGCTGGGTCTTGGCATTGAGATAGAGATCTCTGGGAGATTTTTTCAGTTTGATATTATGTGGAGCTGGGAGGTCTCTGGTGGACCAATGTCCTGAACTTGGTTCTCCCGCCTCAGAGGCACAGCCCTGATGCCTGGCTGGGGCACCAAGAGCCTGTCATCCACACAGCTCACAATAAAAGGGGGAAAAAAGAAAGAAAGAAGAAGATAAAATTAAATTAAATAAAATTTAAAAAAGTTATTAAAATAAAAAACAAAAAATAATTATTAAAAAAATTTTAACAAGTAATTTAAAAAAAAGAAAGAAGAGAACAAGCAAACCAATAAACTAATGCACCAATGATAACAAGCACTGAAAACTATACTAAAAAACAAAAAACAAAAAAAAATGGACAGACAGAACCCTAAGACAAATGGTAAAAGCAAAGCTATACAGACAAAATCACACACAGAAGCATACACATACACACTCACAAAAAGAGAAAAAGGGGAAAAAAATATATATATATATCGTTTCTCCCAAAATCCACCTCCTCAATTTGGGATGATTCATTGTCTATTCAGGTATTCCACATATGCAGGGTACATCAAGTTGACTGTGGAGGTTTAATCTGCTGCTCCTGAGGCTGCTGGGAGAGATTTCCCTTTCTCTTCTTTGTTCGCACATTTCCTGGGGTTCAGCTTTGGATTTGTCCCCGTCTCTGCGTGTAGGTCGCCTGAGGGCGTCTGTTCTTCACTCAGACAGTACGGGGTTAAAGGAGCAGCTGCTTCGGGGGCTCTGGCTCACTCAGGCCGGGGGCAGGGAGGGATACGGGTGCGGGGTGAGCCTGCGACAGTAGAGGCCGGCGTGACATTGCACCAGCCTGAGGCGCGCCGTGCGTTCTCTCGGGGAAGTTGTCCCTGGATCACGGGACCCTGGCAGTGGCGGGCTGCACCGGCTCCCGGGAGGGGCGGTGTGGATAGTGACCTGTGCTTGCACACAGGCTTCTTGGTGGCTGCAGCAGCAGCCTTAGCCTCTCATGCCTGTCTCTGGGGTCCGCACTGATAGCTGCGGCTTGCGCCCATCTCTGGAGCTCGTTTAGGTGGTGCTCTGAATCCCCTCTCCTTGCGCACCCCGAAACAATGGTCTCTTGCCTCTTAGGCAGGTCCAGACCTTTTCCTGTACTCCCTCCTGGCTAGCTGTGTTGCACTAGCCCCCTTCAGGCTGTGTTCACGCACCCAACCCCAGTCCTCTCCCTGGGGTCTGACCTCCGAAACCGGAGCCTCAGCTCCCAGCCCCCGCACGCCCCGGCGGGTGAGCAGACAAGCCTCTTGGGCTGGTGAGTGCTGGTCGGCACTGATCCTCTTTGCGGGAATCTCTCCGCTTTGCCCTCTCTCCCCCTGTTGCTGCGCTGTCCTCCATGGCTCTGAAGCTTCCCCCCACCACCCCCATCTCCGCCAGTGAAGGGGCTGCCTAGTGTGTGGAAACATTTCCTCCTTCACAGTTCCCTCCCACTGGTGCAGGTCCCGTCCCTATTCTTTTGTCTCTGTTTTTTTTTTTTTCTTTTGCCCTACCCAGGTACGGGGGGAGTTTCTTGCCTTTTGGGAGGTCTGAGGTCTTCTGCCAGCGTTCAGTAGGTGTTTTGTAGGAGTTGTTCCACGTGTAGATGTATTTCTGATTTATTTGTGGGGAGGAAGGTGATCTCCACATCTTACTCTTCAGCCATCTTGAAGCTCCTCTCCTCTCTTATTGATTTTATACCAAGTAGTTTATATCTCTTAATCCCCTTCCTCTATCTTGCCCCCCCCCTTCCCTCTCCACATTGGTAACCACTAGTTTGTTCTCTAAATCTATGAGTCTTTTTCTGTTTTGTTATATTCATTCATTTGTTTTATTTTTTAGATTCCACATATAAGTGAAAACATACGGTATTTTGTCTTCCTCTGTCAGACTTACTTCATTAGGCATAATACTCTCCAGGTCAAATCATGCTGTTGCAAATGGCTAAATTTCATGCTTTTTTATGGCTGAGTAATATTCCATTATATCTTCATTTTCCATTCATTTGTTCATGGACACTTAGGCTGCTTCCATATCTTGGCTATTGTAAATAATGCTGTCATGAGCATTGGGGTGCATATATATATATATTTATATATATATATTTAAAATTTGTTTATTTTTGGCTGCACTGGGTCTTTGTTGCTGTGTGCAGACTTTCTCTTGTTGCGGCGAGCGGAGGCTACTCTTTGTTGCAGTGCACGGGCTTCTCATTGCAGTGGCTTCTCTTGTTGTGGAGTACGGGCTCTAGGCATTCAGGCTTCAGTAGTTGTGGCACATGGGCTTAGTTGCTCTGTGGCATGTGGGGTCTTCCTGGACCAGGGCTTGAACCTGTGTCCCCTGCATTGGCAGGTGGATTCTTAACCACTGCACCTCTGGGGAAGTCCACATATATTTTTTTGAATTAGTGTTTTTGTTTTCTGTTGGAACTCTGTAGATGGGCCATATTATGTATGTTTGCCTCAGTTCCCACTTTGTCCCTTTAGCCTTCTAGATTACCTGCCTGACCCAGGTAGAAGCAAATATTAGAGGCTTAAATCCGGATTACAAAATTCTCATCTCCCTACGTATATATGCCTTTAAACGTCAAGTTTTAGTTCCCTCTGTCCCTGTTATCCAATAAAATGGGCATAGACAGCTAATTAATAACTGAGAAAAGCCATTAGAGTTAAGAGTTTTCAAATCTCCAGATAAGGAGAGCCATAGCTTTCCTTTGCAAAGGAGATAGGAAAGTATTAAAAAATTGCTTTGACCTGCTTTTTGCACTCATGATTTTGATGGGCAAACCATATTAGATCCATTGTAAAGAGCTTAAGCAGATCTTTGTCTTCAAATGCTTCTTTCGTTTATGCACATATTTGTCTATAGATATATTAAAATATTAAAAATTTTGGAAAAGGTATGCCAACCAACTAGAGGGCCTATTTGTTCTTTTAAAGAATATATAATAGCCAAAAAACCTTTATAAATGTGTCCTGGCCATGAGAGAGCTTACCATGGTGTAGAACTTGTTCTTCCACCATAAACAACTAAAAGCTTGGACAAAATAAACAAATCTTTTCAAACCATGCAGAATTGGGACAAAAGCCATCCAGGACTGTGATCCCTGAAAGAATAGAAAAATATGAGCCCTATGAATAGTCCAGCCTCTAGAGGCAATTTTCAAACAGTGGCAGAAGGAGGGGGAACTCAAGCATAGCACATTACACTCACTGACTTGAGGAGATAGAAACTGCAGTGCTCAGGCAACTTGAATTTTAAAACAAAGTGCCAGTGTAGAAAAAGCTGTGTAGAGAGAGAGAGCGAGCTTCATGAACCTGCATGGGGGTGTCCCTCAAGTCTTTGAATGAATACCTATCTGTCCATTTGCTCATGAAGCCAGGAAAAGAACATGTGTCATAAGAGAGCTATAAGGTGAACAATTCCATTAACTCATGTAGGACAGAGAGTTAACCAGATTCCATCAAGCCAGACTAGAGAGACCTCCTGGAACACTTGGGGCAATTAGTAGATACCTCAGAAGAATCATGCCTCAATAACAGGGCTAAATTAGTCTCAGAGTAAAATTCCTGTTTAACCTGCCCTAAGTTTTTAAAAAGTCTTAGAAGGATTAAGTTGTAACTTATCTGATAATTAAAACAAATTGCAAAAACAAAAATATCCAACAGTCAATAGTATAACATCCACAATGTCCAGCACCAAAATCACTAGATATGTGAAAAAACATGTGTGACCCATAACCATGACTGGAAAGTCAGTCAACAGAAGCAGAGCCAGAAATGGCAGAATTAATGGAAATAACAGATGAGGACTTTAAAATCTCTACTACAAATATTTTCAAGGATTTAACAGAAAACATGAACATAACGAGGAGAGAAATGGAAGATATAAAAAGAACAAAGTGGAACTTTTAGACATTAAAAATATATATCTAAAATGAAAAATTCACTGGATAGGTTTAAAAGGAGCCTATAAGCTACAGGTGAAAAACAAGTGACCTTGAAAACTTAGAAATAGAAAATATTCAAGCTGAAAAACAGAGAGAAAAAAAATACTGAACAGAGTTTTAGTGAGCTATGGGACAATATTAAGAAATTTAATGTGCATGTAATTGGAGTCCAAGAAGAAGAGAATGGAGCAGAAGAAAAATATGGAGAAACAATGATAAAGAACTTTCCAAGTTTGATAAAATATATAGACTCACAGATATAAGACAGTCAAAAATGGCAAGCAAAATAAACATGAACAAAACCGTGTTGAGGCATATCATAATTAAAATGCTGAAAACCAATGTCAAAAAGCAAATTTTAAGAGCAACTAGAGAAAAAGGTCATATTCTGTACAGTGAAACAAAGATAAAAAAGACCACAAATACATACCACTACCAAGTAGGATTAATTCCAGGTACGCAAATCCATCCTTCTTCAAGCCACCATGACTGGGGTTTTCCCATCAAAGTTTTAGCACTTCTGTTTAGAGCAGATTGGGCTTGCTCTGAAGTTAAAAAAAATAAAAAATAGGAAATGCATGTCAGTCCTTTCTTCTAATTGATTCTTTTCCTGTTTCTGCCTGTTTTGGTTCACTCTTCATTGCCTTCAGATAGGTGTTTTTTGAAAATATTTTCCCATAATTTATAGATGTTATTTATAGAGGGTTCTGATAGTAGCTATTCATCAGTATCAGAAGAAATCATTGATAATTGTCTACAGCAAAAGTAGTAATTACTTATTGTGGAATTTATAATATCAAATTAAAATCTCAACTGTAGAATAAAGGATAGGATAGGAGAATTGTAAGATTCTTTATATGTGAAGTATAACATTATTTGAAAGGGGACTGTGGTTAAGTTAAAGATGCATTTTGTAAGTCATATAGCAACAACTAAAATGATAAAACAAACAGGTATAACTAATAAGCCAATGGTGGAGATAAGATGAAGTCCTAAAAAATACTCAATTCATCTAAAAATAAGAAAAGAGTAAAGAAGGAACAAAGAGGAGATGGAACAAGTAGAATGAAAATGGCAAGAGGGTTGACTTAAATCCAACCATATGATAATTAACATAAATGTAAATGGCTTAAATGCTCCAAATAAAAGGCAGAGATTATCAAGATGGAAAAAATCAAGATCCAATTATATGCTATCTGCAGGAAACACACTTTATTAAATATGAAAACATGGATAGGAAAAAGTAAAAGGATACAATCAAATACTAATCATAAGTAAGCTGAGGTGACTATATTAATTTCAGAAAAAGAAGACATCAAGACAAGGAATATTACCTGAGATGAAGGATATTTCATAATGATGAAAGGGTCAGTTCATCAAGAAGACAGCAAATGTGTGTCTAACTGCAGAGCTGAAAGGAGAAATAAGCTATCCATAATTATAGGTGATAAAGGAGCAGACAGAAAATCAATAAAGGGGTAGGGGGGAAGTCTTGTAGGACTGAACCCGTAACCTGTGGAATTTGATGCTATCTCTGGGTAGATAGTGAGCTGAATTGTAGGACACCCAGCTGGTGCCTGAGAATTGCTTGTTGGTGTGGGGAAAACCTTGCCCCCAACCACATTGGAATTGGTACCAGAACCTATTTAACATGGTTCAAAACTGTGTTAGGAGTTAATGAGATGAGTTAGTATAGTATATCCCCAGCTTGTTTCACAGTATACCAAAGTTGTGGTTGTACTGTGAAAAAGTGGTTCCTTAGGCAAACATTTTGAGAAATGGTGCATATGTAATCCCTATCTGGAAATCCCTCCCCAAGCTTTACTAAGTTTTGCAGAAAAGAACTTGTTTAACTTCATTTAAACCAGTGTTTTCCAAGCTTAGTTAACCTCTAACATGGAGTCCTCCATCCATACCAAATACTCATCAACATATTCTGAGAGTGTCTTACAGAAGCCACTTTGCAAAACCTGCACTTAAATATTGTTGAGTTGAATAGAGGGCCCTTCAAAGTTAGACAAAGTGGATTTATGATAGATTCTGTCAGTGTCATTTCCTCATATCTCCTAGCAATACTCTGCCATCCAGGAGTCGGAGATGGGGAACATTGGGGCAGCCTAATGTGAGCAAGATTTGAGGTGGGAGTGGTCAACTGTAAAACGAATGTCACTAACCCTTAGTGTCCATGGTATTGAAACTGAGTAGAAAGATGAAAGAAGCTAGATAGTGACGAGAACTAGGAAAACAGGGAGGCTGGTGGCTTTTATGAAGATGGAGAGCAAGTTTGGTAGAAAGGAGGGAGCAGGAAAGGCAGAAGGTGGTGGACAGAGGGAATTTTGAGAACTTGAGATAATAAGGTGGTGACAACCTGAGCCCATTCTTCAGATTCTTTAGGGATTCGTAAAATGTAGAAGTTCTTTATTTGGAATACACAATCAAAAATCATCTCTAGTCATAGGGATGACTGGAAGTTTACTGCAGAGACAGTAGATCAGGTGGTTTTCAATGTATGTTCATATTTGCCATATCTTTAGCAAAGACCAAATGACATCTAGTCTGAGAAGGCTGACAGCCAACCTTAAATTATTTTGCAATGTAGAATCTGTGTATCTATAGACTGTGGACAATTGCTCATTACTCATATTGATTTATATTAGGCAGTGCAGTGAACATACAATTAATAGTTGACTTCATTGGCAGCCAGCTGTTAGTACCATAATTTACTGTGAGAATGGTTTGGTCTGGGGATGAACAAGAATTATACTGGGAACTGTATTTTTTAACATTTTAAAGGTCAAACTCAACTCTTATTAATTTAGTCAGAGGTTTAGGTTGATTAAAAAAAAGATTTTTGCTGATGTGGGATCTCTCACATGCTAATGTGAGGCTAAACTTAGGTAAAGTCTCTTTTATTCTTTGATTTAAAGTTGCCTTTGAATTTAATGGTTAATGAAATCCAGATTTGGACTGGGTGCAAAATATCTGAAGATATTCTTGGAGAAGTTTTCAGAGTCTCAGAGAGTCTGAAGTCAGAACATAGCAGTTATTTGGCAGCAATAAATATTTTTTGCTTCTTGGAAGAAATACTTAAAGTTACCTCAAAGAGATAATCATCACACAGTTGTGGCTTCAGTTAAAAATCATAAGCAGAGATTTTTCTATGACCATCTTAGTATTTAAAAAAATATTTATTGTGTGCCTACTATGTGCCAAGTTGCCATGCCGAGTGCTCTACTTGTTGCTCCCTTTCAATTCCCAAAATAGTTTTGTGAATTGTTCTCATTACCACCTCTCTTTTAGATGGGAAGAAACTGAAGCCTTGAAGGCAAAGTCATACCGCTCATGAATGGAAGAGCATGAATCATAATCTAGGCAGCCTTACTCTAGAATCTCCTCTCAAGTCCTGCATTAGACCGATCTAAGTGCAGAAGGAACTCTGAGGAAGTCGGCATTTGGGTGTTTACCGAGTATGGTCTCTCTCTCCCCTTTAGGAATCTAAGATCAAAGCGTAGCTGAAGAATAAAATCTTTGGAGGCAGATGACTTGGGTTCAAACTTTAGCTTCCCATTTCCTGGCTGTTATTTAACCTCTATAAGGCTTAGTTGCCCCAGTTGTAAAATAGGTATTATAAAAATAATATCTGTCCTAGGTTTTTTTTTTTTAAGATTAAATGAGATAATACGTGAGAAGTGCTTAGCAGTATGACTAGCACATCGTAAGTTCTTAATAGATTTAGCCTGTGATTTATTATTAATTTTGATGAGTGCACAACAATGACAAACGTCAGAAAAAATGCCAGAGATACGGTCCCATAGTAAGCTCTTTCAAAGCTAACATGGAACAGGACATTTAATGAGGGCTCACTCATTATACCATTTGGGGGGTTCATTATTTTATAAAAGTACTATACGGCCCCTAGTGGGGCAGTCTGAACATCTAAATGATCATAATGGCTTTTTACCCAGTGAATAAAACAGGAATTTCTAAGACCACACTGATAGAAATAAATGGGGAAGAGGAAAAACTCTTCATTAGAGTAGAAAGCTAACTGATACATATAGAAGGAATGATGGAGTGATAAAATCACCACCTGGCAAATGTCATGGTAATATTGATTCCTGCAAGAATCATCAATAAATGTTAAAACTTGGTAAAAATTTGATGAAGAACAGGATATTTATGTAGTTCCATAGTATCTTTCTACAAAGCATTTATTACTTACAAAGGAAAAATAGTAACTTTATAGTGGAGAAACCAAGTGATGAAAGTTAATATCATAGTAATGGTGCAGACCAACATATTCCTCTTAATATGATGCACTGAAATGGACATAACACCACTTCCATGTTAATACTGCCAAAAATGCATAACGATAATCTAATCATGAGAAATTCCCTGATAAAACCAAATTGAAGGCCTTCTACAAAATAACTTGGCCAGTTTTCTTAAGAATGGTCAAGGTAATGAAAGAAAAATATAGACTGAGGAACTGTTCCAAATTAAATGAGACTAAAGAGACATGGCAGCTAAATGCAATGTATGATACGTGATCAGAGATTTTTTTCCTATAAAGAGCATTATTGGGATAACTTCTGCAGATTAGATAATAACATTGAATCAATGTTACTTTCTGGATTTTGGTGATTGGTTATGGTAGAGAATGTCTTTTTTCTTAGGAAAAGCATGTATTTATTGGTGAAAAGATATCATGTCTGCAACTTACTTTTAAATGGTTCAGAAAAAAATCACACCTCCCCACCACATCCACACACAAAATAGCAAAGCAAATGTGGTGTAACATGTTGACAATTGATGCATCTGGGTGAAGGGTGTATGGAAGTTCTTTGTACTGTTCCTAAGCTTGAAACTATTTCAAGCTTATCTGTAAATTTGAAATTATTTCAAAATAAAAAGTTAAAATTATTTCAAAAAGTACAATATAGGAAGTGAGTTATAGTGAGTTTTGCTTCAGTTAGCAAACCAGATTACCACAGTCAATTTTGTTCGTTAAAACTTTTAAATTTCTCTAGGTGCCTTTCTCTGTTTTGATATACTTAATTTTTCTGATTTCCCCTTCTTTTCTAGGTAAGAATTCATAGTGAGTCACTTATGACTTCATTGTGCTCTAATTTAATAAATTTCTTTTCCTGGAACATTTTACACTGGATTATGCTAGTATTTTTCATATGGTCAGGTTTATTTTCCATATGAAGACATGAAGTCTGCTTTGGTTATTTTGGAACATTTAAAAAATGTACATGTGGTAGATTGAATTGTTGCTCCATTTCTTCAACTCTCTATGTATCCGTACTCTTTGCCATGTGACTCTGGAGTGCTTGCCAGTAGAGATAAAGTGTATTTCCTGCCTCTTGATTTTGGTCTTGATCATGTGACTTGCTTTTGGCCAATGTGATGTTATCAGGTGTGATGCAAACAGACACTTGTTGTTGCAAATGGCAGGATTTCCTTCTTTTTCATGGTTGAATAATGTTCCATTGTATATATGCACTGCATCTTTATCCATTCATCTGTTGATAGACATTTTGGTTCTTTACATATCTTGGCTAATCTTGAATAATGCTGCAATGAACATGGGGGTGCAGATATCTCTTTGAGATCCTTTTTTCATTTCCTTTGGATATATGCTCAGAAGTGGAATTTCTGGATCATATGGTATTCTGTTTTTAATTTTTTGAGGAACACCCACACTGTTTTTCACAGTGGCTGTAGTAATTTACATTACCACTAATAGTGCACAAGGGTCCTCTTTTCTCCACATCCTTGCCAACACTTGTTACCTCTTGTCTTTTTGATGATTACCACCAGGGCACTTTCAAGCCAGCAACATGACATCACAGAATGAGGAGCTGGAGACAGATTTGCACAAATGCCTTTTGCAAGTTGATGGGAACTGGTTTTGGCTCCTCCACTGGAATGGAGGAATCTATGGTAGTATTTAGGTTTCTGGTTTCAACAAATGAGTGGATGTAATGCCATTCACTGAGAGGGTGACACTTTTTTGAGAAGCAAATTTGAAAGGGACAATGATAAGTTACATTTAGGACATGTGTCTAAGTTACAATTTTCCATTTGAATTGATCTTGAGCTTAGAAAAAAGTTCCAACACAGAATTTGGAGTCATTGGAATATAAGTGGTTTCTGAAACCATGAAAGTGGCTGAGACTTTCTGGATAGCAAGACTGAGTGTGTAAAGAAAACAAAACTGGGGATTTCATTGCCCCCAAAAGTTGCCAACTAGATACATTCTGTTCTTCTGTTCTTCCTTTGCTCCATTTCAGGCCTTGAGGATTATTTATAAGAGAACCAGGCTGTGGGACTGCAAGTCCAGCCTCCCAAACTAGAGCTGTGGGTCTGCTTTGATCTGCATTTTAGAAAATGTAGTAGTTACTGCGAAGACATCTAGAATGATACTCTGTTTCTTGTTTTCAGATTGAAGACTGCCAAGATCAGGTAAGAAAAGATCAGAGCTTTTAAAATTTTACTACATTTTAGAAGAGGCAAGCTGTTTTTACTGAGTAGGTAGAAAAATCACATGAGAAGGTGGATCAGTCTACACTGTGGTTCAAAAATTGCTGCAACTAAGAACATAACAACAGCCTGGCTCAGCAAGAACAGAATGGGGCCAATACAAATATCATCATTCTCTTGCCTTTTTTTCCAACTGTGGGAGGAATTGAGGCAAGAAGGTGATATTATGCAAAAAGGAAAATTCTGTTTTTACTCATCTAGAAATAGTTATGATACCAGGCAAAAGTTGTTTTAACCTCCATCAGTTTAAAATTCTAAATTCCCTTCCTTGTTCCACATCAGCTTCCTTTCTATTACACTGCCCTTCAGGCATTTTTGATAAGGGCAAGTTGAACTGGGAAATCATTTAGTTGAGTTCAGTGCAGTACACATTGAGGTTCAGAATAACTTCCACATAGTTACGTTATTCCTAGCAGTCCCTGGATAGGAGAGTCTTCCAGGGATACTCTTAGAGCCTATGGCATGGATATCCTTTGTAATGGGAAAGTGCAAGGCCAGAGATCATATCTCAGTATGAATACATCCTTCAGTCCCTATTTCTGGAAATATGTGGGTAGTGGGGGAGAAAGAAGGATTAAAATGTGCAAAGTCAGAAGCCAGTCTATGGAAGATTTTTCCAGTTGTCAATCATGTACAAGTTCTAAGTGAGGAATTTCGTTCTCATCAAAGTGGAAGTTTTTTCTTGTCAGAAATATATTCAATAAGACAGTGTTTACTTATGTTTAATTATAAACCCCTCATGCTACATATATTTTTCTCTTTTATGAGAATGATAAAAATAGTGTTTCTCAGAATTCTTGTGTTACACAGACATAAACTTTAGCAGAAGCACAAATAGCAGATACTTCTGTGTGAAGTGGCGGGTTCTATGCACCTCCATTGATTGCATCATGTCTCAGCATAAGTCATGCATCTTGTTTTGACACATTCTGTTGGTTCCAGATTAAATGGTACACAGAACTGCCACCAGTAAAAAAGCTTATTGCTTTCTAAATATTGTCTCAGAAAAATATGTAGTTTTAAAAAATAGAGGACCAGCAGATTGTATTAGTGTGATTTCTAAATATTTAATACCTTGGGTTACTGTGTATGTGTTGGTTTGTAAATTGGCCCCCACATGCAGAGGGCAAGGAGGGACCAAAGAAAGAGAGCAGCCACCCGAGATTGGGAGGTGGCATATTTAAATAGTAAGGGAACCTAAACAGGAGACTTGTCATTGGCGGCCGCAAGACAAGTAAATCTCCACACCTGCCCAACAGAATCGAAAGTTTATATATAGAGGCCTTAATGGGGTTCAGTCACACACACCATCCAGATGGTCTCAACATCACATTGCTCTCTCAAGGCTGTGTCCTTGAAAACGGCTCCAACTGTGCAACCAGTGGGTGTAACGTTCACTCCAAGGATGGGGGGGGTGGGGGGTGGGCGAGGAGCCTCCGATTGCCCCAGTCCAGCTCGTGGGTCAATTAGAGGTCACGTCTTCTCAATAACCTCCATCAACAGTATGCTAACTTTTTCCATTATATTTACCAGCAGCTTATTGTTAGTACAATAAACAGTAGTAATAATTAGTAGGCGATACTAATTTTTAAAAATATCTAGCTACTTCACTGAGCGTTCATACTGATGGATCAGTTTTTTCAATTGATTTTCTTAGGTTTTGTAAGTATTCACACTATCGTTATTTGCAAATAGCAATAATTTTGCTTCCCACCCCCAATTTTCAAATAGCACTTATTTCTCTTTCAGACACAACTCAGTTATTTGTGGTGACAAGGGATAGAATTTATATGGCTAAAAGAAATAGATAATTAAAATCTAAAAGTCATTTTAGCCTAATATTTAAAGCTCTTCTACTAAAATCTTTTATAACAAATACGCAATTAATGTTGCCTGTGTTTCACCCTAATTCTTTTTCTCAGCCTAGGATAGGACTTGTCTTTAGAGTTTTGAACAGAAGAGACAGAGTTGTGATCAAATTCATTTGGAGGGAAACAGATTCGGCCATGCAGTGACACTTTTTACCTTTCTTGTAGCCCATAAATTTTCTTCATTGTATTGGAGTTATTCGTGAATATATCTTCCCTTTTTTACTGGGCTATAAGATTTTTCAAAGACTGGATCCTTATCGTGTTCTTCCTGTATTTCGTGCTATGTCCAGTGTTTTGTGCAAATCATGAGTGTATTGAGTGGGCTTTGTTTTCTTCCAACTACTGCCATTCACCATGTTCTTCCTTCCCCGCCCCTTGACATCTTGGGTAGATCTCATATCTTTCTTTTTTAAAAAATTATAAGAACACTGATTTTTAGTAATCAGGATATTTTTCAGTTATTAAAGAGTCTGGTCTGGTATAAACTAAAACTTTCATTTCACATCCAATCCCAAGCTCACCCATTTCTTCTAGCTCAGACTTGACTTGTGGCACAGGAACCTGAGTGAGGAAGGGAGACTGGCATGTTATTTCACTTTTCATCTTGGCCGTGTCACACCACTATCTCTAATTCCGGTGCTTCTGCTGCTTTCAGGGCTGGATGGGGGAGGAGGGAAGAAAGACAGAAGGAGGGGTGTGGATTAGGGTCCCCTGGTATAATTCTGCCATGGTGTCCTGGAGTGCCAGGTACCCACATGGTAGTGCTCTCAAACGGGACATTTATGGGCTCTTTGGAACCCTTCTGTGGGGATCTGCCCATTTCTTTGATCAGTACCATGTACTTTCAGGCATATTTCTGATGACTTTCCCTTCAATTCTTGCTCTTAAATTGAACTCCTGCAGCAGACATTTACTTCTGGAATCTGCTCTCTCCAGGAGACCGTGATTGAACTCTATTTCATTTGACAGACTCCACTTGGCTCATAGGAAACGTATCATCTTTGCCACGTGAAACCCTAGGGGTGTGGTTTGTCCAGTTGCTCCTTTCCTTCCTTTCCTTGCCATAGTTGGCATAAGTAGATTGCCTTCTGTCTTCCAAATTCACCAGGTAAGAAGCAGATACCAGTCTCCAAATTCGTAATTCCTCAAGCTCTAGGAGACACGCTGATTTCTTCTTAGAACTTTCTCACTGGGCCTTCTCTTGGTCCTGTGGCAGCACTGGGGTTAAATATTTTGTAGCCGGTAAACAACGCTCTGGGGAGTGAGAGTAGGGTTGTTCTAGTGATAGGGGTCGATAGTGCTGGTTGATAGCCATTTAGTAAGGCTGGCATTGATGTGATTATTTCCCCTTTTTAGATTGTGAGGGTACTTATTGCCTATTGTTTTTAGCTTTGGTGTTTCAGCTAAGATTTCATGACTACAGAGATTAACCTGTCTAATGTTCTCTTATATACAGTATTCACTCAATCAATATGTGTCATTTAATTATTGATTAATTGTGAATCTTAGGCAAATTATGGTAATATCTAAATTAAAACTAAAGTTATGCTATGGAATTTGATTTCCTTGAGTGATATGTCTAGAGACATTTACAGTCCTAATTTTTATTAGAACAGAAAACCTTAAGTGACTCCTTAAGGGATTTCAGTTCTGTTTTGAGAATACTGAAAGGTAAACTGAGGCATATAACTCTTTGACATAAATCTCAGCAATATTTTTTTTGCTCTGTCTCCTAGAGTAATGGAAATAAAAACAAAAATAAACAAATGGGGCCTAATTAAACTTAAAAGCTTTTGCACAGCAAAGGAAACCATAAACAAAACAAAAAGACAACCTACAGAAATATTTGCAAACAATACCACTGACAAGGGATTAATCTTCAAAATATATAAACAGCTTATGCAGCTCAATATCAAAAAAACAAACAACCTATTCAAAAAATGGGCAGAAGGTCTAAATAGACATTTCTCCAAAGAAGAGATAAGATGGGCAAAAGGCACATGAAAAGATGCTCAACGTTGCTAATTATTAGAGAAATGCAAATCAAAACTACAATGAGATATCACCTCACACTGGTCAGAATGGCCATCATCAAAAAGTCTACAAACAATAAATGCTGGAGAGGGTGTGGAGAAAAGGGAACCCTCCTACACTGTTGGTGGGAATGTAAATTGGTACAGCCACTATGGAGAACAGTATGGAGGTTCCTTAAGAAACTAAAAATAGAGCTGCCATATGATCCAGCAATCCCACTCCTGGGCATATATCCGGAGAAAGCCATAATTCGTAAAGATACATGCACCTCGATGTTCACTGCAGCGCTATAGCCAAGACATGGAAGCAACCTAAGTGTCCACTGACAGATGAATGGATAAAGAGGATGGGGTATATATATATATATATATATATATATATATATATATATATATACACACACATACACATACACAATGGAATACTACTCAGCCATAAAAAAGAATGAAATAATGCCATTTGCAGCAACATGGATGGACCTAGAGATTATCATACTAAGTGAAGTAAGCCAGTCAGAGAAAGACAAATATCACATGATGTCGCTTATATGTGGAAACTAAAAAAATGATACAAATGAACTGATTTACAAAACAGAAATAGACTCAGACATAGAAAACAAACTTACAGTTACCAAAGGAGAAAGGGGAAGGGGGGGATAAATTAGGAGTTTGGGATTAAAATATAAACACTACTATATATAAAGTAGATAACCAACAAGGACCTACTGTACAGCAGAGGGAGCTCTACTCAGTATTTTGTAATAACCTATAAGGGAAAAGAATCTGAAAAAAATATAAAACTGAATCACTGTGCTATACACCTGAACCTATCACAACATTGTGAATCAACTATATTGCAATAAAATTAAAAAATTTTTTTTAAAAAGCAAAAAAAAGAGGTTTTTGAAAATACATTGATGCAGAATTTCGGCACCAAACCAAAGGTGTTTAGGAGCATGCCACTGATAGGAGCTAGGGGAAGCAAAGCAAGGAAATTATTTGATTGGCTACAGCTTGTTGCCTTATTTAGGGAAGTCTAGTTGGCTGTTTTTGATTGGTTGTTCTTAAGTTTCATTTTCTCCAGTTCAGTTGCGTTGAATCTGGCTTAGGTTTTGGTCTGCTTATGTAGACTGCCAAGGTACTAGAGCCACTCCAGTCTAATGGCCTCCTTGTTTAATTACTTTTATAAGAATCTCTGTACATGTGAAAACAAGTAAGGAACAAAGCTCCACCAAGAGTCTCATAGTCTGCTTAAGCTAAGGGAGCTGCTACCACCTTACTGCTTTGACAAAGTTTGATTCAAGTGCTTGCTTTAGCAAAATTTAAAATCTTTACACATCTTAGACTTGTGACAGTGCTAAAAAATAGTTACAGCCACAAATATCAAATTCACCACTGCTAAAGTGCATTTTATTTGATGGGTCTACTTTTTATTAACCTTGTATCATAAAGACATAGAAAACTTTTGATCTGAATTTGTAATTCCTCTCTAAAAGACAGTGTAGTACACCATTCATTACAACAATATAATTTGCAGTGTTTAGAATGATAGATATTTGCTATAATTAAAGTAAACTGCTCCTCAAACAATCCTATATTCTATCTTAATATGAATAGCCAGTTGGTCAAAAATTAAGAAAATAGGAAAATGTGTATGATTTAGAAAGCTTGTTAGCAATGAATCCAATGAAATATTAGAATAATCCTGTGAAGGAAATACTTAGATTTAGCTTTTTTTTTTTTTTAAATTTATTTTTGGCTGCGTTGGGTCTTCGTTGCTGGGCGTGGGCTTTCTCTAGTTGCGGGGAGCAGGGGCTACTCTTCCTTGCGGTGAGCGGGCTTCTCATTGCAGTGGCTTCTCTTGTTGCAGAGCATGGGCTCTAGGGCGCCCAGGCTTCAGTGATTGCGGTGCACAGGCTCAGTAGTTGTGGCACACGGCTTAGTTGCTCCGTGGCATGTGAGATCTTCCCGGACCAGGGCTCGAACCCATGTCTCCTGCATTGGCAGGCGGATTCTTAACCACTGTGCCACCAGGGAAGCCCTAGATTTAGCTTTTTAACATTCATCAAATCATATTAAGTTTTCATGGGCTCTGTGGATTTTGCTACCCCTTGGGGCCTTCAGGCCATAGACTATATATATATTTTTTGTCTAAAACTATTGGTTTTATTTAGTAGCTCAAAATTCAATCATTTTCTCTATGGGAGCTTTACCCATGGTTAACTCCCAATAGTCATTAAGACTAGAAAATGCCAAATACATTAGAAAATAAGGATCTTATGAATCAATCCAATCCTTAAGGAAGGTTTGGCTCCCTAGGCCCATCATTCAACACATTCAGCAAGTAGTATATTTATTGCGTGCCTATAAATGTTAGTATTTTTATCAATTCCTAGGACAAAACATGGATATAATCTTGACTACTGCTAGGCTTATTATATTTTATAATTTGGTAGGAAGGCTTTTTTAGCCTTACATGCCGATTTTCCAAAATTACCCACTTATCACTCAATGTTTCCATTGGCGTGATTGATATTGCCAGTTCTTCCTACAAAAATAGAGAACAACCATTGCCTCCTTAGTCACTGTCTCACTTCATTTTTTTATAGATTTATTTTATTATTTATTTATTTATTTATTGGCTTTGTTGGGTCTTCGTTGCTGCACACGGGCTTTCTCTAGTTGTGGCGAGCGGGGGCTACTCTTCGTTGTGGTGCGAGGGCTTCTCATTGCGGTGGCTTCTCTTGTTGCGGAGCACAGGCTCGAGGTGTGCAGGCTTCAGTAGTTGTGACATACGGGCTTCAGTAGTTGTGGCTTGTGGGCTCTAGAGCGCAGGCTCAGTAGCTGTGGCGCACGGGCTTAGTTGCTCCGCGGCATGTGGGATCTCCCCAGACCAGGGCTCGAACCCGTGTCCCCTGCATTGGCAGGTGGATTCTTAACCACTGTGCCACCAGGGAAGCCCTCACTTCATTTTTGATGTCTCTTTCTTATACCCTCAATTTTGTTGCCTTTCAAATATTTCTAAATGAACAACAAGTGAAAACAGCAAAGTTAGGACTTTATTTTTGAACCTGATGGCCATGTACTCTAACCACTAGGAGGAGCTCCATATTCCCAACATTTTTATACGCACACAAGACACACACAGAGACACACAAACACGCACACACACACACATCAGAAGAAACACAATTAAATGTAATTTTTAGTAGGAAGGCTAAAAGTATTGCAAATAAAATTAAATGTAGGCTGTGCACTCTCCTTGGACCTTTCTTTGAAGTTCTCTTTTCTCTTAGCCCCATGAAACTTGTGGTTTAAGTTAGAGCTTCTAGGCATCTTACACTTGGCAGATGCCTCCACTTTTGGGACGCTAAGCTAGGCCAGGCTGGGGCTCAGAGAGAGGGAAGCATTGAGAAGAAGCTTAGGCATCCTCCACACTAGACCTTTGGAAGACAGGATGGTACTGTTTTGTTTACCTACCTTCTCATAATGTTACATCTGGATGACCAAGATCAGCTATATGGTATGGGTGAAATTGGGCAAGAAGACGGTTCTTTGTTCTGTTTCTAGTTTAGATCTTAAGCTAAAATAGCAGAATGAATCCACAGGCTTCTACATGGTCCAGCCCAGTTAATACCATGCATGTACGTAGATTGTCCCTTGTGCTTTACATCTCTCCTCAACCTACTGCAATGGGAGACAACTGTTAAGTCCTGGAGGGTTCTAGCCTAGCCTCTGTTATCATTAGGAGACCCAAATAACAGATCTCCTCTGCATTTGATTGAGAAATGATGTTCAATCATATAGGTGTCTTTGCATAGATGGTCTAGTTTATGTTGGCAATATGATATCAGGACTTAAAAGGGATAAAAAGCTCATAATAAATAATAATAAATGCCTGACAACACATAA
The DNA here is from genome assembly GCF_028564815.1 of Eubalaena glacialis. Taxonomy (NCBI): domain Eukaryota; kingdom Metazoa; phylum Chordata; class Mammalia; order Artiodactyla; family Balaenidae; genus Eubalaena; species Eubalaena glacialis. Next base: position 106,552,053 of record NC_083720.1, on the reverse strand, counting down.
CTATTAAACACTGGTGCTTGCTCCTTTATTATTTATTCTCGTTGCAAAGATAAAAACACATGCTATAAATAATTTAGACAATTTAGAAATGTTTTAAAAAGTGACTCCCATACTTTTAATTTTCACAGATAACCATTGTTCAAAATTTGGTATCTATGTGTCTGTATATATATGTATATGCACATATGTATTAAATATATAACAACATAAAGAATATATCTTAAGCATCTTTTCATATCAGTACTCATAGGCCTTTTCCTATCAGTATACATTCTTTCTAACAGCTGCAGAAGATTCAGTTATGTGTAATTAATATCCTATTCATTAGTTTTAAAATCTTTTTATTACAAATTTTGCTGTATTGAATATTGTTGCTTATATTGGGTTGGCCAAAAAGTGCCTTCAGTTTTTAAGTAAAAATAAAAGACACGTTTTTCATTTTTACCAAGAACTTTATTGAACAACGTATTCACCCTTTGTTGCACTACCTTCTGCCATTTTTCAGGCAACTTCATAATTCCATCTTCCCAAAACTTTTAATCTTTTTGAGCAAAGAACTGTTCCAGGTGCCTTTTACAGTCTCCCAGGGAATTGAAATTTTTTCCATTAAGAGAATTTTGTAAAGACTGAAATAAATGGAAATCTGAAGGTGCAGTGTCTGGTGAATACGGCGGATGAATCAGAACTTCCCAGCCAAGCTGTAACAGTTTTTGCCTAGTCATCAAAGAAACATATGGTCTTGCATTATGCTGATGGAAGATTATGCATTTTCTGTTGACTAATTCCGGATGCTTTTCCTCGAGTGGTGCTTTCAGTTGGTCTAATTGGGAGCAGTACTTGTTGGAATTAGTCATTTGGTTTTCCAGAAGGAGCTCATAATAGAGGACTCCCAAACCCACCATAAACACATCACCATCTGTGGATGAAGACTGGCCTTTGGTGTGGTTGGTGGTGGTTCATTTTGCTTGCCCCACTATCTCTTCCGTTCCACATTATTGTACTGTATCCACTTTTCATCGTCTGTCACAATTTGTTTTAAATATGGAACGTTTTCATTATGTTTAAGTAGAGAATCTCATGCGGAAATACAGTCAAGAAGGTTTTTTTCACTTAACTTATGTGGAACCCAAACATCACAGTGATTAACATAACCAAGCTGGTGCAAAGGATTTTCAATGCTTGATTTAGATATTTTGAGGATGTCAGCTATCTCCCGCGTGGTGTAATGTTGATTGTTCTCAATTAATGTCATGATTTGATCCCTATCAACTTCAACTGGTCTACCTGACCATGGAGCATCGTCCAGCGAGAAATCTTCAGCATGAAACTTCACAACCCACTTTTGACATTTTCGATCAGCCACAGCACCTTCTCCATACACTGCACAAATCTTTTTTTGTGTTTCAATTGCGTTTTCACCTTTCTTGAAATAATAAAGCATAATATGCCAAAAATGTTCCTTTTTTTCTTCTATCTTCAATATTAAAATGGCTACACAAAAATTCACCAATTTTGATAACTTTTTAAAAATGCACACTGATATGACAGCTGTCACAATACAGTCTCATAAAATTGTTTCGAATGAAGTTAAAGATAACTAAGTGCTACTAGAGCCATCTTATGGAAAAAAACGAACGAACCTTTTGTCCAACCCAATATATGTGTACACACATCTTTAATTATACTTACGATTATTGGAAGTAAAATCACTGGGGGCGGGGATTGAAGGGTTAGCACATTTAAGACTTTAATAGATTTTACCAAATTTCTTTCCAAAAGGAAATGTAAGAATGTGTACTTTTCTGATAGTATGTGACTATTTCCCCACACCCTTGGACATTTTAAAACTTAAAATCTTTTAAATAAAATCTCCATTATTTGTTTTAATTTATATTTTAAATAAGGTCGAGCCATGCTAATTGACTATTTTTAGTTCTTCTTCTGTGAGTTTCCTGGTCATGTCCTTTGCCCATTTTCTCATTTTGTTTTACCTTATTATTGTGCTTTGTAATAACTCTTTGTGAATTATGAGGTTTACTTTCTGACTTGTGTGTTACTTTTTTTTTTTTTTTTAACAATTTGTCATTTATCCTTTGGCTTTGTTTATGTTGTTGTCATTATTTTGCAGTCAATTTAAAAATTTTACTCTGTTCTTAAATCTGTCATTTTTTTATGATTTTTTATGATAAATGAGTCAGTCTTATTATTTTTAGTTTTCATAAAATGTGCAAACAAAAGCTTCCCTATCACCCTAAGATTATAAAAAAGTTCACTCGCATATTATCCTAGTACTTTTATGACTTCATTTTTTTACACTTCCATCTTTGATTCAGTCTAGACACTAAGTTCCAGGAGGGCAAGACCCTGTTTCTTTTGTTTGTTTCTACATCTCCAGTGCCTAGTTTCTAAGTGATGCATGAATGAGTTTAGTGGAAAAACAAAGTGAATTGGCTTTTGGAAAATGAACTTTATGGAAATGTGAAAGGTTTAGAGAAGTTCTACCTTTATGTTTCTGCAAAAAACAAACAAACAAACAAAAAAACCTATGTAACCAAAACAATTTAGGTTCTAAAGAGAAGAGAAGATAGGGTAAACTATTGGTAGTTTGAGGGGGAGGGACACCATCAACACAGACACTTTGCATTTCTCTGGTGAAGGACTGTGTACAGGTTTTGAAGTCTTACGATTTCCTGATCACAGTACCCACGACTCCTTCTGAGGTGTTCCTTGACAGTTGTGTAAATGGTGAGAATAACTACAAGTTTGAAAATAGGAGTGCTGTTCCTATTTCCAGAGTTTATTGTTCATTCTTGGATATGCATTAATGTAAAATATTTGTGTGAAGGAATATGAACCCAAAGTTGAAGTTTGACTATTCACCCTTTGGTCTATTACCTGGGGGATTAGGTCACTTCTGTTTCCCCCTTTGGAAGCTTACTTTCAGAAATTCAGGCATATTTGTATGTCTCAGGGGGAAAAGGCTGGCTACTCAGTTTCCTAGTGAGAGCTGGATATTGGTATTCTGTCATATAAACTGATTTTAGAACTTGGGATATTACCCAGGAACAGAAATCAAGGTGTAGTTGTTAATTATATTTTCTGTTCCATCTGTACTGAAATTGGGAAAGACCTACAAACTGGACAGTGGACTTGATACAGCTATAGCTGGCCTAAACAAAAAGGAGTGCTTTATTTTTCTCTCTGTTTTCTCTAGTTTTGCTGGTGCTCCAGGAGTTACACAGTGATCTTTTTTGCCAACATTTTTCTTTTTTGTTGTTGTAGATCTCATAGTTATCGTTCCTCCTAATTTTTCACAAAGTAAACTTTTTCAATGTTTCTTGTATCTTCTTCACCCCTCCCCCACCCAAAAGCTATCATCAGCTATCTCCTCACATTCATTTTTGTTGTCTTTATCTTCATTTGTTAGTTGAAAGGCAGGAAAAATTGCCTCTTTGCTGGGACATAGGTGTCAGGATGTCTTAGGAGGATGAGCTAGGCAGGAAGGCCTCCTAGCTGTCATAAACCAGAGGGCAAGCAATTGGTCCCAAAAGAGTGAATGGAGCTAGAGTGAATTAAATATACAAGTAAGAGATTCAGTTGAGGGAAATCAACTAAATTGGAAAGGCTATTCATATTTGTAGGGTTCAGAGTTCAGGAGATCAGAGTTTCAAAAGCAGTGATGTTAGCCCTCTTCAAATCTTCCCACAGCTCATTCTTTCACACCATTTGGGTTTCTGTTGGGAGATCTCCCTGCCCACTTATCTAAAATTGCTCTCCTCATCTCCCATAACTCTGAATCTTTCATTCCTGATTTATTTTTCATTATAGCTGATCACAATTAGAAATGATTTAATGAATTGATTTTCTTACTCATTGTCCCACTAAATATAGGGTACATGAAGGTAGCAACTTTGTTTTGTTCACTTCTGTAGCCACAGCACATACCTGCCCAAGAGTAGACTTGGACGAATATTCATTGCATGCATGAATGCATGAGTGAATGAGGGAGTGAATAAAACATAATCCTGTTTGTCTTCTTATAAAGGAAGTTGCCTAATCTGTGATAAATCTGTATCATATATTATCTTCAAAGCAGAGCACAGTAATTGTTTTGAAAAATAGGCTTATGGACAACAGCTTTTTGTATTCAGTATAACTATTCTACCCTGTTGGTCATAGATTGGCAGAAAGGTGAGAATGGATGATACAAATTCAGGAGTCCTTCATGCTGAGGAAACCCCTAGAGTTATCTGGGAATGGTTAAACAGTTAAACCTAAGAAGAAGTTTCCTTTGAATTGACTGAAAAGCCTTATAAAGTTAGGTCCAAAAGGTCTTGGTAGGTAATGACATATGGGACAATACATGAAAGGTGCCTGAGCCAGCCAACAGACTGGAGGAACAAATTTTCTCTGAAAGGGATTGTGGGTAGTTTCCTCTGCATTGCCATAGTTACCTTTTGGTAACACCTCAGCCCTGAGTAATATGATGAAGCAGTAATATGATGAGATCTCTGCCATTTCTAGTTATTTCTTTAGGGTAGATTGTGGAATTACTACATCAAAGGGATTAAATATTTTAAACTGAATTAAAAGTTTTTTCTCCATAATTTCTTCAGCTGAAAATAAAGGATGCTAATATTTGTCCTGTTGACTTAACCAGTGTTGCCAGATGGTTTAAACTCATGTATGTAAGAGTGCTTTGTAAAACATATGGTGCTGAGCAAATACCAAATATGGTTTTTTATTTTAATGTATATAGGTTTTGCTCTCAGAAGTGCCATAAGACACTTCTTAGAGCTTAGGCATATTTGGTTCGTGTGGAGGAAAAGAGAAAATTTTCATTAGGTGTGCAAATGTGAAATAGGAAAGTGTGGATGTTTTGTTCAGAGGGTTAAAATGTTGATAGTTTGTTATATCATGATGTTCAAAAGTGCATACCTTCTCCAGAATTCTTTCTCCCACTTAGTCTTTCTAGTGCATCTATAACTGATTACAAGCTCCCTCAAGGTTTTAGCAAGTGAATCACTAGCTACTTGGCAGGCATTTGGAGAGCTCTGTAGTGAAGGAGTGTGGAGTTGCCAAAGTGAGCTGATTGTAATCAACGTTCTGTGATTAATGCAGGGACATGTTCCTCCATTCTTTTTAGTATTGATGGGAGATCATGCTTAGCAAATGGAGAGAGGGATGAACCTCTTTAAGAGTTCTTCTTGGAGGTATCATAGATGTTTCTAATATCTAGTTATGTCCCTGGCTTTACAGAGCAATACATTCCTGAGGTCTTCACCTTGAGGTAACTTAGCAAAGTGACAGCGAAATTCTTCACCTTGCTAGATAGCACCGTCACTATCTCATGACAGCAACGAAGAATCACACTTAGTCTATTTCCCGCACTCATGTTATAGATCACCAACTCTTATCAGTTCTACTTCCGAAACATATCTGGAATCCATCTACTTCTTTTTACTGTACTGCCATCATGATAGTCAGAATGTTGTTATTTCTCACCTGGGCATCGCTGTAGCCTTGTCTTGTCTTCCTGATTCCATACCCACTCCCTTACAATCCGTTCTCTACCCAACTGTTACTGTGAGTGATCTTTTAAGAACATAAAGCAGGTCACATCACATTCCAGCCTAAACCTTCAAAAATTTCTCATCGCTCTTCAAATAAAACCAACCCCCTTAAAATGGCCTACAAGGTCCTGGATGCTCTGTAACCCCATTTTATCCCTCTTTCTGCACCCCAGCCAACCAGCCTCTTTTCTGATCCTTTGACCCAGCAAACCCTCTTGTGCTGTGAGGCTTTCCTGCTTGCTGTTGCCTCAACCTGCAGTGCTGTTCTCCAGCTCTTTGTGTGTTAACTTATCTTCATACTTCACTTTCAGCTCAAATGATTCCTACTCAGAGATGTTTTTTTCTGATCACCCAGTGTAAATTGGCCTTCCCTATGACTGTCTCATCACCCTATTTCTCTCATAACACTTATCAGGATGTGTAATCATATTTTAAAATTTTGTTTACTTGCCTAATTCCTTTCTCCCCTCCTGGAGTATAAGCACGTGAGGGCAGGTTTGCATACTCATGGGGCTGACCCTAATGCTTAGCAAAGTCTATGGCATGTGGTTAGTGCTCAGTGATTGAATGAATGAATGAGATCCAATGTGTTTTATCCATCAGTTAAATTTGTTGAATGGGCAGCTAAAAGCAATAATCAGTGATGCTTAGCTGGAATTAGTGAGGAAGCAGCGTGGAAGAATGGAAGGTTTGTGGATAAAGACTCAGGAGCTCTGGTTTTTAGTCCTGACTCTGTCACTAATAAGCTTTGTAAGCTCTCTAATCTCTACTTTCTGTATCTGGACAGCGGTTTCAAGCTCTGATATCTATAGGGTTCTTTAGATACCTTGGGCGAGATCTTTCTGATGTAAGATGCTCCTAAGCTTTTACAAAATAGGTACCCTTAAAATTTTATGGGAGCCAGTCCATGACTTTTAAATGGGGTATCCTTTCCAAGAATCAAGAGGTGCAGTATCAAGGTTGGGACTGGGCATTTCTGGATATTATTTCCAACTTGAATCCTTTAGTGACTGTGAGGAAGAAATGTCTCTCTAGATTATTCAAGGATGCTGAGGAATGGGAATTGCCCATGCTAAGTGGGAATGGAGGGATTGCCTTCAATTTTGGTTATCTTTTGGCCTGGCATCCAATGTACATCTAGAGGGTTTTGAACAAATTTCTTAAGAGAACTACTCTTTGAAAGAATTAAAACCATTTTCACTCATGTAATATGGAATTTGAGTGCAAAGAAGAGAGACACACCCTCTTCTGTCATTCTTGATAGAGGCACATCCTAAATGATGAATTCCAGAAAGAAAAGTTGAATTATACTATCATAGTATTCTGGGAATGTCTCTAAAGTGTATATCAGAGCAAGATTTTAGGAATGCTTAGAAGTTCTTGCATTGCCAATTTAACTCTCTCATTAGAAATGTAGATATTATTTCTGTACAGTTTGAGTTTAGATATAATAAACTCTTTGAAAATCAAAAAGATGGTAAATAATTTCATACAGCTCTTGTGGCAGTATTATTTAATAAGACATTCTTTTTAAAAAATTTTTTAATTTTATATTGGAGTATAGTTGATTAACAATGTTGTGTTAGTTTCAGGTGCACAGCATAGTGATTCAGTTATGACATAAATCACAGCAATATTTTTTTCGATCCATCTCCCAGAGTAATGGAAATAAAAACAAAAGTAAACAAATGGGACCTAATTAAACTCGAAAGCTTTTGCACAGCAAAGGAAACCATAAACAAAAATTAATAAGACATTCTATGGTGACTTTATGATGATTGGGAAGGGATTGGTACATTATATGTAAAACCAGGTCCCAAATATTTAGTTGCCCTTTCTTTGCTAGATCTTTCATTATCCTATATCTATTAATATTTCCCCTGGGCTAATAAATTCTTAGATTATTAACAATTAGCTTTAATGCTAATTATAATGTTAATTAGAGACATCTTAAAATCTCAAAGCAGGTTAGTCTCCAGATTAGATATTAACCTAATCAGTGACTTAATTCTGTTGCCCAGACTTTGTGAAAGAAGAAATTGAGGCAAAGAGAATGGATATAACTTAGTCCATGCCCTAGAGAATGTCAGTAATGGAGTGGGAGACAAGAAGTTAGACCCACCAGGTCCCTGAGTGGTTGAGTTGCTCTTATCAGACTTTAGACATTTTACACTCATGTAATGAGAAGCTAATTGATTTAGATTTGTGGTCAGGAGCAGGCGATGGAGCAGGAGATGGAGTGGGCAATGGTATGGTACTTCAAACAGCCATGATTAATCTTGGCGACATGGAGGTGCAGAGGGAATTGTTAAATAGGAAGTAGAGGAAGATGAAGAAAGGCTTGAGGGGTGCATGAGAGTTGTTCTCAGATAATAGCTTTGGGATTTCTGGGTTGTAGTAAAACAGGCTCTATGTGCATCACCTGCTCAACTGCACACACTCTCTGCTGAGCCCTCCAGGGACCTCTTTCCCTGTCTTTACTAATTTCAGTGTGTTTTTGCTTCCTTAGCTGGGTGATGCATACCCAGTGGCGTCTGCGATTGTCATGACGTAGATGCCAATATACGTTGAACTACACACAAAATAAAAGTCCCTGAGTAGGCCCAAGACGAAAATAACATTTTTTTGGGTCCTTTGGAGAGTCAAAGCCAGATTAGACAACTCAGTCTAAGAAGAAACTCCTTTACACTCATTAGGATGGCTATTATTAAAAAAAAAAAAAAACAAAACTAGAACATAAGTGTTGATGATGTGGAGAAATTGGAACACTTGTGCTTTGCTGGTAGGAATGTACAATGATGCAGTTGCTATGGAAAACAGTGTGGCAATTCCTCAAAAAATTAAAAATGGAATTGTCATATGATCTAGCCATTCCACTTCTGGCTATATACTCAAAGGACTTGAAAGCATAGAATTTAACTAAGGAGATGAAAGATCTGTACATTGAAAACTATAAGACATTGATGAAGGAAATTAAGAAGACATAAATAAATGGAAAAATATTCTATGCTCACAGATTGGAAGAAATAATATTGTTAAAATGTCTATACTACCTAAAGTGATCTACAGATTCAATACAATCCTTACCAAAACTCCAATGGCATTTTTTATAGAAATAGAAAAAACAATCCTAAAATTTGTATGGGACTACAAAAGACCTGGAATAGCCAAAGCAATTTTGAGAAAGAAGAAAGCTGGAGGTATCACACTTCCTGATTTCAAACTACATTACAAAGCTGTAGTAATCAAAACTATATGGTACTGGCATAAAAATAGGCACAGAGCTCAATGGAACAGAATAAAGAGCCCAGAAATAAACCCATGCATATATGGGTTAACAACAAAAGAGCCAAGAATATACAATGAGGAAAGGATAGTGTCTTCAATAAATGGTGTTGGGAAAACTGGAAAGCCACAAATAAAATAATGAAATTGGACCACTAACTTATACCATACCTCTAAATTAACTCAAAATAGATTAAAGACTTGAGCATAAGACCTGAAACCATAAAACTCCTAGAAGAAAACATAGGTGGTAATCTCTTTGACATTGGGCTTGGAAATTATTTTTTGCATTTGACATCAAAAGCAAAGGCAACAAAAGTAAAAATAAACACATGGGACTACATCAAACTAAAAAGCTTCTGCACAGCAAAGGAAACCATCAACAAAATGAAAAGGCATCCTATGGAATGGGAAAAAATATTTGTAAACCACATATCCAATAAGGAGTTAATATCCAAAATATACAAGGAACTCATACAAATCAGTAGCAAAAACCAAATAATCCAATTAAAAAATGGGCAAAGTACCCGAATAAGAATTTTCCAAAGAAAAATACACATGGCCAACAGGAACACGAAAAGGTGTTCAACATCACTAATCGTCAGGGAAGTACAAATGAAAACCACAACATCACCTCACACCTGTTAGGATGGCTATTATCAGAATACAAGAGGTAACAAATGGTGGCAAGGATATGGAGAAAGAAATCCTTGTGCACTATTGGTGGGAATGTAAACTAATACAACCACTATGAGAAGAGTATGGAGTTTCCTCAAGAAATTAAAAATAGAACTACCATATGATCCACAATCCAACTTCTTGGTATATATCCAAAGGAAATGAAATTATTATCTTGAAGAGATATCTGTACTCCCATGTTCATTGCAGCATTAGTCACAATAAATAGGTTAGTAAAAGGGTACAAACCTTCAGTTATAATATGAATAAGGACTGAGGATCTAATGTATAACGTGGTGACTATAGTTCATAGAGCTGTATTGGATAATTGAAATTTGCAAACAGAGTAGAACTTAAATGTTCTCACGAAAAAGAAAAAAGGCACATACATGAAGTGATGGATTTGTTAATTAATTTCATGAGGGGAAACCTTTCACAATGTATTTGTATATAAAATCATCAGATTGTATACTTTAAATATCTTACAGTTTGATCAATTATACCCCAATTAAAGCTGAACAAATGAACTGAAAGCAAGGATTTGAATAGATATTTGTATATAAACATCTTCATGGCAGCATTACTCACAGTAGCCAACAGGTAGAGGCAACCCAACTGTCCATCAATAGATAGATGAATGAATAAACAAAATGTGATATATACATACAATGGAATATTATTCAACCTTAAAAAGGAAGGAAATTCTGATAGTGTTACAATGTGGATGAAACTTGAAGACATTATGCTAAGTAAAAAGGAAAAATACCATATGATTCCACTTATATGAGTTCCCTAGAGGAATCAAATTCATAGAGACAGGAAGTGAAATGGTGGTTTCCAGGGGTTGAGGGGAGGGGGCAATGCGGAGTTGTTCAGTGGGTACAGTTTCAGTCTGGGAAGATGAAAAAGCTCTGGACATGGATGGTGGTGATGGCTGCACAACAAAGTGAATATACTTAATGCCACTGAACTGCATACTTCAAAATGGTTGAAATAGTAAATTTTACATTAAGTACATTAAAATTTTTAAAAAATTAAGATAAAAAAAGAAGAAACTTAAAGGAGCTGTTGCGAGAGGGGCTCTTTAACCTTTCCTTTTCAGGTGCATCTGATTACCTTCATGGTGACAAGGGACTGGCATACTTACTAGAGGGCTAAGGATAAGGTGTGGTAAGAAGAGCCACACTTTGAGAACTGGTGTTATTTATTTTTGTTTCTGAAGAGTGATCTTGCTCCAGGCATTCAATTATTGTTTGTATTATGGTAAAAGTGCCTCCCCAGTCAACTTAAAATTGATCATAATACTCAAGCCCATCATGACATCCATCACCCTTGCTCTGACAAAATCTGCCTTTATACTATTATTAGGGAAAGTGGTGTTTTTCTATCTTTTGTTTCTTTTCTCTTTTTTTTCCTCTTTCATTTGCCAACAAAAGAGTTGTCAAAAGTAATGTTTATAATAATTTAACGGATTATTTGCTTATTAGGTATTAATCATTCTGCCGTGCCTAGGGCCCATGCTGCTGCTTTGCTGCTAGAACAGTGATTCTGATCTCAATTAGATTATGTCTCTCTCCTTTACCTCCCCATAAATCATTCCGGCAAACTGAAATTAACAGCTACTGGAGCGCATTAATAATCTGCCTCACACATTGGAAAATGCATTAGCCGGAACCCTCCCATTGCTCTGACTGTTAAGCACATCATTTTGTTTATGAAATATAAACATTTCATGGAAGAGCTCTCCCACATTTCTCTGGGCCTGTGACAGCTAAAATGATTGCACACGATTGCCAGTCAGTCATGCGCCCAAATAAAGTTTGTTTAAAGTCATGGTTCTGTGACTGCCCCATTTTCTCAGGCATTTAAAAACCTACATTAAAAAAAAAAAAATCCCCTGTGATCATGAAAATAGTAATAATAGTACCTTAAAATTGATACCTCATGTGTACAGTCCTTTGCATCCTTTACAAAGTGCTTTCACTTTCTTATGCCTGTGAGCTAGCAGGATGCTATTATTATTCACATTTTATTTTTCCCCATAGGGGAACTAAGGCTGAGAGATGATTTGATCAAGGTCACACAGCGAGTGATGGAAGGACGGTCTAGAGTCCAGGATTTGACTGTAAGTCTCATGTTCTTTTCAATGTTCTACATTCTATACTGTAAACCACACTCTTTGTGTATCTATGTTCACGCTATTTCTGTTTGTTCATTTTATAATGCAGCCATGTGTCCTTTGTGGAGAAATAAGTGACCTGCCTTTATTCTGACAGATTAAAGAGCAAAATCAAGAAAAGTCAGAGGTAAAAGGGTTACTTTCTTTATTTTAATTTACTGCACTTATTCATTGCATCAATTACAGTATATTCACTGCTGTACAATTCAGCGATGATGTGCACAGCAGAGTACTGAAAATGGAGATTTGATATATTATCAACAGCATTTTTGGGAATTCCCTGGTGGTCCAGTGGTTGGGACTCCACGCTTTCACTGCCGAGGGCCCGGGTTCAATCCCTGGCTGGGGAACATCCCGCAAGCTGCGCGGCTCGGCCGAAAGAAAAACCCAGCATTTTTTTTTTTTTAATTTTTTAATTTAATTTAATTTATTTTTTATACAGCAGGTTCTTATTAGTTATCTATTTTATACATATTAGTGTATATATGTCAATCCCAATCAAAACCCAGCATTTTTTACTCCTATATAGATAGCATCTCTGGATGATTCAAGAACTTAAACACCCTCCTTACTTCAACAGTAAATGTCTTGGTCTTAATTTACTTTGATGGCAGAAAAAGTCAGATGGCAGCAAAGTTGATCAGTATTTTTTGTTGTTGTTATGCCCAAGCAGTTTTACTTAGTGAAGTTAAACTGATTACTGCCCAACTAGTATCTAAGTTCATCAGAAATATTGACTGCAGCATGTTTTGGCTGGTTTAATTATGGCAGGTAAACAACAGTCTTAGCTACCGAATGGAAGAAACAAAAATATAAATTTGTTGGAATTTTTTAAAGATTTATTGACAATCCAAACTTCAGACAAATTTGCATCTAGTCCCCATTGTTTTTATTTATTATTGTTTCTATACTCCTGACTAGTCCCGGAATTGTCACTTCTGTGTGGTTAACCTCTCTAAACTTCAGTTTATTTATCTAGAAAATAAATATAATAACATACCCTCCTTATCCCAGAGGATCAAACAGGAAAAAGTATGTGAAATGCATTTCACTAGAAAATTTTTTAAGATTATATATCATTTTAATCAATTATTTTGTGGCCAAGTAGTTGAACAAATTCTTACGAGGCGTATTTTTTCTAAGGAGTTCAGGTAGCTGAGAAGACACAGTCTCTTTTTTTTTTTTTAATTTATTTTTATTTTATTTATTTATTTTTGGCTGCACTGGGTCTTCGTTGCTGTGTGCGGGCTTTCTCTAGTTGTGGAGAGCGGGGGCTACTCTTCGTTGCCATGCACGGGCTTCTCATTGCGATGGCTTCTCTTGTTGTGGAGCACGGGCTCTAGAGTGCAGGCTCAGTAGTTGTGGCACATGGGCTCAGTAGTTGTGGCTCACCGGCTCTAGAGCGCAGGCTCAGTAGTTGTGGTGCACAGGCTTAGTTGCTCTGCGGTATGTGGGATCTTCCCGGACCGGGGCTCGATCCCATGTCCCCTGCATTGGCAGGCGGATTCTTAACCACTGCGCCACCAGGGAAGCCCGACACAGTCTCTTGACAGACTGTTGATTGATGCTGCAGGTGCCTTCCTCCCTTTGTCCCCACCCTCCCAAAGACTCACTCATTCACTTTCTTGCTGAACAAGAACAATACCTGAACCGTCTTTTGCCTGATGTCTATAGTTTCATGAGTATGTGTTAATAGGCTGGACGTACCTATGATTAAGTTTGAATACCAACCTGAAAAAAATCAAAATTTCTTGATTGTAGACCTTAAGAATTTTGAGAACATGACTGGTGTCTTTGGGATCCCAGCACCTAGCACAGCGTTTGGCCTGCAGTAGGCATGTAATGAAAGTTTGTTTCATGAATCGAAAAATGTCACATTTCAGTCATGCTTCTATTGCACAAAACATTTTCCCATACTCTCCTTTTAGGTTGCTTACAGGTCACAGAAAACAAACAAACAAAAAACCCACAAACCAAACCAGTCTCATTAATCTCCGGCCAAACCAAAACTCTTGTGCTGGCTTCATTCACAAGTCTTGGCTAGTAATATCTTTATCTGTTTCAAAAGACTTTGCTCCTGAGAATTCCCTGGTGGTCCAGTGGTTAGGCCTTGGTACTTTCATTGCCGGGGCCCAGGTTCAATCCCTAGTTGGGGAACTAAGATCCCACAAGCCATGTGGTGCTGCCAAAAAAAAAAAAAAAAAGAAAAGAAAAAGAAAAAAAAGACCTTGCTCCCAAAAGGATTTCGATCTGTCATAGTGATGATATTCAAATGACTATGCAAAAGCGTTTCACAAAGGTGTTACACCTTGTCAATCCATCTTGTAAATATGTATTATTACAAGTGTGTTACTTAAGGGTTTTCATTAAGGGAAAGAAATACTATTCAGATGAAAGTCAGTATGAATTAAAAAAATTTTTTTAAATGAACCTATTTAAACTTGACTGAAGTCCGTGTGTTTTGAAATACATTGTGGAGCACGTGGAATGTTATTGCCTCTTTGGGTGAAACTATAGTGGCGCATTCTGTGAATGCTTATTAAGCATTATCCTGATCTTAATTATTTTCTTTTATGCCTCTGGATCCTGTAAAAAAATCACCATTGTAGTTTTCCAGAAATCTTCAGTGGCAGGATAAGATCTTTCAGCCAATATTAATTTGGAGGTAAATAATTACTTCTAAAATGATGCAGGAAATTAAGTAATTTTTGCACAATCTATGTTACTCTTCAAGCAATCTTTAATGAGTGCAATATAATAAAGCAGTAATTGAATTGGTAATATATTTATCATTCCTGTTAAAAGCTCTTTCTTCTGCCCAGCAATAGGAGAGGGTCATTTGGAAAGTGAGCATTAAGTATGCGTGATACATACAGTATCGCACAGTACTGCCAAGTATCTTTTGGAGAAGCAGCTTCTATGCATGTGTAATAACCAATCTTTAAATGTCAAAGTTGCAGCCATTTTAAGAAAGAAATCCATATTTTGGACTAAATGTCATTTCAGATAACCAAGCTATTTGAAAGCTCCACGAGGATTTTTTAAAAAGTAGAAAAAAGCCAGATCCCCATAAGCTTTGACTTATTTTTGCATTTCCATAACTTGATAATGACCAAACCAAACTTCCCAGAAAACTGAAAGCAAAATTGTGCTCTGAGCCGAGACCTGGTGTTTCTTGCTTCACCCTGAAGGAAATCTTCAGTTTAGTTATAGATCCCTGAAAATTAGGTTTTATATTGGAAATGCTGGGAGGCTTTCTGCCATTTTAACAACCAGAGCTAGAACTGCTTTAAAAAGGATGTATATGCATATAATATGCATATATCAGGAGGTTATAGCTATCTTACCGGTGATAAAACATAACACTCATAAAAATTAGTTTCATATACTGTGTGTTGAATAAACTTTACCTGTTCCTCTTTGCCTTTCTCTTTACACCCACTTACCTACCAACAGGGGGGTAACAAAAACTATGCTCTTTTGCACCCAGGAGTAAAACTTGGTGCAGTCAAGTCCCTGGCTCTCCTGGCTTGTTGTTTCTTAGAGCAATTCATCAGATACCTAACAGTATCTGTGCAGACTAGAACCCAGCCTCTTTTTTTCCCTTTGTTTTATTAAACAATAATTTCTTGATATCTTGTGAGTGAAATCTTACACAGTTTTCTTTTAGGGCACATTGAGTACAAACCTATATGCAACACAGCTTTTATGTGTGGCAGGTTTACGCACGCTGCATTCAAAGAGGAGAGCCATCCAGGGATGGGGCTATGACTGGGCGTGGAAGGGAAACTTCACGTGGGGAGAGGATTGGACTTTGAAATGGATTGCCCCCTGTTGCCCCACAACAGACGACTACTACTATTTGCTTCTGTCTCCAAATTTTATTTGATATTGTGGAGAAAGAGTCACTGTATTTTGGAACCAAAAAGAGTTAAGAATCTAGTCAAGAAGTAGTTCTTTTCTATAAAGATAGACAACAGGGAAAAAAACCCCTATTAATTCTTATTTCTAGTGCATCCCTTGTCCTTTGCAGGAGAGGCAATAAATCTTTGCTCCCCAAATGAACAGCAAAGGGGAAAAAAATAATGTTAGGAGTGCCTACAACTTGTCAGATCAAATGTTAGTGAATCATGTCTTTGGAGGAAATGGTTTGCTGTAGAAGAGCTAGCTTGCTTGCTTGCTTTCTCTTTCTCTTTCTCTTTCCCCTTCCCTTCCCTTCCCTTCCCTTTTCCTTTCTTTCCTATCCTTCTTGCTGCATGGGGCTGCAGGATGACAGCCATCATCATCATGTTTATTACGCCATATTTCTCCCCCTCTCCTCCTGTCTTCTAACACATAGACAATGCTTGGGAATTACTGACAAGTGACTTCTTGCAGGAGTTAGGAACAGGAAGAAAGACGCTACATACCCTGTAATACTGGCTGTGTGCCACGTACCTTTATGATGACTCTAAAATCTGCTTGCAGCTAGAATTTTGTGCCCTTTGAGCTGAAAACAAAGTCAAAATGGTAATTGATATTTTTTGTCCTTTCATTATTTCATGAGCATTATCTTCATTAACTAAATAACATAACCCATTACTTTGAATGGTCAAGGTTTGGGGGCGTATATGCTTTGAAATTCAAGTTTTGTGTTTCCTTGCAATGCAGACAGCCCATTTTATATTTTCATAAAGAAAAGGATGCCCGAAGGTGAATGATAGATGAATCTTAAATGGTTGGTGTCCAGTTTGAACAAGCACCTGGAAGGTGGGCTGTTTTGCTGCATTCCTACAGATCTTTATTATTACTTAGCATTCACACAGCATTTGGTATTTGCAAAGGGTTTCGCACTCATTTTTATAAGCTATTCTTCATGCCAATCCTGAGAGGCAGGTTCATTTTCCTCAGTACTCCACTGAGAAGACTTGGCAGAGGACTAGTTAGCTTCTTGCATTAAGGCATGTGGGACCTTAAACAGGGCAGTGGTTAGGCTGAGTACCCTCAGCCATTGTGTTTCCAGGGCGTATTGGCGAGTGCTTGTTTTCATAGCTGAATTTACTTTGAAAGAACATTTAATTTTACTAAGGCACAGCTTCCAAAGGAAAGAAAGGTTGATAAAGTAGATACTGTACTGTAGCAAAGAAAGGCATCGATTCCCTGGAATATTCAGGGATCTCAGATATTTGATCTACATTTAGGGCGTTTTAGAGAAAGAGTACTGGAAAACAGTTTAGCTGAAATCATTTTTAAAGGACATCATCCTTCTCTCCTCTCCTTTTTTTTTTTTTAACCTTTTCTCCTTTCCCTGCCCCCCCCCTCCCCTTTCCATCTTTTACCTTGTGGTCTAAGCCTTCTCCTTAACTCCTCATTTCTAAAATGTTGCTGTAAAGTCCTGCCTGAGATAATGCTGGTAAAGTGCCTGGTAAATTTGTTGGCTCACAGTAAATCGACATATCTTGTTATATTAGTGGTATTGTGTGTTCCGGGATCAGTGT
This sequence comes from Eubalaena glacialis, assembly GCF_028564815.1. Classification (NCBI taxonomy): domain Eukaryota; kingdom Metazoa; phylum Chordata; class Mammalia; order Artiodactyla; family Balaenidae; genus Eubalaena; species Eubalaena glacialis. The sequence continues at coordinate 106,534,861 of NC_083720.1, read as the reverse complement.
TATTTTCACATCTCTGGTTCAAATTAGGCGTTAGCAGCGATATGTACCCAAGATTCACACAGAATAAAGAGGAGGACTTGGTAACTATCCCAGTAGCTTAGGTATATTCCTTCCTTCTCAATTTTATAGGTGACTTAGGCAAAAATCACTGTTAGACGTTTACGTTAATATTAATTTATTTTGGAGGTGGGAGTAGTTTGCTAGAGAGAAAAGCTGAATTACCTTTGGCATTATGGAGTAAAGAATGAAGTCTGAATGTGAGACAAGCATCCTTATAATGTGGCTTCTAATACATCCATTGCTTTTCTGTCCATACATTCAGCATAAATTTTATCAAGTGGCCATTGATCAGTACTTACTTTTCTTCCTCCTAATCCTCACTGTAACAGAAAGGATTTGAGAAATGACCTACAATTTACGATGCTTTATCAATGTTTTTACTCACTATGGAGGAAAGTGTGAGGAACATATTTCATGATGAAGTGGGTTTCTAGTTAACAGGACAAAATGAAAGCAAAGTCATAGATCAGTGTAATATGTCAAGCACAGAAAGGATTCAATTTATTGTAAATAATACCCAAGTTGCAAAAGAAATACAGCAACAGAAATCAGTTTATTCTATATGTGAAAAAGGAAAATTACCAGAAAGAGGTACTAGGCTCCATTTATCCCTTGACAGAAATTCATATTGTTTGTGCTTATCCCCTCTGGGGGAGCAAGGACTCTGTCTGTCTTTGGGATTTTTAGAAGGATGGGCAAACATTTTAAACTTCCTAATGCAAAGTTATAATAACCATCACCTTTAAATTCAAAACATTTTGCTGCTGATATACAAAGGTACTTCAGGGGACATTCCACCATTTAAACAGTGTTTCTCAAAGAGTGGTTCCAAGTCTGCCTGCACTGCAATCATTCATAGTGCTTAATTAAAAAATAAGCTTTCCTGACCCCACGATAGAACAATCAAATCCAAATCTATGGACTTGGGAGGGGAGGAATTGGATGAAGGAAGCCAAAAGGTACAAATTCCAGTTATAAGATAAATAAGTACTAGGGATGTAATGTACAGCATGATTAATACAATTGACACTGCTGTATGTTATATATGAAAGTTAAGAGAGCAAATCCTAAGAGTTCTCATGACAGGAAAAAAAATTTTTTTTTATTTCTTTACTGTTGTATCTGTATGAGATGATTCATGTTCACTAAACTTATTGCGGTAATCATTTCATGATATACGTAAGTCAAATCATTATGCTGTACACCTTAAACTTATACAGTGCTGTATGTCAATTATATCTCAATTGAAGAAAAAGAAAAAAACCCAAATCTATGGGGTTTGGAGACTGAGAATCTGCATTGTAAAGTAAATATTCCAGGTAATTCTTATTCTAGGCTTGCTAGATTTAGTAAGCAAAACAAAATTCAAAAAACAAGCAAACAAAGAAGAAAAAAAACCCAGGACACTCAGTTAAATTTGAATTTCAGACAAACAACATTTTTTAGGGATAAGTATATCCCATGTGATTTTGGGAACATATTTGTACTAAAAAACACTTTATTTTGATCTGAAATTCAAATCAAACTATGCATCTTGTCTTTTGTATGGCAACCCTATTTGACACACACTGAAGTTTGAGAAACACTGATTTAAGGGGTATATTCAAATGTTCAGAACCAGCACAAATCTCTGGCCATAGCTGAAAACTTTTTGGGAGATGAAGGGTGGAGGGATTTTTGCTGATCTGACTCTAAATGCCTAAGAAGAGCTTTGTAAACTACTAAAGCGTGCAAACATGGGGTCAGCAAAGCCTTGCTTCCATCCTGTTTTACCAGGTAAGTGTTTTCCCACAGGAAAAGCAACAACTTTAGGAAATCTGCGTGTTATCAGCACACAGCTCGTTATCTTTTTAAAGCTTGTTCTCTTAATGGTAGGGGAAAAGAGAAGGGAGGATGGACAGGTGCTTCCTAGATGGACATTTTTACAACCTTCTTTGGGAACCTATGATGATTTTCTAAATATTGGGCTAAACAGTTTGTTAACTCCTGTTCAGCTCTATCCATGTTAGGGAAGTGAAGTTATTCCTTGGTTAACATCAGGCTGTATTTTTTGTAAGGAAACTTTTTGGAATTCTTGGTGCAAGTTTTAGTTTCTTTTAGAGGAGACGAGAGTTTGATGATCTTTTTATTTCGATAACAATCCAAACAATCTTTCAGGCTGAAAGGTGTGCAGAATTGTGAGAAAGTGATTGCCTGGCACATCTGTGCTCACAGGCATGCTCTCTCTTCAGAGGCCTGCTGAGGGGTGACACTGGAGGAGTGAAGCCATCTTTTCACCACCCAGGTTTGTATGAAACGTGCTTAAAAACATGCTTCATGAACAGACTGGAGAGTCCAGTAAAGTCTGATCCACAGTGGGCTCAAGAACATTGACAGAAAGAACATTCCTTCTTCTGACTTCATTTTACTACAGTTTCTTTCCAGCTGAAGGTAAGGCCTTTCATTGATTTTGACTGGCTGGGACCATATTTCTAATTTACATCTCCTGAGTCTACACTCACTGCAAAGAAGCCCAGATAAAGTGGAAGCAAACAGAGCCTGCTGGAGAAACCCTCAGCATGAGTAATATACTATTTACCTTAATGAAAGCACTATCAGAAACAGGGGGGCCAGCCTTTTTTGTGATTGCTACACACAAGCAGTCTGCAACCTGAAGGAATAGTTGCTGCTCCGTGTTCTGTCTGAACCTTTCCTAAATAATTTCAATTCTGTTGACTTTTTTGGCCTTTTAACCAAGCCATCAGCTTTCTAGATAGCTTTGCTTCCGTTTCTAGAAATCCATAGCCCATGGAAAGAGTGAGTAGCTCAAGACATCTTATAAACCTTACTTCATTTATCCTTACCATAGCCTTGAGAAGTAAAAGGTCTATAAGTCCTAATGACCCCAGTTTTCATATATGAAGAATGAGGTACAGAAAGGCTATAAATGACACAGAGGCTGAGAGTTCCCTGAAAAACTAACAGTCTTCATACTTTTATCTGTGATTATTAATTATAAGCATTGGTTGGCTCTAGTACTAGGTGACCTATGAATAAAATAAAACTGCCTCTTTCCTGGAAGATTTGTAAAACGTTATGAGATTTTATTTAGAGTCTATATTCTTATCATGTTAGAGCAATGTGCAAAAACCAAGGTCCCCTCTCAATATTGCCTAAGTTCTTTGAGTTTATCAAACACAGGTGATACACCATTAGAAGATGTTTATATGGGAGCTTTGGTGAGATGAATGCTTGTAGCCAACTGATCTAACCGAAGTCTTTCTTGGTGTGATCCAAGGGGCTTTAGTACCTAAATGATCGACCATTATACGGTCTTTTCTATCATATGGGTCCATTGGTGGGATGGCAAATATTTTCTGGGTTAGGAAAGGTATCATCCCTTTATGATCCTGTTGCTGTAACTCAGACACTGGGTCCAAACCCAGCTCTCTAACCCTTGATCTAAAAGGTTGCAAATAAAATAGTAGACCATGGAACTGGTGAAAAGAGTAGAAACACAGGGGGATGCCTGAACCTACTTGAATAAGGGGGACACTTGAGACCTCCACCTCTGGAGGGTTTTGCCAGTGTTCACAGACAGGGATAGTTTAGGTGGCAGATATATATGTCAGCAACTTTGACTACTCTTACTCCTTAGTGGTAAGATAAGAAGGGTTAACAGTTGAGTTGAGGAGAAGGTCACTACCTATGAGCTGAGTCTTCTGAACTCTGCTATGTTTATTGTCTAAGGAAGAGACCTGTGTCTATTAGATACCTTTCTGGGACAAGTGACAGGTCAGATTAGATGGGCTGGAGAGAGAGAGGGCTGGAGGACTAGACACAGAAAAACAGAGGAGGCGGGCTGTGTGCAGCCCCAGCTAGATTTATTTTAGCCCTTATAAATAAAAACATGAGCAGAGCCTCTCTACAGAATTATTTACGGAAGAATTTTAAGCTTTGGGCCCTTTCCAGGCTAAGCACTGAATGCTAAAGTTCATGATGTAGAATGACTTTGGCTCCTGTGGCCCCAATTTGGACAAATCTGCCATTAACACCAGCATGGCAGTTATTTTACTGGGGGTGACAGATTGTGAGGTAGGGAGAGTAATTCAGACTATTACCCAGGTGAAGGCACGAAAGCTCAGTGATATATGAAGACCACTTAAATTCATTGTATCTTGTACATCACATCTTTGATAGATTATAGCTGTGGCATTAAAATGGAAATGGTTTCTCTGAGGCCTGACAGGGGCTGGGGTGACCTATGACCTCCCTCTGAGGAATGTGACTGACCGAATTATCAGTTAAGAGAAAAATCTACGGGGAATAGACTCACAGTGATGGCGAATCCCCCATGCATATATATATCTATATCTTTTAAACCTTTGGTTTGATTGAAAGCTTCAGCACTCAAACCTTGTTTCCACCTCCTGCCCCGGACCCTCCCTCCAGCGCGCCTGCCGCAACCCACGCTAACTTTCTCAGCTCAGATTTCATACCGGCGAGGCCCCTAATATTGATTGAAAAATTGTTATTAGAGATAGTAGGCCTCCTGCATGCTGCCGACTGATTTAATTTGGAAAACATTTAATTTTATGAAGCGGTAAATGATGGTGCCACGCTCCCCTGTGTTAGGGAGCATCTGGCTCGTCACCTCCTCACCCGCCCGAGTCCCCAGCGTCCTCTTGGCAATCATGTGCTCCCTTCCCCTTTGCTTAACAAGTTATTTCAATTTCTAAACGAAGGCTGAACAAGAGAAAGACAACATGCAAATTGAGCTCCAAGCCGCCATTCACACGTGAAAAAGTTCCCCTGGAATTCCCTCAACTCAGCCCACCCCCCCCCCTGCATCTGTCATGAAAAAAACAGAGCCCTTGTTCTCCTCAGATTGTTTTCACCAATGACCTGACACCACCATCTATAATTAATTACATCATTTACATTAGACTATTGACTAAACAAATACATAAATCATAGGCAGAGTCAATAGGTGCAGACATATTTAATCATGTTCTAAATAATGATTACTGCTCCCATAATGCAATAATTATTTTCAGCAGCTGACTTGAATTAATCTTCTGTCAGTGTGCCATCTGAAAAAAAAAAAAGACGAAGGTGAAGAAGGCAGCGCCAACGATGGAGGAACTCTTCTGTTTCTCTCAGTGTCTCTTTTCATTCTTCCCTGCAGGTGCCCGCTGCTCTCCCTCTCTCTTTCTGTGACCGCTCTCGGCTTCTCTTTTCCTTTTCCTCTGCTTTTCACGCTCCCCTTTGTCTCTTCCTGTGTTCACGTCCGCGTCTCATACTTGTTCTTTTTGCCACCTGTCTCCGTGGCTCTTTCTCCCCCGACGTGTAACTTCCCCGCTCTTCTTCCTTTGCATTCGTCCTGCGTGCGGCTGGACCGTGGCCCTGGCGGCATCCAATCCCCCTTTCCAGCCCCCGCCCCTCTTGCCCCAACCCTCCTGCCCTCCCATCACCTTCATTTCTAAATCTCTGTGGACAGTTTAAATGTTAAAGACTCAGAGAAGCAGTTTTCTTAATAACTTATCCAGATTAGATTTTCCTTCTCTCCTGTTTGACAGCTTTTCCTAAATCATTTTCCACTTTGGAATGGCAAATTGATTAAAGAGATGGGGTAGTTATAACACAGGAGTACTCTACAAATGCAACGCTCGTAATTTTTAGACTAATTTAGCTTTTGTCATCAGAGAGAGGAGAATAAATCAGTGTTTGTAGGTGTACGTGGGTGTAACTTAGAAATGGAATCAACTCTTCAAAGTATTTTGTTTGGGATAGAGCATACTACAGTTAGTGGGTGCTTTGCAAATAAAATAATGCCTCCTATTCTACTTCATATTTGGCTATCAGTAGGCAAGGCCAATTATTAAGAAGTGACAGCCTGAAGGAGAGACATTTATTTACATACCAGTAGTTTGAAGTACTAATTCTAAGAGACTGTGTTAAGGATAAACGCAGAATAAAATTTTACATGCTGTCTTGTCCTTAGCACCATCCCTTGCTTTCTTTTTGTAAGTTTATAGACAGTTGTTACATCAGAGGAAGAGTCATTTTGGGTCAAATAATGCAAAAGAGTTGCAAATGTTTACTCTCTGTAGTTAGTTTTAATGTTCTCTCCTGAAAGCTTTTCTGCAATGACCTTTTTAATTAATGCTTGTCCTCGGGGATTTGTGATCAAAAAAAGTCCCGGATCACTATCCATGAAATGGGGAATACATTTCCTAACCTCTTTTCTCTATTCTCATCCCAAAGGATGAGCCATTTTTGATCCTGTGCACACTCATATGTTGTGTCTGGCCGGCCAGGCCCCTCTTATCCTTTCAAGCAATGACATCCTTTCTGGTTGTGGTACATACTTGCCAATTTAAGGGCCGTGTAATAGGAATGTGATTGGAATTTGTCCTGATTAGCGATATAAGGGAAGACAGCCTTGGCAGGGAATATTTAGAATCACAGGTAATAGAATATTCATTCATTCAAAAAATATGTACTGAGTGCCTGCCTATGGCAGGTACTGTGCTAGGTACTGGTTATCCACAATAATCATCAGTTCATAGACACTATTAAAGCTACTTTCCTAAACTCCTCGTTAAATTCCATAGAAGCAAATTTAAATGAACAATGATTTTGAGAATAGCACACTGTACAATTGAAATTATTGAATATGCCAGCTAGGATGAATTTTTTTTGGTGTCACGTGAACCGGGTGTGTTCCAAACAGTTCAACAAATGTGTGAGACTAATGTGAAACTCAGTGAAAAGTATCTGAAAATGTTAGATGTGGGGTTTGACTTTTTCCCATTTACATGTCTGTTCCCTAAGGAAAAAGTCAGAGGATAGAGAAGGATAGTTAAACAAGAGACCTAGTAAAGGGAAAGAGAGAGGGCTATTAGGAAGAATGAAATAATTTCCCCCTGTCCACTGACCAAAACCATCACGCACTGTGGAAGTACTTACCTCAAACAGATCCTGCCTCTGAAATGAGAGCACTATTTTGTAATTTCTCTAGGGAACAAGTGGAAAGGGAATACACAATTTACATGAATTGTTTGAAACTCTGAGGTGTCATTTATTCAATATATTCCTTATTTATCAAGAACAACAAAAAATATCTTAGTAAAATGGGTAAAACTTGCAAGGCAAAATGCAGTTTTCTTATGTGAAAACAGGGAAAAAATCTACTTCCTAGGGATGTTGTGAAGTTTAAATGGCAACATATTTATGGAAATGCAGTGCATATGGCAATAGGCCATACACATAGTAAGTTCTCATAAAATGAGCTCTGATGCTGTTACTACAGAATGATCAAGTACAGAGTCTTAGGGTGCTTGTAATTAATTGAAGGATGGGTTGATTCTTTTTAGGTAGTTTTGAGTAGAACAAACCTTTGTATGGTTCTGATCCCCCCCAAGATATATGTGTGTATGTGTGTGTATATATATATACACACACACACACACACACACATACATATTTTGGCTGCACTGCATGGCTTGCCACGGCAGTGAAAGCCTGAAATCCTAACCACTAGGCCACCAGAGAACTCCCCTAGGTATGTTTTTATATATACAACTCCATCGTTAGTTAATCTTTTATTAGTTACCAGAATCATTCATGCAAAAAAACCCACAAAACTATGCATAGTCTGTGTGTTAAAGAAATTCACATTCTAGGACTGGAGGCAAGTGCACAGACAATTTTCATAAAATTATGAAATGCAATGTAATATAATGTTCAATAATCCTTTGTTCCTGTAGTAACTGGAACTTCGCATCTCTATAGTGGTACTGTATAGTGCTTGGATTAAGTATACTGTTAAACCAGATTTAAAGTCAACACAGAGGTAAATACAAACTAAATTTTTCTAAATTAGCATGGCAGTCACTTCCTCTACTTGGTCTGTGACTCAGTGGTTTATTCTAACACACAAACCATATGCCCTCTAACTTGCTTGGGGAGGCCTGTTCTTAGTTGCTGTATAGTCAGTGACATACCATTTTTATGTATAAGCATCTTCTGAAATGCAGAGAAGTTTGGGGGCAGTTATAATAAACACTTCTTTTGGGACCCATAGCAAAGAATTTGTAGTACTTCATAACCTAGCACATCAAGGAGCTTATATAAAAATGGAGGAATTGTGCATTTTGGCTACCGATTTGAAATATTTATAAAGGTAAATGAAAAAGGAGTCCACCTTTCCATCAGAGCCTGTGTTATAGCCTGGTTAATATTGCATGACGAGTGACCTATAAATAAACAATAAATAGAAATAAACATAGTGAATATAAAAATAATTATTGATATAAATAATAAATGAATAAAACATAAGTTTAGGGCTGAGATGGAATGGAACTAGATATGAAATTTAATTGAGCTTGATTTTGAGTTTAAGTCTTTTGGAGCCAGTAGTTCAGTAAGGATTTCAGGATTTTTTTTCCTTTTAATTTTAAATGAATGTGCTCATAGATCCTGGCTCCTCAGGTCAGTCAACCAAAGATAACTATTACTGTAATTCTAAATAGCTGCCTGGGGGAAAGTATTTGGCCTGAGGATGGGTTTAGACCAGGGGGACCAGAGGTTTCCATTTTAAAAGGATCATCCCCTGCTCAAACAGTTTTGATCTGTCTTTTAAGAAGTCTTTGGGGAACTGTACATTATTCCCTTTTCTCCAGGAGAAAGCAGCAGGAGGAAATTCTTTTCTTCAGTCTTGGGAGAAGCCTTCCAGATCATTAACCAACTGGGCTATCAGAACCAAATTTTCCAGAGGAAGTTGTTTGGGGAAAAAAAAAAGAGTTTTAGTGCTCTACCTGCATGGACTCATTCCTTTAATTCTCCCAACAGTTTAATTCAATGAGGCAGGCTGTAAGAGTTCACATCTCTGTTTTAGAGGGGAAACTCAGAGAGATTAACAGACCCTTGCCCCGGATTATAAATGATGGAGCCAGCCTTTAGTTGTTCGGCCTCACTCCAGAGGCTACACTGAAAGGGGCAGGACACATGGCGAAATCAGAGGCCAAATCCTATGGGGAATTCTGAGGTTTTCCACCAGTAAACCGGTGAGATAAGCAAAGGTAGAACTCTATTCCTCCCTCTCCCCAGCTATCCCACCGTCCCTACGACCTCCCTCTTCTACTTCTTTTCCATGCTTTTCAGGTACATTTTGCCTCCTGCCTAGTTTCCTTTTGGATAGTTAATATTCCTGTCTTATACTTCACTAACGTATGCTTTTGTAGTATCTAATTTGCAATTAATATCATTCAGTGTATTTTTTCATCTTACACATTATAGTTTTTATCTCTAGAGGCTGTTTGGATTTAAAAAAAAATCTTCTATGTCTCTACCTAAATTTTGGATCATTATAAAAACTTATAAGGCTTTTGCCTGGTAATTCTAACATCTGGGTCAATATCAATTAATTGATCTTTTTTCCTCTTCATTATGGGTCACAGTTTCATGCTTTTTTGCATGCCTGGTACTCTTTGGTTCATTGCAAGGTATAAAAATATTGTTGCATTTTGTTCTGGGACACAGTTAAGATACATTTGGGTTTTGCTTTCAAGATTTGTTAGTAGGACCAGAGCCATGTCTAGTCTCTGGCTGATTATTCCTCACTACTAAGGCAAGACCCTTCTGAGTACTCTGCCCAATGCCCCATCAATTATGAGGTTTTCTAGTCTAGCTAGTAGGAACAAGCACTATTCCTGGCCCTGCGTGGGCACCAGGCACTGTTCTATCTAACAGTGAGCAAGGTAGAAGACCCTGTGTCTTCCTTTATAGTCTATTGGGAGTTAATGCTGAGTGATAACTGCTGAGTGATGAGAGAACTATGATGGTATATCAGAGGCAACCATGGCCAGACTAGAAGGATCAGGGGAGTTTTTTAGTTTTTTTTTTTTTTTAAGAGGAAGTGATCTCTAAATCAAGTTTAAAATCCGAATAGGTGTTATCCAGGCAAAGAATAGGGAGAAGTGCTTTCCACTTAAAGAAAATGACATATGCAAATGTCTAAAGCAAGATAGAACAGGGCCAGTTTGGTCTGAAGGATTGAAACAAATCTTAGATGGCTTTAGTGAGGAGTGTGAGGAGTAAGGGTAGGAGGCTGCTATGTCAATTACTCTTAATAAGCAACTGAATACAGCATTAACACAAAAGACTCCACAGTCAGACAACCTGTGTTCAAATTCTTGGGGACGATAATATTTATATATTATACTAGGATTAGGTTGGGCAACATGTAATAGAAAATCCAAAAGATCAGTAGCTTAAGAAAGATGGAACTTTATTTCTCTCTGTGTAAGAGACGTCATCAGAACGACCTAGGCTCCTCCTGTCATCTTTTGACATCCTGATGCATGGTTCAAAATGGCTGCTGGAGCTGCACCCATCACATCTGTTTTTCAGACAGAAGGAAGGAGGAAATGGGGAAAGGGCAAAAGCGGAGATGACTTTTTTTTTTTTTTAAAGCTTCTTTCTTTCTTTATTTCTTTATTTTTGGCTGTGTTGGGTCTTCGTTTCTGTGAGAGGGCTTTCTGTAGTTGCGGCGAGCGGGGGCCACTCTTCATCGCGGTGCGTGGGCCACTCTTCATCGCGGTGCGCAGGCCTCTCACTATCGCGGCCCCTCTTGTTGCGGAGCACAGGCTCCAGACGCGCAGGCTCAGTAGTTGTGGCTCACGGGCCTAGTTGCTCCGCGGCATGTGGGATCTCCCCAGACCAGGGCTCGAACCCGTGTCCCCTGCAATGGCAGGCAGATTCTCAACCACTGCGCCACCAGGGAAGCCCGGAGATGACTTTTTAAAGAAACTATCTCTGAAATCCCTAACAACTCTTCTGCATAAATCTTATTGGTTAGAAATTATTCTCATGGCCTTCCTAGTTGTAAAGGAAGCTGAGAAATGTCTTTTTAGTTGGCAATATTGTCACCATGAATAAAATTAGGGTTCTATTGCTGAGGACAAAAGGGAGAATGGATATTGGGTGAGCAAGAAGCAGTTTTTTCCTATGTCTTATAAGCATAATGTAAGAATAAAAAAATGCATATAAAACATGTGGCATAGTCTCTGGCATGTGTTAGTTTCTTAGTAGATGTTATCTCCACAAAGCCAATTCAAAACAACCCCTTTTCGGAAGCATTGTATAAGGGCAATTAACTTTAAACTAAAGGGTCTCTTACCTACACTTGGATGAACTGGTTTTTCTCCTTCATTGCTGTGGCATAGGTGGGAGTCTGTGACACCATGCATATGACTAACAGCACAAGATCAAATAAATAAGTCTCCTTCATACTGTATTGGTATAATATATCCCACATCTAATTGCCCTTTGTTGACTTGAAGAGTTATTAATCTTTGTTAGAAAGACATGCTAATTGTACCTGATCAACCTGACAGAATAAGCAAATCATAAAGCCAACCAGGTAGAAGTCAAACAGAAAGAAAATGAATTTTTTTTGGTCATGGGGCCACCATATTTATTCATGAGGTGAAGCAAACAGTCATTTTATTGACTCAAGTTCTTTCATTTACATCTTATCTCAGGCTATTTGCTTTAGTAGTTTAGCACCCATCAATTAGTAGAGAAGGCTGTCCTCATCCACCTCATATGCTGGCATCAGCATCATCATCATCATCACCAACACCATTACCCTCCCTATGGTCATGATTACCCCCATGCAGGGACGTTTTTCGCTAACCTACAATTAGCTTAGCTGGGGATGGTAAACAAAGGAAGTGCAGCCCTGCTTCCCCTTGGCCTGCCTGACTGGGGATAGATCTAGCTGGAGCATTAACTAAGCACTAAGAGATAAAGCTATCGTCAGCTGGAGCAGTGAGGCTGGGAGGCAAGTCCATTAAAAACAGGGGAGGCTTGACTTATCACTACACGTGACTATGTGCTTTTAAATGTCGACAGCTTCTATAAAAATTCCATCTTCCTCGCATGGGGTCAACTTGACCTACTGCAGTGAAAACTGGCAAGGTTCTGACCCTTCACATTTATCTCAGCTAGAGCCAGATAACCTTGCCCTGTGGCCTAAAAATACCCTGCCCTCCCCAGTATCCTCTTTATCTCTCTAGCAATAATGATAAAAATGAGCCTGGGCCTTGGAAACAACGTGTGGACTTGGAAAACTGTGCATTCCCACCCCTGCAGCCCAAACACACTAGACCTTTGTTTTCAGGAATTGTGAGCACAGAAGCTCATGCCCAGGGGTGAGCTGAGGACACCTGCAGGCTTTCTCAGGCTCCCGCTGCCCCAGGTTGCAGCTGCTCCTGAAGTCCGCTGATCACCAGGCCGGTTTGACAGCACTTTCCGTGGTTCTCTCTTCCCCTTCACTGGAGTAGTGGAATTAGGAGTCCAGAAGCCCTTGTTCAAGTCCTGTTTTGTCATCAAACTGTTGGCCTTGAGAAAGCCACTCAGATTTTGGGGTCTCCACTTCCTCATCGGTAACATAAGACAATTGATAAATCGTTTTCTAAAATCTTCCAACCTCTACAAGCAATGATTCTTTTTTCTCTTGCTGTTAACTTCCTAGCTTTCCATCCGACTGCCTCAGATTTTGCCTGCTTAAACTTCCGCTGGTGGTTTGCTTTATTTAACATCTTGTATTTTCTCCTCTGTCTCCACCTGGGATGTCAATCACGTGATCCCTGGGTTGGTGGGTAAGTCATTGTGGTGAGCGCCCCTGTATCCTCCACGGCACACACGAGCTGCCCAGAGTTTCAGAAGTTCCCAGGGATGATCTGAGATAAACCAAGACGATGTTTCTGGCCTCAAAGTGCTTGGAGCTCCTGGTATGTTCCTGGCAGTTTATAAAATTAAAGGAACAGAAAAGCTTTCCAATGTGGTCTCAGTAAACATTCCAGAAAGCACAAAGCCAGCAGAAAGAAACCTCGGTGCCTGGTTTCAGATATAACAGTGAGGCTGGGGATTAATCACCTGGACTGTCGGTTCAGTCATACTGAGAAAGGACAATCGCAGTGTGCTTGGTATAAAATGAGATTTAGGCTTTTGGAGGGATCGTGCTTGTTTGGCCAGCCCCAATTTGGTTCTGTACAGCACGTTGTTGACCTGCCTGATTTGGAGTGTGTCTCCTGGAGTTTGCTCCTTGGGTCGGAACTGACACAAACTTGAATGAGCTGAATGTGGCCTGAAACTGATACTGTAGGTGGAGCACGAATGTTCTAAACAGTCCATAAGCAGATTGTTATTAATGAACTTTGTTAATTATCAGCTTAAGCTGTATTTAAAAATGACCTTTTAAAGTGATGCTTGAGAAGCACAGTCTATACCAATGTGAGCAAGCCTTTGACTTGATTAGATCCCAATACCTTTATCTTGATGAAATTGCAACTTATTAACATTCTCAAATGAGATGGAACTATAAATGTAAGTGGGTTTTAATACAATCATTTTTTTTCTTTTTTTTTTTTTAAATTTTATTTATTTATTTATTTATGGCTGTGTTGGGTCTTCGTTTCTGTGCGAGGGCCCCCCCCAGTTGCGGCAAGTGGGGGCCACTCCTCATCACGGTGCACGGGCCTCTCGCCATCGCGGCCTCTCTTGTTGCGGAGCACAGGCTCCAGATGCGCAGGCTCAGTAATTGTGGCTCACGGGCCCAGCCGCTCCGCGGCATGTGGGATCCTCCCAGACCAGGGCTCGAACCCGTGTTCCCCGCATTGGCAGGCAGGCTCTCAACCACTGCGCCACCAGGGAAGCCCTAATACAATCATTTTTGAGGGAATGTCAAACTTCATTGCACTCCTCTCTCTCCTGCCCCCTCCTTTAATGGAAGAATTCAGTGAAGGACTGAGCCAGATTAATGAGCGAGGGATGGAGAGGATTTTGGAGCCAGGGAAAAGACCACATAGCTGATCAGTCTCTAATTTAACATTTTAGAAGGCTATTCAGTGAGCTAGCATTATTGAACTACCCCGATCGTATTTATGTACCTGTAGAAGGAAAAACAAGGGAGAAACTAGGGCTGAGTTTATGAACATGAGGGAAACAGGTAAAGAGCAAAATTGTCAGCCCGAGAAGTCTGTGACCTGGAACCAAAAAGCATAATTAGCTAAGAAAATCCACATAATTAAATTAAATATGAATAGCCACTGATTGGGAATTGCACCACGGACAGAATATGCTTGCTGTTAATGACCCACAACTTATTTACACCTTAAACACCGTGTTTCCTTACTGCTCTAAAGTAGTAAAATTGCCTTCTTCCTGGTGAAATTTATTGCCATTTAAACATGCCAAAAGGCCATTCTGGCAGTCATTACAATAATCTATCATTTCTGCAACTGCTGGTATCCTGTTCTGTGGTCAAATTCAATCTGAGAAGGGTCAACAGAATTTTTCCACCAAATGCTTCCCTCTTGACTATCATCAATTTACTTTTGTCAACAAAAAGGGCATTACTACGGAATGAAACAGAAGATCCCCTTAAGACCTCTGGCAAACACTGTGAGCTTCTCTGTGTCTAGTGTCTCTTCAGCCTGCAGATCTGTCTTTCTGCATGTGTCTCTATGCATGGTTGGGTCACTGCATGTAGAAGCATGAGCGGGAACCCTGCCACCTGTCTGTTTTTCTTGCCAATGACAAAAGAAGCGTACCTGACAGGAGCTGACATTCTTTATAGTTTCCGGTTTCCTGTAGGACTGGCATTTTCTTTGAAGGAGGAACTTTTTGGGATTTAGAGATGAATTGTTGCTATTGCTAGTCACACCGCTTTTCCCCTCTCTTCTTTTCTCTTCTTTTCTGTATCCGCTTACACCTCTTTGTCAGTTTTGATATGACACTTCTTGTTCAACATTCAGATCACACAGTTTCAACCACTGTACACAGCAAGGGATGCTGGCTCTGTGATATAGAAAGGAAAAAAAAAAAATCCTTTGTTACGGAGGTGAGCATTGAGATTTTCTCCACTCTGGAAAAATGAGATGGAGAATTAAAGAAAAAGAATGAGGTTAATTCAGATCTTCACCTGTGTTTTTTTCTGACAAACTTGGAAAAGGGGGCTGTTGCTTTTTATGGGAGTAAGGAGAGGGACTTGGATAAGTGGAACCATTTCTGTATTGTCTCCCTTGGTTAATGTTTGAGGATATAGCCCCCATTCCAGCTTTCCATGGCTGGGAGCGCAGCACAGCAGAACAAGTGACTGCCCTCTATATTATAACTACGTGGTGGTGATCACATTGCCCCTCAGCCATCACCTGGTCACATGGGCTGGAAACAGGTTATGATTTATAACCAACAGGTTTAATCTTTTTTTAAAAAAAATATTTTATTTTATTTATTTTTGGCTGCTTTGGGTCTTCCTTGCTGCGCGCGGGGGTTTTTTTCTCTAGTTGCAGAGAGGGGGGCTACTCTTTGTTGTGGTGTGCGGGCTTCTCATTGCTGTGGCCTCTCCCGCTGCGGAGCACGGGCTCTAGGCGCGCGGCCCTCGGCAGCTGCAGCACGTGGGCTCAGCAGCCGTGGCTCGCGGGCTGTACAGCAGCTGTGGCGCACAGGCCCAGTTGCCCGACGGCATGCGGGATCCTCCCGGACCAGGGCTCAAACCGCGTCCCCCGCATTGTCAGGTGCATTCTTAACCACTGCGCCACCAGGGAAGTCCCAACAGGTTTAATCTTGAATGGTCAGACTGCAAACTCGAGGATGATATAGTGTTTATAGTGTGTTTTTTGGGGTGGGCAGGATAAAAATTAACTTTTTATTGTTAGTAGCAGTCTTGTATTTCTTTGATCATATAAAGTTTACCTTCACATTTTATCAGTTACCTATATTTTTTTGCAACAAGTCCAAGCAGGCTCTCTCTTCCTAGGAAAATGGATTTTTATTGGGATAGAATTGCCTTTTTAATTATGTATAAGGACCTTGACAAGCTGAGTGTTGCTCTTCTTTGGCTTTTTGATGCCTATCTTACCATTACATTTGTTAGGTTTAGTTTGTGTTTAGTTTGTTTACTTTCAACTTTATATATCATATGGGCAGATTTGGAATTTGGGTTAGTTTAGATGTGGCCATTACTTTTTTTCCCCAAGTTATTAAATTTTTATTTTATACTTTATGTTTTTTAAGTTTTAAGAAACATTTTACAAACCGTAGATTACAAGGGTTTCTCTTAATTTTATGTAGAAAATTTATTTTTTTAACTCTCATATTTGGTTGATTATCTATTTTGAGTTTTCAATTACATACTGTGGAGATAAGAATTGAAGCTCAATTGTATATGGCTATCAAATCGTTGCAACATCATATTTCAAAAAGATTATCTTTTCTCCATTAAGTTTCCTTAGCAGCTTTGTTGAAAATCAATTGACTACATATATGTGGGTCTATTACTCAATTTTCCGTTTTGTTCAATTGATGCATGTGTCCATGTTTTTGTCAAACCATGCAGAATCTATTACTCTAGCTTTTTTTTTTCAATTCTAGGCTGCAGCATAACAAAGAATGTATAATTCCTGCAGGGCAATCTGCATCTATCAGACCCAAACTGTGCTAATGTAAGCATTTTAAAATTGATCATCATCTCCTGTTTAGTTTAGTTAGAAGAGTAGGGAGTAGCAACCCATAGAGAAATGGCTATTTTATGGAAGTCCTCCAAGTAGCTAATAATAGAAATAACCATGATTTATTATTGTTTATTAAGGCTAAGTAGTCTACTAGGTGTTCAATCTACTATCTGTATTATTAAAAAGCTCTTCTTAGGTATTAAAATTCACCTACTTAAAAAATAAAGCTTATATAAGAATTATCCCAATTTTTACCAAAAAAAGAAATGAAGCTTAAGTAAGGTAAATGACTTGTTCAAAGTCACACAGGCAAAAACAGTAGGATATAGAACAGGGATTTGAACTCAGAGGTGTCTGAACTCCGTGTCTGTACTACTAACCTTATGCTGGGTACTCCTAAAATAAGCAATGTACAGTGTTCTCTGGAAATCTCTGGAACAGAAATCTATGTCTGACTATTGTAAATACATTGTCTGATTTTTAGCTGTCAATTCTTTTTTTAAAAATTCTTTTAATTTTTATTTTATATTGGAGTATAGTTGATTAACAATGTGTTATTTTCAGGTGTACAGCAAAGTGATTCAGTTATACATACACATGTATCTATTCCTTTTAAAATTCTTTTCCCATTTAGGTTATTACAGAGTATTGAGCAGCGTTCCCTGTGCTATACAGTAGGTCCTTGTTGGTTATCTGTTTCAAATACAGTAGTGTGTATATGTCAAACCCAAACTCCCAATTTATCCTTCCCCCCGACCTTTCCCCTTTAGTAATCATAAGTTTGTTTTTTATGTCTCTGAGTCTATTTCTTAGAAAACATTTTTTGTTGCAAAAAATTGATTCTAGAAAATATAAATAAGAAAAAAGAAGATTTTTATTATGATGATATTAAAATCATTAATAATCCTACAACAATAGAGATAATAGTTTTTAATATCTGGGTGTATAACTCCATACTTCTTTATCTATCTCCCTATATATATTTACAGAAAATATAAGCACACTATGAGTTTTATATAAGATGTTTGTAGGACTGCCGTTCATAATAGCAAATACCTGCAAACAACCTGAATATTCGTCAAAATAAATTATAGTTCATTTATACAATGGAATAGTATATCGCAGTCAAAATGAACGAGCTGAAGCTGGCCACAAAAATAGATGAATCTCAGCAACATAATTTGGAGCAAAAAATATTTCTCCAAAGATTAGATACAGCATGATACCCTTTTTATCATTAAGACAAAACCAACAAAACCAAAAAATGTTGTACCTATGCTTTAGAAATACAGATAGATGTGGTAGAAGTTGGAGGGTTTACTGCAAAGGTGGCAGTGGGAGTGGAGTAGTTGCCTGCTTTCCAACTCTGGGGGAGAAACCCAGAGATGCTAACACTTGACAGACCAGTTTCTCTCTTTTCTGTCCCAATTCTCATCTGCTTCCAAGCCATCGGTATCTCAATCTTGGCACTACTGACGTTCAGGACAAGAGACCTCTTTGGTGTGGGAGCTGTCCAGTGCGTTGTAGGATGTTTAGCAGCAGCCCTGACCCCTCCCACTACCTTCAGTAGCACCCTTCCCCCCAGTTGTGATAATCAACAAATTCTCTAGACTCGGCCAAATGTCCCCTGCCGGGCAAAATTGTCCCAGGTTGAGAATCACTGTGTTAGGAGAACGCACATCAACTGTTACTGGCTCAAGAAGAACATGGCTGGTAAAGTAGATCTTGTTTTAAAAATTCTCTGTTTTTAAAAACGTAGTTAATCACCACTTAGGACTATCCATCCTATAAACACTACAAAATGTAGTTCCCCATTTGGTTGATTTTGGTGTTAGTAGAGCCTGCTGAAATAACATAGCACAACCCACTAAAATGACTTGGTACAGAAATGGATTTTGCTGTTTTATTAAAAAGTCCTTTGTAAAAGCCACTGACATATTTTTGTTGGCTCCTATGGAGCTCTGTTCTGCAACATCATTGATTCTCTAGGCTGTATGGTAGGGGACCCATCCTGCTGGGTGACCTCAGGGAAGCCACTGTGCTTCATCAATCCCATATGGGAGAAAAAAAGAGCAGTCATAACAATTAAACTGGCTAGCCTAGAAGGCCTTCTGAAGAAAGGTCTGTGTGAGGACAAACTTGTAATATTTATTGTG
Source organism: Eubalaena glacialis (assembly GCF_028564815.1). Lineage (NCBI taxonomy): Eukaryota > Metazoa > Chordata > Mammalia > Artiodactyla > Balaenidae > Eubalaena > Eubalaena glacialis. The sequence goes on along the minus strand of NC_083720.1, from coordinate 106,516,140 downwards.
ATTATCAGCCCCTCAGGGGCCTTTTGAAGAATTCTGTCTGATTTATCAGGCAGCTGCCCCATGGATATGCATGAAGGGAGAGGGGAAGGATTGGGGGTGGGGTGGGGAGAAGTGGCGAGTGTGACCAGGTTGATGGCAGTGCTCCAAGGGTGACCTCATATTTACCCCCAGATGTTCAAATCATTTCTAAATATCATCACAATCTTGGTGTGATGCCATTTTCTGTTCTTGCTAAACTTTGGGAAGCAAAGAAGACTTCAGAATTTTAATGCTCACTTTAGCCTGTGAAAGACATGGTAATGTTCAAAAGTAGCCTGACCTTTTCATTTTTCATTGCTGATTGGTTGAGTGACCATTTCTATTCCCCATTCCAACTGCTACAGCAACTTTCTTGTCTCCTCCCCTTCTTAGCACCAGGTACATAATTCTGTGGAGGCCCTGACCTTTTCCAGTATATTTCCTTACCAAGATCTTGTTTATCTTATTCTAGCCCATTTTTTTTTCAAGGTGAGAACTAAATGATGGAATTAAAGCTTAGCAGAAAAATCAAAATCAATGAATGCCAGTGTCTAGAATTATTCTTTCATCAACAACAAAAAAAGGAATTATGTGATAGGCTAGCTTGTATAAGAAGCTGGGCATTGTCCTTAACAATTCAAATAATGTAGGTAATGAAAATGACTTTGAGGAGGAATACTCAGATTCCAATTAATTCCAAACAAGAAGGGGATATATATAATAAAAATATCCCTTTCAAATATTTTTCAAGCATTTCCTTGCCTGTTATTAGCAGTAACTCTGGCTGTTTCTCTACTTGTTATTTAAGGAAATCTTTAAGGCTCTAATTACCCAAATAATTTTCTCAGTGGTTGGATTTCGTGAATATCCTGGCTAAAAATTCCCACCACTAGCATCACTCTTGCCCATTAAGGTAAGAATATTTACCCTAGAGGCCATTACTGGAGTTCATATCTGTTACCTGGAAAGGGTAGAGGCATTGAGGAAAGGAGAGGTACAGCCATCTTCCATGGACACACTTTCAAAAAAATAGCATTAAGTGGTTGACTAAACCATTTTGACATTGAAAGCAGAGAACAAGCTCTGGGTTACGGGATAGAGGAAAGACAAACTTTAAATAAACCTTTGTTTTCTGATATTGACTCTGAGAATATCATATTGAATCCATTGTTTACCACTGGCTAAGTCCATTCTCAAGCTGTCCATATTTCTCTGATATAGAATAAGACATATTTGTGAAAAGAAGCTGGGGTGTTGAATCCATCACTGAAGTAGTGACAACCCTGTCAGCTTTAACTAGACAGAGGAAGCAATCGTTTAGTATGATCTTCACCACTTACAGATAAAGTAATCACTAAACACATGTTAGATGACAAAAAGATGTCTCTTCAATGACAGTTCCCTGAAAATGAAGAGCTGAGGTTCACCAGACAATAGAAAGCCCATGAACCAATACAAATCGAGGCTTTTCCTCCCCCATGTTAGAGACTCCATCCTGACACCTAACAAGTACTAGACTTATCTCTAAAGGGATTAGCTAAGAAATTATTGCGTGCAGCTTGCACTCTACTAAGCTATCTTATACACCCTTATCAAAGACCATTTTGAAGTGGGTAGAGATTTACTAGGTATTTTATAAGCAATTAGTACCACCAACTAAAGGAATTATAATAAAGAAGTTCATTTGGAGTGACACTGAAAGAAAAACAGTCAATTTTTTTCTTCATTTTAGATGGAATAAAGACTGATTCAGACTGTGAGCTCCAAGAAGGCAGGGACTGGATCTGTCTTCTTCATGCTGTATCCTCAGCTCCCAGGGTGTACACATTAAAATTTGTAGGATAAATGAATCAATGAATAAATGCTTGCATTATATCAGTTTCCATGTGCAATTTCATTGATAAATGGCATTACGGCCAAGTTGTGAATTCCTCCATAGAATTGTAATTGCTAACATTTATTGAGTATTTACTATGCTCCAGGCACTTTGTAAAGTGCTTAACGTGTATAAGCACATTTAATCCTCTAACAATCCTATGCAGCAGGCACTCTTTTAATCACAATTTTCATATGAGGAAATTGAAACTTAGAGAAGTAAAGTAACTTGCAGTTGGAACCAGAATTTGAATTCAGGTCTATCCAATTTAGATAATCCACTGTACTATTTGAGTTCCATTTAATTGTTTACTAAGATTAGTTCTAGACTTGGGTATTCCACTACTCCAGTGAGGTGCAAATCCTTCTTGAAATTCCATCACATCCTTTCCCCTTCTTTTTCCTTTCTTCCTCTCTGCTCTTCTTCTTCCCCTTTCCTTCTCATCTTCTTGCCTTTCCCTAACCCAGTGGGGTAGTTGACTTTAAGGAATAGGGTCCAGATTGTCAAAGAGAGCGAGGGAAGAAATCATTCCATTCCCCTCGTAGTTTCCCTTTTCTTAACTCCTTTTCATGTTGCTGCTTGTGGTAATGGAGGATGTACCATAAGTAAATAAAATCCAAGAGACCAACTTAACTTTTAACGTCTCGATTTTTATTTTTTATTTTGAGTTTGGAATCCTAACTCCATCACTCACTGTCTTTCCCTGCTTCTCTTTGCCTGTTTCTTCATCTGTGAGATGCAGGACTTCTGATGGTTGTGATGATGAAATGACACGATATATGTAGTGCTGCCGTAATACTTTGCTCAAATTGTGAAAATTCAGTAAATGTTTAGTTTTTCCTTTTTCTTCGCTGTGTCTCTTCTTAGAAAGTGATGACCAAGTTGTGATGTCAGGGAATAGGGCAATAGAAGGACTATAAGGATGAAACAAGTTTAGGTATAGTTAAGATATAACTAATAAGATATAAGTTTTATATATATATATATATATATATATATATATATATATATATATCTATCTTATATATAAGATATATAACTAACCAGATAAGCCTTGCGTATTTAATGACACTATGGTGCTTTCTCTTGAAGAGTCTAAAACCACTTTTTACTCAGGAAGGAGTGTCTCTCTTGGCCAGGCTCCACCTGATGGCCCATTTTAATTCCTCAGTAGGAGTCACTAAATGAACCAATGGCACATCTGCTAATTCTTTGGGTGGATTTTGAAATTTGTCTTCTTCAGGTCATTGTTTGAGTCACCTGATCCAGAGCTCCAGGGAGTCCCCTGGAGCTGTGCCCAGTCTGTGGGTTTTAACATTCCTGGAAGGAACCATCTAGTTTCTGGTACAGTACTACAGTAACCTGACCCTTTCTCTTGGCCCATATGGCTGGTACCAAGACACCTGAAAAACAGAAAAGCCAAATGAAGAAGACATCTGCCCACAATTATATCAGCTTTAGCTTTGATTGGTTTTCGAAGAGTTATAAACAGGACATCATTGTAGGAGCAAATTCAAGTTTTTTGGGGGCCTGAAGCTTATACAGTTCAGGGGGTATGATTTAAGAGGAAATATCAAACTGTCCCTTGAACATATTTCTAAAGCCCCTGGCAAGGCTTTGGAAGGAGCCCATGCAATTTGAGAGACTCTGCAAATAAACTTCATTAGCTTTGCGTTAAATCCACCCATGGTCATATGATTAAATCAGTTAAATCCTTTTTGATCAACAGCTTGGACCTCAGCTGGGCCCATTTTATTGGGAGGTCATGCTCATTTGTATGAAAAATATGTTCTCTTTTTACTTTCTTTTTCACCTGTTTGAAGACAGTTTTTCCTGTCTTGGAATTACCAGAAGCTTCCAAATATCATTATAAAAGCTTCTAAATATCACTCTAAAGGGACCCTTGGCAAATAGATTATAGTTGTTGATTTGTAACAGTAGCTAATATATTTAAGCATTTACCATGTGCTAGACTCTGGGATAAAAACTACATGTAGTTTCCCGTTTAATTCTCACACTATCTCTATGAGATATCTGCTCTATATTTTTCTCACTCGATAAAGTAACTTGCTCATTCTCATGCCCAGTGGATGGAAGAAACAGGGTTCAAACCAAGGCCTGTGTGATTAGATTAGAATCCAAGTTGTTAACCACTTTGCTGTAGTTTTAGGATTGAATATGTAGTGGGTGGGCGATACTAGTTGTTCTATGTGCAGTGGAAACAGTACACTTTAAAAAAGCAGGCAGTTTGGGATCCAGTTCTCCTCCATCTCATTTGCTTTCCTCCCCTCTTCCTTAACTAAATAACTGTGCAGCCATTAATAAATGAACCTACTTCTTCTACACCTCAGATGCCCCAGCTGTAAAATGGAATAATACCTTATCTGCCTGAAAGCTGCTGGCTAGGTCATATATTCCTTGAGGCTTAAGTTCTATAATTACTCAACCACTGCTCAAGTTCCTAAACACCTGTCTCAGTATTTGCCTGATTTCAGATCTTAAATAAATAACTGACATCCAAATGTTGTCCCAGAGTTTAGGATGGAGCCAGCCATCAAACAGAAGTCTCCAGTGGAATGAGCCAGTGCTCAGACTGAAAAACAAAGATCAGTCTGAAGAAGTTCAAAGAGAGGAAGAAAAAGGTATGTTCCTAGTTAAATGCACCCATGTTGAACTGAAGACTCAGAAAAGTTCTTTTCATTTTATTTTATGTTGGACTGACTTTTAAGAAAACAATCTTGGAAGTGTTTATTTTATAACTCTAACAGCGTCCAAGAAAATGTGGACGGCCAAACTCTGAAAAAGCACAGTTGTGAATAGAACTCATTTTCAGTAAGCAGAAAGCCCTTTCCTGTCCCGAACCTACATGGCCATAGTGAAACTGTCCCCCCAAGAGGAGAACAAAATACACTGTCAACTGGGTAAGGCCTCCTGAGCTAAGAAGGCTTCCTCTGGTGCTTCTTGAATTGGACAATTTGAAAGCTTGTTCTCCATTGCAAAATGGGAGAGGAAGCCATATTCCTTATTCTTTTTTTTTTTTTTTAATTAATTAATTAATTTATTTTATGGCTGTGTTGGGTCTTCGTTTCTGTGCGAGGGCTTTCTCTAGTTGTGGCAAGCGGGGGCCACTCTTCATCGCGGTGCGCGTGCCTCTCACCATCGCGGCCTCTCTTGATGCGGAGCACAGGCTCCAGACGCGCAGGCTCAGTAATTGTGGCTCACGGGACCAGTTGCTCCGCGGCATGTGGGATCTTCCCAGACCAGGGTTTGAACCCCTGTCCCCTGCATTGGCAGGCAGATTCTCAACCACTGCGCCACCAGGGAAGCCCCCATATTCCTTATTCTTTTGATGAGTGTTGCAGCTCAGATTATGATTTGGGGATTTGGGGAGTAGGATGTCATCTTAAACAGACCCGAATGGACTACAGTTTGTGTTTTGCAGCACTGATGATGTGTATCAGGACAGTATTTCTGCTCTTCGTGTGTTCTTTAGTATTTAAGCAGTTGTAACCAAACAGATATTTCGTAGATCTTAGCTTATGCTATCGAGATGTGTTCAAGATAGCTTTAGATGGTATAATGGCCTGTGTGTATGTGTGTGCGTGCGTGCATGCTGCCGATATCCAGAAAGCACAGAACAAAACTGGAAATGACTGAAGTGATAACACCACTAGTTCTTAGTATATATATGCACCTTGTATTTTTTGTTAGCACTTTAAAATACTTTATCAAAGTACTAATAGTTTACCACAAATTTATATTGAGGAGAAAATCCTATTGCTGTTAATCTGTGTTTAAATTTTTGATGAAATCTATATGTGGATATTAAAAAATATTTATCATAATTTAGACTGGGATTTTTTTTTTTTTTTTTTTTTTACAGATTTGTACCCAACTTATTAAAAAGTGACAATACGTTAATGGAAAAGAATATCAGATTACTAAATTCTAAAGATAGGGTTCTAGTGTAAGTTTTGTTACTACCTACTCATGTAACTATGAGCAAGTCCTTCAATATCACTGAATCTCAGTTTCCCCATCAGCAAATTGGAATAATGATAACTTTGCCTCTTTCATAGACTGAAGCAATGACCAAATGAATTAATATATTTATGGAATTTAAGTGCTATGAAAATGCAAGGTGCGTTTTGCTTCAGATATTGCTTCAGATTGTAGCTCCAAAACATAGAACACATAAAGAACACAATTAGGCAGCAAGAAGTGTGATAACATTTAACCTCATGGCAAGAATAGCTTATTTCTCTAGTTTTCTGGCCAGATCATACACAGGCCTATGGTTATGATAGATATCTGTACTGTAGATTAGAAGAGCTGCTTGGAGATATATAGAGAGTTTATAAGGAAATACGTGACAGCTGAAATATGGAGTTCTGTAAAATATTACACCAATTCTTACAAGTGCAGATGGTTAATAGAAGGAATCTAATGCAATACATAGAGGTTTTCGACCTGGTTGTGCATCAAAATATGTGGAGTTTTCTAAAACCACAGACTTGTGGGTCTCTTCCCTGGAGATTATTGATCCAGAGGTCCACAAATGCTGGGCATTTGTAGAGTTGAGAACCAGTGCTGTGGCTATATTTACTGGCCAAAGTCATTACCATGGAATACAGTGAGGTGCATGTTTCTGTTGGTTCTAATTGGAGTTTGCAACGATGTCAGCCACATTGCATGACTTGTCATCAACTCCCAGGTCCTCACTCTTATGTTCTCTTCATCTTGCATGCCTTTTGGGTAATCTTTTTTTCGGCCCATCTCCTGAGCTTTCAGCTTCTGCTCTAACCATACAACCTTCTTGACATTCCTTCTGAGCCAACCACTCCTGATTGAAGCCATCACAAGTTCCGCCAACCAGAAATGCTTCCTTTACAAGTAATCTCTCTTAAAACCAGCCTGAATCTCAGCCTTCCATGATACCTTTCCAGATTGAGGAGTAGAGAAATAAGGATGCCTGCCACTCTACCTCCCTGGATTTTATGAATAGTGAGTAGTGTGATGAAAGCAATATTTTATGTTTTTTTTTGGGCTGTGCCGTGCGGCATGTGGGATTTTAGTTCCCAGACCAGGGATCGAACCCACTCCCCCTGGAGTGGAAGCATGGAGTCTTAACCACTGGACCACCAGCGAAGTCCCCTGAAAGCAATATTTTAGATAGACGAAGCTAGCAGTGGGGTGCAGAATAGATGCAAAGGAGGAAAGCGTGGAAGCAAGGACATCACTAGAATTTTATTGCTTTGGTCCAGAGGGATGATGGGAGAAGGATGCAATTTCCTAGTTGACTGAACTAGGGATGAGAGTGGGAGTGAGGAACAGGAAAGGTGGAACCGTTTGAGGAGAACAACCAATTTCATCTTAAATATTCAGGGAATTGAGTGGTCATAATCCTTTTTGTTAAATAGTGAACCACAAATGCATTTTCAATGGCACATAGTATAGCAGAAATGGCCTGAACCAGGCGAAAGAAAATTTGAGGTCTTAATACTAATCCTCACTGGCTGTGTGTTCTCTGGCCCCTCATTTACCAAGTCTCTGCTTCAGTCTCTTCCTCTGAGGATCATAACACCTGCTGTATCTACCACACATGAGAAGGAAGGGTAACATACATACCACATTTCTGGTTTTCTTATGTGATAAGGTAGTTGAATAAATTCCACTTGAGGAAGAAAGGACGTCTTCAAATGTAGCCCAGGGAACAGACATCATGAGCACTGAAGCTCATTTCCACCCCTGGGTTATGCATTTTGCTCCTGGATTTTAAAGCCTTTGTCCTTGCAATCAAATTGCACTGGGTTTGTTAATAAATGACATCCAGGGAATCACACTGGCATTGGGATTTGTCTACTCAGGCAGGGCTTCCTGGAGTGAGGCAGCATGCTGCCCTCAACAGAGAACTCTGTTTATCACTTTGGAGATGCAATAAAAATAACAAATGTCCAGAGTAAACCTAGTTCACTATGCTACTTAGTATTTGAAATACATAAATATGTCAAGCAAAAGACCTCTAATAGACCCTTTTATCCTGGTAATAGTGTACATATAATTTTCCTCTCATTAGTACAAAAACTACCTAGGGAACTCTCGGCCCATCCTTCATCCATTTAATCTGCATTAGCTTACTTTTACCTTGTGTTTAATCTGCTTTCCCTCAAGGTATTTTGAATAAATCAATAGGAATACATGATTGTTTAATGATTTTTAGAAGAGCTCCCTTCGACCACAGCTGCATGATTTGGAATGACTAATTCCACTTTTTACAATTGATCCTTCCCTGTGTTGACCATCCGTTTCTGCCAGGCCATTGTGAGAGAATTCTGCAGCAGACTGCTCCCTACTCTCGGGGCTCCTGGCGGTCGGATGGTGTGCTAGCTGGCAGTTCCACTACCTCCTCACCGTCTGATTAAGCATCCATAAAGGCCCAGTCTCAGCCCCCCTGCTCAGCTGCTGTTTGGGGGCAATTTTCTGGGAGCTTGAAGGTGTCCAGTTTCAAAATCGCTTTCTTCCATTTCTCTTTTCACTGTTCATGCCTGGGAGCTGGACTCCCCTTTAAATGTATTCAGAATTTCCTGAATATGCTGATAGAATGATGGGTACAGATATGATGAAGTAGCAGTAATTCACTTTGTTAGAGGCTTATAATAGCTGTCTAGGTTTATCTTGTGTGTGTGTGTGTGTGTGTGTGTGTGAGAGAGAGAGAGAGAGAGAGAGAGAGAGAGAAAGAGAGAGACCTTGGGATTCCTGTATTCCTGTTCTATGTGGTTACTTTTGAGAATTCTGAATTGGGACTGAGAGATTCTAGTCTCATCCTGGGTCAGTTGCTTGAATGCTCTGAGTAAGGAGCTGTGGATGGTGATGGGCTTGGAGAAGCAGAGAAAACTGACCAGCAAAGAAGGATGAGGCAAGAGGAGCAGACACAGGAGACTATGTGATGCCCTTCAGGGAGGGTGAGAGCCGAGAGAGTGACTGCTGCCTTCCTGCCAGCTTTTCAGGTCCTGGTCCTGCTCCTCTGAGACCTGGTGGTCTTCCCTCCCTGGGGTTCTCTGACTCTCCGTTTTCTTATAATAAATAAATCTCCTTTTTTTTTCTTATGCAAATTTGATGTTTCTGTTACTTTAACTCAAGGAACTTTGTTTTTTATTTTGAATTTTATTTTATTTTTTATACAGCAGGTTCTTATTAGTTATTTATTTTATACATATTAGTGTATATATGTCAATCCCAATCTCTCAATTCATCCCACCACCACCACCCACGCTACCACTTTCCCCCCTTGGTGTCCATACATTTATTCTCTACATCTGGGTCTCTATTACTGCCCTGCAAACTGGTTTCATCTGTACCATTTTTCTGGGTTCCACATATATGTGTGGAAATATATACGATATTTGTTTTTCTCTTTCTGACTTACTTCACTCTGTATGACGGTCTCTACAAATGACTCAATTTTGTTACTTTTTATGGCCGACTAATATCCATTGTATATATGTACCACTTCTTCTTTATCCATTCGTCTGTTGATCGACATTTAGGTTGCTTCCATGACCTGGTTATTGTAAACAGTGCTGCAGTGAGAACTGAGGTGCATGTGTCTTTTTGTATTATGGTTTTCTCTGGGTATATGCCTGGTAGTGGGACTGCTGGGTCATATGGTAATTCTATTTTTAGTTTTTTAAGGAACCTCCATACTGTTCTCCATAGTGACTGTATCAATTTATATTCCCACCAACAGTGCAAGAGGGTTCCCTTTTCTCCACACCCTCTCCAGCATTTGTTGTTTGTAGATTTTCTGATGATGCCCATTCTAACTGGTGTGAGGTGATACCTCATTGTAGTTTTGATTTGAACCTACCTCAACATAATAAAGGCCATATATGACAAACCCACAACAAACATCATTCTCAATGGTGAAAAACTGAAAGCATTTTCTCTAAGATCAGGAACAAGACAAGGATGTCCACTCTTGCCACTATTATTCAACGTAGTTTTGGAAGTCCTAGCCACAACAATCAGAGAAGAAAAAGAAATAAAAGGAATACAAATTGGAAAAGAAGAAGTAAAACTGTCACTGTTTGCAGATGACATGAGAATACATACATAGAGAATCCTAAAGATGCCTCCAGAAAACTACTAGAGCTAATCAATGAATTTGGCAAAGTTGCAGGATACAAAATTAATGCATAGAAATCTCTTGCATTCCTATACACTAACAACAAAAGATCAGAAGAGAAATTAAGGAAACAATCCCATTCACCATTGCAACAAAAAGAATAAAATACCTAGGAATAAGCCTACCTAAGGAGGTAAAAGACCTGTACTCAGAACTCTATAAGACACTGATGAAAGAAATCAAAGATGACACCAACAGATGGAGAGATACACCATGTTCTTGGATTGGAAGAATCAATATTGTGAAAATGACTATACTACCCAAAGCAATCTACAGATTCAATGCAATCCCTATCAAATTACCGGTGGCATTTTTTACAGAACTAGAACAAAAAATCTTAAAATTTTTATGGAGACACAAAAGACCCCGAATAGCCAAAGCAGTCTTGAGGGAAAAAAATGGAGTTGGAGGAATCAGACTCCCTGACTTCAGACTATATTACAAAGCTACAGTAATCAAGACAATATGGTACTGGCACAAAAACAGAAATATAGATCAATGGAACAAGATAGAAAGCCCAGAGATAAACCTACACACCTATGGTCAAGTAATCTATGATAAAGGAGGCAAGGGTATACAATGGAGAAAAGACAGTCTCTTCAATAAGTGGTGCTGGGAAAACTGGACAGCTACATGTAAAAACAAAAAAAAAAAATGAAATTAGAACATTCTTTAACACCATACACAAAAATAAACTCAAAATGGATTAGAGACCTAAATGTAAGACCGGACACTATAAAACTCTTAGAGGAAAACATAGGAAGAACACTCTTTGACATAAATCACAGCAAGATCTTTTTTGATCCACCTCCTAGAGTAATGGAAATAAAAACAAAAATAAACAAATGGGACCTAATGAAACTTAAAAGCTTTTGCAAAGCAAAGGAAACTACAAACAAGATGAAAAGACAACCCTCAGAATGGGAGAAAATATTTGCAAATGAATCAGCGGACAAAGGATTAATCTCCAAAATATGTAAACAGCTCATGCAGCTCAATATTAAAAAAACAAACAACCCAATCAAAAAATGGGCAGAAGACCTAAATAGACATTTCTCCAAAGAAGACATATGGATGGCCAAGAAGCACATGAAAAGCTGCTCAACATCACTAATTATTAGAGAAATGCAAATCAAGGAACTTTGAATGCAAGAGAATAGTGTTGATTGGACTCTAATGATATAAGACTTAATTAAAGTGATCATATTAGCTTAGATTCTTATCCCAACTAGACTCAGGAGGATAATCTTGGTGACTTCCAAGTTCACAGAAAAATAGATAAACAAACTGTATTCACAGTTTTCTGAAGCAGTGCCCACTATTAGCAAATGAAAATAAAATAGTTGATTCTCTATTGTTTGTTATATAGACAATAAAATGTAATGTGTATTATAATTATTAGAAAACAGTGCATTTTAGCAAGGATTTAGGTGTTGAACATCAGTTTCTTTTGCCTTCTGTGTCTATTATGTATCTTCCCAAGCCTGTTTACTCATTTGTTGTATAACATGGAGATAATTTCTTCTTCTCACGGTTGTTGTGAGAATTAAATGGATAACATATGTCAAGTGCCTGGCTCACAGCCGATATTTATTTCAGCACAGGGGACATGTATAGAGTGGTCTCTGATGTATCCCAGTAATAATAGCTAAAACTTAAGGAGTGCTCACTCTGTGCTAGGCATGACTCTGCATCCTTTTGCATATTAGCTTATTTAGTTAAATTCTCACAGCAACCACATGAGGTATATAGCACAACTGCTTGTGTCCTGCCCAGTGCCCTCTGCACTCACCTGCTCACCTGCAAGGACCATACTGCTTGCAGCTGCTAGCTCCTGCAGCTCTCTGTCTAACCGTGGGAGGCTGCCAGGCCTGCAGGTGGAACAGCAGGAGTGGTAGATCTGAGAGTCACACCTGGGCAGCCTGGCTCTGGAGGCCACATGCCTAACCACCTTGCTTTTCTAAGACTAAGCAGGATCCAGGGAGGTCAAAGCCAAACCAGAAACATCTGCTTTCCTTCTTGGCTGATGGGATCTGGGACAATGGAATTGTACATCACTATACTTTAGAGCTTTGGTCTTCATTTTTTTGTAGGATAAACATTGTGCTCAGAGACATGGAAAGACTTGGCTAAGTTCACAGTATTCAACGCAGATTAGGAATGGAATTAGATATAACTCTTTCTGCACATTTTGGGGGCAGTTTGAAAACTTCAAAATTTACATTTTATTTTGCATCACATAATAAAATCATTGGTTAAGTTTCTATAAAGTTGCAAGAATTTGGGCATAGGAATCAACCAGGCTTCAGGCTGTAACTGCTATGACAGTGAGTGAGGCTGGTGATGGAGAAGGACTTGGCAAATCAGCTGGACAGGATTCTCTTTAATAGCTCCAATGATGTCCAGACCTCAGCCACCTCAAGCTATAGTCAGTATAGGACCCAGATGTACTTTTAGAAAATAGGAGAATGGATCTCATTATCAGTTAAGATTATTAAAAAAAACCTTTGGGGAAGAACAATGACAGGACTGAATGTCCATGGGAGAAAGAAGCAAAGTCAGTTAATATTTTTCAAACCACCCCCCATGCATGGGCAGACATCAATCTACTAATGTAAGGGAGCTTGCCCTCTAATGGGCACCTGTAACTCCTGGTACCCGAAGCTGACAGTGCTTCTTACTCTCATCTCACCTGATTTCATTCTTCCTCTCCAACACCCTCCCATTAGGTTGTAAACACCTTAGTGACTAGCCGTGCCCTGCATTCATGCTTTCTGTCTGCCTACATTGACTACCATCGATGGTGTAGGTACCTGGTTAAGCATTTTCCAAGCATTCTCTCATTTCATTCTTTCAACAGCTTTAGGAGGTAAGTATTGATACTACTATTAACTCCATTTTAGAGATGAGGAAGATGAAGAAGTTGAGGAACATAGGAGCCCTATAGAATGTAAGTGAGCTGCGGTTCAAACCCAGGCACTCTAACTAAACAATTCTGTGTATAACCTCTCACCTTGGACATATTTATCTACTTGAGGCAATTGCTGAGCATAAAAGTTTCTTTGTTCTGTAATCATGAGAAGGAAAATATGTGCTAGACTCTTTTTTGTGTTTTAAAGACTTAATTTTTTAAGAACAGTTTTAGGTTCACAACAAAATTGAGAGGAAGGTACAGAGATTTCCCATATACCCCCTGCCTTGACACATCCATAGCCCTGCCATTATCAACATCCTCCACTAGAATGGTACGTTTGTTACAACTGATGAACCTACATTGACACGTCATAATCACCCAGAATCCATAGTTTACCTTAGGGTTCACTCTGGATGTTGAACATTCTGTGAGTTTGCACAAATGTATAATGACATATATCCATCATTACAGTATCATACAGAGTATTTTCACTACACTAAAAATCCTCTGCACTCCACCTAGTCATCCCTCCTCCTCACCTTGATCCCTGAAAACCGCTGATCTTTTTTGCTGTCTTCATAGTTTTGTCATTTCCTGAATGTCATATAGTTGTAATCATACAGTATGTAGACTTTTCAGATTGGCTTCTTTCCCTTAGTAATATGCACTTAAAGTTCCTCTATGTCTTTTCATGGCTTAATAGATAAATTTCCTTTTCAGCACTGAATCATATTCCATTGTCTAGAGGTACCACAGCTTATTTACCCATTCACCAGCTGGAGGTCATCTTGGTTGCTTCCAGGTTTTAACAATTATGAATAAAGCTGCTATAAGCATCAGCGTGCAGGTTTTTGTGTGGATGTTAAGTTCTAGATACTTTTTTACACACAGTGTTTAATCTGCCACAATTTTGTGAGGTACTTCCTTCACATTTTGTAGGTGAAAACTTAGGAACTCAAAGAGATGCATATCCACCCAGAGCCACCCAGCTGGTAGGAGCAGTGCTGGACTGTACACTCAGGCTTGCCTGACTCCAGAGACGGCATTTTAACACTCTCCAGCACTGCCTGTCTCAAAGAAGGGGTGACTCTGGATCTCTCTGTCCATATATTTTTAAGGGGGCTTGCATAGGTTGTTGACTAAGTAGAGTTACACAACACTTCATTTAAATTTAGTGGAGGAAAGCTTTGGACATGCTAAAATGAAGGAGCGGGGTTGTTCAGGCTCATGCTCCCCTAACCGTAGGTAGTAGAATTAGAAGGTACAGAATATAATGAAGGGGGCTATGGGGAAGTTTGCTCAGCTGGAAGGAGGAGAGTGAATGGGGAACCATGTTGGTGAATCAGGTTAGGAGAACCTACACTGACAGAGGGGAGACCCTAGTTGAGTCTTTGTTAGTGTTTGTTAGTCTGGAGGGTACTTCCCTTCCATGTGGGTTTCAGAGAGAGAGTGTGGCTGATTCGAGAAGCAGTTTATTCAGTAAAGAGCTGGCAAAGGCTTGTATTATTTGTAGCCCGGAGATGGTCTCTGTGTTAAAATTTCTCAGTGTCTCTTTAGCCCTGAACTTCAGTGAAGAACACACTGGGCTTGGGATCAATTAGAACTTAAGTCACTGAGATAGAACAGCATTTGGAATTCTTCGCTTGAGGTTGAAAGAATTGAAATTCGGTTGCCCCTTGCCCTGTCTTCTCAGGCTAGTGCACACTCTGAATTAGGAAGTTGCTCTCCTGCTGTTTGACTTTCCAGCTGGAGGAAGCCCTAGCTGAAAGTCAATTGACCACCTTTGGGCACTATCATATCCTGTCATAAGCCAGTATATTCGTAATGTACTGACTTTGTTAAGGAAAACTGGACCAGTGAGTCATTTTTTTTTTTTTTTGAAGGAAGTTTGGAGCTGAGGTGCTATTATTGTATTAGAATAGATGAAGAGTATATATATATATATATATTTTTTTTTTTTTTTAAACAAAATAGAGCTCTTTACACTCACCAGGTCCAGAAATAGAGTCCAATTGACTCAAGGCAGACAAATATTATTTAGTAATTTCTTTAAAGTACAGGAGTCACACCATTAAACCTCCTGGCTGCCTACTTCATAGTTAGAAACCTTGCTAGCTGCTCTTTCCAGCTAGCTCACTGAGCCCATTCTTCAGGTTGAGCAAGACCTGAGGGTCCAGAGAAGCTGACATTTATATGTGTCACGGGGCATTATTCTCAGCAGCCATCTCGTAATAATGGACTGGGTATTTATCAGATTGACAAGCATTGGGACACTCAATAAAGAGTAAAAAGTTGGAAATGATCATTTGGCTATTTCAGGCCTCTAAAATTATGTGATTAATTCATATCCTAAAATTCTGCCCTGTGAAAAAATTTATGGTCTGAATAAACCCAACCATAAATCACCTGATGTATGTCTGATGGGTGGGTAGAGTATGATTTCCTTTTTCTCTTTTTGGGTGGGAATGAGCGTGAGGTTCAGTGAAAGAAGAACTTAATTTTATGTTTTTGACTTTAGATTTGCAAATTAAAAACATTTCTTTGGACTTGAAGTGAATATGTGTAATAAGCACATGGCATTGTTAACAGACTATAAAAATGTTCTTTTGTGTAGAAGCATGCACGGGTGGGCTTATACACATTTCTACATGAGATTGTTAATGGACTGTTTTAAACCCTTACATCAACTGTTTTTTAAACAAGCTTCTTTGGGGCATCGCTTAAAATGTTTGCATTTTGGTAGCTGATCAAAGTCTTGAAGGTTTTGTGTAAATCAATAGAGCTGGCATGACCAGTGCAGGATCTGAGGCCAAGGGAGGTTTTGTTTGAAGAATGGCACTGTTGCAGGGCTTGCCAGCCAGACTGTGAAGAATGCACTTCTGTTTTTGCCTCCCTACTGTACCTTCTTTTATCCTCTGCCTGTCCTCTAAGGACATATGGAATTCTTCCCAGCGCCATTCTGCTTAACCTTGCTTCTGATCTTTCTATTCAGTCCTTTAAGACTCTCACACACATAAACATCTTTCTCTGACAGTATGCCCATGTATACTGATTCCAAGACCTGGCCTCGTTTGCATGCAGTTGGTTTGGCTTATGTATCCTGAAGGGGGCTGCCTTGGATTGGACACATAAGGCCCTTGAAGTTGTGCCAAGCAAAAGCACTGGCAGCGAGACAGAACCTAAAAAGCTGAGTTGGCTACCTGTGCTGTGAAATGTAGACATGTCAAGCAGCTCCTCCACTCTTAGGCTCATTCAATCTGACACTTTCCAGAGTGGAGAATTGCTAATATTTATTTCTCACTTTGGGATGAAACTTCTGGGGTGAAATTGGTTTTGGCCATAGTGACCTAATTTTATTTGATGTATGGAGAGAGGGTTTAAATACCGAAGACTCCCTTATCACCAATTTTACCAGCAAACCCTGAGCAAACAATTTAAAACTAACAGAAAACACCTTGATGGCACAATCATTAAAATACTTCTCTAAAAGTAGTGTTTAACACTTGAATGATTCCTACTTATTAAGGAAACATTTTTTTTTTGCTTGTGTTTAATAAATTAAAGGCTATAATAAAGTGTAGGTTGGAAATAAAATCCTCTAATGCAATTTTATGTTGCTTTTTTTCTTTTTAATCATTAAGGAGACAGTTCATTGTCTCCATGATGGGAAAACATGACAAAAATGGTAGCAAAAAATTAACAGTTTTCATGAAACAAGCTATTGCTTTCTCTTTATACGTGGATACCAAGGACCTTCTGTTTTACCAGAAGAATAAAACACCTCTTTGATTGTCCGAACTTCAAGGTGTTAAAATATGAAAAAATATATGCATCTTAAAATGTGTGAAATCTGCTGGGTTGTTTTGCTCCTGGGGTAGACTCTTTGAAGACTGGAAGGGCCTTGACAAATCTTGTTTTTCTTATAATGAAGGATCCCTGCCATCCATCCAGGAGTACTGGGTAGTTGTGTCAAGAGAGGAAGCAATATTTTCCAGAGGAAGCAACATTTTCTAGAGGTTTTTCACATTGTCAGTGTTCTCAGTGGTTCTATATGGTGGGAACCTCATAGGTGGTGATTTTGATCAAGAAAAATGGGAAAAACAATATCTACTTCTTTGTGTTGATATAGAAATTAAGTTAGATAAATCTAAAAGGCCTGGTGCATAGTAGGAGCTTAATAAATATTAGCATCTATCCCTTCTAATCTGAAAATAAGGAATAGATTGAGAGATTTCACATTCCCTAATTAATTATTTATATATCCATCCGCATATCCACCCTTTGCCTCAAACTGTGCACGCCACATTTTTCCCCCCAGTGTCTAGAATATTGCTTGGCATACAATAGGTAGTTGTAAAATAATTGTTGAATTGAAGACTGGGTAGTGGAAAATAATGTAAGATATCTGTATCTGGATTAAATTATGGAAGACTGGACTTGAAAGCCATGAAAATATGCTTTTTAGTTTGCCACTTAGTAAATATTCATCTTCTTTCCCCAAAACTTAGTTCTTAGAATCACCCATGTTCCTAGACTAGAAAGCTTGGGTTGCATTCAACTCTACCCTTTTCTTGCACCAAATTTTGTCATTTGTGCCTTCAAATTTATGGGTTCAACATTTTCTTCTTTATTCCTATTTTATTCCCGCCTGTCAAGAACCTTAACACATTAATTAATTCAATAGCATTCTAACTTCAATCCTGGCCTTCGGTTTTTTTTTTCTCTTTCTAACGTTTCCATGTGAGATGCAAGGCTAATCTTTCTAGAGCACTCATTTGATTATTTAAGACCAGGCTCAAATTTATGACCTTCTCCTTGTGATCATGTTTCCCTCCTACTTAACAAACAAAACAAGTCCAACTCCTTAATCTGACGGTCAGAATCTTCCACTGTGTAGAGCCCACTGTACTTTTTCTGTCTTATTTCTTTTCACATATACCGTGAATGTTCCACCACAGGAAGACTTCTATGCCTATTTTTTTCCCGTATCCTCCTGAATCCAAATACTTCTTCCTGCCATTTGACTTTGGTCATGTTTTCGTCTTAGTCTGAAATCTTCTGTCTTCTCCCTCTGCACTTTTCTACATCCTATTCATAAGCTCAGGTGCACAAAGTCTTCTCCAGAGATCTCAGTGCATGTTGATCTTTTCCCTATTTGAAAACCTCTGCAGTTATTCTTAATTGCTTTATGTATGTGAGTGTTGCTTCTCCTGCTAAATTGTAAGGCCCTTGCGTGTCACAACTACAGAGGCCGCGCACTCTGGAGCCTGCACACCACAACTAGAGAGAAACCTGCTTACCACAAAGAAGAGTGGCATGCCACAACTAAGACCTGATGCAGCCAAAAATATATATATATATATAATTATATATACATATATATATATATATATATATAAATTGTAAGGCCCTTGAGTCCAAGCACCTGAACTTATGTATCTTCTGTGTTCCTCTTAACACAGAGCTAGGACTTCATCATAGGAGTTGAAAATTGTTTTCTTATTGATGAATCGAATTAGAGGAGCAGTTAAGATGACTGAGCAAGAAACTCTCCCCAAAGAGAAAAGTGGTTCTTGAGGAATATAGCATGGTCCAGGGTGGGCAATGGAATGGAATGGAGTGAAGGGAGAACTCGTATCAGGAATAAAGCATTTTAGGTAAACTTGTGGATCATTGTGTAAATTGTTGCTGAAAGCTACTTGAAATTTATTTCCAAAATGTGTGGATGTTCAGGGATATAGCGCAGAAGTATTATTAAAATCTCTTCAGTGTCTCAAGATGTAAATAATGTAATGCTGTGAATCCCTAGTTGATTTATACTTTTTGTGAGACTTTTCAAAGCTGTTACATGAAACACTGTATTCTGTCAGAAAGCAATAGATATTTTTTTAAAAAGTGTTTCATGGTCAATATATTTTGGAAATATGATTAATCTAAAGAGTTTTTGTTTTAACTGCAGAGATTCTCAAAGTCTTTCAAATGCTGTTGTACACTGTGAGTCTCCAGATTCATGACTACAAAACTCCCCCTTTTTTTGAGAAGAATGCATATTACCTCATAATGAACACTGATGTTCCAGAGAACATAGTCTAGGAAACACAGCTGTAAAGGTAAAAGACTATTCAATTGTTTGATTAATGTTAGTCATTTTTATAATTTAATCTAAATAAACTTAACCTGTCTTAATTAGGATAGGGTCCCTTCAAATTTCCCAAGTGTGTATGGCAGTGAGATGGTTAATGAAAGTCAATTTGCTCAAACGTAAATCCACAGCAAGCTCCTGAAATGGGCAAGCCAAACTCTTTTTTACAATTGTGCTATCATGCTGGCAGCTTCAATTTATCAAGCTTACAGTGTTGCCAATTTTGTTGTTCAAATCCGTCTCCTAGAGCAATTGGATTTGCAAACCAGGAACTGGTAAATGGATGTTGGATAAAGCTCACAACGGAGATATAAATGCTTTGTTGGCACCATGACTTGGCATGGAACCACATCAAAGCTTATTTGCTCATTTTTTCCCCTAAATTGGAGGCATTTAAACCTATTTAATGTTCTAGATTTTCTGAGTAAATGTTCTATGAGTTCATTATAAAACTGTACTATAATAACCTTCTGGAAAGCTCAAGTTTTTCCAATTCAGCATTCCAGTTGTATTCTTTTTAAAAGTTCTGTATTTCATTGTTCTTTCAGGTACCCAACAGCACACCATCATGACCACCATCATAACTTCTACTACCATAACACCATTTAATGACCCTTACTGTGGACCAGACACTGTACTAAAAATATTACATATATTATCTCACTTAATCCTCACAACAGTTCTTTGAAATAGGGTTTTACATATGAGGAAATTAAGTTTGTGAGAGATTAGATAACATTTGAACTCAGTTCTGTCAGATTCCGAAACTTACACTCTATTCCGTGAGTTTAGGCACAGTTTCTAATGGGTACTTATACACATATATGCATAAGAAATCACGTATGTTCTTTTGTTCCTTTGGGTATTTCTTGGCCAAGATGGTGACAGATTCCTTTCATCTTGTGGTGGTTAGTTGGTTCCATCACCAAGTCTAAAAAGCAGGGATATCTAATATAGGCAGTCCTCAATTTGCAAGTTGCTGATATGAACAGACTTCAGTTACTATGGTTTACTTGAATAGTATCAGAACCCAACAACATGGTTCAAACTTTAGTTACCACAGTATATTAACAGTGAGTAATTGCATAAACTTCACTGCTAGCTCTTTAGTCCACAAATCACTATGTAAATAATCACTATGTAAATCACTATGTAAATCACTATGTAAATAACAAGTATCATGATCAGTGATCAATCACATCACTTTTTCAGACTCTGTCAGTGATTGATCATTGAGCAACTGTTATGCAGCTCATGCACAGACAAAAAAGTGTGTTGTTGTGTTGCCTCCTTGTTTTGCTTTGTTTTTTGCTGATTAAATATTTACTGCACACTCACTATATACCAGCCATCATGCTGGGTGCCAGAGATCAAGTGGTAAACAAGACAGCCTTTGAGGAGCAGATGCATGGTGAATTTGGGGGACTGACAAAGCCACATGGCATTTCACAGAAGTGGATCACTGAAAGAGGGAATTGGCTAACAAAGATGAAATTGCAACAAAGAAATGAAAAGTGATAATTCTGAAAGTGATATTCAAATTAAACTTAAATGGAGTTATAGAAGAAATAACTGAGAGAATGTTGACACTGTTCTTATTCAAGAGACTCTGAATGTGTACCCAGAGAAACTTGGTGAAGGCAAACTGGTCAACATAAATGAGGAAAGTGGTTGTGATGAAAAGGATGAATATATGCCAGATGAAGTGACACTGGCAAAAAGTTTCACATTAAAGGAACTCTCGGAGATATTTCATAACATTGACATTGCAAAGGATAAAAGATTGGGAGACAATTTATATTTAGAAAGGAGTAGGTCAATTTATCAAGGCATAGAAAAGATGCTAACATGTATATAAGCAAGAGGCAAGTGCTACAAAACTATTCTGAGTAGTTTTTTTTTTTTTAATGAAGGAATAAAACAAATATTTCTAATGTTTTAAATTAGTGTATTAAATTAATATTAGTTTTACTATTTTTCATTTTATTACACATTTATAACTTACAGTTAGAGAGTTTTTAATGTTTAGATGATTTTTTTAATATGTTATGAGATCACCATGATTTTTTCTGTTTATTATTTAGGTTGATTTGCATGGTTTCAGTTAGAAAGGTCTTTTTAATGGTCCCATACTACCATGCAAAGTGAGAACTGCCTGCATACTAAAAAAATGTGAACTTCTGGTCTATCTGGGTCCTATTGTACCCATATAAATAAGATTCCCAGACACTATCACTTTGAATGAAAGACTATGGTCTCTATCTATGCTGGAATAAAGGACTTCACCAACTGGAGAAGACACTGAGAGCATATTTCAAAAAATGTTTTGAACTTGTTCAGCAGTTGATGAAAATCAGATACCTGACACTGTAGGGGCTTTATAGAAAGATATATGATATATCAAAAATGTTTTCATAGTTACATTCTAATACCAAAATTACTATTCAAGATGTGCAATTAAAGAAGCAAACTTGCCCAGGGACTAGGGAGGGACTTGAGGCTAGTGGAAAATATTTGACTCTATTTCCACTAAAATGTAAGAATGGAAATGCCACTGTTAGACCCTGAAATATTCTTTTTTGGTGAAGTTACATTTTTAGTGTCTTGGTCATATTCAGTAAACTCAGGCAGAGCTGGGATGAGGGTGTGGCTTGAGAAGTACATGCCTTGGGCTAATTGGCTGAGCATTCACTCTTTCATTCATTCAACCAGTGATTTCTACCAATAGTCTTCTATCACGTTCAAGGCCCTGAGGCCAGTGGTGAATGACTCAGTCATCCCTGTTTTTATCTTGGGAAGGTGTCTTGACTACAGGGATCACATATTTAAAGTGATAGCAGGCAAACCCCAGCTACAATTATGTAAATACTCCACTTAACGTAAGGGTTGTTTAGGAAATGCCACTTTGGAAGATACAACAAATATTTTGATAATTTTTACATTTGATCAAGACCCGGGGAAAATGTTTCTCTTTATTGTGGAAACAGCTCTTCAGAATAGGTTCATCTTGCCAGTTGTACTAGACCAGTTTATGCATCGTTCCAGATCTGCTTTGTCTTCTTCCCCCAGCCCTTGGCCATTTTCCCTGCTTGTCAGCCAGATCAACTCTGCTGATAGCTCACACTCTTCCTGTGACTGTAGAGCTCTAGCAGCCACAGCCTTACTTCCTAATGCCTGGAGTTGTTTTAGCCTCCTCTATGGATGAACGCTGGTTTCCAGCCTGGTCTTCATTGAGCCCATGGAGAAATGCAGTGGCTATGGCACGATATTCTGACCCAGTAAAACCCAGGAAGCTCTGGCTTCCCCAGTGACTTACTTGAGGGACCAGGCAACACAACCAGGAAGCATCAGGTTGTTAATACTCCAATGAAAGAACTTTGACTGATGAAAGTTAGGGGACAGAAAGGAGGCAGTGGACATTCGCTTACCCTTCTTTTCTCTGGCAGACTTCTAAGACACAGTGGTCCCTTTAGCCTCCCTGTAGCTGGATAGGGAACAATCTGACATGATTAAGCTACCGGTGATGCTGTATCAACTTCGTAACATACCATCTTGTACATGGTTTCCCCTGTTTCCTGCCTAGTTTCATTTTTTTTCACCTCACTCTTCCTTCCCTGGGATTGTGCCCTCAATAAAGCATTAACACTAAGGTTTGCTTTATGCCTATCTTTACTAGGAACCCAGGCAAAGGCACTAGTGTCTGCTAAAAATGATCAAGGTCTGGTCTTAAAATAATCTGGTAGCTTTCTCATGGCTGAATAATATTCCATTGTATGTATATACCACATCCTCTTTATCCCACTCAGCTCTTGATGGGTACTTCAGGTAATTCTGTGATGTGCTAGAGGTGCTAGCTAACACTGCAATGGCAATCATATTGCCACATATAAGTGTATCAAATTAACATGCTGTACACCTTAAACTTACACAACGTTATATGTCAAATATACTTTAATAAAAAATAATAGACTGGCTTAGTTCATTACTAGATATATTTTTACTAGTTTCTTGATCTGTCACATACACACACACACACACACACACACACACACACACACACAACCAAAACCCAAACTAACAAACAACAAAACAAGACAAACATCTCCACACAAAAAAAGAGTCTGGATTTAATAAATCTTACTTTGTGTACCATATGATTATACTAATTCCTTTTGATGGTTCAAGATGGTCCCATCTCAAACAGTGGAGATTAGGAAAAACTATAAGCATATGTAAACGATCACAAAAATAACTTTAATATGTGTTCATATAAGCCTTCAAAAATTTCTAGGCAATGAATGAAATGGTTTGTCAAAATTTTTCATTCCGTTATTAAAGCCACTAATAGTGGTGACAAGAACTTTACTGTGGGATTAGATGAGGAAGATAGATCACTCCAAAAGTTAAATTTCAGAAAATTATTGCTGTTATTCTAATCATTACTTGTTTTTCCTGGGCCATGAGGCTGTCCCATGAGCAGCCTGAGGAACTCACAGATGGGAGGGACATACATTACCATAGATATAATTATTCAAAATAATTTTCATTAGGAAAAAGAATCTCATTTTAAAAGACAAGGCAAGGCAATCAACTATCATTCTGTAGCACACAGCCAGCAAGGTGTACAGCCCAAAAGAGGCCACACACCGCTGCCAGGCTACCTAAGACGGACTCTGTTCCCTCTTACTGCCCTCTGGTCCTGAAAACCATTAATCCTATTAATTGCATATCAAAAGACTGGTAGCAATTCTACAAATGAGTAAACACAGAGATAAAAGTGTAATCAGACTAGTCCAGCAAATTGGATTCAGGTCTTCATTGAACAATCCTGTTTCAATTCAGCAATTTTATTATCACTGTTACTGGAACAAATCACTTTATTAAACAGATGGAGGTTTTGTGGAGAAATTTCTTCTTGTGGCCAACATTATGAAGCTCTCTAACATAAAAACAGCACTTATACTTGCAAGGGATTTCTTTAGGCAATTCAACTAATGGCTTGTGACAAGTAGGACTTGAAATGTTCATTCAAGCCTTCCATTTTGCAATGCAGCTGTATTTTTTTCATTCTAAGGGAAAAAAGCACTCTTTTGATGCTTTTAGTGGAATTAACATTTTCAGTAAGGAGTTTGCTGACAAGAGGCTCTCTCTCTCCCGCTCTCTCTCTCTGTACGTCCCTCCACTCTCTCTCCATCCCTGCCTCCCTCCCTCCCTCCCTTTTCCTCTCCCCTCCTCATTCCCTTCCTCCTACTCCCCCTCCTTCTCTGGAGGGCAGTGGAGCTTGAGGAAGGAGATCATCGCAGAACATGACAGTATTTCTTTGGATTGAATTGAGGCAGATCATTCCGTAGAAAATGTTGCACAAGAACCTTTAAAATATGAGAACAACTCATCCTACTGCTAGGCTAGAAAATGAACAAACTGGAAATGGTCAATCATGAGCTTGCTTTTTAAATTCCCTTCCTAGGCAAGTAGGGCCCTGAGGAGTCAAGACCAGGGGCAGTAGTGGAGTCTGGCTCATCAGCTGCTGCAGGGCCTAGAGCTGAGGGAATCAAAGTCAGAATCCTAGGGAAAAAGCAGGCTCGGGACTCGGGACTCTGAGCTGCCCAATATGGTAGCCAGCAGCCACTGTGGCTGTTGACCTCTTGAGATGTGGCTCATGTGACTGAAGAACTGAAATTTCAATCTCATTTGATGTTAATTAATTTAAAGTTTGATAGCCATATGTGGCTAGTGGCTCTTACACATCTAAAGTCTGAGGACAATGAGGTCTGAGCAGTAAAGTGAAAACTTCCTCCAAAGAGAAAATAAGGTTTGGCAAGACATAGTGAAACATTTAAAAGAGTGAGAAAAGGTTGAAAGAATCAGTAGAAACTGGAAAACATTCCCATATGAAACATTGACATTTGGTCATTGATGAAGATGTACTTCTCTGAATATTAAATATAGTCCTAAGGAGACCACAACCCCTCCCATATGATCTTAAGTCTTAATAAACTGAATATCCCTGAAAATGCTATTCTCAAAACAAAATAAAAGCTGGTCAACCATGGACAGGGACCCAATACAAATTGCTGGAAACTTTACATAAATGATCAAAAGGGTTTTTTTTGGTAAGTCAATACATTTGGTAAATTATGAATTGAATGTTTTGCAAGTTGATTTTTCAGTGAATTAGCCATTCTGCAAATTGCTATCAGTGAATATGACAGCTGTTCTCATCTCTCTGTCCTCCTCCACACGCTCCAGTATGCTCAGGCTGGAACAGTCCCTCAGGTAGAGGAGAGCCTGTCGCATCCCATCCTTCTTTGCCTGGGAAACTCCTATACGTCACCAAGATGCAAGTAAATGTCACTTCCTCTAGAAGTCCTCTCAGACTTCTTCACCCCATGCCCACAGGCAGAGTTAACTGCTAATTTCTGTGGGTTTCTGGAGGGATTAGCAATTGTGAGGATGATGTAACTCTGGAACTTTTGGTGATATTTCTGCCCAACGAGGGAGAATCTGCTGGAGAACAGTGTGAACAGGGGAGCTGAGTGGAGAGATGGAAAAAAAGGGACAGATTGTTTGTGACATTTTAACACCTGGATCTTGCTATGCCTATTCAGCCTTGCACTTTCTAGTTACTTTCTAGTTACAGGAGACTCAGAAAGTACTACTTCATAGGGCTGTGGAGGACTTCCTGAGACATTAATAACTGTTAGCTCTTGTGATTACCTTTCCCGGCATTTGATGTGGGGCTCCTACCCCTTGATGTGCTCAAGGTGGACCCTGTCTCATAAAGAGCGCACAGAGCAGGGTAGAACAGCCTCCAGTGGTGGACTCACCAGCTCTGAGCAGCCTGGTGTTGTTACAAAAGGAAGACAAGTTGCTCCACCCAGGCTGATGCTGAATAGCCTTGAGGCAGAATTTACCCTTGGATGGAAGGAGCTGTTAAAATGTCCAGATGAAAGAAGAGGCATGCAGCTAGACTGCACTTGCTCTGGAAGACTTAATGGGAATTAAAAAGAGGAAGGTGAAAGAACCTGCCTATATTTGAAAGCACTCTTATTGTTCTTATTTCTTATATTTGCACTTCTGTCATTGCCAGTACCTTCACTACTTTCCAAATTTTGTCATGTGATGGTAGCAATGCCTTAGAACACACCAACTGAGATGCCTTTCCCAAAGACGTCTCAGGGATAACTTTCCCAGAGATACCTTGGCATTGTAAAAGATACCCTGCCTTGGGATCGCTCTATCTGGTTTCAAAGTCCAGATCTCCTTCCTCTTAGGCAAGATGTTTAATTTCTTTCTTTCATCTATAAAATGGGGTGGTGATCATACTACCTTACAGAGTTGTGTGAAGATTAAATGAAGAAATGCAAGAGAAGAAGCTGTAAAAGCATTATATGTGATTATGTTATTATTCCCAGTTTCTTAGAGTTCTAGCAAATAGAGTTTCTGTTAAACTTATTGTGTACAGGCTCGACACCGCATACATAGTCCCTGTACAGATTGTTCACTGAGAACAACTACTCAGAGGTCATCCATGGGAAACTTCCCCCAGAAGTTTCAGATAGACATAAGGGAGGAAAGAATATTGGTTTTTAGTAATTTGCACTGGAATGTGAATGATTGATAGATTTCTCTCACTCTTACCAGGAATTTTTATTTTTTAAAAATTGAGATGTAATTGACATATACCATTATATTAATTTCAGTGTACATCATAATGATTCAATATTTGTATATATTGTGAAATGATCACCACAATAAGTCTACTGACATCCATCACCACACAGTTATAAATTCTTTTCTTGTGCTAAGAACTTTTAAGATCTACTCTCTTATCAACCTTCAAATCTACCAGACAGTATCATTAACTATAGTCCCCATGCTGTACATTACATCCCCAGGACATATAACTGGAAGTTTGTGCCTTTTGACTCCCTTCATCCATTTCACCAGCCCCCCCTCCCCACCTCCTAACTCTGGCAACTACCAATCTGTTCTCTGTATCTATGAGTTTGATTTTTTTTTTTTTAGATTGCACATACAAGTGAGATCATACGGTGCTTATCTTTCTCTGTCTGCTTATTTCACTTAGCACAGTGCCCTCAAGGTCCATCCATGTTGTCACAAATGGCAAGATTTCTTTCTTTTTTATGGCTGGACAACATTCCATTGTGTGTATATACACCACATTTTCTTTCTCCATTTATCCATTGATGAACAGTTAGGTTGTTTCCATGTCATGGCTGTTGTAAATAATGCTCCAATGAGTATGGGGGTACAGATATCTTTTTGAGTTACTGTTTATGTTTTCTTGGGATAAATACCCAGAAGTGGAATTGCTGGATCATATGATAGTTCCATCTTTATTTTTTGAGGAACCTCTATATGTTTTCCATAGTGGCTCTAGAAATATTTGGTTTGGGTGAATACTAAGTGTGGCCAATGATGTGAATGCCATACTGAGTTGTAATTTATTTATAGCAACTGTTCACTCATTCATTCATTCAATTCACGCGTGTGTGTGTGTTTGTGTGTGTGTATGTGGACAAGGGGATGGAGGGGGCATTGTAGGAAACAGGACACTTTGACTTGGCTTTCAAATAATTTAACTTTCAGTTTTGAAAACCCTCCAAGTATTGTGTGATGCAGACATCCTCAGTCCATCTCTAAGTCTCACCCCATTCTGGAAGATGGGGTCAGGGATGATGTGAAGCTGAAAAGTGCCTTCTGTACAGATTAGAAAGAAAGAAAGAAAGAAAAATGCCACTATAGTTTTTACTTTGTTAAAATGGCTGTGCCCCAAAAGCCCATGGTAATGTCCCCGACCTGCATTACTTTCAAGTAGCTTCAGTGAGTCAGCCCCCTCGCTGGCCTAGAGGGGAACCCCTGATGCTGGGATCTGAAATCTGAGAAGTCCTGGTGGTGGTGAGGCAGGCAGCTGCCTCTTCAACTTGCCCTTTTACCTTCTGGCTTATTCCCTGAGCAACTGAGAGCTTGTTCCCTGCTGGGTGGCCAAGGACTGCTTTCTCAACGAATTGTTCAACATTTGTTAGTGCCAGCAGTGTATCAAATCCACTGCTTAGCTGCATTTAGGAACATTACAGCTGAAAATACCAGTATTGACTGAGAGTAAGGTGACATCAAAAGAATTCATTCATTCATTCATTCAACAAAGTTTTATTAAAAAAATAATCTGTGCCAGGCGTTGATCTCCAGGTTATTTATGGTCTCCTAGGTGCAGTAAGTGCTTTTTCTTTTTGATGACAAGAACACTTTTTTTTTTTTTATCATCCTCAGACTTTTTGTGTGATTTGTTCTTTGTCATAAGTGCAAACTAAAACCTTTCATTTCTTTCCCCCTACATATCCCCTGCCAAAATTTCCCCAACAGTCCAAAAACCTAAATTTTCTTCTGTCAGTTCTTTTTCCACAAGTGCATTAGATTCACTATAGCTCTGCATTCAGTAAAGGGGTAAGAAATTAAAGCAATTCGCATGACTAGAGGAGCTTTTAAAAACTCTACTGTTTGGGGATGGTCATGTAATTTCCAGGTTTTCACAAAGGAAATGGAATTAAAATGAAGGTCATCGTTAAACTGAAACAAAATTAACTCCTTTTGCACCTCATCAGGGACTAATTAACGAGACTCTCAGGAGTACTGAACAGTACTATAGATTAGGGGCTTCTGTCAGCACAAACACTTAGATTGGAATCTGTAAAATGCCCGTTTTCCCAGCGATGGCCCGGCAGCAGCGCTGGGCTTGCCAAGTCTCTGTTATTGAGGATTTATTTAAAGATACTTTTTAAAGCATTTCCTCCTTTACAATGAAGACTTTTCTGTGTGTATTTCAGTAGACATTTAAAATCCCAGCCGTAATCTTTTTGAAGTCTTTCCCTCATTAAAATGACTTGGCTTGAGAGCCCGTTGGCATTGCAATCTCTGATTATGGAAGGAAAAACTGTGAGGAAAAACAGTTAAATAGAAATGAGTTGCCACTGAGGATAAACACTTTTCTCTGACTTGGGGTGAGTAATGGATTTAGGGATGGGTGGGCATGAAACCTGGGAG
This sequence comes from Eubalaena glacialis, assembly GCF_028564815.1. Classification (NCBI taxonomy): domain Eukaryota; kingdom Metazoa; phylum Chordata; class Mammalia; order Artiodactyla; family Balaenidae; genus Eubalaena; species Eubalaena glacialis. The sequence continues at coordinate 106,486,940 of NC_083720.1, read as the reverse complement.
AAAGGACAGTTTCTCATTACCTCTGGCTCTTGTCCCTTTTTTGGAGTAACTCTGGGGACTTGGAAAAGTAGGAATTTTTCCAGGGAATCTGAAATTTAACATCTCAATTTTTTCCTCATTTTTTTCTTTTTGCCTTCTGTGTCACTATTTTTATGTGTTTGTATTCTTGAGCGTAATTTTAAATTTTCCCTTGTTTGCTGCCCTTTGTTTTAGGATTCCAAAACAAAATTCTAAAGTTACTGTGATCTAAAGTTTGACATCTGTATTCCATTGAAATTTTGGAGAAATTCTAAAAAATATATATATATATATACACACACACATATATATACACACAACATTGGGACAGTAGCTGAGGTTTAAAGGGTTTTTGCCTTTTCCCTCTAGTAGTAGCTCTGACCCATCCACAGCCTTTTCCCCCCCAGTTGTATTGAGATATAATTGACATATAACATCGTGTAAGTTTAAGGTGTACAACATGTTGATTTGATATATGTATATGTTGTGAAATGATTACCACAATAAAGTTAGTTAACACATTCATTATCTCACATAATAATAATTATTTTTTTGTGGTGAGAACATGTAAGATTTACTCTCTTGGCAAATTTCAAGTAAATAATATTTGTTTCTATGAGCTCCACATTTTTAGATTCAACATGTAAGTGAGATCATACACTGTTTGTCTTTCTCTGACTTATTTCACTCAGCATAATGCCCCCCAGGTTCATCTATGTTGTTGCAAATGGCAGGATTTCCTTCTTTTTTATAGCCGAATAATATTCCATTGTCTACATATACCACATCTTCTTTATCCATTCATCTGTCGTTGGACACTTAGATTGTTTCCATGTTTTGGCTATTGTGAATAATGCTGCAACTAACATGAAGGGGTACAGATTTCTCTTCAAGCTCCTGATTTCATTTCCTTCAGATATGTACCCAGAAGTGGGAATTCTGGACCATATGGTAGTCCTATTTTTAATTTTTTGAAGAACCTCCATACTGTTCTCCATAGTGGCTGTACTAATTTACATTCCCACCAACAGTGCACGAGGGTTCCCTTTGCTCCATATCCTCACCAGCACTTGTTACGTCTTGTCTTTTTGATAATAGTCCTTCTAACACGTATGAGGTGATACTTCACTGTGGTTTTGATTTGCATTTCCCTGATGATGGGTGATGTTGAACGCCTTTACACGTGCCTGTTGGCCATTGTATGTCTTCTTTGGGAAAACTTTTGTTCAGGTCCTCTGCCCATCTGCAGTCCGCTGATTTGATTTTGCTACTGAGTTGTACATCCATAACCTGTAAAACTGTCCCTCTCATGGACTGAAGCCAGGTACATGATAGCAAGACGGCTAACCAGTTAGCAAATGTGGTACGGCTTTGCCCTCTTTGTGATATTCTGAGTTCAGGAAAAACCTCTGAATCAAAGCACTGTAGATAAGATTCCTATTTCTTTCTTTCTTTTTTTTAAATTTTATTTATTTATTTATTTATTTATTTATTTATGGCTGTGCTGGGTCTTCGTTTCTGTGCGAGGGCTTTCTCTAGTTGAGGCAAGTGGGGGCCACTCTTCATCGCGGTGCGCTGGCCTCTCACTATCGCAGCCTCTCTTGTTGCGGAGCACAGGCTCCAGACGCGCAGGCTCAGTAATTGTGGCTCACGGACCTAGTTGCTCCGTGGCATGTGGGATCTTCCCAGACCAGGGCTCGAACCCGTGTCCCCTGCATTGGCAGGCAGATTACCACTGCGCCACCAGGGAAGCCCCCTATTTCTTTTTAAAACTCTTTCCATCCATGCAAATTTCCACATCATTATTAGGGAAAATCTGGAAGATGAGGGGGGCCACAGCATGAAATGCTGGGTAGAGACATAAAAGAAGTCTAGGGAATATTTGCCCAGCCTGAGTCTGCAGAATGACTGGCAGCAGGTTGGGAATGGTGGTAAGGACGTGGGGTGAGCACGGTCTCCATTTGAAGGCTGTGGCACACCTGGATTAGCCTGGTGACAATATGAGTGGAGACTAGGAGAGCTCATTTTCTTAAGCAAGAAATGACCGTACTCAGTAATAGAACAAATGGAGGGATGGAAGGAGAAGGAGTGAAAGATAATGCCTATGATTTCCGCTTTGGAGCCAGTGATTTGCAATAAAAGAGAAGAAACAGTTAACCAACAAGTCATTTATTAAGCATCCATTCTGCATTTAATATTGTGTTTAGAGCATCAGGGGGTGCAAAAGATATGGAAAACCTGTTTTCTGCCATAAGACAACCATGATGTAGTTTGAGATAGTGGAGCAGTCCGTGCACAGGAAAGTATAAATTAATAATAACAATAATACTAGCAATTTCTCTTTATTGGGGTTAACTGTGGGATGGGTCCATTGCTAAGCACTTTCTGTTTCTTTTGGTCAAATTCTCATACAGACCTATGATAGTAACACTATCTAAAATTAAAAATTGATAAAGTAACAATAACTTAGTTTCACTGAGTATTAAGATGCCAAGGAGCCATGCTGAGCTTCATAGGATGCTTGTCCCTCTGTGACTGGCACTATAGTTGCCCATAAATTTCAGAGGAGAAAATGAGGCTTTGAGACAAGTTCCTTGTCTAAGTCACATGGCTAATAGCTTCTAATAAGGGCTGGGGACAAACCGAGATCTGCCTAATTCTAAGGCCAAAGTTGTTAATATACAACACAATGCTAAATAATCTAGATCAAAAAGAAATGCCCCTTTACTCCTAAAATGCATTTAAGATTTTTTTCAAGGTAATGCAGAAGGTCTAGCAGAGCCAGCATTCACACGAAGTTGCCTTATTCTTATGGTCAAGTCTTATTCATGAGAGCTCTGTACCTTCCATTTCCTGTATTCACTCTGTTGACCCACAAAGGACTTTATTATTTCTAAATGGGTGCAAGTGATTGCTGGTAAGCTTTGCATTTACACATGCTCTCTACGAAAATGCTATAAAGACTCTCCATTTGCCATAAAGCATGGGCTGTGCTGTTGAAAGTGAAGTATTGTCAAGATAAATCAGGAGAAAAAAATCCAGAACTGAATGCTGTGTTGGAGAGTACCTTAAAGAGCCTGTGCTTCAGAGAGATTTCCTTGGAATGTTTTAAGGAAACATAACTTGTTTAAAGGGATTCAGCCACCCTTTGCACTCTTAAGCATCAAATGCTCCCAGCTGGCGAGAAGGGGGTAACAAAGCGGTGCAGTGTGGTCGTCCCATTTCAAATCCATAGGCTCTGTGGGTGTCAGAGTTTCCCTTTTGTGTATGGCATGGAGTAAACTTTCAAGAGAGTTAATATAAAGCCTTACATTCTCATTCTCTATCTAGATGGCCGATTTTGGATAAGTAGTCCCGTGGGCAAAAGATTCTTGTGCCCGTTTAGTTCAGATCTCTTCCAACAGCTCCATTCAGTTTTGGGGGTTTCCAATTCATTTTCAAATTGTTTAATTCCAAAGGCAAATCTTTTAAAGTCACCCTCCCATCTACTTTCCTCCTCACAAGCAAACTGTGCTACAAAAGCAGAGGCTTCCTCCGGCCCTGTTTACCTAGAGCGCAAACCGTATTCAAGCCGGCTATGTCAGATTAAAGGAAGAAAGGAGAGCGCACCCAAAGCCTTAAACTGCACATAAAAGGCAGCCGCTGGCAACCAATCTGTTCAACTTCCAACTATTTGCACTTTATGAATAAAGGTCAATCTGTTATTGGCACCCAAATGTTAATGTTCTTATGAGGGTTTAAGCTGCTTTAACAGCTGAATAAGTGAGAGTGAGCTATAGGGCCACACCTAATCATTCAGACCCAGCTGGGACAGGGGGAGCTTCTCAAAAAGGCAAGAGATGCAGAGGGTATGGGTGTAGGGGGTTGGCCGAGGGGAAAGGGGCATGCATTTCGTGAGGGGGCAGTGAGGGGTAAAAGATGAAATAACTTATATAATATATACAGGAAACTCAAGAAGAAATGTGCCTGTGCCTTTTTTCTTTCCGCCTGTTCTGCATGCTGCTTGCTGTCTATAGCAGCTACCCCTGCCCCAGACCTTTGCAGTTTATAGCATTAATTATCTTCTAATATGTATTTGATTTTTCTCTTTGCAAAACAATACCTGCACGCATTTTATAGCCCCTCCCAGCAGAGTTCTCTGGGTGAACGGTAGAGAGTGCAGCTAGTCGGCAGACCTCTGACCGGCCCCATGGTTAGAGTAGCCTCCTTACTCCTCAGACTACAGGGACACAGTCACACTCAAGGAGTCCAGTTTCCAGGGGAAAGAATGACAGTAGATGCATGACAATGCCCCTTCCCCACCCCAAAAAAATAAGAAAGGAAAGAAAGAAGAAGGCTTGGTATCCTGCATCTAGGCAGAAGACAAGTATATA